>NC_067401.1:32424269-33084769 GCF_016432865.1 Antechinus flavipes | reverse complement strand
CCCTCTCCCCCAAGACATTTGTTAAGAAAAAAATGACCTAATTGTCTACACCTTCCCCCTCATCAGCACTCTCCTTCTCAGATTTTTTTTTAATTGGACCTGTGATTTCCATTATGCCTCATTGCCATTCCCAAATTAAGTCAGTTCATTTTCACATTTCTAAGAGGTTCTGCTCTACTCTTTCCTGAATGTATCTTATAATAGTTTGAGTGGGTTATCCATAATTTGATTATCTCCTAAGATCACAAATCACAAATTTAAAGCCAGAAGGGACTCAGAGTCCATCTAGACCAATTCTCATATTCTACGGATTTGGAAAATGAACCTAGAGGGATGCATTTGTTCAAGGAAAAAACCCTGGCCTTGGGGGTCTTAAGGTCTAGGCTCAAGTCCCAGCCTTGACATGCATTTACTTGTGAGGGGCTATGGGTAATAACTCAATTCCCCAAACATCTAAGAAATGCCTACGATGTTGAAAACCTTGTACTATGCTTCCAGTTTGGACTGGCGATTTCATCTGTGTTTGGAGCTTTCTCTGAGGAAACCCTTGGAACTTCCCTGTAGAGCAGTACTTTCTTGGCTCTTAGCTATTGAGTTCCTTAGGGCCATGAGCTAAGCGATTTATTTGTGTCTGAAGTGGGACTGGAATCCTGGAGACTCTGAAGCTAGCCCATAATCCACTGTGCCATGGTGCCTGCTGGGGTGCTAGGGATACAAATCCAGAGGAAACAAATAGACCGGCACTCTCTGTCCTCAAGGAGGTGAATGTTATACTAGCTGCTCCCTATGTCTGGAACCCTACCCCCTCTGCTCTGATTCCTGATCTCCTTGGCTTTCTTTTAGTCCCAACTAAAATCTCACCTTCCCTAACCCTTCTTAATTTCACTGCCTTCCTTCTCTTAATTATTTCCTACTCATCCTGTATATGATTTGTTTTGTATATAATTGCATGTTGTCTCCCTCATTAGAGTTTAAGCTTCTTGAGGACAGGTATCATTTTTGTCTTTTTTTATATGTATACTTAGCATAATGCCTAGTGCAGAGTAGCTACTTAACAAATATTTATTGGTTGGTTGATATTTCCAAATATAAATTACATATAGGTTTATATTTATAAATATTATTTATATGCACAATTTATATAGTGTTTTACTATTGCATTAGCTAACTGCTCTTTCTTAGTCTTCTTGAATGCTCATCCCCTAACAGAAGCTGATCTCCAAAGCTCTTCTCTTCCCTATCTATCCTTTCTCTCTCTCTCTCTTTTTTTTTGCTGAGGCAGTTGGGGTTAAATGACTTGCCCAGGCTCACACAGGTAGGATGTGTTAAGTGTCTGAGGTCACATTTGAACTCAGGTCCTCCTGACTTCAGGGATGCTGTTCTATCCATTGTACCATCTATCTGCTCTTATCTATTCTCTCTTTTGGAAACCTCATCAATTCCCAATGAGTTTAACCATTATTCCTATCAGATGTTTTGAAGAATTAGCTATTCAGCTTTGACCACATCATCAACTAACTGCCTCTTGGACTTTGTCAGCAGGCATCCTAGAGATATCATGAATGCAAAATGTCCAAAAGTGATCTGATGATCTTTCATTTTAACCATTCTCTCTTCTGAAGTTCTCCATTTTGGTTGAAGGTACCACCATCCTTCTAATATCTCTGGGTTGGAGTATCGGCATCATCCTGGTTTCCTCTGACTCCCTCACCTCACACAGCCAATCAGTTACCATATCTTACATTTTCTACCTTCATAGCTTTATTTTATTTTATTTTTTTAACCATATGATCTTCTCTTCACTCACACAGCTGCCATCTTAGTTCAGAGTCTTATCTTTTTTTTGCCTAACTGATCTCTCTGCCTCAAGTCTCATCATTCTAGTCCTTTCTACACAGTGCTACCTAAGTAATTTTCCTCTGATGCAGATCTGACCATGGGATTCTAATACTCAACGAACTCCATTGGCTCCCTATTGCCTCTAGGATAAATTGAAATCCCTTTATTTATATTTTGAAGTTCTATAAGACCTAGCTTCAATTTATCTTTCCGGCCTTGTTGGATATTGCTTCTCTTCCCACTGCGTACAGTCCAACCAAAGTGGCCTTCTTTCTGTTCCTCAGATATCACATTCTGTCTCACATCCCTCAGATCTGGAATGTGTTCTCTCTTTTTACATCCATCTCATAGAGTTCCTCTCTTCCCCTGAGATGAAGTTCAGACACTATCTTTTCCACGAAGCCTTTCCTGATTCCTCCCAATTTCTAATGTCTCTTCTCCCAAACTACTTTATTTAACTATTTCAAATATATTTGTATTCTTTAACTTTCTATTTATTTTTACATGTATTTGTTATCTCCATTATCAGATTGCAAACTAATTGGGAGTAAGGATTGTTTCATTCTTTATATGTAACTCTAGTGCCTAGGCACGTAGTAGATGCATAATAACACTTGCAGTTGACACACAGTACGGGTTTGATAATACTTGATTGGTTCATCTTCATAGCAAGTCTGTGAGTCAATTGTGTATGTCACAATTTTACAAATAAGGAAGTCTTAAATTAAGTTATTTGTCTGTAGTCACAGAGCAGTGGCAGAATGCTCTTCTCAGTCTAAACATAGAAATCTTTCCATTATACCACAAAACCTCACCTTCCAGTATGTTAATTTTCTCATGTGTAAAAAGGGAATATGATCTGTATTCCCTACTCTCATAAGAACAAACCTTTTGCAAATTATAAAAGAACTATGTAATATGAGTTAACATAAGAATAAAAGCATCCCTATAATGCTAGAAAAACAACCTGAGGTGAAAGCTGTCTTAATATAACAATGAACCTCCATCTTTGGGAAAGAAGGACAAGGTCATACTACTAGTGGAATACTGCTAGGCAATTCTAGAGAATTTCATCAATACTTACTGATTTAAAAAACAGATAAGTAGAGAGCTGCAATCCTGCTAGGAAGTTGAGTAAAGAATCTTACCCTTTCTAAGCCTTTATAAGCTTTGATAGGCCCTTATTTCATAAGGTCCCCATATTTCAGTTTCACAAATCCAATAAAGGAACCAGAGCTGCCTACATTTACATCAGTATCAGGCTGAAGTCAGCTCTCCCAGACTGGTGCTGATTCAGTATTCAGGTTCCTTGAAAGATAAGCCAGAAAATCTCAAATGTAAAGCAAAGGAAGAACCAAAAAGTCACCAAGAAATAGTCTCAGTAAACACTACTGTGGGATGCGGTCTTCAAATCATTTCTATCTGCTATGACTCTTCAACAATGCTGTGAACATGGTTGACAAGTAATTCATAATAATAATAATAACAATAGCAAGCATTTACATAGTGCCTAAAGTTTTTAGCACTTTACAAATGTTATCTCCTTTGATTCTCATACAAATCCTGGGAGGTAGTGCTATTATTATTCCCATTTTAAAGATGAGGAAACTAAGGATGAGAATGGTTAAATGATTTGCCCAGGCTCATGCACCTGATGTCTAAGGAAGCAGAATTTTGACTCAGTTTTCAGCTTGTTGAAGGATTAAAAGGTGATAAGCCTTTCTGGGCCATACTTTTCTCCCGTGCAAAATGAGGGGATTGGATTGAGCAATTTCTGAGGTCCCTTCTAGCTCACAAAGTTTGCTGGTTGACCACTAGAAGTCATTAAGCTACAGTGCCCTCTGGTGGGGACAAATTACCCTATAGCCTCCTGGAGTCGCATTATGTCTCTGAAAAGAGAGACCCTACAAAGGGACAAAGATAGTCCGGCTTCGGAAAGCATCCCTGTGGCTGAAACAAGGCTCTTGGGCAGTATTAATTGATTGATTGATTGATTGGGGCTACTGATGTTCCCTTCCTAACTGGCAAAAATCCAAGGAACTCTTGCCTGACCTGAATGTATCAGGGACTTGTCATAGTCATCACTGACTAAGTCTCATTGATTATGTTACAGGGTTAAAAGGATTTAAAAAAAAAAAAATCTTACTTTGAAATTAAAAACCAAAGAAGTGTTTCCAAATATAAAGAGCAGAAAAACAGAATTCTATGTGAATTCATGAATCTCTATTTCACACTGTTTACTTTTTTTTTTTTAAGATTACACATTTTTTAATGTACAATATTTCAAAATTGTCCTACTTGCAGGATCATAGGACTTGGGGCTGAGCAGGACTTTAAAAATTATTTAGCTCAATCCCTATTTTAATGAAAATAAAGGTGAATTTTGATCTGAATATTTTTGTACAGCATGACAAATGTGGAAATATGTTTAGAAGGATTGCACATGTTTAACTTATTGGATCGCTTATTGTCTTAGGGAGAGGAAGGGAAAGGGAAAAATTTGGAACACAAGATTTTGCAAAAAGTGAATGTTGGAAACTGTCTTTGTATGTATTAGGGGGAAATACTATTAAAAATAATCAAGGAAAAATTATTCAAAAAAAGAAAGTGAAAGTGAATCCAGAGAAGTAAAAGGCTGACTAGATAACAAGCAATTGTAACTGCTGTTCAATTATTTTCAGTCATTTTTAATTCTTCATGACCCCAATTTGGGATTTTCTTGGCAAAAATATTGGAATGGTTTTCCATTTCCTTCTCATTTTACAGGCGAGGAAATTAAGGCAAACAGAATTAAGTGACTTGCCTGGGATCAAACAATTAGTAAATGTCTGAGTCTGGATTTGAACTCACGTCTTCCAAGCCTGGTACTCAATCCACTTTAGTGGATAGCTAGCTGCTCAAGTAGGGACAAGATTTGAACCTAGTTCTTATGATCCTGAATCCAGCGCTTTCTCTACTATACTAGATTTGGAGGAGAATGGAAAGGAAGGAAATAAACTCTTATGAGGCACATTAAGCACTTCACAAATATTATCTCAGCTGAGTTTTATAACTCTGGTAGGCAGATGCTATTATTATACACATTTTACACATAAGGAAACTGAGGCATGCAAATGTTGAGCGACTTTCTCAGAGTCCCAAAGCTAATAAGTGTCTGAGGTCCCATTTGAACTCAGGTTTTTCTCATTCCAGTTCTTTTACTCTATTTCCTGTGACAACTACTAGGATCACAGACCTAGAATGAGAAGAGACCTAAGAAGCTCCATGTTATATAACCCTCTTATTTTATAGATGAAGAAAATGAATCCCAGGGAGATTAAGGAACATATAGAAAACATTAAAGGAAGGATCTGCCCTCAAGTCCTGTGCCTTTCAGGGCTCAGGACTCTTTCCACTAAATCAGACAGAAGATATAGGTTCAAATACTAGCTCTACTACTGTCATTGGGGAAGTCACTCATTCCTTTAATTTAATCCTAAAGAATCTGGATCCGGATTCACCAAAATATAGCAACATTTTTTATTATAGTGGGGAAGGGCTAACTCGTTTGTGGTACAGGAACATCATGTGCTCCAAGAAAAACAAACAAACAAGTTTGATTGATGAGGATTTCAGAAAAGCTTCAAAAGGCTTCCATGAACTAATGCTAAGTGAAGCAAAAACATCAAGGAAACAACATACACAGTGTCTAGAACAATGGAAAGAACAATAGCCATAAGTGATCAAAAATGAAGATAGGGTTGCCAAATTACAAAGAACAAATTTGGCCCCAAAGAAGAGTTAAGAGAAGTTATTTCCCTTCACTTCTTTACAAAAGTGGGAGGTCCATGGACATAGAATGACGCATATTTTCGGATTTTTTTTCCAAAGATGTTGATAAGTTTTTTTGGTTGTTGCTGCTGATAAGTTTTTTTTTTTAACTGTTTCTCTTCTTTTTTTTTCTTTTAAAAGTATTATTTGTTCTAAGATATGATTTTCTGGGAAAAGGAATGGGGGAATACAAGAAGTATAGATGATATAAAACAAAGAATTATCAATGAAATACATTTTTTGAAAAAATCTAAATGGAAAGACTAACAACTACACAATAATAAAAAATGAAGTTTGCAAAAATATTTTTAAAAATACACAATCCAAGGATGACCTCAAAAAAGAGAATGGGAGAACTCTATTACTTTGCAGATGATGGGGTCTTCAATTGCGGAATACTGCACAATAGTTTTTTTCAGCACTCTGATTTTTTTCCTTCTTCCTATTTTTTTCAGTTTAAAGAAATTCTTTGTCATAAGACGTCTCTCTGGGAGAGAGAAGAATACAGGGGGAAATCTAGGAAATGTAAAAATAAAAGAAATGAATAAAAATCTATTTTTAAAAGATTTGATTTTGACTTTCCCTGGGGGAGCCTATAAAGTGAGATAATCATTTTAAAAGCCTGGTCTCTGTTCCCTCAATAGAAAAGCAAGAAGAGGCAGCTACTGTAAACTCCTGCAGGGAAGAACGCTGGGAAAGATTTATGTAGTTCTTTTCTTCTTCCTCTTAAAAATCCAACATACTTTTAACATGAAAGTCTGGGAAATAGGGTGAAAGGGCGTAAAGAACTGATGCTAGACTAGAAAGGTCTTACCCTCAATTCCCCCCCAGCTCCTCTTCAGCCTGAGAGTTTTTTTTTCCCTCCCTGTAATGACTAGAATGGTTTCCTTACACAAACAGGTGTACTGGCCTTCTATGTGTTTATTTATTGGAGTTGCAACGTTTAGCGAATTCTCCAACCTTTTTACTTTGTCCACAGAGACCTGTGCCAAAGTCTGGGGAATAATACTGCTTTAACAAATGTGAAAATGAATCCGTCAACTCCCTCCCTCACCTTGAATAACCTCAGAGAGCATCAGCCTTTCTCTGCTTCCTCTGGGACATGCTCAGAAATAACTGTAGCAGTGGAGGAATAGAGACAGGCTGGGGCTGGTGACTCCCAACATCCCAACATGACAAAGATCCAGCACCGGGGCAGCTGATGAATTAAAAGGCATGGGCTTGTGGATCACTTATGCTTTACCTTCTCCTTCCCCAGGAAGGCCTACCCAGCTCCAGAAGCTCTCAGCTTACACAAACACAGCTGTAGCAGCCGCCTGCCAGCTGCCAAACACTGCTGAACATCTTCTATCCCAGCTAAAAATAAGTGCTAGGCTCTCCCTAGGCCCTTGCAAGCAGTGTGTTCATTCTGTCACGGGGGAGTTTTCCAGGAATGCTGCAAAATAGACTTCTGGAACTACTTATGTAAAGTCGGCCAGAGTGGATTTTATCCTTACCCTCCTGATAATAGTCACAGGGAAACGATGGAAGATTTCATTAATACCTACCTTAATTGGTAAGGCACTGTAGGGAAATATACAATGAAAATGATACCCATCCTGCCCTGTAGCAATACAATAGAAAGAGAGCTGGGTCTGGATTCAAATCCTGACTTTGTTCTTACTATCTGTGTGACCTTGGGAAAATCATTTAACTGCTTTGTAACCCATTATCCTCATTTGTAATAGGAGAGAGTCGAACTAGATCAAGGGTTCTTAATCTGAGGTTTGTGAATGTTGTTTGCTTTGATAGCTGAATTATGATATAATTGGTTTCCTTCTGTTTTGTTTTATGTTTTGAGAAGGGATCCATAGATTCTATCAAACTGCCAACTGGGTCCGTTAAAAAAAAAAAGGTTTAGAACTTCTAGCTTATTCTGTACAAAAATATTTATAGTATTTCTTTTTGTGGCAGTAAAGAATTAGAAAGTGAGGGTATTTCCATTGTTTGGGGAATGAATGAATAATTTGCGATTTAATATTTTTGTTCTATGAAAAATGACAAGGGGATGGGTTCAGGGGGAAAAAAAAAACCAGAATAACTTATATGAACTGATGCAAAGTGAAAGCAGCAGAAGTAAGAAAACACTGTACACAGTTAACAGCAATATTGTAACAATGATCACCTGGGAAAGACTTAGCTACTCTGGTCTATGCAATGATTCAAAATTCCAAAGGATTCATGATAAAAAAAAATGTAATCTACTTCCAGAGAGAGAACCGATGGTCTCTGAGTACAGACTGAAGCATGAAGTTTTTTCCCCCTTATTTTTCTTGCCTTTTTGCCTTCAATGTAGATAATCTGGAAATATATTTTGCATGATTTCTTCTGTATAATGGGTATTGTATTTCTTGCTTTCTCAGTGGGTGGGAGAAGGGGGTAGAGTAAAGGAGAGAATTTGGAACTAAAATTTTTTTAATTTTAAAAATAAATTGAAATAAGCATAAGTATAGAGAAAATAAATTCTTAGGGAAAAAAAAGAACTATTGCGCTAAAAGATCTGCAAAATCTCCTCCTATCTTTTAAAAAGATTTTTAATAATCCTACATAAAGAGAGTAGTGGTAAGTAAGGTGGGAAAAGTTAGTTGGAATTAGAGCATGTGAAATCTTAGATGTCAGGTCAAGGAATTTAGACTTAATTTGGCAGGCAATGGAAAGATGTTAATGGCTGATCTCATAAGCCCTGAGCTTTAAGAAGATCAGTCTCTTCAAGGTGTACTATTATGTATTAAAGAAGATACAGAGTGGAGATAAGCCATTAGGGAGCTATTCACATATTTTAGATAAGAAGTGATGGAAGGCCTAAACTGGGATGGTGGTGGTAAGAATGGAATGGGACAAATGCCCGAGATATGGTATAAAATCAACTGAGCCTGGCAACTTTTTGCATGTAATGGTCAAAGGAAAGAGTGTGTCAAATTTGGGTAACTGAGGTTTTGAATTTAAGGAACTGATAGTGTTATTAACAGAAGCAGGACAGTCAAGAGGAAAAGCTGGTTTTGAAGAGAAGACAGACCTAGTTTAGGGCCTTTTATTAACTGTGGCCCCTTTATTTTATCCTATATTACTGACCTCCCACTTTACTGATTCACACTTGGATCTTATGTTTGCCCTAAAGATGATTTTTCTTTGTCATCATCACTTGGTGTCTAAGTATCTGATATTCATGTCCCTCATCCTTAAAAACATTTTTAAGGCTAAAAAAAAAAAAGAACCCAAAAAACAAAGCCAATGTTATCTGCTCTAAGAAATCTTCCCTAAAAGACTGTTAAAGGGAGGCTGTTTAACTAATGCTATAAAGGTACTTGAACATTATATGCCTCACTACTGTTTAGCAGTTCTAGTGATCTGTATAAATGTATTTTGGAACCAATAGATGGTCAACTTGAATTTATCTTTGAATAGAGTACACACCACTGTATATTCAAGATTTATTTAAATTTGCAAACACACTGTTCTATACATAAGGTATGTAGGTAAAACTCTTTATTAAAACTATTCCACATTTAAAAAAAAAAAAAAGAAAGAAAGAAATCTTCCCTAAACAAAGTCACTCAAATCCAAGCACTCAACATTCAGTTGAGTCTATCCAAGGTCTACAGTGTATGAAACGCTATGACAAGTGCTGGGATGGTATGAAATCTTGGCTTCTTGGAGCTTCTAGTCTATTCCAAATCATTTGAATCAGCATAAGCTTTGGGAGTTTTAAATACCAAGTCATTTTCCTGCACATATCATCCTGGATTTTGGTCAACTTCACTTTTTGTTATTTTAAATTTATGTCTGTTTTTTTAAATTACTAAATAGAAATACTGTTGATTTTTGTGGATTTGTTTTGTATCTTGCTACCTTTACTGAAGCTATTAGTTCAATTGGCTTTTTTGCTTATTTCTAAATGAAAAGTTATTGACC
Organism: Antechinus flavipes; assembly: GCF_016432865.1. Classification (NCBI taxonomy): domain Eukaryota; kingdom Metazoa; phylum Chordata; class Mammalia; order Dasyuromorphia; family Dasyuridae; genus Antechinus; species Antechinus flavipes. The sequence continues at coordinate 33,075,169 of NC_067401.1, read as the reverse complement.
AATAGGGATAGTTTTTGTTCTCTCTCTGCTTTCTATTTGTCAGCATTTTTAAAAGTAGGTCTAGGGGTCTGGCTGAAGATTTGATGCAGATTCACTCTGCCTTGCCTCTTACTAGGGTAGATCTCTCTCCCTCAGGTGAGATCCTGTGAGAATACCAGCCCAGGTAGAGTGAGAATCCTGTTCCTTTCCATTTGAGGGAGGTACTACCAAGTGGAGCAGGCCCTTTGAGATGAAGCCATTGCTATGAAAATATGTGTTCTTTCTTCAATAACAATGGGATGAAATAATGGCAACAATTCTCAGAAGTCCAGAAAGGAGGTAAGGAAATAAAATTAGAAGCTCATAAATTTAAGGAGATAGAATTATTACTGCAGTGGGCCAAATCCTTTTCCTGACTACCTTCCAGGAGGAGAGGGAACAGGAAAGTAGTGCAGAAATTGAGTCAGAGGTCTTTCCAGTCTGAAGAATTAGGTGACACTGAGATTGTTCAGCTCCATTTTAGGAGTGATTCTTCAGCAATGCTGTTGGGCAGGGGACCAAGCTAGTATCTTCCACCTTGAAAAACAAATTCAATACCATGATCAGAGAGAGTCAGACTTAAAGCGAGAAGCAATGGGGCTCCTGAAAGCTTCTGAATCTCTGTTCTGGCAGGTAGGATTCCAAAGGCCAAAGAGAAGCATTTTATATAGTCTTAGTCTCTAGTATAACAATCCTGGATGGGAGAATCTCCTTGCCTTGGATTATATCTTGAGGAAAAATACTTTGTAACATGTATTCCAATTGTTTAATATACTCTTAAGACAACATACAGATGCTCAAGAAATACTTTTTGACTAAGACTCCTCTTCTCACTTTGCATACACTCACCCCTTCCCTCTTCCCACTATTCCAATCTTGGAACTCCAAGTACACAGATATTTACCCAGATTATTTTCAGCTGGGCTGTTGTTCCTCCAGGACCTTGGGACATCATAAATAGCAAAGGCTGCATCTGGTGGAGCAGAAGTTATCTTTCTTTTCAACTAGCATGAGAGCATTCATAAGCCCATACCCTCTCTAAGTCAATAAACATTTATCAAGCATCTATCATGTGCAAGTTCACTGTCCCTAGGTGCTAGAGAAAAATGTAGTTGCATTTTACAAAGAGTTTCACAATACATTTTCCCCTTTTTAAAGTTTCTTTTCTTATAATAGCTTTTTGTTTTTTTTAAAATACATGCAAAGATAGTTTTCAACATTCACCCTTGCAAAATCTTGTGTTCCAAATTTTTCTCCCTCCCTCCCTTTTCTCCCCCTTTCTTAGCAAGTAATCCAATATAGGTTAAACATTACCTACATTATTTCATTTGATCTTTGCAATTCTCTAAGGGACAGACAACAGATATTATCCCCAAGGTTAAGATAAGAAAACTGAGGCACAGAGAAATTAAGTGACAAAGTAGCAGATAGGATCTGAACCTGGATTTCAAAACTTGAGGAGTTCATTGCCTTTCCAGCTTGCAAAGAGAGAAGGGCTGGAAAGGAGGAAAGGGGATAGCCTACTCCTCAGTACCACACTGTTTATTCTGGCTAAATTCTGTAATTGCACTATTTGGACTCTATCTTGACAGGGAAATAAATTGGTACTGCGGACAGAGGCAGCTAGCTGGCTCAGCAAATAAAGTGATAGACCTGAGTTCAGGAAAACTCATCTTTCTGAGTACAAATGTGGCCTCAGATACTTATCCAATTTGCTTCAGTTTTCTCATCTGTAAAATAAGCTGGAGAAGAAAATGGCAAACCACTCCAATATCTTTGCCAAGAAAACCCCAAATGGGGTTATGAAGGGTCAGACTTGTAGAACAATAACAATGTGCCAGAGACTGTGCTAAATGCTTTAAAAAAAAGGACTGAGTAACAACAGAGGGAAAGTGAAATTGTATGTAATTGTTGACACTAAGAAGAAATGGAGCAATCAAGTAATTAAGATGTGATAATTGGCTATAAAAGTTTTAACCCATACTTTTGGGTTGAGGTCATACCCATAAGGAATTAAAAAAAAAACACATAAGGAATTAAAAAAAAAAAGCACAAATCAAATCTGATCATTTCAACCATTATGGAGAATCGTGGAAATGGGACAGAGATTTGCATTTGTCAACTAGACAGAACCAGCCTCTGACCCATGGATGGTGGAGCAGAAAAGAGAGGCTAGAGACAGTTCAGTCAGGAATTAAACAGATGTTTAATTTCAAAGTGAAGGAAATGGCTTGCAAGCTACTAGACAGACAGATAATAGCAAGAGAAGTTTACTGTCTTTCTGTGTTGCCTATCCAACACATTACAGATAAGCTTCTCAAGACTTATCAGAACACATGAAAATTATGTACTTTGGTGACTCTTGTGTCTGTGGAAAACAAATGACACTACACTAAAAAACACTGCCAGTGATCATGAAGTCTTGGGCAAGAAACTGAGGAACACAGGAGGAGCACAGGTTGTTTTTCTCATCCAATTAATAAGCTTTTGAGTAGCTGTGTGCCAGGTACCATCACTCATTAGCATAAGAAATGCAGGAGAGAAAAAAATTAATATGGTAAGTGAACTAGCTAAGAAACTGGTACCTGAAAATGGCATTTGAATTTTTGGACCCCAGTTCAAAATATAAAGATGACAAATTGAGGCAATAGTTGGTGTAGTAGATAGAGCACCAGTCCTGAAGTCAGGAGGACCTAAGTTCAAATCTGGCCCCAGACACTTCATGAATGTGTGACCCTGACAAGTCACTTAACCCCAATTGCTTCAGGAAAAAAAATAAAAAAGATAACAAATTCCAGCCTGGAACAGAATAAGCGTAACAATGATAGGTTAAAATTATTTGTTGGGTATCTTGCAAATATAATCAAAAGAACTTTAAAGTTAAAAGATGAGAATACTATCTGTCTACATCCTCCAAATCAGATGCCATTGAGAGTACATATTAAAAAATAGTCATTGAGATACCCACAGATTGACAGGAGACAAAACACAAAAAAGAAGCCATTAGTAAAACTCAAATGTCTATACACAAATGTCCAAAGTTTAGAGTACAAACAGGAAGAACTAGAGTTCCTAATGCAAGGAGATAAATTTGATTTCATAGGCATCCCAGAGAATTGATGGCATAAAACCCAAGACCCCAGAGGAGAATATCTTATTAAAATGACTTAAGATAAGTCAAATAGATGGAAATACTGTATATGAGAAGAGTGTCCTTAATGAGAATATTCAGGAACCAGATTGTGGTTCCTGGATATAACAGAGAGTAGTGTGAGGGCAAAGATCAACACAGGGAAAAAGAGAAGCGATTTTTTTTCCATTGGAGTATATTACAGACCACCTAGACAGAAAGAGGAAGTAGATGAGAAGTTTTGGAAGCTGAAACTTGGCACTAACCTGACACAGAGGGATGATGAATGATTTCAATTATTTAGACGTCTTCTGGAATTTTCTTTCTGCCCAAAGCAAAGTAGCTAATAACTCCATGACTCTCCTCAGTGATATTTTCATCCTTCAAAGGTGGAGGAACCAGCAAGGGAAAATTCTATTTTGAATTTGACTATCACTAACAGGGAGAAACTTGTTGCCAAAATAGAAATGGTGAGAACATTGGAGGAAAGTGAACATTCACTTTTAGAGTTTAGCATAAAGGTGGGAAATTGGAGCAGAGTTTGACATGCACATTAGATGATGGGAAAGCAGATTTCAGTGAATTCAGAGGAAAGATAGATAGGATGGAATGAACTAAAATGCTAGTTAGTTCAAGAGTGATGGGAGATGCTTATGAAATACTGAAGACACAAAAGAGAATGATTCCAGTGAGGAGAAAACATGGGATTTTAATGAAATCAGATTTAAAAAAAAATAAAGGTAGAAGGACAGCTAGGTGGCATGGCAGATAGAGCACTAGCCCTGGAATCAGGAGAATCTAGTTTCAAATCCAGCCCCAGGCACTTGACACTTACTAGCTGCATGACTCTAGGAAAGTCACTTAACCCCAACTGCTCACCTCCCCAAAAATGTACAGAAGGTAGAAATACAGGTAATAAAAGATAATAATAAGAGCATGTTACGGTATTTCATATACAATGTCAGGAATGCTAAAATTCAGATGAACTGAACCCAGTGAGGAAAGCTAAGAACAAAAATGGTTTTTGTTTGTTTAGCAATCTTGGGAGAAAAGGAGAATCAAAGAGGGGATCGAACTTTCGCTTGGGGGTTGGGGTAGGAAGATAGTAGCTGACAAAAGAGAGAAGAGAGAAAGCAGAACTGCTGAATTTTTATTTTACTTCCGTTTATTCTGTCAAATAGAATGACCTCTGAACTGGAATGACAGAACAAAAATCAGTAATAGGGAGTTGATAGCCAAGATAAATAAGGAATTAGTAAAGGCATCCAGCCTCTCTGGATGAATTCAAGTCTTCTGGCCACAATGAGTCATTTTCTTGAATCCTAGGAAGAACTGGCAGATGGGATGGTTAGTGCTGTTTGAAAGCAGGAGACCACAGTATTAGAAAAAGGCAAAAGTCCTGGTTTTTAAAAAAATGGAAGAGGACTGTAGGCCAGTGAGCTTGGGAATTCCTGGGGAAATTCTACAACAGGACATTTAAAAATGGAGAGCATTTAAAAAGAGAAATGATTACCAAAAAACTAGACTGGCTCAACAACAGGTCAAATCAGACTGTTCCTTTTCTGGTGGATTTTCTTGACTAGAAGATGAAGGAAATGCAGTGGATATAGTTTGCCTGGACTTCAGCAAAGATTATGTAGAGAAGATGGAGAGAGAAGGGTTAGAGGAAAATACAATCAGATGAATTCAGAACTTGTTGATGTTGGGGACTCATGTGATTGATTGTTTAACAACAACAGCAACAAGCTTCTTTTGGGGAGTTCTGGCCATGTGTGCCTGGTTCTGGGTTATTTGCCATTTTCATTAGTGACTTGAATAAACGAATAGATGATATGCTCATCAAATGTTCCAATGACAGAAATCTGGAATGAGTAGTTAATACAATGAATGAGAAGTTGGGACAGGATAGAATATTGGGCTAAGCCCGATAAAATGAAATTCAATAGGAGCAAATGCAAAGTCCTATACTTGGGCATAAAAAATCAGTTTCAGAAGTATAAGATAATAGTAATGATATGTAACAACAACATAATATGTATATAGGTAACATGTAGTAATACACTATAATGGGAGGTGTATGGATAAAGATCAGTTGTTCTAATATATGAAATATACATTGAATAACATAAGATAATGATATAATATAATATAGTTAGATTATAATATACAGTAAAATAATAATGTCATGAGTAATATATGTAATAATATAACAAAATGAGAGATGTATGAAGATCAGTTGTTCTAATATACGCAACATATGCTAATAACATAAGATAATATATAATGTAATATGGTTAGGGTATAATATGTCATAAAATAACAATATGTCAAGGAAAACATATGTAATAACACAATTAGATGGAAGATATAATCAGATAACTATTGTTCCAAAAAAGACCGGGATTTTGTTGTTTTCTCGGTTGTGTCCAACTCTTCATAACCCCATTTGGGGTTTTCTTGGCAGAGATATGGAGTGATTTACCATTTTTTTCCCACTTCATTTTACAGAAAAGGAAACCCGAAGCAGAGAGGTAAGTGACTTGTCCAAGATCACATAACTAGTAAGTATTTGAGGTTGAACTTGAACTCTGATCTCCTGATGCCAGCCTTGGCACTCTATGCACTATGGCACTACCTAGATGCCCAAATGTTATGAATCTACAATGTGCCAGGCATTGTGTTAAGTTCTGGGGATGCAAAAGACAGTTCCTGCCCTCAGGAAGCTCATACTCGGCTAGTAAGTGTCTGAAGCAGATCTTTCTGACTCTAAAATCAGGGTCCCAATAACTACACCACATTGCCTCTCATGCCAGAAAGAACAGTTCCTAACAGTACCCACAAGTGGAATGGGCTGCCATGAGAGGCAGTGGGATGCCCCTCCTTGGAGCTCTTCAAATAACAAGGATTCCTTTTGTGTATGGATTGGCTAAAATAAACATCAAGGTTCCTTCCAATTCCCAAATTCTGCGACTTTGCTTTTGCATCTCCCCAGCTTTCTAGCTTGGGAATCTCAGGATCAGGGGATTCTTCATTTTTTTTTTTACTTCCTTCTCCAACAAACAAGAATTATAACAGAAGCCCCTCCATGAGAACTGGTGGCTAACAGTATCTAAATGCCATTGGGGCATAAGTCCAAATATGGGAATTTGAAACCACATTTAATTGGGTCCCAAGACCACACCAAGATGTCTCGGCTCTTCCCTCCTTGAGTCTAGAAAGACTCAAGGGAGTAGTACATTTGCATGCCTCTCCCCCCCTCCTCAATCCTCTACTGTTCTAAGCCTTATGATTCACTGATGGAAATTTAAAATAAAAAATGATTCATATCCAGGACTTACTGGAGAGGGCTGGGAGTGCAGTATTCCCTTCCCTGGCCTCTTGTCACAGATACTTAAACTGGGGAATACCCAAAGGAGAGCTTACGTGGCGCAGCATGGTAGGGTCCCGTTTCCAGGATCTCTTCTGGCATTAAGCTGTTCATGGTCCTGGCTGGGGAGGGCAGGTCCTCCTCCGAAGATGACAAGCTTTTACTTAGCTCTTTCTCACCAAGTGCAGTCTCAGATAGTGCTTCTCTAGATGTCGTTGGAAGGTCACTCCTACAGAAAACAGTTCCCCTTTCCCAATGACTCTTACAGCTTAGCAGAATCTAAAGATTATTACTACAAAGTTGAGGGGACTGAAGAAGAATCAGGAAGACATGGACCCAAGACCCAAGTAGGAAGAGTTAGTTTAGAAAAGGCAGGGAGATCTGTCTTTCTCTGAAATAAGAGGGATGGAAAAGGGGCTGGATAAAGATACAAAGAAATTCTGAGGTAGAAACGTAAGTCGCTGTAAATTGAGGCAATCTGGGATTGAGGGTCTTCTCATTAGGGTAGGAGTTAACTTCATCTTCTATCAGGAAGGCTAGAAAGTAGGGATTGAAAATTTAATAGTGGAAAAATTTTAGAACAGGCATTGTGGGGGGTGTAATAGATGCTATAAAAGCAAATAAAATGATTGCTGAATCAGAAAATGAAGTTTAAAAAAAGTCAAAGGGGCTGTCCATGTATGCCTTGAGTTATAAATCCACACATTTGCCTGTCACCACTGATATATGGCAGATTATAGAAGCTTTCATTCTGCTTGAAATGAAAATCTGCCCTGGAAGATAAGCTCAGTCTTTACTCTGGTTGCACTTTTTTTTTTTTGGATGAAAAAGCACTTATTCAACACTCAAGCTGTGCCAGGCACAGACTGAGGTAAGGGCTGGATAATGTATACATACCCACATTCCTATGTACCAAGTTCATGAAAATTACTTCACCTGAGAAACAACCTGGGAATGGTGGGAGGAGGGGGAGTGTTCCCTGAGAACTCAAAAGAAAAGCTGTGAATATACGCCTTCTTCTAGCTCTTAAGCCCCAGAAACAGGAGAAACAAAGACTGTTCCTTCAAGGAAGTGGGGAAGTGACAAGACCGAAACCTTCTGGGTGAGAAAGAGTAGAGTCAAACCTGTGACAAGGACTTTAAACTCTCAGGTTTACAAGGGACCTGTTTCAATAATAATAATAATAATAATAAGAGCATTAATCACCATTTTGGATCTTGTCCAGATCACCACCAGAAGGATAAGCTAAACATAGGTCTATATAGCCTTGCATGCTCTCCCCAAAGACCCTACCTGACCAAGGATCCTGCTACTTCGAGCTGGATATCCTGGTGATGCAAGCACAAGTTTTAGATTTCCAGGCTAGACCCTGACAACCTTGACTTAAAGATTCTCCTTGGTCAATCTTTCTCTAAGGCCATCATTGGAATCTTTGGTGCAGTAAATGGAGACTTTTCTAGAGAAAGACTGATGTTTCTGTTCTTCAAACGTAGTGCTCCGAAACTGCCTCTTCTTTTCTAGTTGGAATGTTATTCTATCCTTATGATATCTCATCACTTTACCTTCTGCAGTATAGCCCAATGAGCTGCATAGATTTCCATAAAGTTTCAATCCACATAGCCCGGAGTTTAGAGGTCTCTGCAGCCTGCCAAAAGAGTGAGTATGAGGAACTTTTGATTGGCTTCCAAATCTCAGTGAGTTTGACCCCAAAGCAGGTTAAAATCAATCCCTACTTGATCTTTTCATTCTTTGCTTCTCCCGGTCTCCCAGCTAGAGTCAACATGGGACATGGCTTAGAAGAACCCTAGATGTGGGCTTAGGAAAAGTCTGTAGTGACTCAGGGGCATAAGAGTGGGCTGGAAAGTGTTTCAGGCTTGCTACTATCTTGTGGATTCCCAATGGAAAGGCCATTTTATTTCCTGAGTTTTGCATTATGTGCCTGGAAATACAAGTATTTGCAAAATACTTAAGTTTTTGGTAATTGATCTTAAGATGTTGATAATTAACAAGAAAGTTTTACTATAAAGTTCCTGAAAAGGCTTTAAGGGTAATGGCCAAGAGATGCTTAATACATGTTTGCTGAATTTCAAGCACACAGATTAGGCAAGAAACTAGGTGTGCTGAGCTGTTTCCATCATGTTAGACTGCAGACTGAATATGGAGGTCTAGTTAGCTTCTACCTTTCTCTCCAGGGTATAAGAGCTTGATTCATCAGTGATAGCACAATTTAGAGACTTTTATCCTCTTGGATAAAATGCAGTCTGTTACTCCAGTCTGATACCTGGCTGTTCCCATCTGGCACCTACAGGCAGCTACAAACCTTTTAAAAGGATCTAGACACTTGAGGAAAAGGTGTCTTTAGGAAGGACAGAATTTAAAACAAAACATCCCAATCCCTCCAATCTCACAGGTTAGAATTGCCTTCATAGAAGTCATCTTACCAGAATTTTCTTCTTCCCATTTTTCATTGTAATCTCAAAGAGGTAATCACCACTCAGAGTGCCAAATTCTCTCACAGCTTGCACCTAAGGAAAGGCTTATCTTATTCTGGAAATAATGACCAGTATACACAGTTTTCAGAATGCTTTTTTGCTTTTCATAGGCTCAGTAGAGCCTATGAGCATGGATTTAAAGCTAAAGAGAATGTTAGAAGCTGTCAAGTATGACCCTCTCATTTTACAGATCAGGATACTGAAACAGAGAGAATAAGCAACTTGCCCAGTTAGGAAGCATTGGAGGTAGTATTTTCAGTTTCAAATATAAAACTTCATTTAACATTCCAAACTTTTGCAACATGGCACCCTCCTACCTTTCCAGTCTTCCTACACTTTATTCTTTCTCATATCCTTGATGATGCAAGGATGCGATTGCTATTCTTCGAACAATAGACTCCATCTCCAATCATTTTTACTTACTGTCTCCCTTCTCTGGAATACTCTCACTTAATTTTCTTCAAGTACCAGATAAAAGCCATCCTTTACAAGGAGTCTTTCCTCTGTATATATACATACATATGCATATACACACATATATAGATATATAAATTCACGTGTATATATGCATATGTACATACATTTTTCTGATTTATTCTGTATGTAACTTGTTTGTAAATAGTTTATTGTCCCCCACATTAGAGTGTGAGCTTGAGAGCAGGGATTTTTTTTTGGGGGGGGGGCTTTTCTTTGTATCCTCAGTCTTTAGAACAATCTTGGTACATGTAGCTGTTTAATAAATGTATACTGATTGACTTTAGGCTCAATGTTCTATCCATCATGCCATTATGATTTTCTTGTTGGTTTTGCATGTTCTTCTATCTTTATGATATCTTATAATTTTACAGGTATGAAAACTGGGGCACTGAATGATTGATCCAAGATCAGAAATAGGCAACAGCCAAGCTGGTTCTGTTGACTTCTATTCCCTGACACTCGGGTCAATTCATTTCTATAAAACCTCTTGGATATGTTTAGATTTAACAAGTATAAGAAAAATATATCTACCAGATAATGAAAAGAAACCTGAGACCTTCTTGCCAAATGCCATGGATACCGATTATGCTCTTGTTCTGTAAAACAGACTTCACCTCATGAGCTTGCCTTTAATTTTTTGCTCTTGGAAGGCAGAATATATAAAGGCATTAGACAGGATTGTGCATCTAGGGAATAAAGTAAGGAAACTAAGGAAAATTTTCTGTTACTTTTAATAAGATTTCCAATTGCATGGTATTTTTGTAACCACTGTTGTTATTCAGTCATTTGGGGTTTTCTTGGTAAGGATACTAGAATGATTGGCCAGAGGACCAGCTCATTTGGCAGATGAGGAAATAGGCCAATAGGATTAAGTGAATTGCCCAGGATCACACAGCTAGTAGGTATCTGGGGCCAGGTTTAAACTCAGGAAGAGAAGTCTTCTTGACTCCAGGCCCAGAATTTTACCACTGAGTCACCTGCATGATGAAAACATCATAGGAGGGCAATTCTTTAAAAAAAAAAAAAAAAGTCCTTTAACTCACACTCATAGTTTACTTCTAGCAAAAGGAGGTCTTAAAAATGTGAATCCTAGAAGGCTGAGTCAATACCATTCTTCCTAGCTGCTAATCAAAAGCCAATCAGTCGTTTATGTAGCAAAATAGTGAGATGATTTTACAATAGAGGTGAAAAGCCTATCAAACTTAATGATAGCTGGTTATCCAAAAAACGAATTTAAGTTCAATTTTAAATTTAACTCAAGTACTAACAAACATAACTTAAATTTAAATGCTTCTCCCACCTGCTTCAAAGCTTCTTTGACTGTTTTCAGCTTACAGTGATCTCACTCCTTTGGAAAAATTGATTGATAGAGATATAGAAAGATAATATATAGATACACATAAATCTATCCTCTATGGAAAAATTGTTTCTGCCACTTGGTACACTTGATTGTATACTGTATATACTATCTTGTAACCTGCATGATCTTTTCCATTTTGAGAGCTAGTAACTAGGGGAATGACTGTGTAAGCTAGCAAGGAAGGAATGGAAAGGTCCACTTTCCTAGAATTCTCTTTACCTTTCACTTGTGCTGCCTGCACCAGCACCCATGTTTCAGATACCTACCCAAAATTTGTAGTATTCAGAAAAAGGCTTCTCTTAGATCAGTCAAGCCCATGCTTTGGAAACAGTTGAGTATCATTCTTTTAAAGTTCCATTTACTTACTGTGTGCATGTGATATTGTCCTCGGAGGTAAACCTGAAAATACATACCATCAGCTCAGAAAGGTCCTCAACTTTTTCTGATGAACAGAGCTGAAAATGAGTAGGGGGCAAAAATAAAGCAAATACCTACTGCATCTCCACCTTTCTTCAGAAAGAAAGAGAAGGTAGTATTCTGAAGTCGAAACCAATATTGCACCCACAAAAATTTCTAAAAAAGAAAAAGTATTTTTTAAAATTGTTTTAAAAATTATTATAGGTCATCAGGTATTCAATACTATATTTTCATTATTCAGCAGTTTATCAACATATCACATTTTAATGGCAAAGACAGTTCTGGGATTTGTCCAACAATAACAAAAATTAAATGCAAACATAGGTGTAAGGGTTTTTATCCAAGATATGGCTTTCCAAGGGAATAAAGTGATATATGAATAGAGAAGCATTTCTTTGATACAATACTGAATCTCTGGTTTGAGACAGAAGTTTCATTCAATTACGGACTTGCGCCTTTCGGGAAATAGTATGCTTATGGGACTGGGAATATAGCTCTTCAACTTCTTTGGCGTGGCTCCCTCTTCACTTTTTTTTTGTTTTGAACCCCATAGGCACGCTGGTGAAGCCCATAGATCCCTCCCTTGAATTGTTTTTAAATGCATAAAATAAAATGGAGAAGATTACAAAGGAAATCAGTTATATTAAAATATTTGTCAAAATATTAAAAGTTCATGGACTTGAGGTTAAAAACATCTGGTAAAAATGAAATGGGGTTATAGTAAGAGAGGTCTGGGATCTGATACTTATCAGCTGCATGATTATTGGCAAATAGCAACTTCTCGAGACCTCAGACTCCTCATTCATAAGGTAGAAATGTAGTTTTCTATCATATGGAATGATTGGGAGGAGAGTATTCTATAAATCTTAAAGCATTATATAAATATCATTATTATTGTCATTTATGTTACATAAATCAGGATGCTATTTTTGGATGCTGAACCCAAAACACTGTTCCATTTGTACAAGCTACTTGTTGGTTGCTATTTCACTGCATCTCCACATGGAAGTAAAGAATCCCCTATAAGATGCAACAGGTCACTGTTGCCAAGCACCACATCTGAAAAGAGCAATTAGAAGCCAAAGTTGCAAAGAAGCTTTGAAAGCTTCAGACATTTTTTTCAGATAACATCAGCATTCTCCTGCTGGCCGGAGATTCCCATGAAAACAAGGGCCAATTAATTTTCAGAAAGAAATCTTTTTACTTAAAATTTTTTTAACCAAAACAAACATCTTCGTTTAATTTTTATTTGCATGTGAATGTCTATGCCATAAGTTGCTTCTTCCATTTCTTCTAGGAGACTTTTTTTCATTTGAATTTAGGAATGATTTGTTCCTTTTCAGTTTGTATCATTTTGGTATGACAAGGGGAATTCATGTATGGGCTAATTTGGCCACAAGTTCTTTAAGTATTTGGGGAGCCTTTTTAACCTGGAAAAGCTCAACAAGAAGAAAATCCACATTCAAACCCTTCAATTCTCCAATTCTCTCTATTTTTAAGCATATGAAGCAAGCATTTGAACATTTTGGGGGCCAAGGACTCTATGTCTTGCCTCATTGCTTAGCCTGAGAATATTTGCCAACTCCACCACTGTATAAATGGAAAGGAGCATATTGTGTGTGCTCTTGATGGCTTAGGTAGTTTCACTGGAGTTCCTGAAATAGACTCAGAGATCTGAATGCTTTAACTTGTATGATTTTGTAGGAATCTCTGGAGTAAGAAATTGCTTCATGGTTTTAGATGATTGCCTAGGGTAACTTTTTTCTTAATTTTAAAATATTTTTCTTTACTTCCTCCTATTTACCTTATATAAAATTTAAAAAAAAAATTTAGTTTCCTTAATTTCCAAATATATTCCTCCTCATCCCACAGATTCATCCCTTGTAACAAAGAGGAAGAAAGAAGGGCAGGAGTAAGAAAGAAAGTAAGAAGGAAGAGGGAGAGAAGAGAGAGAGAAAAAGGGAGGGAGGGAAGGAGGAAGGGGGTCTGATAGTTATGGTCGACAGTCTACACTTGGAGTCCCTCATCTCTACAAAGAGGGAAAGAGATGGATTCTCTCCTTTCTTCTTCCCTCTTAATTTTTTTTAAATGTTTAAACTTGCATAGATATCTTTTGTATGAAAATCACTTACATTTCCCAACATTAAACTGCTTTCTCCCCTCTCAGAAAGCCATCCCATGAAACAGAAGCTTTAAAAACAGGGGGAAACAGTTCAACAAGAATTAACACAATAAAAAGTCTGACATTACATGAAATACATTCCATACCCAAAGTCCCCCACTCTACAAAAGAGCATATCTCTTCTTTGGGGGCAAGCATAGTCATTACAATGGCACAAGTTTCTATTAAAAATTTTTCCCCATTTATTTTGTTGTAGTCTAAAAGCAAAAAACTTCTTTGGGAAAAAGAACCGACTCTTAAGAGATATGGAAATAATGGGAAATTGAAATAATGTGAAATATTTCAGCAATCACTGGTTGAATTTACTTGAGAAGTATCAGGGTAATATTGACAGAGAGCCTGCCTCAGCATCTCAAGATCCTACTCTGACATATGCTGTCTGTATGATCCCAAGCTTCAGTGACTTATTTTCAACCTGTCCCAGGCAACTCTCTAAGATGGCATGGTGCCATAGAAAGGTCACTGGTTCTGAGCGGAAAGACCTGGGTTCTGACCTAATTTCTGCCCCTTCAATTGTGAGCTCTTGAAGTTAACGTCTTTGGACTTCAGTTTCTGAAGGGGGTGGGTCTAAAGCTCTACTTTAAACCTAGCAAACTGGCATTGACAAAAGGTGGGAAAATTTAAGAGTCGATATTGGAAATGTAGGCATACTAAGACATCGTGGGTGGCGCTGTAAATTGGCACAACAATTCTGGAAATTCACATGGAATCATGCAAATAACATGGCCAAAATGCCCATTCTCTTTGACCCTGAACAGCACGACATTATTATCAAGAATGTATTTAACTCCAAAAGAAAAGATATAAGAAGATATTTCTTCCTATTCCTTTATAGTAGATGAAATTCTAAGGGATGAAATACTACATATGACATCAGGATATTCAGTGCATTGCTTGGTTTTAATGTTTTTTGTTTTCTTCCTTTTTTCTCATTTTAGAAAAAATATTTTGTTTTAGAGCATAGCTCTCGAATATTAATAAAAAATGTTTTTTAAAAATTAGGAGACTGGACTAGAAGACCTTTGAGGTTCCTTCTAGTCCTAGATTTATTGACTAAAGTGTGAAGTTTCTGATCTGTTTTGTAGAGGGAATTTCCTCATCAGGAGTTACTAATGAATTGTAACATCAAATGCTCTTTCAAAACACATGGAATTTTTTTTTAAAGGACTAAAACATTCTATTTAGATATAATACCACCATGATGAATTATAAAGGGTTCTGGCTCTGAAATCAGAGAGTCTGGGTTTATATCTGGCCTCTGATGCTAACTACTTTCATGGGCCTCAGTTTTCTCAGAAAAATGATGGAATTGGTCTCAATGGCACTGGAGGTCCCTTTTTGATCCAAAGTTTTGATCCTTTGGCACTTTTCAAACTCTTAAACCTCTTTAGCAAAGTCAATTTTTTAAAAAAAATTAATTTTATTTCAAAATTCATTTTTTCAAAAAACTCAAGTATCAATGAGTTAATATGAAAACCAAAACAAAACAAAATAAAAAGTTAGATTGAAATGTAATATGCTTTATCATCCCTTATATGAAGAGATGATCAAAGCAATCAAAGAAACTAGTGGAGACATTTAATGAAATACATACTTTGTTTTTAAAATCTGTTTCACCAGAAGCGATTGCAAGGGATAATGTTGTAAAAAATTACCCTGGCATGGATTCTGTCAATATAAAGTTATTATTAAATAAAATTAAATTTTAAAAAAAGAGAAAAAAATAAAAAAATAAAATCTGTTTCACGAAAAGCAGTAGAAAACAAGGAAAGTCACAGAATGAAAATAAATTTTGAAGATAAAGATCAGATAAAAGCTTGACATAGAGAACATATATATACACACACATATATATATATAGTAATATATAAAGCTCAATCTATAAAGTGCTGAAATGACCAAAGTCATCTATGGATATGACTTTTTAAAAAATCAATATATACGAACATTTGTATATGAAAACAAAGACAAAGCAAAAACACAAAATAATTTTCAATTATATTTAAAAAGGAATACATTGAAGAAATAAGTTAGAATAATAAAAAGTATATCTTTCCATAAATTTTGAAAAAATAAAGAGCTAGGTTAAGACCAAATACTAGTAGGGTGGTGGGCAAAGAAGCAATTCAACATTGCTAGTGACATAACATGGTGATCTTTGTGGAATAATCACCTATGAATACTCAACAAGAATCACAAAACAACTAGGACCTGAAACTACAGTCACAAGGCTCTAAGTATCTGAGATCCGATTGGGACCAAAGCTTCCTATCCCTACATATAGTACTTTATCTACTACTCCTCTCTCCATTCTTTGATTCCATAACCCTATCTTGGGAAATTTGTTTTAACACTATTTAGTAAGCTAGGATTTCATTATTCAGCCATTCTGAAAAGTAACATGGAACTATGTCCAAAGGGCCATCAAATGGTTCATATCCTGTGATCTAGCAATGTCTCTCCTGGGCCTATATCCCAAAGAGATCATAAGAGAAGGAAAAAGATGTGCAAAAACCTTAGTAGCAGCCCTTTTTTGTAGTGATAAGGAATTGGAAACCAAGGGGATGCCCATCAGTTGGAGAATGGCTGAATAAGTTTTGGCATATGAAAGTTATGGAATATTATTGTTCTATAAGAAATGATCAGTAGGATGATTTCAGAAATCTCTGTAGAGACTTACATGAACTGATGCTAAGTGAAGTGAGAACCAAGAGAACATTATACATAGCAACAACATTATGTGATGATCAACTATAATAAAGTTCTTCTGAGCAACACAGTGATCTAAGACAATTCCAATAGACTTGGGGTGGAAAAAGTATAGTATTTTCACCTTTTTTTGGTTGTCGTTTGCTTTTTCTTTCTCATGTTGTTTTTCTCTTTTGGTCTGATTTTTCTTGCACAACATGACAAATATGGAAATATATTTAAAAGTTTTTTAAAAAATTGATTTTCTCTGGATGAAGAACTCCATGGTGTGGAAATTCCCTTTCACATTTAGATCAGCAACTATATGTAAATGAAGGTTCATTCCCAATTGTCTGGGGACTCGGAATGAGTGATTTTCACAGGGTCCAGAATTTGAAAGCAGGTTTTTCTTACTCCAAGGTCAACCATTTCTATGCCACAGTGCCTTGTAATGTTAGGAATATGTGCAAGGATATAATTAAAAAGAAAAAGCTACACTAATGTTCTACACTATATCAAAGCTACACTTATGATGGAAGTGCCAAACAGTAAAACACTATATTATAGCATGTCATGGTAATGGAATCTAAATCAGTATAAAGAATAGGGCAAAAATCCTGGATAGAGAAATAAATATCTACATGAAATAATATAAAAATGGAAAAGCAGAAATAAGTTTGTACTGTGTTCAAAGCAACAATTAGTAAGAAAATAGATAGATGCATAATTTCATATCGGGATAAGCAGATATTAAGCATAAATTGCCATAGTGCTTAAAATTGCTTTAATTTTTTAGAGATAAGGGGTGAGTGTGGGCTTGTGATTTTTTTTTTTTTTTTAGTATATTGAATAGCCAGGTAAGGAAATTCTCTCTATGAAAACATATCATCATCCTTCTCTGCAATTTATAATCTAAGACAGAGGTGTTGAGCATGGGACTGGCCACAAAGGTCCTGAATGTGACCCAAACCAGATTAAAATGTAACAAAATAAGTAAAAAAATCAGTAGAAAACCACATATTAACATCTGTGTTCAAAGTAAGCATCTAGCAAGGATCTCTGTACATGGTGTAGTGTCCCCATGTCTATCTGAATTTGACAAACTGGTCTGAGATTTGCCTCAAACACCAGGTAATGTACCTGGAACCACAGGGAGATTATGTGTCTGGAACTGAAACTTGTCTCCCATTGAGTTCCCAGCCAGGTCTCCATCTATTGTACCACAAGGCCTCCCCATCTTCCAATTTTTAAAAAACTGTAAAATCTGACTAAATACAAAATAACTTTTAAATAGTAATATACTAACAACACATCAAAAATACATAACTAAAGGTTGTTATAGCCTTTGAATTTGAGCTATGTACACACACTTTAAAGCCAACTTTGATCTTGATAGGAAGCTAACTGACAAGTATGGTCAGAAACTATTCTTCACATTCCTAACATCTGTGCAGACCTTGAGCTAACAAATGAGAAGAACTGACAGATTCTGGATCTATCAGAACAGCATGTGGAGTATTCACCACCAGGTCACACATTCTGAGTTCCTTTATTTCTTGATACTGTATTCAATGAAATGTTTGCAGGTTTTTTTCCTTTTGAATTGGTCAAAGCTAAGTCACTTTCTATTCCTACATTCCAAAGGCCTTCTTTAGTAAAGTTTTATGCCCTTCTAAAGAGCCAGAACATGTTAGGGTTACACAAAGTTAAAGGACTTGTTCTTCCTTTTTATCAGTTGTTCAGTGAGCAAAGTCAGAAAGACTTGGGTTCCACTACAGCTTCAGACACTTCTTAGCTGTTCAAATACTTGACTTGCCTCAGTTTTCTCATCTGTAAAATTGGGTTAATAATAACATCTACCTCCTAGGACTAATTGTGAAGATACAAAAAAAAAAAAAATATGTAGTACAAGTTGCAAACCTTAGATTACTACATAAATGTTAGTTATTAATATTTGTAAAGTATGGGCTAGCTCCCTGGAGGGCTTCAGGGTCAGCCAGAGTCAGGATAAATCAAAGTCCTCGGTCTTTAGGGGAGGAAGTGAAGGAGGCAGACACAGCTTGCCAAAGACCTATCCTGGATTCTGGAGTCTGGAGTCTCCAGCCTTTCCTCCTTGTCCTGCTGCCAAATGACTCTGGCTTTCTCCCTCCCCCACTCCACCCTCCAATCCTTGCCTACGATTATCTTAACACCAAACATTCAGCAAGCACCAATGGTGAGGAGAGCCATCTCATCTAAATATATATATATAGAGAGAGAGACATTGTCTCACATCAAATAGGTAATCAGCCTTAAGTGCTCGGTTATCTGATTCAAGCATACCTTTTTGGAGCTTCAGCCCTCTATAAATATTGTCATTATCATTTTTACTACTGTTATCATTAAAGTGCTTTGAAGGAAAATACAACATTAAGGTTCTTTGGGTAGGAGTTTGGTGAAGACATCAACTTTAAAAAATAAAAACAAAATTATGATCTTTTTTCTCCCTCTGTGAATACTCAATTGTTTGTTGAGGATTGCTAACAATAAAAAAGAAAACAATTTAATAAAAGACTTAGCTAGACTACTTACCATTTTATCTTTTCTTTTCTTCAGGAAACTTTCAAAAACCAAATCATCTCCATGAGCCATTACTTCGATTTCCCTTTCCCTGTCCAGGTTTTCACCTTGACATTCACTCCTAGTTTACAAAAGACATTTCCTCTTTTCCAGTTTCTCCTGGCAGGTGACAGGACGTACTGGGCACAGAACATTCCAAACTCATTTAACTTCCTCTTTTGAAGGTCTCAAAACAGAACCCAGCCCAACTCTCCCCGGCTCGCCTTGCAATCTTTCCAAGTGTTTCGACTGCAACATTTAAAGCACTCACAAATAAATTAGGATACTTTGTTCCTCGGTTGTTTAGTCTCATGTTTGTGTTAACAGAAAAACAACATGGTAGGCTGCTATAAAATAAAGGAAATCTCTAGATGTTATATAAAAATACTAAGGCTAAAATAACATATGCTATTCTAAGATTGCCTTGCAATATATTAATGGCTGCTTATAATAAAAGTAACCTAAGAAATGCATGTAGAAAGCACAACCATTTGCTTTCCAATAAACAAGTGTCTTTTAAAATGTTATTGTATTTTCTAGTTAGTACTATTTATTTTTACTTCAGCTGAGGCAGGCTTCTTTTTCAGTCTCAATTTTCTATTTCCCAGGAGTGTTCTCCCTTTCCCTTTGGCACACACTATTTTTTGAGCAAATTATAAAACCCAGAATTATTTTTGTTATTATTGCATTTAACCTTCATGTTCTCTTACATTTTTTCCCTATTTAAAAAATATTTGGTGTGAGGTGGGAATAGAAGGCAGAGAGAAATTATATAAATGTTGACCATTTTTTCAACTTTGTAGAAGTGTTATGTTCAGAAGTAGAGGCAGCAAAGTAGTCGTGTATTTACCTCCTGCTCAGCTGCCTCTAAACGGGATTTCCTTTCAGCTGCACTTTTTCCAATGTACTTCTAACCCAAGAGGACATGACAATAGTCTTGCTATAGTTTGCTAGTTTTTTCTTCCCAAATTAAAAGTGTTTTAAGGCAGAAACCAAAAACTTCAAAGGAGAGTCTAAATATCAATTATCAATTGTCTCAGAATCTTTATTTATATCAATCTTTACTCTTAGCACAGAGAAATTTTTAAGATGAAGTGTTAGAGCTTAACACAGTCCCTGACACAAGTACATATTAAATCATTTGAGTTCTAAATTAGCTGTCAGAAACTCCAAATAACAATTTTTTAGTAAATGGGAATAAGAATTTCAAAACCTATCAAAGACTGCTATGGATGGAGGCCAAACAAGTGCTTAGATGATATTCCCTCTTTCCCATTTTAGAGTTAGGCAAGTCATTTAACTTCTTGGTCTCATCATCTGTCAATAGGGATACCTGAACTTCTTATACCACACAGGACAATTGTGAAGAAGTTTTGTGGGGATTTTTTGGCCAACTTTAAAGATTTTTTTTGTTTTGTTTTGTTATGCCAAGAAAAAATGTAGAAACAACATGGTACACATTATATAAAAATTGGTAACTAGTCATCGTGTGTAGCTACTGGGCTGACCAAGGAAAAGGTCACCTCTCTGAACTGTTCCCTTAAAAGAACAAGAAAAATCTCTTAGAGGGAAAAAGCTCCTTGTGGGGAAACATCAAAGACTTTTGAAAACCAGCTGTGAATTATTCTCCTCTATGCTACCAAATACAACAGCTTTGTCCTTTTGTTTTTAAATGAATGTCACCTTTTCTTTGAATGACAGACTTAAAAGGTTTAGAAAGGTAGATATGAGGGAGCATCCAAGTCTATGGACCATAAATTGTCGGCTGGCTATGGCAATCTCTCTTCATAATTTTGGTCCCTCTGTAAACCCTCCTTTGTTGTCCTGCTGCTGCTCACTTCTTCCTGAATTTGGGCACTGGACCAATTATACCTCCCTTTTGTCTCTGAATGGAGATGGAAGAAATCACACCACAGGGCTGACTTGATCTCCAATCTTATGGGATCCCTACTCCACCAAGGCAATTCTTTTATTTCTTTCCTAACTGATTTCCCATCCCACCCTCCCAAGGCCTGTTCCAGACCTTTCCTGTCTCTTTTCAAATATTACACGGCACTCCTTGCCATCACCTTCTCAATGGTAGTCCCCTTCTTACTTTTAATTTAATCTGTTTATATCTCGTGCAGATCTATCATCCATCCATCCATCCATCCATCCATCCATACATCTGCTATAAAAATCTAAGTAGTTGGAGGACAGGGACTGTTTTGATTTTATCTTTGAATCTGCAGTGCTTAGAGCAATGTTTGGCCCACAGTAAACACTTAATTGGGTAGCTGAATGGACAGAGTATTAGTCCTGCAGTCAGGACCACATGAATTAAAATAAGGCCTCAGACACTTGTTGTGTGACTCCAGGGCAAGTCACTTAATCCTACTTGTCTCAGCTTCCTTATCTGTTAAATAAGCCAGAGGAGGAAATGGCTAATCACTCCAGTATCTGTGCCAAGAAAACCCCAAATGGCTCACAAGGTGTCTGATATGACTAAACAACAACAAAGTACTTAATATATGCTGGTTAACTGAATGATATATTGGAGAGAAGACCCAACATAAAAAAATGAACCACAGTACACATTAGTTATTTATTGAAATACTTTAAAAGGTTGATGATGGAAAAAATAAGTTTATCATGAAGGTTTAGATTCATTAGATTTATTTTTTCATTTAAAAAAGTTGCTGTCTACAGGGAATTC
The DNA here is from genome assembly GCF_016432865.1 of Antechinus flavipes. Lineage (NCBI taxonomy): Eukaryota > Metazoa > Chordata > Mammalia > Dasyuromorphia > Dasyuridae > Antechinus > Antechinus flavipes. The sequence goes on along the minus strand of NC_067401.1, from coordinate 33,053,745 downwards.
TAATCAGGTATAGAACACATCAGGAAGCATGCGGCTACTGTGATATTCTACAACAGAGCAAGAACTGTGCACTCCCTTGGCACCACAGATACAGCCAGGACACGATGATTTACAGTTTGGAAGAAATTAAACAGTAATGGTCTTTTGAACTAGAAACATTTATAATGTAGAAATTGGCTCCTCCCCCATGTGATTTGAAAGGGTTTAAAAAATACAACATACTTAAAAATTAAGGAATACACAACAATGACACTGATTCTTTTGCTATGTGAATTTTGGAAAGTTTTGCTCCACTCTCAAAGGGGAGCCTCATGTCCAGCTGTGCACGTCAGAGATTGTACCAAGCCTCAGTGGCTGATGTGCCGGAGTGAAGCTGTCCTTGAAATGAAACAAAACTCAATTGGAAAACTGATGCCTATCCTCCATGGAGAGACGATTGTGAACTGTGCCCCATATCTCAGAGCCCCCTCCCACCTTGCCCCCAAAGCATCATTTCAAATGAATATGAAATAAATAAGTAATCCATGAGCCAAGTACAATTGAATGGAACTAAAACCTATGATAGTGAGTTCCAATTAAATGTTAACTAATATGATACTATGTGGACAGCATTTCCATAACTCAGTTTTTTCGGGAAGCCACATCTCTTGCTGCCTGAATATGTACAGTATTTACAAAACATTCCCTTTTGGCCTCTGTAGCATGGCCACCTTTCTGTGGCCTTTAAGTAGAACTTTCCATTACATTCACAAGCCAATACTGCAGTCATTGCTCTTTTAAAATACTCTTATGCAAGAATTACAAATATTTATAAAGTAACTCTGCATATATAAATATCTCGACATTTCTAGCAGAATTTAAAGCATTCAGAATGTACATAAAAGTATTGGTTTTTGGTAGGGCCAGTATTGTAATTGTTGTCTAAATCATCGCTGTTTCAACAAAGCTTTGTACATAGCAAACCCCAAAACAGCAAACACTGTAGCACCAAAACTTGCTCGAAGCCAAAATGTGGAGCTCTTGAGGTCAGCTTGCGTCACATGCCTGCAGTCAGAAAACAGAAGCAATTTCAAAAACAGGATTTATTTAAGAACATATTGTTACATCAATCAAGAACTTTTAGGGAAGTATTAGGACACTTGTCAGGCTAATTCAAAACTGCTATGTTTACTGAAACTTTTCATTAATACAGCTTACAGCATAGTTTAGCCATTATCGTCTAGGAGGAAAAGAGGTGGTGGCTTGACAATTAGCTAACATTTTGGAATAAATGAGGTTTAAGCTTTGTCAATACTGTATTTTTCTCATAAACACCAATAAGTAGGTAAAAAGAAAAAACAACCCACTGCTTTAAATTATCTGCTGCTCATTAAAAATGAGAAATAAGATCAATGTTTTCACATCTTTGAAAGTGATTTTGCTGAATTGAAACAATGAACAAAATCACTCTACACCAGAAACCACAAGATACGCTATGTAGCTTAGTGACAAGTGGCAATACTTTTCTAAGAGCAGTGATAAATCAAACTTTAGAAATCCTAGTCCCCATTAGAAAATTTGGAGGAACCCTCCCCCATCAAAGAAAAAAAAATCAACTACTAGTTTGCATCACACTGAAAACTTGTTAATAGGAAACCAAGTGTTAGTGAAACAGGCAGTGACAACAGTACAAACCAAAAGTACAAACGCAATGTAACATGATAGAATGAAAGTGGTTGGATGACATAAAAGAAGCCATGTTATGCATGACAAAGGTAAGACAGCCAATGACCCCATTTCCCCCATTACCACAAACTAAGCTTGTGAGCATGCTCAGTTAAAAACACTGCTGGCCACCCTCAAGAGTCTCAAGTATGACAGCTTACCATAAGGAAGAGAAAGTTTTAAAGCCAAGGTGGGACCGAAGGCTTTACTCAAGCATCACCAAAGTTTTAGTTAAGCAAATGCAACTAAGGTGATGTGGGAAACCTATGGATTAAAGGATTTATGGATATTGTCTAGGCTAGGTTATTTACAGACCTACCTACATCGAAGTAACAGATTTTAGGTGCAAGTTAAATGTCTACAAGGAACGAGACACTGAATGTATAAACACATGCAAAAGAGAGTTAATAAGCAAGACAAAAATTATACCATATCCTTTTGCCCCTTGACTAGTCACAGATTGCAGAATTACCTTAGTTTCTAAACATTTCACTGCCTGTTGTAGCTAGGGTGATTCTGCATTCTGTGAGCCCCGGGTACTGGGAGACGGCAACACAAGCCTCAGTATTCCATGCTTATCAGTACTGCCCAGCAGCACAGCACTCCAATACTCTCCCTCACACATCAAAAGAAAAGTAAATCTCTATTTTAAAATTATTCTTTATGTGTTTTTTAAGAGTAAAATGATAACACAGGTGCATTCCATTTGGCAAGTTAGTTCTTTCAACACACAAATGTCCTTTTTTTTTTTAATCACTTAAGGAACTAGATATCTGGGTTTCAGTTTTTCCAATTGGAAAACACCCAGCAGGGTCAAACCAGTGAGCGTGGGAAATGTTACCTGGCTTCAAGAAAAAGTGGCCCGTGAGATGACTCCATGAAGATGGAATCTTCTATGGAGCTGACAGCGTGCACCTGGTGAACAATACTGCCTTCGTCGTCTGCTAACAGCATGGCGCCCCACTCAGCTACCTGGACTCTTAACCTTTTGCACACATGCACAGTTGTGGTTCATGGCACAGCTCAACACAGCAAGGGTCTTAAAATATCCTCTCAGTTACACATCCCACAAGACAAATTTGGTTACTAGTCTGCATTGCTTTGTCTCCTCCTTTCTACCTTTTTCAGACTTTGAAAAAACTTATTCTATAACAGGTTTTTATCACATTCAAAAAAGATGTGGTTTAAAAAAAAAAAACCTTTTTAATACCTGAAAAAGCAACTCTAGGGCTTTTGTACACATTATCCTATACATTCTCAATACCACTGTTTCTAATGATAGATCTGAGACACTTGAATTAGCTCCTTGAAACCATTACTATTCGGCACTTTTGGGCAATATATGGGTACACTATATGGGCAAAGTATCTATTTATGATGAGGCTGATAGCAAGGTGCTGATATATCTGGGTACCCCCAAATACCAAAGGGGTAAATCACCCAGAGTCCATAAACGCTTTTACCTTAACCTGTGAGCTAATTAACTGTTACAGAAAAACTTAAAAAAAAAAAAAAAAAAAAAAAAAAAAAAAAAACCTTACACATAACCCTCCCTATCATCTCAGAAGCTACAAAAGACATACACATTTACACTGGCTGATGCTTTCATAGCTAGTGAGAGTCTCAAACCCTTCCAAGTCAAGAGGTTCATAATTGTAAATAGTCTTGTAGTGGACTCCAATAACAGTTGAAGCAAAAAAAATTTCTCTATTGAGGGTGAATTTCTTTACCTTCTATGCTTCAAAAACAGCCTGTTAGTCCCTACTCTCCTTGCTAGGATTAAGCTTACATTTTCACCAAGATGGAGAAGACCAAGTGTTTTTTATTTGTTTTTTTTTTTTTTTAAACTTTGGGGAAGGAGAGGAAGGATTGGCTTACTATAACCATATGAAAAATACAGTCAGAATGATTTCCCAACACTGAATCTCTAATTCTGTAAAGATGTTTAATGTAGGCTCCTATAACAGGGGACTGCTACTGAAGAAAATATCTATCTTGCCTTGACAGCTTAGTTTTCATTAGCTTTGCAAAACAGGATTTATCTATTCCCCTCAGCACTCTGTGTAATACAAATGCACATATTTACACATGAGAAATATCAAATGCACACGTTGCTGAGACTTGGCTTGCACAAAGACAACCCCTTAACACCACTAGTTTATTGTAATACTTAAGACAAGCAACCACTTACTCATAAAATATTTCAACATCTTCATCAATGTTACAGATATTCTGAGATATGGAAACATACTTGGGAAAATAAATTATTCTTTTAGTAAGTGTATTTGAAAGCTATACTAACTAGGCAATATTTGTAAGAGAGAAAGCATTTATAAATCTGACAGCACATCGGTCATTACTCAGCTAACTGATATCACGTGACCAGAGACAAGAGGGACCTAACAGGTATTAGTCAAGGAAGCAGCAAGGTCTGATTCGTGCTTGTTACTTGAGGAGCTTTCTAGTTTAAATAAAAACATTGGTTTCATAAAATTGCCTGTATCTTATTTGCAAAGGCAAGACAAAATCATTCCTCAGTGATCCCAAAGCACAAATCTTTCATAGGGGCCCACACCATTATCATATTAAAAAACATTGTCGATATCTTATAACATTTCTTTGATATCTCAACTACCATTCCAAGATCTCCTAATGTTGCTTGCCAGCATAAGTTCATACGGTTCAGCAACTCTCAATGGCAGTATCTGATTAGAACACAAATAATGAATTAAATATGATTAAATGCTTGAAGTAGTCTTTACTTAAGTAAAAGTATGTAAGTGACTAAAATATAGGGCTACAAATGTAATTACAGATATTCAGGGGAAGCTTTAAGAGCCTGCAACAAGATAAAAGTTAGCAGTGCTGAGAATATGGTTTTACATCCTTTGGTTTTTGCTTTATAAAATAAACATAAGGTTTGTTTTAACATTTGAAAAACATGCTGAAATTTTTTATTGGGCAAACATCAATACAGCTATATGTAATCACAAAGGGACTCAATCAGAATTAAATCTACCTCGAAAGCTACAAATTAGGAGAAAGAAAGAGTAACTGACCAGTAAAATAAAGCATTTTATCCTATAGAAAGCACTTTCCTTACACCAATCTTGTGAAATAGGTAGTACATGCATCCCTACTTCTATCTTACAGAGAAGAAAGCTGAGACTAAACAAAATGTCTCCAGAGGACATGGTAAAGCCAGGTCTTAGAAGCCCAGGCCACATGGCCCTTGAGTTGAGTACTTTTTCCAGTACATCATAGTAACTCTTTTGTCATTTGCATTTAGGCAGGTGCCAAATAGGGAATGATGAGGAGAATGGGAGAAGAGAGGTTAAAATAGAAAAAAAGAATAATTTATTTTTCCTTAGCATCAAATTCAGGCTATTTTACAAGGGGAAGAATTCCTTAGGACAAGATTTCTGGAGCTTAACAAAATGATTTATAACTTCAGGGGTCCTGAAAGTGCTCTTCCAAACTCTGAAAAACAGGGGACAAAGGAGGGCACAGTGCAAAGTCCCCAATCCTGGAGTCGGGAGAGAGGGGTTTGGTTCTGGGCTGTGAACCATGCTGATTTTATTTCCTCATCTGCAGAATTCGGGGTTTAGACTCACTATGCCTCCAAGGGTCCCCTCAGCTCCAGCTCTAGGATTTCAGGATGGGATAAGGAAGACCATCAAGTCCAGGGCAAGGACCACTGCTGCTGTGTCTCCTCCCATTATCTGAATTTATTCTTTCCCTTTGTTCTTGCCCTCTGAAATCCTCTCTTCCAACCATGACACAGATGAACCCAGCACCATAGAACACGTTCTCTTGACCCCCCATGTACACAGGCATACACATACACTCACATGCTATGCCTGGAGCTAACTCAGAAGAGCAAAACAAAGGACCACAGTATCTCTACAAAGGCTGAGCTAAGATGCATCTACAACCATAGCTAATATCCCAGTCTGCCCATCATGAGCTACAAAATGAGAAACCAGTACAGGCCTCCTTAGACTAAAGTACAGCTGGCTCTACACTGTCCTACTGGCGTGGGGGTTTTCTTGGGGAGGAGGGGAAAAGAAATGACAGGGCCTGGAACTTTGAGTATAGAGAGTTCCTCCAGTAACACTAATTGTCAACTATCAGTATCTCGGATTCTCAGGGATTCTTGGATTTAAGTGATTTGCCCGTGGAAAGACAGCAAATTATGGATCAAGGACTACATGTGAATCCAGTTCTTCCTAACTCCAAAGCCAACCTATCTTCCACTCTGTTTTTTATGCCTTGCATAACTGAATCTTTTACAATCAAAAGAAAGTTTCTCTCTAAGATTTTTGGAATGTCTTGAACAGAAATGCCTTTTTTTTTTTTTAATTATATGGTTGCCAGTTTTCTGACTTCATTTCCCTTTCTCTATTCCTTCTTTGGCATAAAATATCTTGAATATTCATTTGTAATATAAAAGTTGATTATATTCATCCAAACTGTAGGCCCTAGAGCTACAACAGAATGCAACATTTCAGTGACATGAAATGTTTCAATTTTTTTTCTCAAAATATTTTTAGAATTCACAATATAAGTGCCCAATGTGGGTTGCTACATTCTGTAAGCAAGCTGTTAACCGAGCATGCCTTAATACTAACACTCTTTGGGAAAGGACCAGAGTTGTTCCCATCCCATGTTCAGGAATGCTTCCTAGAACAACAGCAGAATACATATTTACAGATGGAAGTTACAAAAAAATGTTCTAATATCATATGATCTAAATATCCCTAAACCAAACTAAAAAAGAGCATCAGATAAAGAAAACCATAGCTTGTCAAATATTTAACAAACAGATCTTGGTCAATTAACAACAAAATTTAAAGATCAAAGCAGTAGCAATTTATTTGAGGAGACTTTAACAAGTTCTTATATAAAGTATGTGAACATAATTATCAATGAGAAATCTTTAGAAGGAACCAAAAATTTCCAGGAGGAATGCTTAATTTAAGGTCACATGTACAGGGAACTCCTTGAGCTAAAGTCAGACCCCATCATTTTGTTTTCAAACCAGAAAGAAAAGAACAAAGTCCTTTCACAGTCAAACACCCTAATGTGTAACATTAAAGGTTCCCTATTGTAGCTATCTGTGTTTGCGCCTTATCTTTCCAAGCCAACAAACATTTATTAGGAACCTCGGAGATTCAGTGAGGTACTTAAGGTACAATGTTAAAAAAAAAAAAAAAAAAAAAAAAAGATTTTTTGCCGAAGGGGCATACAGTGTACTGAAGGCTAGTAAAACAGCCACATTTTAAGCACATTTAAATACAAATAAGGTAGAAGGGATGGTAACAAAAGAGATCTGTGAAAGAACTTTGTCTTGGCTAGGACAGTGGACACTCAGTAATAAACTACTGAGTGAATCTGCAATGTAATCTAGGTGGACAGCAAAAAGCTTCCTTGGAAAACCAAGTTTTTATTAATAACTTGCCCAAGGCATGAAGGACATCAAATTTTTAGGAAACTTCTATCACAAAATAACTTAAAAAATTTGAAAATAGGAAAATGTCTTCTAAAAATGGTTGTGGATTAAAATAACAAGACCTGAAGAAAAAACTACATTTGTCCTGCGACTCATTTTGTAAATTTCTGCAGTGAAGTCTCTGATTTAAAAAAAATACTGTTGGGAGTCCTAATGGGCATGAGAACTTCAACTCATGGACAAAGAGGCATAATCATTTCCTACTTAAAGATTCAATAGAAGGTAAACTAAGAACTTTGTTCCTGGAGTAAAATGTTGCTCTCATAGTACACAAACAATGATTTGACTGAACTAATACAAGTAATTAAAATGGAATGGAAGAAAGGTAATTATAAAATAAAAGTAAGAAAGAAGGAAGTCACAAAACAAAGTCCTCAAGCAGAAGATTTTTTGTGGCTAAAATAAACAGGAAAATTGTACATAAAAATGTATGTGGAACATGTATAAAAAATGACCAAGCAGCAGACGAATGCTAATGAATGCCTACAAGAAAGAAGAAATTAAAAGTATATAATGCCCTACATTAGACTAACAATTCTCATACACAGCATGAGAGTGTATGAATTTGGAAGGAGGACCACTTACTAAGGGCAAATGATATAATTTGTACCTTTATAGTAATTTTGTCTCAATGTTTTTTAAAAAATCAAGAATTTGGTAACTTTTTACAAGAAATATTACCTACCATACGTAAATACAAAATGTATATAGAAGACCTTTTTCATTTTTCTATTATTATTATAGCACTCATTGTAGGTCGGTGCAGGAAGAAGCAAAGAAGGCACGAGCATTTTGCAAGTGCCTACTATATGCCAGGCACTGTGCTAGTTAATTTTAAAATATTACTATCTCTTTTGAGTCAAATAAAAACCTTATGAAGTAGGTGCTGTTATTACCCCATTTTACAGCTGGGAAACTGTGGCAGAGATTAAGCAACTTAGGTAAAAATAGTACTGATGACAGGTTAATACTATAATTTATCACCATGTTAAAAAATAAACCTGAACAGACTGGGTAAGAGCAGAACCAACTCAGAGTAAGGCCTATATAACTTTTACTTTGAAAGGAAGTTCAATAAGTATTACTATATCTGTTTTGAATTTTACATGTTAAACGCAACATACACTCAGCTAAACAGAATTTTTAAAAATTGTGGATTGACATGACAGGCTATGAAGAAAGAACTGAATAAACTAAACATTAAAACTAGGACATTTTGTCCTGCAATCCATTTTATAAATTCTTGCAATGAAGTTTCTGATTTTAAAAATACTACTGTGAGTCCTAATGAGCATGAGAACTACAACTCATGGATGGAAAGGCATAATCATCTCCTACTTCAATTTTTTAATTTTTAAAAAACCAAAATAGTTAATCTGCTATCTTAGGGAACAAAGTTAGAAAAACAAAAGGTACTGATGCTGTTTAAAAGATAAAGGCTTTCTGAAGACCTTTTCCTAAGCTGTCAACATTATATTTTTTAATTATCTATTTTCAGGTCAGAAATTTAAAAAAAAAAGTTCTGCTGCTAGTGGCAGATATAAAGTTACTTTCAATTCAAAAATGGATGTTGATAAGACATATATAATTCTTCAGGGATCAGGGATGCAAAAAGTCCCAGAGTATTTCATTCTCATGCTGTAGCGTGGGTCAAAAGTAGTGGTCTAAAGTCATTATGGCCACCCAATGAACAGAATATAAATAAAATATGTGCTAAAGATAATACATATTACACAGCACTCTAAGATACCCTATGAAAAATCAATCTAATGAAAAGTCACAAGAGATGTCTGGAATGGATTATGAATTGGGAACAGTGTTATGTGGTAGAAAGAGCACTCAACTTGAGAAGACTTGAATTCTAGCCCCAATTCTGACTCTAACTTGGTAAATGTCCTTGTTTCATTCCTAACTTCTGGGTTTCAATTTCCTAACAGGGGTTAAGCATAGGATACAGCTCCTTTTCAATTCTAAAATTTTGTAAGTCTATGAGTTTGTGAGCATTAATTACGTAGAAGCCCACAGAGATACAACTAAGAAAATCACATGCTAAATCAATCTCAATGCCTTTTTTATCTGCGGAATACTATAAATAACACTATCAATAGATTTCAGCAAACAGATAACATGCTCCTATGACATCCTTACAAAGATGATGATGAAACCCTGATATAAGGAGATTCACAGCTGACATCCAAAAGAGTAATGATAGGGTTCTCTTTCAATCTGTAAAATTTTACTTCTAGTGGAGTCTTAGCAGGATTTATAAATCCAACACTGAGCAATAGTTTGGATAAGAACATAAAGGGAATTCTTATAAAATTTGCAAGTGACAAAAACCGAGGAGGTATAACTAATAAAATAAGAGTACAGATTCAAAATAATTTCAATAAGTTAAAATGACAGGCCAAAACCAAGATGAAAGTTAACAGAAATAAATATAAATCTTTGCATTTAGTTTTTTTTTAAAAAAAGATTGTATAAAATAGGCTGGGGAGGTTTGGTTTACTAATCATTTAGTATTTGGTTTAGGAGTAATTCACATTAAGGTGAATTTGGAATTTTAGCAGACCACAGCTTAGTATGAGCCAACAATGAGACATAGTTTTTTAAAAAGCTAACATCATTAATAGAAATACAGTAGACAGAGTAGAGAAAATATTAGTTAAACTGCATTGTGTGGAATCACATGAATTATGCGGTCCTAGGTGTCACATTTTAAAAGGAACACTACAAAACCAGATAGTGGTCATGGGCCCTAGGATAGGGAAAGGTTCAGAATGGACCATTCCATTTGAGGAATGGAAATGAGACTATTTAGTCTAGAGAAGAAAAGATTAAAGGAAGACATGGTATGATAACCATCTTCAAAACCAAACCAATAGAATACTTTCTGTATGGCTAATGTTTTATAAAAGTGTCACAATAAAGTAATAAGATAGATTTTTATACTAAATGAATTTTTACAATCCAATAAGATTTCACCAGTTACCACTTTTTGATCTTCTCTTTTGGAATTGCTTTTAAAATCAGTTTACAAGTTACGCTAGAAATAAAGTGGTCACCACATCTCATTTTTTAATGAGTGTGATTATAATTTTATTTACCTGACTTGATTCTAAACATCTGAATGCTTAAAAAATAAAAGAAAATCTACCAATCAAAAAGACAAATATTTGATAGCATGAAGATAGTCTTTAAAAAAAAATTGCCATAGACCTGAAGAAGATTCCAAAAGAGAGTTTTCAGATACATTTCTGATCCCTGGAAATGCTGCTGAAGCAAATGAGGGTGACTGCACTGAAGAAGACAAGATTATTTGGAAGAATGAGCTCTGTTCTGTGGAGCAGTCCCGCTACAACATTCTAGAGTCACAACTCTCATATGCCAGGAGACAAAGGCAAACAAATAAAACAAAAAAACACAACTTTTAAAAAGTGGTCTTGTGGGTTCTGAAATCCCTTTCCCATTTTACTCTAGGTCCCTAATACAGATGATGGGAGATGCTATGTTGCCTGGGAATCAAAGCCAATCAGCTAGTTTCAAGAATTGGGGCTATTTAAGAAGTTACAGTTGTTTCTCCTTACAACACATCTACTAGTTTAGTCAAATCTAACATACCATGAAAATTAGTGAGGCCATTTGTATAACATTTTAACTGGTCCAAATAAGCTCAATATAATAAAATGCCACCTTCCACTGTGATCTTTGTGCTGTAGGTGGCTCCAATTTTCAACTTTTTCTAGCATATTTCTATTCCAGTCTATTATCATTTAATATTAAAAAGTAAATAAAGACATCAGACTCCTTAAACAAAACCCCAATCTTCCTTACTCATTCCTTCACAGCATCCCCAAATCCATCTCTTATCTTTAAGAAATTACTAAGGATGGTCACAAATCCTAAGTACACACCACCATTCAGCACAATGAGAGGTTTAGTGCCAATTAGTTGCATTTTAAGACTAATCTCCTGGCCAGTGGTGGCTATGTGGTGAAAATCTGCATTAAAAAGAAAAGTATCTATTTTCTTTGTTTGGTATTTTAATAGAATGCCCGGCAGGCAGTAAATAAAGAGAGGACCTGGTAAGAACTGCCGTGAAGAGTTTGTTCTTTACAGATTGCAGCAAGTCTGAGTTGAGGAAGCTCTGACAGATGCAGAATGTGCACCTGTTGCAGGTGCACAGACAGCGTAACCGGGCATGGCTGCGAAAACACACAGAAGGACACAGTTGAGTTCTTACTCACCACTGAGGCACCGCAGGGCCGTGCCGATAGTTTGTAGTTGTTGTTGTTACTGCTGTTGTTGTTTTAAAGAGACTAAGGCATCAGCAACACTTACAGAGGAAAGGGGCGGCTAAGGGCGGACTAAAGCTGTGCAGAGCGGGAGCTTGCGGAGGTGACCAGAGGGGCCGCTCCCCTGGGTGCAAGACCTAGGGCCACGGGCAAAACTTGCGCTTTGGGGAGGATGTGGGAAGAAACGACCATGGCAGGATTTGGAGTGTCTGCACAGCCTTAGATGGCACCCTCATCAGAATTAAAAAAAAAAACAAACAAACAAAAAAACAACAATCCGCCAACAGGACAGAGTTTTGTTTGCACCAAACGATCTCCACCCCCCTTCCCCTAGCACACACACATGCTGGAAAACCAGGAAGGAGTAAGTGCTGCTGGTGAATAAAAGACAACAAAAGACAAGTCGAGGCACTTTCCAGAGGGCAGGAATCCCACCCCCACCCTCCATTCATCCAACACTCAGGGTCCCAAAGGAAACCAAAGTGCTTCAGGAACTCCCTGGAGCTCCAAGAGGGCGAGCTCTGCCTAAGACTGGGATGGGGAGGGGTGGAGAGGGGAGACCATGAAGGGGATGAAACAGGGGCCTCCCCAGGGAGGGGAACAATGGGGCAGAGGGGCAGGGCACAGCTCCTGGCCACTCAGCCCATATGACCAAAGCCCAAAGTGGTTTTTTAATGGTGGCCAGTCAGTCAGGCCTCCGGGGGCAGAGGGCCCTGTGGAATCAGACAGCTACCGCATCTGGCCACCCCTGGGCATTGTGGGAGGGAGCTGATGGGGGTCGTGGTAGAGGGGAAGATTAGCAGTATCCCAAGGAGAAAAACCATTTTGTTAAGTTTCAATAAGATCTAAAATATTCCTCTTAAAAAACTGACTTGTGAGGATGAGCCCCTCACCGATACTAACGGCATTACCAGCTGTCATACTGGAATCCATCTGTTATTTTATAAAATGAATCTAAGTCTTTAACATACAGAAAGCTCTATCAAGAAAAGCAGGATGCAAAGTGTGCTTAGCAACAGCAAGAGGCTTCAGGAGAAGTAGCTTCAGATCAACCAGGGAACAAGTTTCAAAGTATGTACCTTTTCCAAATATACGTGTGTGTATATACACAAACGCATACATATGTATACATGTAATACTGAGATGCATTTTAAAATGCAAATCAACATTAAAAGATATATTAAAAACATACATTTAAAAAACACCAAGTAATATGGTCTACCAAGAGGTACATTACTACATTTAAGTGTATTAAAAAGTACTGTATGAAAATATATTTGGCAATCCTGAAAAAAAAAAAAATCAACAAAATTCCTGGGAAACTATAAGGAAAAAATAATTTATAAAATGGTTTGTTTTGCCTGTTTTTTTTTTTTTTTTCAGAAAGACCCAGAGTTTTTTTAAAATTCTCTATAGATGTTGATCATGTTTTAGTAGAAACTGTCTATAATGATCTCCTCTCTCTCTCCCCCTCTCTTCAGGTGTATGTATGTGTATATACAGATAGCTATATATGTGTATATATGTGTTTGAAAGCAATAATGCCATATAAATTGTACAAATACAAGGGATTACTAACTTTATAGTACTAGGAATGACTGTGCATCCCATTAGAAAACAATCAGAATTTTAAGAGTTTGTTGTTGGGTTTTTTTTGTTATTGGTTTTTTAAGGCATTGGTGGAATAGGAGAAAAGACAACTATTTGACTTTTAAAAATCTATAATATGTTAACAGTCTGAAATTATTCTTTTATTGGTAGGAATTTAAACTAATCCTGGTTAATAGCAATGTCTGATCATTATTCTTCATCATAATGCGTTTTTTCATAAGAAGAAAATGTCAAGATCTATGATGAACAAGATGTGTATAAAAGTGAATTATTTCACTTTAAACCCATAAGAAACACACTGCCCAAAATACAAGATTTTGCTGCAAGATAGAATGTATTTCTATAAATACAATACCAGCAGAATATTTTTCAGAATCATGCATTAGACAACTTAATGTGTACAGTTCTATGCATATGTACATATATATATACATATCAGTGTATCATAAATGTACATGCAACTGTGGCTCACAGCCAAGAATGGAGAACATTTATCCAGTTCAAATTACAATTAATCACCAGCAGGAGAGAAGTTCATACAAAGAAAGGACATATAAAAAATGCCAATTCCCACATACTGATTAAAAACCAAAGAAACAAATTCTCTTTGATTTGTGTGGTGATGTCTTAATGGCACAATTTTTAAAAAGCTAACCTTATACATTGCAGTAGCCTTTCTTTTTAAAATTTTGAGTGAAATATTCAATCTTTGATAAATAAAATACCTTCCAAATAAAATCGTATTCTCTTTGATTTGTACTTTCTCACTGAAAGATCTCTTTTTGTTGCTAAATCACTTCGATGTGGCAGCATTCCACCCTCATGGCTGACCATGGCATGCAGTGCCCCTGTGACCCATGCAGCCTGCAAATAAGAGACAGCAAGTACTTACGGATACATGGCCATTGTTGTCAACTTAACAAAGATATCCTTACTCGGTGCATCAGCAGTATTGCAAGTGAAGGCTTGTGGTGGAGGCATTTTGTGTTTCCTGCAGAAGTCACTGGGTGAAATGCTATATTCTTGTCGAATTTCATGTAGGTCTGACTTTGCAGCTACAATTAAGCAGGGTATTCTACTGTCCATGAAATGTTGCTATACAAATTAAAAAAGGAAAAATCCCTCAAAATCATAATTACATAAAAACTCAAGAGCAGTCTATGAAGGGTGAACTATTTCAGTTCTAAGTTGGGAAGGCACCCTTACTTTCAAAAGCATTAACTGGAAGAAGCAGGACTCAATGACTCATGTTGTTCAGGTCATTCTCAAACAATTAGGATCTGAACAGACTTTCTTTAATCTAGGAAATTAAAGCAATCCAAAATGATGCTTTAGGCTTGCTAACACTTTGTTAAATTCCATATAGGCATGACTTTGATAATAGAACACAACAGTTACAAACCTTAAAAATCCTGGCACAATATTCAAAGGACTTTGGATTACTGACATCATACACCAGGCACACAGCATCACATATGATCTCCGCCTCAGTTAAAAATTCAGATTCAGAGATATCGTGCAACTTGAAAGGAAAGAATGATCAGTGTAAACATCAGGAAACAGAAAATGGTTCACTAAATTAAAAGTTATGCTTCTACATTAAATAGAAACTAAGAATCGGAAAGGTAGATAGAGGGGTGTGTGTGTGTGTAAAGGAGGGAGGGAGAGAGTGGGGGAGACAGAGAAAGAGAGGGAAGAAGGGAGGGAGGGAGAAAAGTTTAGAGAAAGGGAAAGAGAGGGGGAGAGAGAGGGAGGAAGAGAGAGAAGAAGAGGGACAAGGACAGGGGAAGGGAGAGGGAAAGGAGGGAGAGAGAGAGTGGGAAAGGAAGAGAGAGAGAACTGTAAATAATCACAGCAATAATCTGCTCTTTGGGCTTTGTTCTGAGAAAGACTCAGGAACTAGACAGTCATTTCCACCATTTCCCTAGAAGTTAGGTAAGCGTTCATCCTGCACAGTATAGCCGAGTGGGTCACCATGAGGAACAACAGCTATGAAGGAGTTCCTTTCCTTTCCACTGCACAGGTAGATAAGGAATCATGGGTTGGGAAAAGGAGAAGCCCAACTAAGCTGTATCAGAGACTGAGCTGTCACTTAGAGCATTTTCTCGCCTCTCCTCTTCCTTCGTGTTAGGTCCCCAAGTTGCTGGAACCACTCACAGGCACTGGCATTATCAGCCATGCTCTTGGTGAAGACACATGAATGTATGACTCACCCAATTTGGAAAAAGCCCACCAATTCAGGGACAATCTAAACACTCTCTGTGCTGATGAGAGAGGAACACAGGGCAAAGAGGAATTTAAAAAAAAAAAAAAAACCCAAGAACCATAAATCCCCATTTTATTGGCAGATTACAAGTAGTTCAATTGTGGACAGCAGATCCTCCTTCTTTTTTTCATCCAACTAATCTTACACAAATTTAATTAAACTCTCTAATGGGATTCTAGATAAGGCCTTGAAGATTGTACTTATCATTTCTTGTTCTCTGCATGATGAAATAATGATTCTTTCACTGGAGAAAAGGAGTTTGCTTATTTGTTTAATTTGGACATGTGATTCACTGTAGGGAACTCTCGGGAGGGAAATTCCCTTCCAGGGAAATTTGAAGAGGCAATAGCTCCTAGGAGCAAGTGATTATAGAAGCCCTGAGGAGTCAATGACCTGCTCAAATCCAAAAAAGTCATGTATTACATCACAAGTACCCCACTCAAAGGACCAACAAGTATTGATTTAGCCCCTAAATCAATGGAAGGAGGACAAGTGACTCTTGTTCCAGACTCCCGACCACTTCTGCCGCTTCTAGGTAGTATCTTAAGTAGTTAATAATATAAAGTAACCTGAGCAGAAAGCAAAAGGGCAAAGGGATATCTGGCAGTCCCTTAGAGTATCCCATAGTTGAAGGAGAAATAAATTATATATAATTTATAAATTATAGCAGCAAAGGAGCCATTGGAAACTGTCCCATAGATGAATTAAGGCCACAGCCTAAGACTATATGCTGAATGAGGGGAGGTCAGCCAGATCCCTTGGTCCTGCTATCTGCCTATGGTGTTCCAGACACATGGTAAGACCAGCAGAACACCAGCAAATATTGTGTTAATGAACCAAACCTAAGATGTAGCTAATAACTTTGAGATGATGTGGTTAGTCCTCTGCCTATTACCAAAACCCTATAAAAACCTCCTGTCCCCTGCACTCCTATATCTGTTGCTGATACATGTTCCCCAAGGACCCTAACTCTGGACCACAGTTATATTAATAATTATCTATGCCTCTATCTTTCCTCATTTTCTTGCTCATGCTTCCTGCCTCCCTATAGCACTCCACCCTCACTCCTAGATCTTCTGCCTCTGTACACTCAGTACCTCAGTGTGACTGAAGGATTACTCCCCCCTTGCTGCCACTGTCCTCTTTCCTGGTGAACATTCCTCGATGAAGACCCACATGTAGTCCCCTTAGTCACAATTAATAATTGCATAAATTAACCAATAATTCACTTCCGTTTTGTACCCAGCACTGCATAAAGGGAAATAAATTTAAGTCTTCACAGGTAAAATGACACAAAATTTCTTACCAACAAATATTTCTCTTGTCCGTATACATAAACAGTATTAATTGCATAATAAGATTTATGGTCATCACGAATATGCTTTTGCCTCTGAAAGTAGAACAGAAATCTTTTATTATTTAATATGAAATCATGCCATTAAACTTCCAGTAAAGTAGTTTCTTAAATAAAATTGTTTCTCTTTTCTGCATTATTTGCATATATTGCAGTATGTCCCTACACTTAGCAAATATGAAAATTATATTGGTGTTACATTATTTAATTATCAGCATATAAAGGAACTTAATATCCCTGGTTTTCTGCATATGCTGCAGCTCAAATTGTTCTACAAAAATAAAGCAATAGTTGAAAATGAATGCCAGTTCCAGAGCCACCTTCTGGTTGAAAGGCCACAGTCTCAGGATCCTTTCAATGTAAAACATTTAGAAGAATGAAAGACTCAAAGGCGGTGGGCACAGTCCCAGCTGCTCACCACATGTGGGACCTGGGATAAGAAACCAGAAATTCAAATGCTGGCAACAATTAGGGCAGAAACAAAACTTGGTTCAATGTTTTTCAAATGGTGCTATCTAGCAGGACTACTAATGTTTTCTACTGTACTCTGCTCCTGCTATACATGTCACTGAGTTGTATTAAATCCTCACCTACCAAATATAATAGTTTGAAAAGGATCCATAAAAACTTAAAACATACATTATTTTGTTAATTTCTGAAAGCTGAAAACTCACCATTAAGTTTCTTCCGAGCAGAGCCTGAAGAACTCCACTCTTCCCACAACCTTTCATCCCAATAACATTACACCTAAACACATTTCTTTGAGTTTGCTTCTTTTGAAGATCTATCTTTTTATCTCTTGTTACTAAATGAAAAAACAAACAAACAAACACATAAATGAACATTTAATTTCAGCTTCTATTTTGCCCTCAGTAAAACAGGAAGTTATGTGGTCACTCATCTGCCTGAAGGGATATTTGCTCTTAAGATAAAGATCCTATAACAACAATATCTTACAAGTTACAGAATAAGCAAAAACCCCACTGACCAGAATATGAACTAGAGAAAAGAACTTTAATTCTCTTCTGCTCTCTAGATTACAAAGACATCTTAGAGCTAATTTAGGGGAAGAACAATGAAGCCCAATTTATTTTAATTTTTTGATATTTATAAATTAGACATAATTTTAAAAAATCCATATAATCACCTGTGATGGCAGAAGCTTGAGACTCCTGTTCAGTCAATATTGAGTAGCCTAGATAGCCCAAATACTCCAGGCATCGTTGTACATCTAAATAGGTTGTAAGCCTAATGAAGGAAAATATTAGAGAAATAATGAATAGCTTCTAAAGAAAATCAGCATTCACAAAGTTATAACAGCTCAAGAATGGAATGATCCCTTCTAGACACAGAAGGGTCACTTGCTTCCTCTTTCTGCTAAAGCTCTTCCTAGAACTAATTTGATGTTGATAGCACTGGCAGGAGCCAAGAGACCCTGGCACCTCAGAGACCCCAGCTCCACCACCTCCTGGATAGGATCTGATTTGAGGCACATCACACACCCTCTATGTCTCAGGAATATTCAACTCGATATTGTAAAAAACCAAGCTATTCTGCATTATTTTTTTCCAGCTATACAGAACCACAGCACATGTAAGCTATGGTTGCAGTTTTATGGTGATATCACCCAAGTCCTGGATGAGGAAATTCCTTTGCCACCATGAGGATAAGTGACTTTTCTAGGATCATGGATATACCAGAAGGAAGATTTGAACCCAGGTTTTCCTGGCTTAAAGGTCAACTCTCTTACCATCAACCCAAGGGGCACCTTTTTCCTAGGTCGTGGTCCCTTTCCAGTCTGATGAAGCCCCAAACTCAGAAGAATCATTTGCTGTCTACATTCATAATTGAAGGAAATGCTAAATTTCAATAAAAGGTGAGTGACACTGAAGAGATCCATTTTAACCCTAAGTTAACAACCAATACATTAAGCGAAGTAGCCTTTCCTTCTAGTCTGATAAGACAGTAAAGAGCTGTCCAGTGAATTTTTGCTCAAAATAAGATACTCCCTGAGCAGAACAAACAGGCTAAGTCAGGCACAGGAATTGGAATCCTTAAGACTTGTACCTGGAAAAGACCTTACAGCCACTCAGCCTTTCTAGCCTACAGCCCCAATTTGCAGGCAAAGGAGCTGAGGAGCTCAAAAGTAAAAAGAATTGGCAAGTCAGACAACTGGCAAGAGCCTGAGCTGGGATCTGCACACAGGCCCTCCACTCCAAGCCAGCATCTCTCCACCCTGATGCATCTCTATGGGGCAGGAAAAAGAGTGCTGAGCACTTTCCCAAGTTCAAATCTGGCTTCAGGTTCTTAATAATAATGTGAGCCTGGGCACATGATCTCTATTTGCCTAAATTACTAGAGAAAAAAATAGCAAACAATGCCAGTACGTTTGTCAAGAAAACCCAAAAGTGGGTAACAGAGTCAGGCACAACTGAAAAATGATTGAATGGGGTAGAGAAGAAGGAGCTCAGGATTTAAGGAGCAGAAGACCTGGGTCTGGGTGCATGACATATGTTACTTGTGTAATTTTAGACAAATGTTTTAAACTAAGCTTCAATTTATTTATTGTTCCTATTTTTTTCTTTTGGTACAGCCCTGTAATCTCACTAATGTAAGCTACTCCTTCAAAGAAAGCTCCTTATGCCAATGAAGAGCAGCTCCTATTGCTCAGGGCAACAAATCAGATGACTTGTTCAGGATCACACAACCAATATGTATCAGAAACAGGCTTTCTGAAAACACCGTTTTTTCCTGGCCCTTTACCTATCTAATCTCTTTCTCATATGTAAAATAAGGAAAAACTAGCTGATTTCTCATAGGTTGTAGTAGAGAATCATAGACTCAGAAAATGAAGTGACCCCAAAAGCCAATGAGCCCATTCTCCCTCTCATGTCATAGATGAGTAAACTGATCAAAACTGTGAAAATTCTGTTTTATAAACAGAGGGTGCTGCCAATAAAAAAAAAAATTGGTATCAAGAATGCATCAATATACAATTTTACCAAATGTCCCAAAATAAGCCTCTAGAAATTTCCATGCAGAATAGAACAGAGTAACATAGAACATTAGAGAACCCAAGATCAGAGGGCTCAGAGCATCTCAGGGACAATAGTAAGCCTACCAAAGTCAAAATAGGACACATAGTTATTTTCAATAAGGGAAAGAACACACAGAGTGAGAAGAAATCTGGATTCAAACCCCACCTCAGAGACTCTGGGCAAGTCAACCAACCTTTATGAGGCTTAGCTGCTTCATCTGTAAATGGGAGTGATAAATCTCACATTCCCTGCCTCAGAGAGATGTTGAGAAGATCAAATAAGATAATGTTTGTAAACTCAGTGTTAAACACATGAGAATAATTATTGCAATTGTTATCATATAATATTTCTTTCCTTATTGCCAACATATGGAAAATTCCCCAAAGACAACAGTGTTTCTGCTCTCAAATCACAACTATACCATGTTAAACTGGTTCCCAAACCAGTTTAACTGGAGATCCAAAGCTACTACACAGCTCAGTTTATTCGCTGGTGTCTTTTGATCTAAAAGAGGACCAAAATGACATCACTATGCTAGTGTTGTGACACAGTGTGTCCGACTGGCTGATCAAACTAATACAAGCATGGAATGCTTTGCCACAAGTCAGACACAAATAGTCCATATGAACATTTGGAGCAGATTCTCAAATTTTGCCCATCTCACATTTCTTTTGGGCTAATTCAATTCTGCTTTGCTCATAGAGTACATGTAGCACCTTCTCTGATGAGGACACACCAAGCTAGGTTGTTCTGTGCCAGGGTCTCTAAATTCTAAAGTTCTTAAGAATGACCTTGAGAGTGTCAGTTTCCTGGTATGGCTTGTAGACTGTTCAGGTTTCCCAGGCATACAACAACGAGGTCAGCACAACAGCCCTGTAGACCTTCAGTTTGGTAGTCAGGGTAATTCCTCTCTTCTCCCACACTTTCACTAGAACCTTCAAACACTGAGTTAGCTCTGACAATACATGTGTCAATCTCATCATCAATGTGGACATCCATGGAAAGTATACTGCCAAGTTAAGAGAACTTACAGCATTTAAAACTTCACCATTTACCATAACTGATAGTTCCACATATGGATGGTGTGGTGCTGGCTGATGGAGCACCTGTGTTTTCTTGATGTTAATTGTTAGGTCAAAATGAGCATAAGTAGTGAGAATTGATCCATCTTTTGCTGCATCTCAGTTTGGAGGCTGCACTGAGTGTGCAATCATCTGCAAACACAAAATCATATGCCAAGCACTCCCTCCACTTTAATTTTGGCCTCTGATACTATCAGTATTGCCCAGAGAAGTTCATCCATATATTTCACAATGGCACGCTTGCCCAGAATCCTGACAATGGCGATGCCCTCAAGCTTCCAGTCACCAATGAGTGAAACAAGGCCATGTGCTTGCTCCCATCTTTTTTTAGCATGAAGTTTTCAGCTTTGCTCTCAAACTCCTTCAATGAGGACAAACATGAAATCAAAGTCAGCTACCACATAGATGGGAAATTCTTCAGCTCAGTTTATTTATTGTTCTAAAGGCACATTTCAGCATTTTTCTCCTCTCTGTACTTCTTGCTCCGCTTTGTGTCCTTCCCACTGGCCCTCTGGTCCATTCTTTGCACACCTCTGCCCAACTGCCTTAAGGACCCGAGCTCTCTCAGAATCTCAGACTTCTCCCATTTAGCTCCAGTGTCACCTCCTCCAGAATGTCTTCCTTCTTCCCCCAAAGGCTAGTTCTTAGTCTTGAAATGACCTCTCATCTGTCATCTCCCTCGAGGATCAACGGTTGGGACTATTTCATTTTGGTTTCTTTCTCCCCAAAGGCCAGCACAATACCTGGCACATAGTAAGCACTTAATAAAACACTCACAGTTAGTCTGAATTATCCTCTAGAACTGATTAGGTTTAACTGATCTGATTAAATTATCCTCGGATCATCGATTTGGACCTGGGAGCCAGCTTAGCCCAGCACTAAACCCTCTGCGCCCCCTAGTGGTCCCACTGTCCCAGTGACCCTCAAAAAGCTTGAAGCAGTTGGTGGCCAGGTGAATAAAGCTCTAGTTGTGTGACCCCTGCAAGAAACTTAATCATTGAACAAACTTCGCCCTTACCCTTATCCTAGCCACCCTCAACACAACCACCACAAAAATGTGCAAAGGAAGCTTACACACATTGTCTCCATTGTGAGCAAAAATATTATAGTTCTGACCAGATGTATCTTCAATCTAGATTTTAAGTGTATTTATAATGAAAACATTAAGTAATATTTTAAATGTTCATTAAAATCATGCAAATAAGACAGTTGTCAGTCCCAAGTGTGAGAGATTCCCTGTTTTACGCCTAAAGATTCATCTTCATTGTCCTGTTCTTTCTTTGCTCTCTCTAGTTCCACAGCATAAAAAAAAAAAAAAAAAAATGGAACTCTCACACCTTTCAGAACAGAAATGTAAATCAAAGCAGCAGCTGTGATGGGCACAGCAGACAATTGGACACACTTACCAAAGGAAAACATATTAGCAAGATGGAGAATTTTGTATATCACCAGTGAGATGGTCTTGTACTTCAGAATAATTACAAAACTTTCAACTTTCAATGATATTAATCCTATAAAAAACATCACTTAAAGCTACATGTCATTCTATAATCAAGTGAATTTTATACTCACGTCCACTGGGAAAGAAATCCCTGATAGGTGATCCATCCTCTTTCATTTGTGCAAACTGTATTGTTTACATCGGGTCCCCAAGGCATATAAGGGAAGACTTTGAATAAATCTTTAAGCTCATCAGGTGACAAAGCACAGTCTCTATCCTGAAAAGAAATAAAAATAAAGGTAATGGTTCTCCAAGAAGTTAATTCTCCAAGTTTCCTACTTATATATGGTCAATTTAATGAATCTAAATCTTCCATATATTTGAAAAAAACTTCTGTGAAAAATCTATTAGCTATTTTCTAATATAACTCTAAGCTGTAAAAATATTTTGTGCCTTTATAAAAGTTTAGAAAATAATAAAGAGCAGGAAAATTATTTTAATTGTTCAATTGAGAGAGTTTAATCACTTTCTTGTCTTATGTGAATTTACCAATCATAGTTAAAAAATCAATGTAAGCCAATCATCTATTTATATTTATCATAAAATATCAAAATCAGAGTTAAAAGCTTACCAAATCATGCTTGTCAAAAATGCTTTGGAGAAATAAATATGCATGATGATTTAATTCAGTGGTGCAGTCAGGAGGTATTTTTAGTCTACAGACCAAAAAGAAAAAATAAAATAAAAACTAGTTATCTAAATGTAAATTGTAACCAAGAAATGAATATGAAAATATTTGAAGTAATCTTATGCAAAATATCTATAGTTTAAGTTTTTTTTTTTTTTTTAAGCAAGTGTAGTTCTCAAAGTGAGTTCTCTTTCTGGTAAGGAACATCTTTAGGATCCAATGATAATGATATTCATAAGTAAAGGAAAAAGTGGCATGTAAATACTTTTATATGTAAAATAGAATTTATATGTATAAGAGAATTTATAGAAAGATAGGAATAAGAATCACACAAGATGAAACCATGAAGATCTGCATTGGTGAGAGGAGTATTCATTTTGATGAAATCCTAGATTCAAAATAATAAAGAATCCTGCAAGCTGATTAGGATGAAAGACCCTTCTCTAAAATACTGTGCACTTAATACACCTCACTAGTTTCTAAGTCACAAGTCACAAGATGTATATGGAGGCATACTAATGCTGGTGCAGAACATCCATGGATATAAAATCCATCACCTCTGTGGGATATGGTCACCAGGTTGCCAAGACTTATTCCCAGAAAAACTGTGGGGGATAGAAATATGAACAATGCATCTAGGGAACAGGAAGCTCTTTTGGAGAAAGTCACACAAAGAAAAACAGAGAAATCCAGATCTAATATCTGGAAATGAGATATGTCTGATTATTATGTAAACCTCTGTAAAATTTTGTAATGAGTGCCTGTTTGTAATAATCTATTTCTTAACGTTTCTTGTGTCATTGGATCCTCTTTGGCAGTCTAGCAAAGACTCTAGGGCCCTTTGCAGAATCATATTTTTAAACAATTAAAGAAAATCCTAAATTTTATTGGAAGTTAGCAAAAATAAAAATGTCAATTTTCTCCCATTCATGTTTTTATTTCCTTTCTACATACTATTTTCTACACACTACTCTAGTTTTTGTCTTTTCAAATGATTACATGCATATGTGCTTTAAGAAAAAGGACCTTGCTTGAAGGGGAGTTTATTGAAGGAGTAAAAAGGAAAGAGTAAAAGCAGTTCTTACCACTTTATCAGCCAAGGAGCTAATGGAAAAAAGTTACCAAATGGATAGAATGGCTAAGGAGGCTTCCTCTGTGGTAGGTGAACAGCGAGGAGTCAGTTTTTATCACAGAAGCTTTCTAAATATCTGATCTTTTCAATAAGAATATACACAGTAGATATATCTACATTACCTTAAACATTTAACATGTATTATATTAGCCTTAAGGGTAGTGACCTTGTATACACTAGAAAATAGTTATTGATCTATAGCTAATATTATTTAATTATAAGTTACTAGATTAAAGAACTTTGCTAACATTGCATTATTTATAAACAAAATATGTACCCAACATCTGAGAAATGGCTAACCAGATGATGATATACAAATGTAACGAAATATTACTGAGACATAAGGAATGATGAATATGAAGAATTCAGAGAATATTGGAAGGCTTATATGCACTGATAACAGAGTAAAGAAGGCAAAAGTGAAGAGGGAAAAAATGATACAAAATACAACTGTAAGTCAACATTAAGAGGCACTAATATTTGTCAAATATAAGTAATGTTGGAATCATACCGTCAAAATTAAATGATATATCTCCACTTTTTGGATAGCAACTGTTAACTGTTTTTCAGGAATATATTTTGTATACATAAGGCAGAAGAGTAGACTTATTGGGAAGTGTTTCTTACATAGAAACAAAATATATCAATAAAATTTGTTTTTAAAATTTAAGAATCTTTCTTATAACAATTAGACACATAGGCATATCCTACCTTATGTCACTAATTGGTTCTGCAAAAACATGACATCAGGAAAATCTACATTATAGAAGACAGTTACATAGAAACAAAGATATAAATGAACAAGTTGCCAAATGATGTTACAGAAGGATTTTTAAAATGATTTTCCAATGGGTTTTGTTATAATATTAGTGTGCATCTCTGTAATACATGCCCAATGTTATGAAATATTAAGGGTAAATGTTGGCTGTGCCTCATCTGCCTCAGTGTGCTTTCCCCTTGTAGATGGTGAGAGTCTCCATGTGAAATGTCTGAGAATCCTCACTAGAATAATTCTCACAAAGGGAAGCTGTCCCTGATCATTGTGATCTACCTTATGTTTCTAGAGCTCTAGTCTGAAAAGGGAAATAGTCTGGATCCCTTTCTGGAGCCTTAACCTAGAAAGAAGAGGGAAAAGTCATATCTTCTTTTAGAAAGTAAGAAGACTTAGTGGCTAAGAGTCATACTAGTATGCTATATATAACTTAGGAAGTTACACAGGCAAAGAACACTTAACACTTATTTCTAATCTTACCTAAGTCAAATTAGTTCACTATCTAAAAAAGAATCCTACTATTCAGGTAGCCATATCTGAACAAATAAGTATAATCGCAATAACTATATTGAATAGGGAAACTAATGTTCTACATATACCATGGCCCTCCCTCCCTCCCCAAAATTTCCCTAGGCAGATTATTAGAGAAATCTGTGACCTCACTAATATGGGGACTTCCTCTATTGGTATAGATAAAAAAAAATCCAATTATACCTTGTTCTGTGTGATTCTCATTTAATGTCTTTCTTTAAATTCTCTATAGAAAATCCATTCTCTAGTTCTTTTATTTTCTCAAGGACAAAAAAAAATTTCTTAAGAACATCAATATAGTACTTAAATTATCCACCTATTGTCTCTTTTTCTCCCTAGGTTATTTCCATTTCCTTACTCTTATCCCATCCCAGTCATACCTTCTTGCCTACCCCCTTCCTTTTATGAACATTTGTATATCCTTAAGGATATTTTTGTTACTATTTTAGCCTTGGCAATCCATTAAGAACAAGAAATTTAAGCAAGGTATTTCTGATCAGATGCAGAATTTGTTATCAGAGAGAAAATTAAACAATTTCATAATGGACTCTGAAGAAAACAGTTGGCAATTATGCTTAAATTAAGTTTTTAAAAAGTCATTGAAGAATGAATTAAAGTAGGAATCTAGAGATACATACAAAGGAAATAAATATTCAGTTGTGAGCTCCAGATCATCATCATAACCAAATCTACGAAGTACTGTCCAAGTAGTTTCATGTCTCCCTCTCTGGATAAAAAGTGTATGTAGAAAAAGGAAACCTAAAATAAAGCAAATTAGTATGTGAATCTTCTGAGTAAAAAGGTTTCCAAATGTTATTATATGCCATTATTACTAAATGACTATGTCACACTATCTAGTGAAACAAGACTGGCTCAAAACAACAGCTAACTTTCCTTGAGAAATAAATTATTTAAGACTTACAGAGAGATGAGGCTACATGCAGCTAAATAGAAAGCTGGATAACAAAGAGCTAATTATGCAAAAGCCATGTCTATGACCAAATAATATTTTTTAAAAAATAAAATTTTCTCCCAAACTACTTGTAGTCCAAATAAAGATCAGGCTGGAGTTCAGAATGTTTACTTCATACATATATTCTGTCCTAAAAGGGAAAATAGTAGATGAAAAGACTCAAAAAATGCATCAAAGAGGACAAATCTAAATCAAACTCCAGAATCTTTGACATTCATAAAAGTGATAGGAAAGGAAAAAATTGGTTTCATCCATCTTTTTTTCTCATCTTTCTATAATGAAAAATTCTGGGTTTCACTTTTAGATGCCTCATTTCTACTGCATGTCTCTAATGTATGCTGCTCTGACAAATAGGGAACATTCTGTACTTGGTAAATATGACTAGTAGACAGAAAATCTTCACTAAAAATAATTTCTATTTAAAGGCTGCTTCTGAAGGAAGCTCTTTGAACAGGACCACATTAGTCTCTCTCAGGTGGACCTGAGCATCCCTAAGAACACATGCCATGATCAAACAACTATCTGAGACACTATATGAACATTGGGAGAGGGTGTGACATGTAAATCCCTCCATCAAAGGGGATAGTCCCCAACAGATTTTGACAATGTTTTGGCATGAGGCTGGGGATGTTAGCAGATAAGGCCGGATGGCTTAATCTTTGCAACCTGATGACTTTCTATCCTTTTGATCAAAACACCACTCCCTAGATCTCCTGCTATCACAGATTTTCCCCAGTAGGAGTTTTGAATACCAGAAACAAAGTCAAATGTTTTAATAAACAATGCCAAGTTTAAGACTTACAAAAGGAATGCTTTAGGGATCTTTAGTTTCTTTCAATTTAGCAAATATTAACCTCCAGAGAAAAGAAATACCCACCCACCTTTTAGGGTCAGTCCACTGTCAGCCACTCCATCACTTAGATTTTTCCTGACTACATTCTTAACATCTTCCAGTGCTTGAGGAGCTAATGGAGTGTTAAAACAAATTCTCTAACAAACAACATAAAATAATGAAAAGTAATCAGCATGAAATCAGACAACAACCGTACAATATTAATCTACGAAGCAATCTAAAATCAACATAGTGAGGTTACTAATAAAGCAAGCAAACTAAAAAAGTGGGTGGCCCAGTGACCCAGAGGAGCCAGAAATGTATCATTTTGGCACTCGCCCCAGCTCAGGAAGCAAAGACTCCAAGCCACAACAGGCCCCAAGGCCTCCTCTTGTGACTCTGTGTGCAGACCCTGAAGAATCAATCATTCAGGATTCTCTGTTTCACTCCAATTTAATCCTCTCATTGTGAACAAAGTTACGACACTCCTCCACCCAAATCTTAAGAAAAAGGCCCTCTAAGGGCAGCAGATGGAGCAGAAAGAAGCCTCTACATCCCTGTAACAGTGCACTTCAAAGCCAGGAAGCATTTACAAAGAAAAAAACCACCCTCCCAGAACTAGATGTACAGGCTTCTCTCTACCTGAAAGAAGTTGAGCTCAGCATCATTGAGTGTACCATCATTGTCCTGGTCAGATATTTTGAAAATTCGTGTCAGGGCCTTTATACAAGCTGGTTTCATCTACAAAGGAAAATAGAAAAGCGAAGGCTGTTTTTCATCTATCAATTTACACTATAGGTTTCCCAACTGACTTTTTTTCCTTTTTCTTTTAAAATTATTTAATATTTTATTTTTTCCCCAATTATATGTAAAAACAATTTTTAAAATCTATTTTTAAATTTTGAGTTCCAAACTCTTTTCTCCACCTCCCCTCCCCTTTTATTGTAAAAAAAAGCCCTTTGATACAGGTTATACTTGTATAGTAATGTAAAACATATTTCCACATTAGTCACCTGATTTTTTTTACATGTGGGTGCTTCCTCTGCCATTTCAGATATTCACTTATTTTTTTCCATATTATTCCATCTTATTACCCCATGAAAGTAATACATAATGCCAAATGGAACCACTGACAAGTTAAGCTCAATTAAGAAGTCCTTATATTGAACTGAGATTTGAACTCCTGAACCTTTTACACAAGCTCTTAGTTCTGCTAAAAATGTAAGTTCTTTTTCGTATGACAGTCCATTAGATATCGGAATGCTGTCAATCCTATTTGATCCAATATTTGGAAGAGGAGTCTCTTTATTCTTCAAGAAAACTACCCAGACTACCTGCCATCTAGGGGAGGGGGTAGAGGGAAGGAAGGGAAAAGTTGAAATACAAGTTTTTACAAGGGTCAATGTTGAAAAATTACCCATGCATATGTTTTATATATAAAAAGCTATTAAAAAAAACTACCCACGATTCAAGGGCATAAAAGGAAAAATATCAGGATTCTCTAGGGAGCATGAATTCTTCAAATTTTTCACAAGTTATTTGAGAGTTTTCGTCAAAAGGCTTATGAAAAGTCCGACCATTAGACCTATAAGCCAAAGAAAAAAGTTTTATGTAATCATCAGTTCTAATAATAATATGCAATAATCAGTTTTTATGACAAGTTCTATGGAAAAAATAAGCCTACTAAAATGGCTGGCAAAACCTTGCCCAAATGTGAACCATTTTCACAGTCACTGTTAACCAAGCTCAGATAAGAACTGATTATTTTTTGGGATTCTGTAACATTCTATAAAAGCTTTAAATGGCATTTCTAGAATTTTTTCTGGGTAGATCTGGAACAGTGAAAAGTGTAAAAAAAATGAAGAAAAAAAGGAAAACTACCTGAAGTCAATGGCTCAGAATGCAAATCCTGTCTCTTTGATATTTACTATCTAGTTAACCCTGGACAAGTCATTTATCTCCCCAGCAATTGATACAATTCCTGGCATATAGTTAAAACCTATAAAATGGGAGCTAGTTCTTCATCTGTAAAAAAAAAAAAAAGAAGAAGAAGCTTAGATGACTTCAGGGATCCCTTTCAGGCCTAAATTTACTGATATTGAAAAGACACAGAAGAACTAACATCACTATAGGACGGAAAAGGAGCTGATGGCAGAAATCAGTAAGACCTGCGTTCATGTTCTGCCACACATCTTCAGCAGCTTTTTGATTAGGCTAACCTGTGGACAAAATGCCATCTGCTTTGTTGGAAGGTGTTTCCACTCAGGAAGCTCCCTAGGCCAGTGAAGCCAGAGGGCCAGCAGCCTAAATGAACACCTATAGAAATATCTTTTATCAATATATATCTAATTTATATCCAAGAATAAAATAAATGCACGTATGTAACAAAAAACTTCGAGAACCATTTTTAAGAGCAAAGTGGAGGGAAAGAAGAACATGATGAAGGAGTTGCCCAGGACATAGGATGAGCAAAGTGGGAAAAAGGAATCAGATGCCATGAGTAGTCTCTTTCCTTAGCTATTCTCAGAATAAACATAAAGATTGAGAATGCTGGTAAATGGATCACTCAAATAAGAGTTTTGATCATGCTACCCTATTAGGTAACTGGAATAAAAAGGATGGGCAAGGAAGGATTCTGAACACAGGCTGTCTCTTTAAAAAAAAAAAAAAGTGGTCTTCAGTAGAAAGTTCAATGAAATAGGAAAGGGGATTTTAGAATGAGAAAAGGGAAAAAAAACTGAGACTAGTAATAGAATCTACAACAATTTCCTTTTGTGCTTGGGCACTTGGGTCTAACAAAACACAATCTGTTAAAGCAGTGCTTCAGAAATATATGAAGCAAATAAAAGCAATAAAAGAAGATACTGGTTCTATAAAAGTAATCTTCACATTTAAAAACAACATGAACATGAGTCTAAGAGGGTCTGTTTCTTTGCTCCTTTTCAGTCTACATGATAGCCTAAGTCTATAAATTCAGAGTCTTCAAGAGGATTCTTGGTGTTTCTTAAAAATATCACTTGCTACTATAAGATACACAGCTACGACTAAAATCAGTCTTTCATTTTGTGCATGTGGTGTCCTTTCCCATAGCAAAATGCTATTAAAAGATATTTGAAAAATGGAAAAAACAATCAATCATACATTTCTCAGTAAAAGTTAAAAAACATCAGACTCCTCTTAACCCATTAACTGAATATGATATGTAAATACTAGCTTTCTCTTTTAACATACTACAAATGAGCCTTCTAAAATGAAACAATGCTAAAAATATTGACTTGGATATAAGATTCAGAGGAAGCAAGAAACAGATCTCATAGTTCAAATCACTCATCCTAGAAAAAAAGAAGCTAAGGTCTAGGAGAATGCATGTAGAGTCCTATTACCATTCTCAGCATGACAGAGACAGGACATGAATCGTGTATAAACTGATTCTAAATCCAGCTTTTTTTTTTTTTACTCAGGACACTATGACTCACCACCTAAATTAATCAGAGTATCAGTAATCTGAACATTTCTTCTAAGAAGTTCGCATTTTATATGATAAAAAAGGGTTCCATTAATATATTTTGTCTAGAAATGCTCAAACATCTGAATTTTAAATTATGAATATAGTTTTTTGGTTGATGATGATGAAATAACTTTTTTTTTTTTGCTGAGGCAATTGGAGTTAAGTGATTTGCCTAGGGTCACACAGCCAGGAAGTGTTAAGTGTCTTGAGACCAGACTTGAACTCAGGTCCTCCTGACTTCAGGGCTGGTCCTCTATCCACTGCACCACCTAGCTGCCCTTGAAATAACTTATAATCTCCTTTTTTTTTTTTTAAATAACTTTTTATTGACAGTATAATCTCCTTTTTAAAAACCTTAATTTTCTGTCTAAAATATCCAGTAAGAAGTTTAGACTTCAAATTGGTTTGATCCTTTTTTACTTATTCCATCATTGTCTCTTTTTAGTGACTCCTCTCTGCACCCTCTTCGGTGGCTTCTCTATCGTAAAGAAGTAGTAAATAAAGCTTATGCTGGAGCTCCCATTAGATGTAACCTAACCATTCTGTTACAGCTAACTCTCCATTAAACATTTAGAGACTGCTTTCTTTCACAAAATTTCCATTTAAAAGTGCAAACTTTTATAGAGAGCAAACAGCTGGCAAATACATGATGAAGGAAGCTATTTTACATTACTGTTAATGGAGAAAGAAATCAAAAAGGGCTATCTGTACTGTCTCTTCTTTCATAATTTTTCTTTTTAAAGAAAAAAGATTGGTAAAGAAACTAGAAAGGCAAACTAAGGACAGGCCAAAGAAGTAGACTGGTTTATCAGACAGAAAAGTTCCTGTCTCTGTTATCTTTCACTTCAAAGGAGTAGTACCTTGGCTTGTGTGTGAATTGGATTTAAGTGAGGCAGAACTACATAAAGTCATCAATCTCCCTCCCTCACTTCCAGAGTCTCTGAGATCCAGTGGCAGGACAGCAGTCCAGACTAGCAGTGGTCTGGGAGGCAGTGGATGACCTTGACATCTTTGATGTCTGACCAAGCTCTAACCCCTCCCACCCCACACCCAATGACAGCTTCCGCCGCCTTCATAGCCACTGTAACAAATTGCTCCCATCTGCCCTCTGCCCTGGGGTAGGCATCCTCCTAACTCATTGACAGGTAACAGTTAATACTCTGAACACTGTCCTGGTGCATGCGGACTGGTTGTCTTAGCCAAAAGACTGGAGACAGGGCAGCCAAAGAGATGAGAGCCAAGTGGATGAACTGCCCTGAAAAGGGCTCAGCAAGCCCTCACACGGTCCTCCTGAAGACCCATGTATCCCAAAGCAGATAAAAGTAAGGAATCACTAGAAGGCTTAAAGCAAACTTTTACAGAAGGTTTCAGAGTTGAAATCCTCAGTGTTCAGGATTTGGAAGAAGTTAAAAAGATACATTTTAAATCAAATCTGGGAATAAGAACAAAGTTGGGTTAAGTGACCAATATTATAGTAAAATATTAATTAGAGGGATAGCAAATTATAACTTAAAATCTTATTCTAAAAGCTTAAGCTTATATTTACTATCTACAATAGTTCTTGGTAATACGACTTCAGTTAGGTACAGTATTATTGTTCATTTTAAATGAAAAAGAAAAGAAACAGAAAAGTCCCCCTGTGATATCTCTCTAGCCTGATCACTAGTTTACATGTACCCCACAACCAAAGACTTTCAAGCATTAAGTGGATGGTCAAGAATCCAAATTTTTCTTTTTTTTTTTTATTATAGCTTTTTATTGACAGAACATATGCATGTGTAATTTTTTAACATTGTCCCTTGCACTCACTTCTGTTCCAACTTTTCCCTTCCCTTCCTCAACCTTCTTCCCTAGATAGCAGGCAGTCTCATACATGTTATCTTAAATGCAATATATGTGTACAGATCTGTACACTTCTCTAGTTGCACAAGAAAAATCAAGAATCCAAATTTTTCTAAGGATCTAATACTTCTTGAGGATGAAACTCAAATCTTGGAAATAACTAAATGTGATAAAGGGACCCTCAAAAAGCACATAGGTTTCAGCAACATAATCAGTTCTACCAAGCAGATGGTATTTAAAAATCATTTGTTCTTTTAGCATAAATATAAAGGAGCATCTAATTATATTACATTATAAACAAGTCAAATTCTACTCAAAATGAACCAGCCAATTAGTGTTCAGTCTGGCAATCCTGTTTTATCAAAACTTGTATTTTATTTGCTATATATTTTTATTCTAAAGATACTTATGCAAAAAAAATTGAAGTAAAATAATTTGCCTTTAAGCTATCTAAGCAGAAAAGTTTCTGAAAAAATTCAGCTATTAAATAAGAACTTAACAGCATTTCAGAACTTTTATTTTTAAATTCCAGAAAACAAATTCTTAAAGCCCATAGCAAAAATTACCACATATACTTTGCTTCCCACTTCCACAAAAAGAAGAAAAATTTTAAAGTACCTCTTTTTCTTCTGGACAGTACAAGGGTCCTGTAGGGTGAAGAACAGCTTTCTGTGCATAATAAAATAGCTCTGATATGTTCTTCAAGTTTTTTGCTGAACACTAAGAGACAGTTTAAATATTAACACTTCAATAAATATGATCAATAAAAAAGGAACAAGTTAAATCTCATTCAGTATGTGGTAACAGTTTCCTTGGAGAAAACATTTAGTTTATTTGGTAAATATTCAAAGACAAAAATCAGAAAGATGTAACAGACTCAAAACCCAGAAGCAAGTCCCTCATTCTTCCCAAATGGCTTCATCACTGATCCTTATGTTCCCCACCAAACAACTGAGTACTACTGAGACTTTGCAGACCCAAAAGAGCATCATGCATGCATGCACACCTGCCTACCTCCACACAGGTCTCTATCTCTGTGTACTGGTTCATGATAGGAAGAATGGTTTCCATACTGCTATATTCCACTAGATCCGATTTGTTCCCAACCAATATCAAAGGCAGCCTAGAATACACAAGACATAGTTATAGGCAGTAAAGACTTTATTCCTTTTTTAATCTGCTTCACAATTTATTCTAGCTGGAAAAGATTCTTCCCTAGCTAGTACATTCCCCTTCCACCAGGTCAGTACAGCATCCCACCTACCTTGTCCCCGCAACACTCACTCTCCACTGTTCCCACCTCTGATGTTCTCTTCATTTAAAACAGACCACTCTCATTGCTCACTGCTTATGCATTTTTCCCATCCTTCAAGTTGTACAATCTTTGTGTGCCTTCATGGAGGTCTTGCCCATAGTTATATCACAACAAAATGTGGAAGGGAACAGGTCAGAACTGATCAGGAGGAGTGGGGCATATGATAACAACTAATCCAAGGAAGTAGGGCCCATATTACTGGGTTTGTGGGTATCACAGAATTTTTAAGTGCCATAATTCTAGAAAGGTGGCACCCAGGGTATAAGGAGTCCTAACATAAGTAAGAGAAGTACAAGGAAGCAGGGGTGGTTACTGTCTGAAATCAGAGCAAAGGTTATAACACCTATTTCATATTAGCTGCTGGCCATTCTGGCCCCAAGCCCATAGACCCAGAAAGAGTGTATACAACTATTGGGCAAACTCAGCCTCTACTGCAAGGCCAGTGGATCCAATATTACCAGAACGTCCTTATGTCACTTCACCTCTTAACAAGGGCAACCTTGGTTTTATACCAAAATAGATTTTTTAAATTGATATATTTTTTGTTATACCACCTAATTTCCCATGTATGTTTTCTCCTTCCCATAACCAAAGAATCATCCCTTACAACAAAAAAGAAAATAGAGAAATAAATTCAACAAAACTGATTAACACCTTGAAAAAAATCTGATACTAATATTTAATATTCCACACCCTCTGGAAAATAGGAAAAGTAAATAGATGTCTTTTTTGGTGTCAGATTTGTTCTTTGTAATTTCTCAACATTGATTTTTGACTGTTTTGTGGTTGTTCTTTCCATTTACATACTGAAGTCATTATGTATAGCCTTTCCTTTCTTTAAGGCCTTAGCTTACCTATGTTGAAAAGCTGGACTTTTTTCATCTCTATGCAAAAGATATGGAGGAGATTCCCCATATGTTCTGATTTGTAGAACTGCTATCCTATTTGACATAATGTCATCACTGGAAGAGACACAGAAGCACACCCTAGCTTTGGGAAGTAGGCAAGCATGTAGAGCTAAAAAACTGGAAACCACAAATAGGGATTCTGACAATAGAAGGCAGTTATTGCTAGAAAAGCTCTCTCTTCTCCCCACTAATCCTGCTACAATGAAAGGGCATGATTTTCACACATACAGGAAGCAACTGTAATATTTTAAAGGAAGTCAATGTTTTGGGAAGTCTAGGATCTACCACGTGAAGATCTATGATTGCCAAAGGGCCGACTCTGGTAAATAAGATTTCCAAGGATCACGTCTTTGCCCATATTCCTTGTGGAAAATGGTCCCTAGAGGCTTTCACTGTTTTTGGGTGCTTTAGAAGCAATCACTAGAGGATACAAGGATGCTGATGAACACAGAGAAGAAGTCACCAATGTAAAAAATGTCTACGTATTTGACTAGGAGTTAGCAAAGGATGAGATTGATAAGATGGTGTCATGGAATCAACATATATAAACCTGGACAGACTTTGGGAGATGGTGGAGGATAGAAGGGCCTGGTGTGCTATGATCCATGGAGAAACAAAAAGTCATACATGACTAAACAACAACAACTTGGCTGTCTTGAAGGGATAGCCCTAATGTAAGGCAGGAATTATAGCAGAGGATACAAGTTCTTGCAGACTTAGCCAAGGAAGTCTTAAAGACTCAGCCTGGCTACTCAGCCAACTACTTGCTCAAGCAGAGTTTGAAGAAGAAAACAGAATACCAAAGGAATTTTGAGATTGAAGGCACAGTGGGAAATTTTTTTTAAGTGAAAAAGGCTTTCTCTGGAAGTTAAATTTTAGAGAGGCAATCAGTTCAAAGGTGCTCAAATAGTTGGCAAACCTTGTCCAGCCCTCTCCCTGAAGGATAATCCCGCTTCATGGTGACCACTTGTTGGCCTCTCAATCTACCAAGGATTATTATGCATGGGTATCCATCCCAAATGATGATAAAAACCACAGCTGGGATAGAGGGGATTGTCCTCAATCAAACCAGAAAGCTAGACTTGAAACCAGGAAAACGTGGGTTCAAACACTTACTAGCTATGAGATCCCTAAATTCCTTATTCTCTGTGCCTTAGTTTTTTCATCTATAAAAAGGAGCCAGACTCAACCTTCCAGATCCCTCCATCCTCTAAATATATACTCCTGATACCATCACTTCCTGAGAAATTACCTGGACACCTGGCTCAGTTTGGCATCAACTTACAGATAACAGCGAGTAGTTAAATAGGGCCCAGGAAAGCCTAACCGACCCAGCAAGAGAGCGCTTCAAAAAGGAGGCAAGCTGCAAGCCCTAGTCCATAAATGTCTCAAAATCTGCTAAAAAAAGATGCCTCATGTCACTGGCACTGTGGCACCTCAGAGGCCGTGGTACAGGGTGGGAATAAAAGGGGCCATCCTGATTAACAAACTGACCACCAACAGATTAGGGCTGCCCGCACAGTAGAGAGGATCAGTCATGAATTTCAGAGATAGGTTCTCCCAGAGCCTCTGGGGAATTTGTCCATGGTTACAGCATCCTTTAAGGGTACTGCTTATCAACAAACATTTCTATGCCAGGCAGGACGTCAATGGATACTACAGGATGGAGGGTCAAATGATCTTGCATAAATCTTCAGCATCTTCCATGAACCCAAATTCCCAGTTGTGATGGGAGGAGGAAAATATATATCCTTTCTTTGCTGTAAATGGTAGTCCCTGGAAAAGTGAGAAATTGGCCTGTTCTGTCCCTGAAGATCCATCAGCAATAGATAGGCCCAGTTTTAAGGTTTGTACAAAACGGAAAACAAAAAAATAAAGAAGGAGGGTAAGGGTGCTACGTCCCTAGGAATATCCCTCCCTGATCTGAGACACAATGTTCACCTTGTTATTTTGAATGCTTGACTGGCAGATCACCACAAAGTTAAATCAAGCAAAAACACGAGCCTACCTGGCCAGCTAGGGTTTGCAGTGTATCACAGCACAGAGGCATTCCAGGTTTCAATTGGTCCACGATAGGTATTCTGTGCCTAACAGAAGAGGCACAGCATGGTGTAATGGAAAGAACAAGGAACTTGGAATCATAAGACCTGGATACAAATTCTGGTTCTAGTATTATCGGCATGACTATATCTCTCTGAACTCAGCTTTTTAACTGTAAAATGGGAATAATAATACTGATACCATTTACTTCACAAGGTTATTTGTAGCAAAAGAAGTACTTTATAGATCTTAAATGCTATATAAATGTAAGTTTAAGACTATAATTACTATTAACAGATGCCTCAAACCTTCAACAACATACCTAATAATAATATTAACAAGAAGTGACATTTCCACAACATTTTAAGGTTCCAAGCTCACATCAGTTCTTTCTCCATGGCAGTCAAGTGACTTAAATGGTCAAATGAGAAAACCCCTGGGCAAGAAGGCTGGTGTTGAGGGCTGAACTAAAGGCTCTATATATGAGGACTGGCAAATCTAGTGATTAAGGAATGAGGGAAGGTGAGAATAGCTGCACTTCCTTTTTCTTCAGTGTCAAGGGGGAAGGCTCTAGGATTTCCTTAGACCCCCACAAAAAAATCATGATCAGAGTATATAGGTATAAATATATTCATTCTCTCTTCCTTCCTCTTCCCCCTCCTCCCAATCCCTTTCATCAAAAGGAAGGTAAGTAAAACAAGACACATTGGAGGCCTAGACAAGATTCCAATGACCTACCTGACTAAAGGAAAAATAAAGGGCTTAGTATACTGTTTTCTCACTTTGTTTCTAAGATCCCTCTTCTGCTGCAGCTCTCTTCATCCTCCCACTGCATCCAGAATAGGAATGCCTTCAGAAGAACTGCTCTTTACAGTTCTGCTCCAGTCATCACCCAGAGTCAAGATACATACAGTTAATAGATAATAAAGAAAGGCCTGTAACTTCAGCGATATAGCTGTTTAGGTAGGTTCATTTTTCTGGCAAAGCTGAATCCCTTGCCCAAAAGCTTAGTATTTCCTAAGCCTGGGTGGGCAGGAGATGCCTCCCTCCCAAAGGTCACTTTAATCCGGAGGAATCCTATTCAAAGCAGCTCCTGTACAAAGGTTTAAGATAAGAGCCATTTAACTTTTTGGATGGTCAAGGAAGTTGAGTTTGGGAAAAGCAAGAAGGAATTAAATTAAATGCAGCTTGTCCAAACCATTTCCATAACAGTACAGTCAATGTAACAAGTCTGAGATCACGAGCACAGAAGCAAGTACTGGCACGCAGCAGAACACACATCTGACCCGTCAGAGTGATAAATTCTCATAAAAATACACACTAGTTAGGCAGGTTCATGGACTCCTGGTTGGGGTCTACAGGAAGGGTTCCAGGATACTTCACAACAAGACCTAGGCAGAAATAAGAGTGCTGACTGGAAGAAGACAGAATCAGAAGTCTATCTAGCTAAGCAGTACAGATCAGGTAGGAACTGGAAGTCTAAAGAAACAAAGGTCAAATTTTGAGTAAGTCATCACAGCTGAAGAAGCAGCAAGTAACTGCTGGTCCAGCAGGGACCCAGCCTGGGAAGTGAGGGAATAAGTCAGGGGGGAAGCCTCTGCATCCAGGAACAGGACATTTCTCTGCTTTGTCTGAGTTGCTTGCTGAGGATGGGAACAGGGAAGGAGGTCCCCACTGCACTTTAATGCTGCTTCTAATTGGAGAAAAGACAAAGGTACCATAATAACTAGAAAGTCCTCATAAGTGCCTTCATCCTTTCCCAACTCTCACGATACTCATCACCACTTTACTTTACTGTAAATTGTCTTGATGATTCCATTCAACATACTTGTGACGTTCCAAAATGAGAGATTTCTCTCTATCTTATAGGAGCTATTTCCCTCTTTCAGAATGTAAGCTCCTTAAGGACAGGGATTGTTGATACTTTTGCCTTTGTATGCCCAACACAGTGCTTAGAGCATAAAAAGTACTCAATACATGCTTTTTCAATCATTCATTCACTTATTCAGTTTAATCTATCAATAAGCAAGTAGTAAGCCAGCAATTCTTAATCTAGCATCCAAACACCTCCAAGATGATCTATGAATACATTTTTTGAGGAGGGAGGAGTTGAATTTGAACAAGAAAAATATTTTGATAACTGTATTTTAATATAATCAGATTTTTTTATAATCTTATATACTTTATTTTTTGTATATATTTTGAGAAGTGGTTCATAGGGGTCCAGACTGCCCAGCAGGAACACAAAGAATACTACATGCCAAACACTGTTAAGTATTATGTATACAAAGAAAAAAGTGGCACATGCTCTGTTCTCAAGGAGTTCCCATTCTAATAGGGATGACAATACATGTATATGTGTATGTGTATACATACACAAATACAAATACACATATACATATATTTAAGATGATTACAAGGTGATTTTAGGAAGGACTATACAACAAGATAGGGAGATTGGAAACAATTCACATTAAGGTACTATTTATATAAAAGAGAGATGAAGCCTCTTATTCAAAGAACAGTTAGTAAGCCATTATGGCTGGACCACGGAGTGCAAAGAGGAGAATAATATACAAATTTGTAAATGATGGGAGGGGTCAGACTGTGCAGAGATTTAAAGTCCAAGCAGTTTGTATTTGACTCTAAGAGACAATAGGAAGCCACAGAAGTGGAAGGCAGAAAGGGATTTGATAGGATTAGATCTGAACTTTAAGAAAATCACTGGGGTAGCTCCGTGGAGAATGCTTTGGAGCAGAGAGAGACTTGAAACAGGATGTCAATATAGGAGTTTATTACGAGGCTCTACATGAAAGGTGATAAGGATCTGAATTAGGGAGGGGGCTGTGTGAGTAGAGAAGCTGTGTAGATACAAAAAAATGTTGTGGAATAGGAATAGGAATATTTGGTAACTATCTGGATATATGGGATGCCAAAGATGATGCTGATGATGGGTGATTGGAAAAAAGGGGATTCTCTCAACAATTACAGGGGAAGCTCAGAAGAGGGTGGGTTTGGGAAAAAAATAAAGAGTTCTCTTTTGGGAATGCTGAGTTTGATATGTTTATGGAAACATCCAACTGGTATTAATGATGAAGAAATGTACTTCAGAAGAGAAATGAAGGTTAGATATATAGAATCTTAAAAGTCATTAGCACAGAAAGAGTATTTGAATCTATGTTCACCAAGAAATCATCAAAAAAGAATACAGAGCTTGGGATATACTCAGTTAGTGGAAATAAGACAAATGATAGTTCCTTGTTTCAAGTTCAGATGCTTTGCCCTTCCAATTATAGTATGAGCTCCTTGTAGAACTATACTTCTAATTTTTATAGCCCTAAAAACCAACCCCCAAATTAAATATATAATGGGCACCTACTACACAATAAGTATGTGAAAGAGGCTCCACAAATTATTGCTTACTGATTTACATGAGCATTAATCCTTGAAAAGACTTAAGAGGCTCAGAAAATACTATTTTAGCTCACCAAAATAGCCCTACTATGAAGTTATCCCGAGTCAATTTTAAGTTAAAACTCAAGATATTTTCACCTAGGGTGGTGAACTACTGATATGGAAACTACTGCCAATTAATGTAGCTGCCCAGGACATTCATAGAGAGGTTAAGGGACTTGTCATACCAGAGAGAGGACTTATACTTGGGTCTCCCTAATGCCAAGGAAGGCCCTCACCACTTACAAGCTCTTTTGTCTCTATGAATGCACAATTAGTATCCTGCCTGGGCAAAAAGCTGGGTACAAGTCTTAGTATTCCATTACCCTGTACCCCTATGATAAAGACAAGCTGATTTCCATAAAAAATGTAACATAACCAGAAGCCTTCATTCAGGAACATTTGGTGACCATGCAGCAGAATGCCCCTTGTTCAAAGCACAGACACACACAGCCACAAGCAGAAAAGATCATGACATTCATGCTGAGAACACTGTGTCCATATTGACCAGAAGCCAGCCAGAAGGGCTTGTGGCTGAGATGTGTACAGAGGCCCCAGGCTGGGTACCTTAATGATTCTATCCCAGACTTTTGCAAAGGAGGTTCTAATCACTCTAGCAATCACTCGCTACTTCCTGCTTTCCTTTCAATAATTACCTGCTGTCTTTGTCTGTCCGTTCATTGATGAGAGGAATCCATCGGCTCGTTACCTAAAAAAAAGTTTAAATTATTCAGGATGGTGAAATGCAATGGGGAAAATTATAATGACCTTTCATCTAGCTATCAGGCTCTAAGGTTGGCAAGGCACTTCCCAAATATTATCTCCTTGATGGTATAAGCACCTGACTAGAGAAACAGGGAAGCATATCTGCTGCTTCATAAATGCCAGTTCAATAAGGGTATAAATGAGGAACAATAATAATAGCTAATTTTAATGTATGACTTCAACATCTATCATTTCAATTAATATTGTCACAATAATCTCATGATGTGGATGTTTTTAATTAATCCCATTTTACAGAAGAGAAAAATGAGACAAAATGAGGTTAAGTAACTTTATCAGAATCACATAGCTTATGAGTATCTGAAACAGGATTCAAACTCAGACTTTCTTGATTCCAAGTCCAAGACGTTTTCTCACTGTGACACCTAAAGTCCCCAAGTTAGAGGGTCCCTAGCAGGACAGCTGGCAGCCTACACACCTGAGCTCTCAGGGAAGCAACGAGCAACAAAATGGACACTGGCCAGGTTACAAGGTGGCAGAAACACTGAAATAATCAAGTGGCTCTATGGAAGCTAAATCCTGAAAATGTGGCTCCTGTCTAGAAACCTATTAAACAATACAGTACACTGCCAAGGATAACACTGCCTACAGTGTCGCTCAGCTTTTCTTTCTTTTAGTAAAAGAAACCATGGAATAGAAAGGAGAAATTCCATCAAGGAGGCTTCTAACACCCTAATTTAGGGTTTACGGGTGAAAGTACTATTTAATCAAATCCAGGTCATAGCCCAGTGTTCACCAAACACTTATACACATACCTTATCAATAGAATGCTTGTTGTTAACAGCATAGACTATGCAGATAACATTTGCCTAGGAGAAAAATGAACACATTAATAATCTCTTTTAAATTAAAACAAAAATGTAAATAGCAATGGCTCTATACCTTAATGCAATGAGACTAACAGAGTGAAGACTAAAAAACCCAGCTTTGAAATGTGGAAGAAACCTAGGTTCATACTGCTATGAGGGGATGATGAAGTGCTTAAAGGCTCAGTCAAATACAGATTTATCATTATCACATATTAAAGTCAGCTATCACAATGAACAACTAGGAGAGAAAGATTGGGAACAGAAGAGCAAAGTAAGGAAAGACAGGACTGACCCAACCCACAATCACACACAAATCCCAGCATATATCTCACTGCACCCCCTGACTTACCTGGGAGATCTCATGATGAAGCTGTTCATCACTCTGTTCTGCTTCTACAAGTGACAGAGATGTTAACTTCCATGGGAAAAAATGAATGGTGAATGTTTTGTTCTTTTTAATTAGCACTATCGAGCATACCAAAACATGATTCCAGTTCATCAATACATGATATCAGACTAGGAAATGAACAATAGGACAGAGAAGGCCAGGGGAAGCCAGGGCAGTGAATTCGCTCATACGGATGGATTAGCAAATATTATTAAGTAGAGGGGGCAACATGTCAAGTTCAAGCAAAGCAACAAAAGTAGGAAGGAGTAACCAGATATTATAGTTCTAAATAAACAAACTATCTAGGGTACAAGGAACAATCTGGGCAATCAGAAGAAAGAATGGAGCCTCGTAGTGACACAAAGATTCTAGGCAATAAGATGCCCCCTTCTTATGTCCTCTCTGGGGTCAGAACTGGTATCCAAACTCATTTGTTCAGTGATCTTTGAAGTCCATCCCAAAGGAGTATGGACAGATGAAGCCTGGAAAGAGTGGTAAATAAGTAGACCCACATTCTTCACACCTGGATATGAGAAACCATTGTCCCACTTAACAATAAAAAGACTTAAGAAAAAGCCATTGCTCAAAAGTGTTTCTTTTGCTTAACATCAGTACTACAAAAGGGTTCCTCTATATTTTTAATATTTTTCTCAGCCCTATCCTCAGGGCTTTTTTCTCTCCTAGTTTGGACTTCTGATTTCATCAATGTAAGAAACTGACTTAAAACATCTCTCCACTGATTTAGAACCTCCAATGGCAGATTGGCCATTCATCAATAATTTAGTCTTTGGGAGGTTCCTGAGACACATAGAGAATAAATTACTTGGCTGTGGTCACAAAGGTGGCAGCTCTTGAATCCAGAGCTTCTCAACTCCCCAGGGTAGCCTTTTATTCAATACACTATGCTGCATCTTAATTTTTACACACCAAGTTAATCATAGAAGCTTTCAACTAGTGCATAGACAAAGACAAGAGACCCTAAAGACTACAGTCCTGTCCCTTCATTTTATGTCCTCTCCAGAAAACTAGAGAGGGAACAAATATAATTCT
Source organism: Antechinus flavipes (assembly GCF_016432865.1). Lineage (NCBI taxonomy): Eukaryota > Metazoa > Chordata > Mammalia > Dasyuromorphia > Dasyuridae > Antechinus > Antechinus flavipes. Next base: position 33,010,418 of record NC_067401.1, on the reverse strand, counting down.
AGAATTCCACACATTAATATAAGAGATTTTAGAGTGAGAATGGTCCTTTGAATGTATCTTTGAACATATCCTGTCCAAACTCCTTATATTAAAGAGAAAGAAACCCAGACCCAAATAGATTAATTTGTCCAAGGTTATACAGAGAGTAAACAGACACAAAATTAAAACCCAAATTTCCAAATCCAGTTTTCATTCCCCATAAACATAAAGCAATCCAAATAAGTTTTCATTAACTTTATCTTCAGCATATTGGCTGTAAAACTGTTTGCACAAAAAAATCCATCGCATCAACCTCCTCTCTGAGCATGTTACAGACTAATTGATTCAAAGTCCTAAGCTCGACATTAAGAAATTGTTTCCTCTACTATCAATCCACTCAATCCTTAGCACTCCTCAAATGGGAGGTGGGGGTGGAGGGGAGGCAAGGGAGAAATATGAATCCCAGAGACATAAAATAAAAACATTAATAAGAGTTTTGATAAATGAATGTAAGTGATTTTAAGAATGTTACTGTCCTAATACAGGCACAGAAGTAGTTCTTAAACATGAGAAGCAGCCCAAAGGCAAGTGTCAAAGTGACTAAAAGAGAGCAGTGACATACACAAAATTTCAGATAAAAATGCAAATATGATTTTAAGTTGGTCCAAATACCATAATGTCCATTGGGAAGCAGATTGACAAAGTAACGAATTCCGAACCAAGGCTCAACCTGGCATTCATCATATATAGTACCACAAAGTAGGACAAACTTGGGACTTCATTTATTGGGACTAAATCAACACAGGCAAAGTCTTAATCTGAACTTCAACGTGGCCCTTATTTATTGTCCTTCAAGCTGATCAATAGTTTAGGTTAGAGGATCATCTGTTTCTAGAAGGCAGGGACCTTGCCCAGAGCCTTTGACAGCCCCTCCCCCCGCCATTAGTTGCTCAGTTAGTGTTAGTGTACAGAAGAAAACCAGTCTTTCTGATGGCAGATTCATTACCTGAGTAATCGACTATGTGTGTTGGAACTCTCTCAGGTGTAACATCAGCTGGAATGGTTATTTCTTCTGCCCGTGGAGGAACCTTAGTTTGCAGACAAACATTGAAAAGGAAAATACTTCAGAGAAAAACAATCAAAACTTGTTTATTAATGCTGGGATCTGTTTGCCTTTTTTACAGGTATCCAATAGGCAACATCACAGGTGCGTTTTCAAAGAGTCACTGAATCACAGAGCTGGAAGGGACCCTGGAGCCATCAATGCCAATCCTCTACTTTACACTTGAGAAAACAAGCTGGGAAAGGGAAATTTAGCCAGGGTCACTGCTTATTTCTAAGCTTCTCTAGAGATTCAAATGGATAGAAGATGCACTTAGCAAAATGTGCATTTTTTATAAAGACTACATTTCCATTTATGATATGTATATGTAATAACACTTCTTAGGATTCCACTTATAAATATGGATTAATATGAGAACTGTGAAGCTCTTTATTTTATTACACACACAAAGGGTCATGCTAATATAAGGAATCCCCAAAACGAGCTCTGGGTAGGCCTATACACACTCAAGCCACATTATCTGCTCAAAGACTCAGTTTGTTTATGTTCTCACAATTAAATTCATCAATTTAACTTAAAAATATGTAAATCTTTGGGGTTTTTTACTTACAACTAATAAGTGTTCCCATATATTACTTTCAATTACTAAAATTCTAAATGTGAATACAGTCTTGCTAGGTTAAATCACCTCAAAGGACAGTCACCTAACTATGCACAAAGGGCCATAAAACCTGCCAACCCTGTAAGCTAGCAATACCATACTGAGTCTGTATCCTAAAAGAAAACAAAAAATTTAAAAAGAAAAAAGGAAAAGGAAAAGGACCTATATAGAAAAATATATTTATAGCAAGCCTGTTCTGGAGGCAAAGAACTGGAAATTGAGGAGAGGCTCCTCAAGTGGGGAATGACTGAATAAACTATGGCATGCGATACTACTGTGCTATAAGAAATGAAGAACAAGATGCTTTCAGAAAAACCTGGAAAAACTTTGTAACCTAATGCAAAGTGACAAGTACTGTGTATAAAGTAACAGCAATACCATAAGATGATCAGCTGTGAATGATCTAGCTATTCTCAGCAATACAGTGATCCAAGACAACTTTGAAGGACTTAACGATGAAAAATATTGTCTGAACACAGATTGAAGCACTCTAAAAAAACTTTTCAGGAGAGATTTTTTTTCCTTTGTTCTATGATTTTCTCTACAACATGACCATTATGGAAATGTTTTGCATGACTACACATGTATAATCTATATCAAATTGCTTGTCTTCTCAATGAGAGTAGGTGGGAAGGGATGAAGCAAGAGATTTGGAACTCAAAGTTTTAAAAACAAACGATAAAAATTGTTTTTATATGTAACTGGAGGAAAAATTGCAATTTTTAAAAAAGGCATTCACACATTAGATATATCATTAAACAATGGGACTGCGGCTGAAACATGAAAATGCAGCTCATGACTCAACAGTCACACCTCATATGACTTTTTGTATTATAAAAAGCAACAAAATAAAACTCAAATTTTAAAATAAAGTTCCCTGCTCAACTTACTAATGAAGATGCTTCATGTTATATCCTGATTCAAAAAAGTACATGTAACAGCAGGTGTAACAGAGGCTGAGGCTGAAATGTGTCATGGATTCTAAGTGGCTTAGTAAAGAACCACAATAACACTGCAGAGTCATACTTCTACCCAGCTCCTTCCATTTCCCTGAGTCATACAAGACTTTGGTAGGAGGTACTAGAGACCAGAAACTAAATTTAAACAACTACACACTATATAGCTCTCTGCTCATGGTGTGGAGGCAGTACTGGATTTTCAAAGGCTACACCAAAAACATTTGCGTCTAGCAATGGGTTGTACTGTGTGTCTATGAAGGAAGGACCAATACCCAGTTAAGTGAGGCACACCATCAAACAGCTGTTTATCAAATGGATTTTTTGGCCATAACAATTCATGAAAGCTTTCTATTAAGATGTGGAGAAGTTGAGATCTGTGTCAATGAACAGCATCTACAATGATTAAATCACAGACTTTTTAGGAAAAATAAATACAAATCATCAATATCACTACCTCCTACATCTGTTTTCATACTTAAAATTTTCTAACAGACATTATTTCACCTGATTTTTACCATAACCTGGTGATATAAGCAAAACAGGTATTAATATTCTCATTTGACAAAAAGAAAAACTGAGGCTTATAAGATGTTAAATTGTCCTACTCAAAATCTTATACCCAGAAACAAGGGCTTACTGAAAGTTACAACATTTTAAAGATCACTATCTATGAGTTAACGCCACTCTTAAAAAAATATATCATACTGCTCAAAATGAAGTAAAACTAAAGTAAAAAAAAAATCAATATATATTTCATTTTACCTCAACCTGAACAAAGTCTGAGCAAAATTTAATCTCAGTAGAAATAAGATCTTAAAAGAAAAATCAGGATGCTTTACCTCTTCTGGGAATTCTTCACTAACCAGAGACATGATCAGCGATGTCTTCCCAACTCTGGCTGTGAAAAGAAAGAATCCTTATGTGAATAGAACATTTTAAGGGCTACATGTAATAAAATGAAGCAATTACACTTTAAGAGCATTAATTCTGTAGAATTCCAAGATTCTGGAAATTTCTCTATCACACTTCTCTTCTTCCCTTCATGTCTGTTCTTTACCTAGTTCATGATCTATGGTTCTATAATTTTTCTCTATACTTTCAGTCTACATTTGCTCTGGTTTCACCTCCCTTCCTACCTTATCTTGACTAAGAGGCTTTTCTGGACCCTGTCTAGCATCTAGGGGCTTCTATGTTACATTAGAACATGACTGACTGATTTTATGATTTCATAGTGTTTTCTCCACTATTTTGCTCCATTAAATATTTCATCTACTAGCACAAGTTTCTTCATTGCTCCTTTCTAATGATTCCTATTCTTCAATCTACTCAAGTCCTCCCCTTTCCTTGAAGAACTAAACAAAAAACACCTCCCCCTTGATTTTATTATCCTGTAATTAGCATCCCTGCTTCACTTACTGCTCACTTCTAGAAAAGGATGTATACTCACTGCCTACACTGCTTAACCTGGAATTCAATGGCATCATCTACTGTGATGACCACGTTTAGCACCCAGAGTATATTAAAATCAACCGGAGTCAGAATAAAGGAAAATGCTTGATCTTTATTCTTTGCGGAGGTGCAGGGGAATGGCCATACGAAGTGAGAGCAATCACGACATGAATCCGGCCAGCAGGGCCTCTGCCTCTCTCACTCCACCCACTAAATCATCTAAGCAATCTCCTATACAACACATCAAACTTGCACAGAGAGTGGGCAGGGCCATTCTTTCTCCAAGCATATGTTAACAGAGTATTGTCCAATTGCTAATTAGCCTCAAGTGCTAAGAGGGACCTCAGTGCAACTAGAGCTTCAAGAGCTTCAGCCCATTACAACCTACCTTAAACCTTTTTTCAGTACAGGACAGTACTTAGTCTCTACTTCATGAGACTCTCCTTCCCTTGACCTCTACACCCTAGCATCCTCAGCATTGTCCCTTTCATTGGCCCCTCTTCTTCCTTCTTGCTCCACTGTATCCCCCAAGTTTCTGTCCTTAGCCCTATTCTTTTTTCACTCTATAATCTCTTTCCATGATTTTATTGTCTTATGTTTTCAGATGTTAAATAGTTTCATTTCTGCCCACAACCTCTATCAGAGTTCAGTCCCATTATCTCTCACTGCCTGCTGTATACTTCTACAAGAATATACCTCTGGAATATCTAACACTAAACTCCACTGCTTCTTCCCAAAAATCTGTCCTCCTCTCAGTTATCCAGCCTAATAACTTCACAGCTGTTTTTGATGATTCCTTGTTCCTAAATCCACAGCATCAAAGAACTTGGGCTGGAAAATAAGTCAGAAGGTATTTATCTAATCTAAATCCTCTATTTTACAGATAAGGAAACTGAGGCCCAGAAAGATGAAATAAATTGATTAGTTTTTTTTTTTTTTTACAAAATTTAATGGCCTTCCAGTTTCAGCTGATAATATTCTGATATTAAAATGTTGTAACTTTTAGTAACTCCAGACCTAGTACTTTATTATCCATTCTCAGTCACAGCAGTAAAGTAGGCCTTTACCTCTTCTCATTTAAACTATTTTAATAGCTTCCTACTCAATCTTACTACTTCTAGGAAAAGAAAAGCTCTCTAAATCATCTAAAATACAGCTCAGCAGATTATATCACTTCTCTTTTCTACATGTGACTCCCTACTGCCTTCCAAATAAAATATCATCTCTTGATCCTGATATTTAAGGCCTTCTACTCTCACTCTAGTACAATTAGCCAGCCTTAACTGGCATCTATTCTCACATTCTGCACTCTAACCAAACTGGATTATTCTGCAACTTCATTATTTCTCTGTTGCCTCTATTATCCTGTTCACTATGGGTTCCTCTCCAATTTCTATCTGTGGAGGTCCCTCCCTTCCTTCAAGGGCCAACAAAGATGCCACTCTCTCCATAATGTCTTCCTAACCCCATTTCCATCCAACCTCCAGATAAAAGTGATATCTTTCACTTCTGAAATCTCTCACTGCTCTTTGTCCAGACTTCTCCTCTGCACTTCTCTTGAAGATCTTTTGTATCCTAGTTATTTGCATGCCCATTTTTTTCTTCCCTGACTATAAAGCTTCTTAAAAAGAGGGTCTAAATCACATCCACCTATTTTTATGCCAGTCCTTTAAACAGAGAATGCACTGAATACTTGCTGAATACATGTATCTATAATACACTATTAAGGCCTATTAAGCAATTAAGAGTGACTAGGTATTTTTCAAAACTAGGAAACAGGGGACGAGTTATTAGCTCAATTTAATTCAACATTTATTAAGTGCCTAAGTTTGTGGAGCATTATGTTAAACTCTAAAATAAATAAGAAAGTGATAAGATAAAGGGTCTTAGATCTGAAAGAGACCTGAGAAACCTTCTCATTTCTCTGGTTCAACTCCATTTTACAGAATAACTGAAGTTCAGGGAAGTTACACAAAGCAATCATCACAACACGGCTACTGTGTTTGAATTCAACTCTACAGGTAGCACCCTATTCACCTTCATGACATTACCTCGTTGTGGTGGTTCCTTTACATTTTACAGAGCTAGACAATCAGCATAAGCATTTATGTGCCTGGGTATACAGGTACCAGGCAGTGTAAATGAGTAAGTCTCATTTACAAAAAACCAAAATAGTGCAAACATGATGAATGTATAAGCAAATGTTATCTGATGAATAAACAATCATTTCTATTTTTTTAATAACTTTTTATTGATAGAACCCATGCCAGGGTAATTTTTTACAGCATTATCCCTTGCACTCACTTCTGTTCCGATTTTTCCCCTCCCTCCCTCCACCCCCTCCCCCAGATGGCAAGCAGTCCTTTACATGTTGAATAAGTTACAATATATCCTAGATACAATATATGTGTGCAGAACCGAACAGTTTTCTTGTTGCACAGGGAGAATTGAATTCAGAAGGTATAAATAACCCGGAAGAAAAACAAAAATGCAAGCAGTTTATATTCATTTCCCAGTGTTCTTTCTTTGGGTGTAGCTGCTTCTGTCCATCCTTGATCAACTGAAACTGAATTAGCTCTCTTTATCGAAGAGATCCACTTCCATCAGAATACATCCTCAAACAGTACCGCTGTTGAGGTATATAATGATCTCCTGGTTCTGCTCATTTCACTCAGCATCAGTTCATGTAAGTCTCGCCAGTCCTCTCTGTATTCATCCCGCTGGTCATTCCTTACAGAACAATAATATTCCATAACGTTCATATACCACAATTTACTCAACCATTCTCCAATTGATGGGCATCCATTCATTTTCCAGCTTCTAGCCACTACAAACAGGGCTGCCACAAACATTTTAAACAATCACTTCTAACTAGAATAATCAGGAAAAACTTTACCAAAGAAGAGAACTAAATATGAAAAAAAGATTCTCAATAATTTTTAAAACTTTATGCTGGAAATTAGAAAGAAAATCTCCTACAAGTCAGAATCGCATTTGAAAATGTGTACCATTTATTGGCTAAGAAATAGATTAGTGGATCAGTGGAAAAGGCTAGGCTCACAAGACAGAATAGTCAATTATAGCAATCTAGTGTTTGACAAACCCAAAGCCCCTAACTTCTGGGAAAAGAATTCATTATTTGATAAAAACTGCTGGGATAATTGGAAATTAGTATGGCAGAAATTAGGCATGGACCCACACTTAACACCATATACCAAGATAAGATCAAAATGGGTCTATGACCTAGGCATAAAGAAAGAGACTATAAATAAATTAGAGGAACATAGAATAGTTTATCTCTCAGACTTGTGGAGGAGAAAGAAATTTGTGACCAAAGATGAACTAGAGACCATTACTGATCACAGAATAGAAAATTTCGATTACATCAAATTAAAAAGCTTTTGTACAAATAAAACTAATGCAAACAAGATTAGAAGGGAAGCAACAAACTGGGAAAACATTTTCACAGTTAAAGGTTCTGATAAAGGCCTCATTTCCAAAATATATAGAGAACTGACTCAAATTTATAAGAAATCAAGCCATTCTCCAATTGATAAATGGTCAAAGGATATGAACAGACAATTTTCAGAGGATGAGATTGAAACTATTACCACTCATATGAAACAGTGTTCCAAATCATTATTGATCAGAGAAATGCAAATTAAGACAACTCTGAGATACCACTACACACCTGTCAGATTGGCTAAGATGACAGGAAAAAATAATGATGAATGTTGGAGGGGATGCGGGAAAACTGGGACACTAATGCATTGTTGGTGGAGTTGTGAACGAATCCAACCATTCTGGAGAGCAATCTGGAATTATGCCCAAAAAATTATCAAATTGTGCATACCCTTTGATCCAGCAGTGTTTCTATTGGGCTTATATCCCAAAGAAATACTAAAGAAGGGAAAGGGACCTGTATGTGCCAAAATGTTTGTAGCAGCCCTGTTTGTAGTGGCTAGAAACTGGAAAATGAATGGATGCCCATCAATTGGAGAATGGCTGGGTAAATTGTGGTATATGAATGTTATGGAATATTATTGTTCTGTAAGAAATGACCAGCAGGATGAATACAGAGAGGACTGGCGAGACTTACATGAACTGATGCTAAGTGAAATGAGCAGAACCAGGAGATCATTATACACTTCGACAACAATATTGTATGAGGACATATTTTGATGGAAGTGGATTTCTTTGACAAAGAGACCTGAGTTTCAATTGATAAATGACGGACAAAAGCAGCTACACCCAAAGAAAGAACACTGGGAAACGAATGTAAACTATCTGCATTTTTGTTTTTCTTCCCGGATTATTTATGCCTTCTGAATCCAATTCTCCCTACGCAACAAGAGAACTATTCGGTTCTGCAAACATATATTGTATCTAGGATATACTGCAACATATCCAACATATAAAGGACTACTTGCCATCTAGGGGAGGGGGTGGAGGGAGGGAGGGGGAAAAAAATCGGAACAGAAACGAGTGTCAATATAATGTAATTATTAAATAAAAAATTAAAAAAAAAAAAAAAAAGAAAAAAGAAAATGTGTACCATTTAGTTTTCCGAGCATATGATCACTATAACTAAAGATGAAATTCCTTATGAGGGGACTTTATACAGGAGAATCAGAAGCTGAGGAATGCAGTAGTGAACATGCTCAGTTTCCTGTCTTACCATGAGCAGTATTTCTCCCCTCCCCGTCCCCCTCCCCCCCATTCAACCCAGTAGAATGCAAGCTCTTTGAAGACAAAGGCTGCTTACTTTTTGCCATTGCATGCCCAACACAGCACCATTCAGAGAAGATTCTTAAAGTCTGTTGACTATTGGGGAAACTCCCTTTTTAGAGACAGATATCTATATGGTCAGTAAATACTCTTAAGAGTCACTGGGACCCTTTTTGAGGAAGCAAAGAACTAGAAACAAAGCAAATGGAAAATGGTTAAACAGCTTTGAAACAAAAATTGAATGGAATGACCAAAAAGATTTCATAAAAGAATGGGAAGACTTTCATGACATGACATATACAGAAGTAAACAAAACCAGGAAAATAATAATGCAAAACATAATGACAACAAGGTAAATGGAAGGAGGGGGGAAAGGAAATTGAATGCTGGATAATATAAATGATTAAGCTTGGTCCAGGAGGAGAGAAAAATTTTCCTTCTTTCTTTCCTTTTTTTTCCCCTGAGGCAATTAGGGTTAAGTGACTCACTCAGGGTCACAAAACCAGCAAGTTAAAGTGTCTGAGGTTAGATTTGAAGTCAGATCCTCCTAACTTCAGGGCTGGTGCTCTATAAACTGCCCCACCTAGCTGCCCCACCTCCATCTTTTCTTATTTACTATTAGTCACAATTTGCGAAGGTTAGTGTTAATGAATTTTCTAAAAAATATTTATTACAAATGATAATTTGTAGTAGGAAGTGGGATTAGCTGTATCTGGAAACAAAGGTGATGTCAAAATAAGATTTTTACAAGTTGCTGGGGTCACCTTTGCGGAGGTGAGAGGTTCACAAACAAATGATATCAATAAAAACTTATTTCTTAAAAAAAGTTGTTAGGACATTATTGAAACTTGCCCATGGTCACATAGCAATATTTACCAGAGGTAATGTATGAGCCTAAATTTCCCTGATTTATTCCCTTTTTCTTTCCTTCTGGATAAGTGACTGGACTTTTCAATTTCTACACATTTCCTTCTGGATAAGTGACTGGATTTTTCAATTTCCACACAAAGATTTGTCAACTAAAGGACCAAGAACTTCCATCAATGGGTCAGCTATAGTCCTAAACTCCATTTCCTCTAACTACAGATCCCCTGCAACTCAAGAGATGTGCTCATAGGACTGCTGTGAAGCGCCAGAAGCCCTAATGTTTAGGGGGAATAAAACCCCACAAAAACAAACCAAAAAAAAAAAAAATGCAATACTTCTCGAGTGGCTAATTAGTGAAGTTAGTAATAAGTACTTCAAATAATAAATAATCTGATACCTACTACCTAACTAAATAAAAATAACCTACAAATCTGTAATTGTCTTTTTCTCCCTATCTTCCCTCCCTTCCTCTTCTCAACCTTCTTCCTATTTGTGTTCTTGCTCATTGAGTTCTTTTTGGTTCTCACAGCACTTCGAGATGCTTTGGAATAAGACCACCCATTCAACAAGAGTGCTTATGGGATGCAAAGATCCCAACTTTTGGGATAAGAATTCACTATTTGACAAAAACTGCTGGAAAAACTGGAAATTAATATCGCAGAAACTAGGCATGGACCCACACTTAACACAGTACACCAAGATAAGATCAAAACTGGTTCATGATTTAGGCATAAAGAACGAGATTATAAATAAACTAGAGGAACATAGGATAGTTTACCTTTCAGACTTGTGGAGGAGGAAGGAATTTATGACCAAAGAAGAACTAGAGGTCATTATTGATCACAAAATAGAAAATTTTGATTACATGAAATTAAAAAGCTTTTGTACAAACAAAACTAATTCAGACAAGATTAAAGGGAAACAATAAACTGGGAAAATATTTTTACAGTTAAAAGTTCTGATAAAGGTCTCATTTCCAAAATATGTAGAGAATTGACTCTAATTTATAAGAAATCAAGCCATTCTCCAATTGATAAATGATCAAAGGATATGAATAGACAATTTTCAGATGATGAAACTGAAACTATTTCTACTCATATGAAAGAGTGTTCCAAATCACTATTGATCAGCAAATTAAGACAACTCTGAGATACCACTACATACCTGTCAGACTGCTAAAATGATAGGAAAAGAGAGTGATGAATGTTGGAGGGGATGCAAGAAAATTGGGACACTGATGCATTGTTGGTGGAACTGTGAATGCATCCATTCTGGAGAGTGATTTGAAATTATGCTCAAAAAGTTATCAAACTGTGCATACCCTTTGATCCAGCAGTGATAAGCACAGTGTTACTACTGGGCTTATATCCCCCCCAAAAAATACTAAAGAAGGAAAAGGGACCTGTATGTGCTAAAATGTTGGTGGCATCCCTTTTTGTAGTGGCTAGAAACTGGAAATTGAATGGATGCCCATCAATTGAAGAATGGTTGGGTAAACTGTGATATATGAATATTATGGAATATTATTGTTCTGTAAGAAATGACCAGCAGGATGATTACACAAAGACTTGGAGATGAACTGATGCTAAGTGAAATGAGCAGAACCAGGAGATCATTATACACTTCAACAACAATACTGTATGAGCATGTATTCTGATGGAAGTGGATTTCTTCAACAAAGAGAAGATCCAATTCAGTTCCAATTGACCAAGGATGGACAGAATCAGCTACACCCAGAGAAGGAACACTGGGAAATGAATGTGGACTACTTGCATTTTTGTTTTTCTTACCAGGTTATTTTTACCTTCTGAATCTGATTTTTCTTGTGCAACTAGAGAACTGTTCGGTTCTGCACACATATATTGTATCTAAGATATACTTTAACATGTTTAACATGTATGAGACTGCCTGCCATCCAGGGGAGAGGATGGAGGGAGGGAAGGGAAAAGTTGGACGAGAAGTGAATGCAAGGAACAATGTTGCAAAAATTATCCATGCATATGTTTTGTCAATAAAAAACTATAATAAAATAAAAAAAAGAGTGTCTATGGGATGAAAGGAGATGTCAAAGGCAGGAAAGTGGAGAAAATGAAAAAGAGCATTAAAGATTTTCTTCTCCATCCTCCCCCATCCCACCCATCATCATCCCTACAGCTTTGGCTTCTTTAGTTTGCTAAAATTGTTGAGTACGGTAGCCCTGAGTCTGGACTGCTACTACAGAGTATTTTTTTATGATAAGGCTTTAAAATCCATCTGATAGAATAACAGTTTGCAACTGTGAATGACCTCCCTCTTCCCTTTAGCATGAGTTCTTTAAGTGCTACCCAGGATCAAGAGTTTCATTCACTGGCTCAGAGCAAAGAGACGTTCTTATCTAACTCATTGTGGGGCACTACTGGTCTAATTATAATTCTAGGGACAAGAAGTGGGTTGTTTGTAATAAGACTACTTTACAAGAACTAAGGTCATATAAAATCACATTAGGCACAGTAAACAAAAATATAATGGAGATACTTCATTAAGGCTAACACTTTTCCTTCTTTCTCTTCCTTTACTCTCTTACTGCTGGGCTTAGAGTCATTTTCTTGAGTTCAAATCTAGCCTCAGACATTTATTAGCGGTGTGACCCTGAACAAGTCATTTAACCCTGCTGGGCTTCAATTTCCTTATCTGTAAAATGATCTGGAGAAGGAAATGGAAAACCACTCTAGTGTCTTTGCCAAGTAAACTCCAAATAGAATCATGGTCAGATGCTACTAAAATTACTAAACATCGACCTTCAACTGAGTACTATAAAGAACTGATATATATTAATATTATTTACACTTATTAAAAATTTCTCTCAAATTCTTAATTTTTGAAAAAAAAATTAAATGTTATATGAACTGATGCTGAATGAAGCAAACAACCAGAAAAACATTGTACACAGCAACAACTAGACTGTGTGAGGATCAACTATGAGAGACTTAGCTCTTCTCAGCAATTCAGTGATCCAAGGCAATTCCAATAAACTTTTTTTTTTTTTTTTTTTTTGCTGAGGCGATTGGGGCTAAGTGATTTGCCTAGGGTCACATAACTAGAAAGTGTTAAGTGTCTGAGGTCAAATTTGAACTCGGGTCCACCTGACTTCAGGGCTGGTGCTCTATCCACTGAGCCACCTAGCTGCCCCTTCCAACAAACTTTTGATAGAAAACGCCATGTGCATCCAGAGAGAGAACTATGGAGATGTAGCTCAAAGCCTAGTTTCCTTCTTTATGGCTTTCCTCTTTTGTTTGATCCCCCCCCCAATATGACGCATATGGAAATGTTAAGAATAATTGCAAAATTAAATTAAATTTTATTTTATTTAAATAGAGCATTATATATATATGTCAGAGGACCTCAAAATTATTTTTTTGATTTTTTTCTGTAAGCAGTATTCCTCAACAATTTTGAACATAGAGTCCTAGTTTTTATGTACCTTATTTCATTTGATTACCCACAATTCCCTATAAGGAATATATTACAAGTATTTTTAGAGCCATTTTAGAGATGAGAACTTACTACTTCTTGCCTTTGACATTAGGCTATATTTCATAATAATATAATCAATTCACTTATTCCACTCACCTCAGGGGTTTTCAATATCTCCTTAAACTTCCCATAGTTTCTCTTCCCTCATCTTCTCAATTGAGAACCCTATTTCATATTTCAATGAAAAAATTGATGTCATTTTCCCAGAGCTACTTCACTGGTCTTTATCTTAGCACCACTCAGACACATTCTGTTACTATAGCCCCCTTCAGTCTTTTTCGCCAGAGCTGGCCCTTCTTGCCAAGTAAAACCCACTACATGCTCAAGAAATTCCATTCCACCCCATCTTCTCCAGCAGACTGCCCCCACCATTGCCCTATTCTCTCAATAATCTTCAATCTCTGCTTCCTGTTTTTTTAATGCCTATAAATAGTTACATCTCCATCTTCAAAATATCCCCACTTGAATATTCCATCCTCACTAGTTATTATTTTGTATCATCTCTCCTCCCATCCATCCATCCATACTGAGTGTTTTCTTGAGAAGGTCATCTACAATCAGCTTCCATTTCCTTTCCTCTTACTCTCTTTTTTATAGTCTGGTTTTCAATTTGATTATTTAACCAAAACTGCTGCTATCTCCAAAGTTACCAATGAACTCTCTCAATTCTCATCCTTCTTGATGTTCTGCAGTTTCTGATACTATCAATCACCTTCTTCTCTTTGAGATCCTATTCTTTCTGGGTTTTCAGAACACTACTCTCTCCCAGTTCTTCTACACTGCTAGATCATTTTTCAGTCTCCTTTGCTAGACCTTCAGCCGAGGAACACCCCCTAAACATGGGTGCCTCCCAAAGTTCTTTCTTGGGCTCTCTTCTCTATTTATACTGTTTTCCTTAATAATTTCATTACTCCCATGGATTCAATTAAAGTCTCTATAAAAATGATTCTCAGATCTATTTATCATATTCTAACCTCTCTCCCGACTTCCAGTCTCACATCTTCAAATACCTAAAGAATATTATAAATTGGTTAGACATCAACAGATCAAAAATCAAATCCATATCTTTCCCACCCAAAATGTTCATTCTTCCTAACTTTCCCATTACTGTCAACCTCAACTCCTCACTCTCACCCCTCATGTCCAATCAATTATCAAGGTCAATACCTTTGTAATATATCTCCTATATGTTCCCTTCTCTCCTCTGACACTGTCACCTGCTACAGGCCCTCATCACTTTATGCTTAAACTACTACAATATCCTACTAGTTGGTCTCCCTGCTTCAAGCCTCTCCCCACTTTAACCCATCTTCCACTGAGCAATCAAATTGATTTTCTAAAATCATTAGGTCTATCACCTTCTTTACTAAATAAACTCTAGTAGCTCCTCTGTCCAGCTTTTAAAAACCTTAATTAACCTAACCCCTTTCTACATTTTCAGTCTTCTTACACTTTAGTCCTTCTCTCCATATACTTTCTGGTTCAATGACACAGGCCTTCTTGATGTTAACTGCATAAGATGTCCCATCTCCTCACTTGTACCATTTTCAATGGGTGACCCAGGCCTAAAATTCTCATTTCTACTTCCTGGCTTTCCTCAAGTCCCAATTAGTTTCATCTTCTTCAAATTTTTTCTAACCTTCTCTAACCTTAGTGTCTTCCCTTTGAAATGATCTCCAACCAATTCTGTATGTACATACTTGTTTGCAAGTTGTCTCCCCCAACAATCTTTAAACTGTGGAGCAGAAAATGTTGCTTTTTTTTTCTATCTCCACCACACAGCACAATGCCTAACACATAGCAAGCTCTTGGAGAACAGTGCCACACTGATTTACCATCCACATGCAGCTTTTTCTGCATTTGTCTCTATTACTAACACTTTCTTCTTTTCTACCCCTTTAGTGGAACCCACCTGGCAGGGAGCTCAACAAAGAAGGGTTACACTAAAGACTTCGGCCATCTATTCTATCATCACAAATCTAGAGCTGGGGCTCCAGATTAGTCCCCACTTTGAAGATGAGGCACAGAAGCTCCCAAAACTTAAATGGCTTGCCCAAGGTCACAGAGGTTTCACATTCAGAGCTTATGAATCTCAGGGCAGCCTTTCTTCTGTGCCCTCTGATTCTCAGTATGACCTCAGACAAGCTACAATCTCTTGGGTATCAATGGAAACAACACTGCCACGGAGGACCCAGAGAGAATCAAATCTATGATTCACATCCCTGTGGTGCTGAGATGACCTGCACAAACACTGGGAATACCAGCTCTATGTGAACTAAGAAAAATTCATGTTTGACCAAAGTTCATACCAAGAGCATCACAGAGACTACAAGCATTTCTTCAGGATTGCCAACTTTGCTTGGAAACAACTGGAAAATGGCTTAACTGCAGTCCCTGAATGTGACAAAAGCATCCCTGAGCTATAAGCAATTCAGAGAGAGAAGCAAGAGAAAACTTATGAGGGGAATGATGATGTAGTTTGAAATAAAGGTGATGTAAAAACTTAATCAAAATATATTTTTAAAATAACTGTCATAATCTTATTTTAAAATAGTACCTAATTCTAAAAAAACTCCAGAGATCCAAAGCCTTCAGCCAACTCAACCTGCCTTTCATGTCAGCATTAGGCCTAGTATACTCTAATCCTACAAGCACATCTGTGAGAGAGGATCATGCCTCCAGATGAGGCATCAGAGCTTACATATTTCAGTTTCAGTGATTCCAGAATCTGTTCCATCTGTGCAACTGATGCAATTTACAGAAGCTTTTGAAATACAGATAAATTATTTATTAGGTGTAATGCATAAGAGAAAATACTGCTATCTTTTAAAAATGCAAAATTCACATACTTCTTAAAAGCCATTAAAAAAATAAGGAATCAACCATTTTACTAAATTACATGGGCTCTGAAACTTACAATATAAACAATAGGTCCTTTCACCAAAATGAAATTAGTGTGCTAAAATTAGCTATGAGATTCCCCCACGGATTATCTTGAGGTGTCTTTAGAGTACATTAGTATATTCTTATATGAGAATTCCCAAACTATCCCTATTATAAGAGGTCCTATCAGTTAACAGCAGGAATAAGTAGGTTACAAGACCCCTAATACTGCTAGGTCCTGATTAGTGAAAATAATAAGTCGCATGTAGTTGCATGTATTTGCATGCATAATCATTCAAATAAATCATTCAAAGATATGATTATGCAAAATATATGGAAATTAGTGCAATCATAATGGAACCATATAGCACAAATTCAAATAATGCAAACACTTTAGGGAATTCATTATTTATACTAATCAAGATCTGACTACAGTTATACCAGTGAGATCCCATGTATATTGGCAGTTTGAATAGCAAAAAGTCATAACTAACAGGTCAGGTAGTATAAGAAAAACCAAATGAATCTAAGTCTAGATGGGAATACAAATCATTGTCATGGGAGTCTACATAAGTATTAAAGGATATGATAAACAGGCTTCTGAATAGACAAACCTATCAGATTACAAATCAAGAGAGATGAGAAAAGAACAAGAGGATCAAAATAAGTGGTATTGGTGAACACTTTTGTGACTACTTATCTCAGGGAATTATAGGCTGACCATAGGCAACTGGGGAGAGGTAAAGAACTTAAGAGACCAGATACTCCTCATTATAGCAGCAAAAGGATTGTCTTTCAGAAAGTTTTTAATGTGCCTTTCTTCCTTCATAGATTATTGATAATCCACTTTGGAGTAGTCAATTTTTGTGATAAATCGAGTTTGTATTTTTGTAAAAAACGTGCTTCTGCTACAAGATAAACTTTTGTTCTATAATCTCCTAATCAAATTAGAGCAATTAAATATCACTTCTGTAGTGCTTACTATACTTCCGGGTACTATTTTAGACCCTGAGGATACAAAGACAAAAATGAAAACAATCCCTACTAGCAAAAAGCATACATTGTACTGAGGAGATAATATGTCTAAATGTATCTATATATAGAATAACAAGATAACTTAGAAGGGCATTAATGGTTGGAGAAATCAGGAAAGGCTTCACGTAAAATGTGGTATTTGACTCTCCTCCTCCTTCAGAGGTAAGGAGAAATTCAACTCTGAACATAGAGGCAGACCACTGCAAAGGCAGGAGATGCCTGAAGAACAGCCATTTAAGTAGATCACTGGAAAAAATAAGGAACAGGATAATATGTAACAGGTGGGAAAAGTAAGTTGGGGCCAAGTTGTGAGTTACTGTATAAGCAAAAAAGAAGATTTTTCTATTTTATCTTAGAAGCTAAAGGGAGGAACTGGAGTTTATTGAGTCAGGGAGCTACATAATCAGACCTTAGCAGCTCTGAACTAAGGTGGTAGTTGTGTGACTAGGGAGAAAGGAATGGATGTGAGAGATGTTGTAGAAATAGAAAAGGAAAAATCTGGTAACTGAGGATAAATGAGGGAGAATAAAGAGTTGGTAACAGAAATATGTATGAATTTTCTTGGAATTAAGGATCAAAACTAAGTCTCCATAAATTATATTTCTGGTCATTCTGAATGGCTTCAAAAATACAATCATAATTGTCAGTTTCTTTAAAATGTGCAAAGACAGCTGAAAACTAAACCTAGCTATTTGCATTATGAATGTATTAACCTCCCCATTTTCATCTTATATTTTAAAAATTTAAATCAAAGTTTGATATATAGTGACACAAAGAGACAGCCACAGAAAGAAGTCTAGTTATATAACAAAATTATATAAATACAAGGTGATTTTAATCAACATTGTTTTTTAGTATTCAATATGGTACAATATATTAACAATTCAAATGATCTATTCTTTAAGACAAGTGATAAGGCTTTTAAAACCCAAGAATATCAATTTTCTACACAACAGTTTTGGAAAATGCCTTTAAAATTTGTTCTTTAAACAAGAGATTGCAGAAAAGTCAGAAGATATCTTTAATAAACTCTTTTTGTCAGGGCAATTAAAAAAAAAAAAACTTCTTAAGGAGAGTTCTCTGGAAGGGGAAGGGGAAAGGATGTTCAATTGTTTTTCAATCAAATCCTTTTGAGGAGTTTACTTGGCAAAGATACTGCAATGATTCAACATTTCCTTCTTTAGCTTATTTAACAGATGAGGAAACTGAGATAAACAGGAATAAGTGACTTTCCTAGAGTGACCAGATAGTGTCTGAGGTCAGATGTGAACTCACAAAGATGAGCCTTCCTGTCTCCAGGTTCAGTGTTCTATCCATTGGACTAACTAGTTGCTCCAGGAGGAAGGAAACTTAAGAGAAATTCTAACCTTGTAAAGACTTTTTTTTTTTTTTAAGGAAGCTATTTATATTACAGAATGTTTAGTTGTCTAGAATATGTAAAAAAACAAAAACAAAAATCACCTGGGATTCAACATGTGTTTTTCTCCTGCCTTTATTACCTTTGCAGCTATGAATGGTATAAAACAGATTTAAAATCAAACAATACTTTATAACTTTACAGCTCTATTTCAATTTTTTAAACCATAAGTTCCTCTAGTGTGGTTCAAGGATTCATGGAAGTCCCCCCAAACCCTTTCCTTTCTTTTCCCAACTATATGTGTATGAGCCTGAATTTTCTTCAACTACTTCAACCAAAACAATATATCATAACAGATCGAATGCAGAAGCAGATAACAGAATCCAGCTATTTTTTTATTAAACATTAAAGAAATTTGCAAAAATTTGTAAAATAATGCCATTCTCACTAATTTTTTTGGGGGGGAATAGTAATTTTTCATAAAAATGTGTTATTTACATTAACATGTAATATGTTTATTATTGTTTTAAATAAATAAATGTTCTGAATGTCAGTTTTAAATTAAAATACAATAAATAGTGATATAACCAACCCAAAAGTTCTTTGAGATTCTCAATAATTTTTAGAAATATATAGGGATTCTCAGTGCTACTACTGGGCTTATTTCCCAAAGAAATACTAAAGAAGGGAAAGGGACCTGTATGTGCCAAAATGTTTGTGGCAGCCCTTTTTGTGGTGGCTAGAAACTGGAAAATGAATGGATGCTCATCAATTGGGGAATGGTTGAGTAACTTGTGGTATATGAATGTTATGAACATTATTGTTCTGTAAGAAATGACCAGCAGGATGAATACAGAGAGGATTGGAGAGACTTAAGTGAACTGATGCTGAGTGAAATGAGCAGAACCAGGAGATCATTATACACTTTAACAATACTTTATGAGGATGTATTTTGATGGAAGTGGATATCTTCGACAAAGAGAAAATCTAATTCAGTTCCAATTGATCAATGATGGACAGAATCATCTACACCCAGAGAAGGAAATGGGAAATGAGTGTAAACTGTTTGCATTTTTGTTTTTCTTCCCAGGCTATTTTTACCTTCTGAATCCAATTCTCCCTGTGCAACAAGAGAACTGTTCGGTTCTGCACACATATATTGTTATCTAGAATATACTATATTTAATATGTATAAGACTGCTTGCCATCTAGGGGAAGGGATAGAGGGAGGGAAGGGAAAAGTCGAAACAGAAGTGAGTGGAAGGGATAATGTTTTTAAAAATTACCCAGGTATATGTTCTGTCAATAAAAAGTTATTTTAAAAAGAAATATATAGGAATTCTTAAGATTGTAAAGGGGTCCTAAGTTCAAATAGTTTGAGAACCACTGACATACATGAATGAATAACTTCTACTAAAATTAAGAAAAACAAACTCTGTAGTTTAGGCCTATTTAAAGACTCTTTTAATCAACTTAATACCTGAAATGTCTCTAACAGTGTTTCTTCAATTACAAAAGATTTGAGATGGAAAATACCATCTATATCCAGAGGGAGAATTATGGAGACTGAATGTGAGTGGAAGCACACTATTTTCACTTTTTTGTTGTTGTTGCTTTTTCTTTCTCATGTTTTTTCCCCCCTGTTCTAATTGTTCTTTCACAACATGTCAAATATGGATTGTATAGGTATAACCTATATCAGATTGCTTGCTGTTTTTGGGAAGAGGGAGGTAAGAAAAGGAAAGAGAAAAAAATTGGAACTCAAAATCTTACAAAAATGAATGCTGAAAATTATCTTTACCTGTAACTGGAAAAAGAAAATACTATTGGGGAAAAGGGGAAGAATAAAAATGCATTCACCAAAAATAAAACGTCTCTTAATGTCTGAAATATACAAATCCTGAATATTTCTAATTACTTGTGAAAAATGAAAATTATTTATGTACAGGAAAAAAAATCCCAAGTCTTTCCTTCCACACATATTTTGTTGATTTAATTTCTTACTTAACCTAAATTATTTTATCACTGGAAAGCCTTCAGATGCTCAAGTTTCTTGCGGAGGTAAAAACACAAAATTTAGTGACTTGACTCACATATGAATTTTAAAGTCTCCTGAGTCCCTATATAACTGAAGTAAAAACAATCATTTGTTCTTACTGGGTTTCCCTTGCTAATGCTAATTTCCCTTTATACCCCAGTCCTCTTATTTCTTAATCATCTAGAGTTAAATGATTGCCTCAGATATCATGAAATGACCTATAAAACCAAAAAGCAAGCCAAAGTATTCTCAAGGACAGGAAAAAGGACCTTAAGATCCAGTTCAGTGCAACATGTCACAGTTCAGTTTGAGAGATTGTTTCTAAGTAGGTCACTCTTGAGAAACATAATTTGTCATTAAAGGGCAAATTACTGAGACTTATTCAGGCTATATTTGCTGTTTTCATCAAAAATTTCTAAACATCTAGTCCTGAGGAGCAATCAAATTATTGCCATCCATGAAACAAAAACAGTATTTCTTGGCCCAATCATTACCTTGACTCTAAGCACCTCACTGGCTACTTCTGTTGATAACAAGTAGCTCTTGTTTTAAGTGGATTTCTCTGGGATGTCCTACTCTTCATGTTCATCTATATCTCTGATTTTAAATTTTTTCTAGGTGCTTCCTAAACTGTTTGTGTTACTGTGGAAAAGGCTCGCCTCTTTTTTTAAGAAAAAATTTTTTTAATGTTGGAAGTGCACATACCAAAACAAATCGTTAACTACTTTGTAAATATTGCTTTACTTTTCAGAAAAACTGCCTGAAAACAACTTCATTGTAGAAGAATGGGGCCCTTTCCTCCCAATTAGATCATTACTAATATCCCTTATTTTTAGAGGGGAAAAAACCAAATGGGTAAAAAGAAGTTGGCAATATTGACATCTGCATCTGAAGGAAGACTGAGACAATCTGTCAGAAAGATAGCCTATTCATCAGTAGGCTCACAGCTGGTTTGGTTTAAGGACTAAATGGCATACTAATGAAGAACAAATTAAAGACCTACAAAAGCATGACATTCCATCTAGTAAAACAGACCACAGCCAGTCCATACCTAAGTCTTCTTTCCCATACCCCTTCTTAAAAGGCTTCCTAGACAGAATTTGACCCATTTCTCCTATAACAGCATTTTATAGTCAATTCATGAAATACCAATATCTTAAAATGACATGTTTTCACTTTACTGGCTAGACTAAAAGAAAAACACATTTATCACATGTATGCAAAGCTGAAGAGAAGAAATATGGGATATAATGAGTACTATCCTTACAAATCCTAACAGGATTAATCTCATGAGAGTAGATTTAAAGAAAACTTAGAATCACAAGTTATCACATTTTGATGACTGAGGGGAATACTTCAGAAAACTGGGAGAGAGCTTTCCTCTTCTCCTGCAGCAAAGTAACTAAAGGACAGTTTAAATCACAGGGGTAAAAAAACAGTTACATTCCACTAAGTGAAAAGGACATTTCTACATGCTCGATGAAATCTTAACCAGCAGATGAACAGAACAATGACATTTATTTACAGTATGATTTTTATTTACATTTTACATCTACATTGTGTGGTTTAAATTCAAGTTTTCAGGATAAATTATTTCAATTACAGCAAAGACATCTGTTAGAGTTTATTTAGTCAACTCTAATTAAATGCAAATTCTAGTCAATTTATAAGAAAATACAATACCTGAAATCTCTGACTTTTACTTTAAGAATAATAAATTTTTGTCTATTTTTAAATGGAGCTAATAATGGTCTCCTTATGTACAATTAAAATTTCTGTATCATTCTGATATGAAAGTTCTGACTTTCTCAGCAAATTAATGATTAATGACAATGTTAATACCATTCTATCCAAGTTAAAGGTCCCATTCTTATCTCTTCAGTTTTGCAGGGAATGCAAGGCTTTGTTGGGAGCTGTCTGTGTCAAAATTAATGGATGGCAGCCTGACTCACAATCTTTTTGAAGCCATCTTACTTTATAAAATTCCACTTCCCACTCCCAAACACTTCAAACCACAGAAAAATGTAAAAATTGCTTATTATTGGACTTTGGACAGGTCAAGAATTGACTAATATAAAATGCCTTTCACTTCCAGGGGTTAATAAAGAGTTCATCCTAAACTAAGCTGAAACCATTCATGGCAATCTTGTAGGCTCTTTGAACAAAACTGGTCCCAGAAGTCCAACAAAAGCAGGTTGACAGTAATGAAATATTTCCCTTACCACAGTATGGTGAACCAACCATTATTTTCTGCATCCCTTTCACAGGACACTTTTAAAAAATATAGACCCGAGTTTCTAAGAAGATATCAGAGTGGTTTTGTTTCCCCCATTAGTTTTTTTGGATCTATTGATAATAATACAATAGTGATAATAATGTTTACAAAACATCTAAAGATGTGCAAAATCATTTTATAAGTATTATCTCATTATTTCCTCACAAGCACTCTGGGAAAGAGTCGCTGTTATTATCTGCATTTTATAGTTGAGGAAACTGAGGCAGATGGCAATGACAAGATTACAACTACTAAGTGTCTGAGGCTGGATCTGAACTCAATGTCAACACTCTGTCCACTGTCATGTGTGCTACATGATGTGTCTAACTTCTCTTTACCTAGCCTTACCTCAAAGTCATAAAAAGAATCTGATTTCTAAATGATTTAACAGTGTAGTCCCAGCACCTGAGTGTGTGAAATAGCCCCTTGAATACTCACTGTAAACTGAATATCTTCAAAGTCATGCAAGTTAAAACCCTGGACTCATCCTGAAGTGTTCTCTCTTCTCTCCTATCCATGCAGATACTAAGTCAGACTTTATCTCCACATGCCCAGAAGCTGTACCCTGGGGTCATACCCCATGACCTTTTTCCTTCTAGAATCCACATTCCACATAGCTGCCAAAGGCTTCCTAAAGTACAAATCTAACCATGCTACTTGAAGTCTGCAAATGTTCAGTGGTTCCAATTATTCTGAGAATAAAAAGCAAACCCTTCGAGTTGGAGTTTAAGGGCCTCCACAATCTGACTCC
Organism: Antechinus flavipes; assembly: GCF_016432865.1. Lineage (NCBI taxonomy): Eukaryota > Metazoa > Chordata > Mammalia > Dasyuromorphia > Dasyuridae > Antechinus > Antechinus flavipes. The sequence continues at coordinate 32,986,860 of NC_067401.1, read as the reverse complement.
AACTTGCCTTCCCTGTATTCTATCACAATACCCTCCTTTATGCACTGGACATTCCTGCCAAATTGAGGCCCACTAGCTAGCCCCCGACTTCAGATTCCTTCTCCTGCCTCTGAATTTGAAGAAGTCATCCTCCATTCTGGACACTCTCCCTACTCTCCTAGATCTCGGATTCCTTAACTTTTTTCAAGGTTTGACTCAGGTACTACTTGCTTAATGAAGTCTTAAAAATTTCCCTCCCTCTACTGGTGAGCATACTCTCCTTCCCCAAATTATCTTATCTTTATACACATGGACCCACTCCCTCATCCCCAGCCATAGTAGGCCACTCAATTAGGGACTGCTTTTTCTATCTTATACATAAAGACACAATAAATGCTTGTCAAACTGAATTGAATTGCAGACATTAGCAGGTTGTCTCAAATTAATTTATCAATGGAACATTTTGAGGCTTTAAATATATTGATAGAATCTATAAACACAGGTTCAGGGAATCTGTGGCTACACAATCCTAAACAGTAAAGAGAGACAGGGACATCATAGGATAAAAGAGAAGAAATGAAGGCTACATTCATACCTTAAATTCTGGCACCCACATATTTTTGATACCTATATATCATAATTAATATTCTAAAGGAAAGCTACCTTGAGGATAGACATTCTATGGAAACACTAGTTACTAACAGAGTAAACTGAACACAATGTCAGAAGCTCTAGGTTACTTGATTTCTAAGGTCTTAAAACCAATATGATTCTCAATGTAGTTTCTAGTATGGTTTTGAAAAATCAATTAAACTGACATCTCAGCTAAGAAGTATTCACTTGTGCTATTAAAAATATGAAAGAAGATCTTTCAACAAAATACAATTACATTTCTTTGGAATGTCATAGGCTAGTCAGGAGTTACTCATGCCACACTTTTATAAAGAGTACTTTAAAAAACAAAAAGTCCCAGGACAGCTAGGTGGTGCAGTGGAACGAGTGGATAGAGCATCAGTTCTGAAGTCAGGAGGACCTGAGTTCAAATTTGACCTCAGATACTTAACACGTCCTAGCTATGTGACCTTGGGCCAGTCACTTAACCCCAATTGCTTCAGCAAAAAAAAAAAAAAAAAAAAATCCTTATTTTCTTTCAGGTTTTTCAAGCTTTCTGCATTTAAAAAAAAATGCATAAAAGGCACTGTAGAAATCTCACTTCGAACACCATACAAATTTTATTGTACATATTTTTACATTTATATATTTAAAACTTTTCCAAGTCACTTTCAAATTTATCATACTATCTGATAACTATTTTCAAAACATCACCAAATATCAGTCATCAAAACCAAAGCAAAAACAATAGCAGCAATGTTTTGAAAAGTAATCACTGTATATGCCAAGACAAAGGCTTTACAAGCTATCTATTATCTATTACACCACTTCATACTCTAGCTTTTAATTTGATTTAATATGATAGCAGCTCCTTGAACTTTTGAGCAAAGTCCATGCAAAAGCGAAAGGCTGAAGCATAATTATACAGACTGAAATCTAGACTGGCAAACAGAAAAACCAAAAACGAAGATTTGAGTCTGGATATGCATAAAAATCACTTTCTAATTTGGAAACAATGCTTTGTGGACAAATAAGGCCCCTATGGAGGAATGGACAAATGTTCTGGATTTCTGTGAATTCTATCACACTCAACCTGGAGTTGCAGCTCTCCAGTGGGACAAGGCTCAGCCCAGTCAGTAAATACTATGTAATTGTGATTTCCAAAGTGATGTAGTTAAAAACAAACACCGTCCCTCCTGCCCACTTTCCTCTTAATATAGTCAGGCTAATTTAACTGGCAGAGTAATCCCAAAAAGTCAGGGCTCCTCTGCCCTCAAAGGCAGTTTCCCAAAGTAGAATCTAAGAACTTCCAGGGGTCCTTTAAGTGTTGGGGTGATGAGAGAAAATGTAGGTATAAAAGTGCCAGAGATGGGGGAGAGGGGGTATCTGGAAGGCATTTATTTCCTTAACAAAAGACTCTGAGAGAATATTTACTCGCTAAAGTTATGGCTAGAAGAAGAGCCCAAAGTTCTAGAAAGACTTGTTAAAAGGGAAATTACAAAGACAACTTGAGGTCTTTTGTAGAAAAATGCTGATACCTTGAAAAGAATTCTCCATCGCTTCCTTTTGGTGCATAAGAGAGATAGGAAAGGAGCCCCAGAATAGAAATCTGACCTTGCCGTCGAGGGGGCCGGGCCGAGCGCCGCTCCTCCTCCCCCTCCCCCAGAGGTTCTCCAGCCCAGGACACGGGAGAGTCAAAAGGGAGTTAGCAGGAGAGGCCCAAGAGGTGAGAGCTGTGGGGGGCGGGGGGTCTCGAGAGGAGGGGGCGCGAAGAGCTGGGGGAGCTCAGAGGACGCCTGCTGAGACCTCGGGGATGGGGGAATCTGGGAACAGGAAAAGGGGGTCTGGGAAGCGGGGGGCCTTAAGGACCGGGGAAGGGAGAGGACTTGGAAGAGGGGGGGCCTTGGGACTAGAAACGAAGGGGCTTTAGAGGCTGGGGGTAGAAGGGAGAGAATGGACGGGGTTTGTCGAGGGCCCTGCAGGAAGGACTTGGGGGGAACAGGGCATTGGGTGGGAGGTTTGGGAAGAATTGGAGGGGAGTTGAGGACTAATTACGGACATAGCAGGTGGGCTTGAAGACCCTCAAAGTGGGGAGGGGGGTCCTTGGAGCTGGGTGGGGCCTGGAGTGAGGCTTTAGGGGAAGGGATGAGGATTCTGAGGTTCCTCAGGTCCTGAGAGAATGGAGACTGCCTGAGGGGGATTGATAAGATACAGGGCACCGGCAGAAGGGGTCCTGAGCGCCAGGGAGCGCGGGAGAGGATCCCCACGCCTCTGGAGACCGCGCACACCAAATGGGCCCCGAACTCACGCTCTCCCACCAGCAGGATCCGCACGTCCTTCTTCATGGCGGCCGCAGGTCGGGGCGGCCCGGCCCGGGCCTCCCGGAGCTGAGCCGGCGGCTGCACTCGCTCGTCCCGGGCCCCACCCCGGCCCTCTCCACTCCCTCCGCTGCTCTAGCCTCCGCTCCCTAGTTCGGCTGTCCCCACCGGCCCCGCCCCGCTGCCGCCACCGCCTCCTCAGGCCGGCTCCTCGGCCTCTAGGCTTCTCGGCAGGGCCCGGGCCGCGCAGGCTCCTCCCTTCCCCGAGTGGCGGAGGACGGCGAGCAGCGAGGGACAAACGAGCTCGGAAAGCGAACGCTCCGCCTGCCTTCGCCCTCCCCACAGAAAAAGGGCCTGGCCGCGCGATGGGAATGGGGCTGGAGCGATCGGCAGAAGGGACGCCCAGGGCGGGGCCGGTGCCTCCGAGTCCTTCCTTCTCTCCCTCCCTCCTCGCAGCTCAGCTGTCTTCCCCCCCCCAGCCACTACCCTTCCCCCTCCATCCCGCGAGTGTTTCTTTGCGGGCCCTTCTAGAACACCCTCTTGGCCCCTTATTTGCCAATGGACGTGTTCAGGGATCCCCAGATAGCGAGATGGATAAACAGACGTGTAGCTGGACAGACAAATGTGTGGACGGACAGCTGGGTGCGTAGATGGATAAGAGAGATAAAGTCTGAAACCCCTTGATTTGCACTTCATATTTTTGAATGGAAGTCAATTTCCACAGATCAAACAAGGCAGCTTCTGTAAAGTGCTTTGCAAACTTTAAAGCTCCTGGTCGACGTTGGCTGTTTTTATTTATTGTATTATTTGTCTTTATTTTCTTTTATGTCAGGAAGGACCGCCGCTAAATCCTGGCTCCGACACTTACAGGCGAGACTCTGGGAAAATCCCTTCCTAGTGACTTCACCTGCCAAGGCTCCAGGCGACGCTCGGAAAATGTAAATTACAGAGAAGTGTCCTTTCCTTTCTCCATCCCAAAGACATTACGGTCCGGGCTCCATCCACAAGGAAACTTCCATCTCTCTCCTTCCTCACGCAACTCAACTTCATTTAAATCTGGTCTTTTCTCAACAACTTGAATCTGGCCCATTTAGACACTAAAGCAAAAGTCACCAAAGACCATCTTTAAAGGTTTGGTCCTCCCCCCTCCGGCCCAGTACTCTAATCTCAATTACTGTTGCCCAATCTTTGCTTCCTAGGAAATAACTTTTGTTCGTTTGACTTCCCTTCCTATATGTCAGTCTCTCTCTTCTTGAGCTCCAACTCCTCTTCTCAATTCCTTAAAATGCTCCCCAAGGTCCTGACCTTGACCTCCTTTCCCCTCTGAATTCTTTACACACCCACAGTAAATCTCACTATAGATGACTCACAAGTCTCTCTTTTTGCCTCTTTAAATCCCCTTACATACTCAAGACCTACATCCCTGACGGTAAATTTCCACCTGACCCTTCAAACTCAACACAGACTGGAGTGAATTTTGTTTTTAATTCTGAGTTACTGTAAATAGCTCTTTGAGTGGGATAGAGATGGCACTGTGGGAGGGATGTATTGGGAAATGAAAATAACATCATAACAAAAAAAATTAATGAAATAAATAAAAGTGAGCTGCAGGACTGTAAAAAGAAATTTTTTTTCAATAAATTTCAGTAAATTAAGAATTAGAAAATGTTGAGTTCAAATTCTGTCGCAGTCAATTTAGGATCTCTGGTCTTCAGTTTTCTCATCTGTAACATGAGAAATGGATTATATATATCCTATGGAATTTTATGGAATCCAGCTCTTGTTATATATCCTAAAAACTTACCATTCTCTTCCCAAAATAAGCTCCTCCTCTTAATTTCCTTATTTGTGTCCATGATAGACCCTCCTTCCTCCAATTTATCATGTTAAAAGCCTTGTTATTACTTTTAGTTCTTGCCTCCCTTTCATATCTAATCAGTTACTGAATCCTCTTCATTCTACCTCCTCTTCCTTCCTCCTCTAATCCCAGTACTGCTGGCTGCCCTAGCCCAAGCCTTCCTTACACACCTGCTAGATCTATTTCTACAGTTTTTGCCACCTCCACTCTCTCTCTCCCCTACCAACCTGAGCTTTCTATTAGTTGCCAGAATAATCTTTCATAACCAATAGATTGGGTTGTGTCATTACTCTTGCTCAAAAATAGTGACTCACTGTTGCCTCCCCAAGGAAGATCAAATCTCTTTTCCAGGAATTTAAGACCCTCTCCAGTATAACACCTAAGACAGTATGTGGTATAATGAAAAGAGCAGTGAGTTTGAAGTCAGAGAACTTATATTCAAACTCTACCCTTGAAACTTACTATCATATGACTATGGGCAAAATACTTTCATAGTAATAGTTACCTATATCCTCTTGCTTGTTGTCTTGGGAAGGAGGGAAGTAAGGGAAGAGGAGGTAAATTTTGAAACGTACAAAAAATGAATGTTGAAAAATATCTTTATGTGGAATTGGAAAAAACTACAAAATAGTAATAGATAATATTGATATGGACAACTAAGTGGCACGGTGGATGGACTGCCAGGTCTGGAATGACTGCTCAAATCTAGCCACTTACTGGGTGATCCTGGGCAATTACTTCACTGTGATTACTTCAGTTTCCTCATCCATAAAATGAGTTGGAGAAGGAAATGGCAAATCACTTCAGTATCTTTGTCAAGAAAACCCCAATAGAGACAAGTCAAAGATGACCAAACATCATCGAGAAAGTACTTCACAAACACCTCATTTTTACAAATATTGTCTGATACCCCATTTTACTTCCTTTAGTTGTCTCATTTATAGAAAGAAGAGAAGGGAAGATCATCTAAGAATATTTCCAGCCCCAGATCTTACCTTTCAAACCTAAGTTCATATTATTCCTTTTAATTTCCAATCCAGATAAACTGTACTAAGACATACTCTGTATCTGGTGCTTTATTCAGTGCTTTAGTTCATTCTGTTACTAGTACCTGATATGCTATCCCATCATCCTCTTTGTTTGTTAAATTCCTACCCATCTTTCAAAATCCAACCCAATGCCTCCATGGTACCTTATTTTTTTTTCTAATTTTCCACTAATTTTCCTATTCTAAACTCAACAAAAATCAAATTTAATGATCATTTGTATATATGTATGTGTATAACAGGAGAAAAATGTACAAGAAATTGGAAATTTCTATTATAAAGAATTTGGGTTTTTTTTTTTAATCTCAAATAAGTATTGCAGCCAGATTCCAATTAGTGAATAGTGAACCCTGTGATATGAATCATGTGTGATGGAATTCCCTCTATTCAAGTTAGAATTATGTAAAATATGGTTCTATTGGTTTCAGACCAATGGAAATATGTAGTGCAAATTCGAATAATGTGAACCCTTCAGGTAATTCATGGTTCTCACTCATTAGAAACTCACTTATTAGAAACTAATTAGAAATTCAATATGTATCCTTCAAAGCTGCCTTGCTTATTTGTGTCTCCTGCTTTTCTGTCCCCTTCTCATTTGGTAGGAATAGAGAGGAAATCCTTTCCCAAAATCCTTTCCTTCTACCTCACCCCAACCCCAATTGAAAACAAAAACAAATATGTGATTAAAAAACCAATATTGTCCATGTCCAAAAACATGTCATCTGTACCTGGAGTCCATCACCTATCATATGCCTCATCAGTAATCTGGAATCAATGTTAGTCATTGAGCTGAACAAAGTTCTTATGTTTTTCAAAACTATTTATCTTTACAAGGTTATTAGTACATAAATTGTTCACTTGGCTCTGTTCACTTTACATCAGTTCATACAAGTTTTCTCTAGATTTTTTGAAATCATCCCTTTTATCATTTTTTATAGTTCAATAGTAACATTCCATTACATTAATATACTATAATTTGTTTAGTACTTCTCCAATTGATGAATAGCCTCTTTCTTTTCAGTTCTTTTCTGGTAAAATATCATCTCCATTGTATATAGGTTTAATTAGGATTATGGCAACATCAAAATGTATAAATTGTGGTATACACTTTTAGGGCACAGTTTCAAATTGCTTTCCAGAATGCCTGAAATAATTCACAGCTCTACCATGCATTAATGTAGCTGTTTTCCTGAAGACCCTCCAACATTCTTCATTTTCCATTTTTGTCATCTTTTCTAAAATAATGACAGTGAGATAAAACATGAGTTGTTTAATTTGCATCTCTAAATATTAGTGGTATGGAGTTTTTTTAAATATAGTTTTTGATAGCTTGGATTTCTTGCTTTAAAATTTTTCTGTTCATATCTCTGGACCATGTAGCTATTTTGGAATAATTTATAAATTTGAATCAGTTCCCTTTTTATTTTAGAAGTAAGAACTTCCTGCTCACAGCCAAGCAAAAAAATGTCAAATCTATCAAGACCAAGAAAAACAAGGACAGTGTGAAGTTTAAAATTCACTGCAGCAGGTACCTGTACATATTGGTCATCATAGACAAAGAAAAGGGAAAGAAACAGTCATTGCCTCCTAGTTTGGCTATGAAGGAGCGAAAGTGAAGGAATTATTCAGTGTTCTGAATAGGTGGGGAAAGAGGGGGAAAAAAACAAAAGAAAATTATTCTGAAATGTTAGAACAAGAGAAGAAAGTAGAAATAGAAAAAAATATACATATCTACCAATTTATCACCTGAAAAAGATTCTATGAGGAAATCCTATAGGAACATCATAGCTTAATTCTAAAACCACCAGATCAAGGGAAAAAATATTATAAGCAACAAGAAAAAAACTTCAAATATGAGAAATAATAAATTTCTCAAAGCAAGTTGCAGCAAAGATTTTTTTTTCTCTCAGGTAACTGTTTCAAATTTTAACTACATTGGGTTTCTTTCTCTTAAAATCTATTTAAATTTTATGTAATCAGAGTTGTTCACTTTATCTTATATAATCTTCTCTGTCTTGTTTGGTCATATGTTCTTCCCTTATCCATTTATCTGAAGTAATTTCTTCCTTGATCCACTAATTGGTTTTTCTGTGACTTTTTAATCTCTAACTTATGTACCATTTAGCATTTATCTTAATATATAGTGTGAAATGTTGATCTAAACCTAATTTCTGCCAGACCTCTTTCCAGTATTCCCAACAATTATTGAATGTGAGTGAATCCTTATTTAATAGCTGGTGTCTCTGGATTTGCTGACCACTTTGCTTGTGTTCATTTGTTTCTATATACTACTTAATTTGTTACACTGATTAATCTCTTTTTAAAAACCAGTACCAAATAGTTTTTGATGATTATTTCTTTGCAGCATAATTTGAAGTCTAATATTGTTAGTCCCCTTTCTTTGTCATTTTTTTGCCATTATTTCCTTTGTGATTCTTGACTTTTTGTTCTTCCAGATCAATTTTATTATTTTTTCTGGACCTATAAAATAATCTTTAAGTTATATGATTGTTATGGTATGGAATAAGTAAATTAAATTAGGTAATATAATTTTTATTATATTGACTCAATCATTGACTATGAGCCATAAAATCTTCAATATCACCCCTAATCTAAATTGGCACATAGTACATACTCAATGAATACTTCGTGATTACTTAATGGATTATTCAGTTGATTTGAATTGGCTGATAAGGGATTAATAGATACAATTTTTTTTTCATTACTGTCTTAAATTTTTCCCCTTCCTTATCATGATTTTATATATGTTTATATTCTCCCAGTACTTTAGTTTTCTTCTCTTTAAAGTGGGTATGAATACCAAGCTCCCTTTCTTCTAAGAAATCTCTTTATTTCCTACACTACTATATTCTTTTGGTGTCATGCCTGGTGTCTTCCTCCTGCTCCCCAGTAGATTATAAATTCTTTGAGGGAAATGACCATCTTTCTTTTTCTGCATTTGTATTTGGGATCTCCAGCAATTAGCACACTGCCTGGCATATAGTAGGGACTTAATAAATGTTTATTGACTAAAATTTTTTTAAAAGGATTCAAAAAGCTCTTTGTCCTACTGCCTAACAGGTGCTTAATTAGTATTTATCGATTGAATTCTCTCTGAATTTAGCTAAGCTAGTCTTTGGATTTCAGGTAATTAGTCTATCGCCTGGCTCATTGTGAAAATTTTCTGCTTGATAGGATCTGGAAATTATTATTGCCTTACAGGACCCAGGCTCACCTTCACACCTGCCATATGGGAGGAAGACATCAGGGGATTATCATAATCACATGTTTATTCCCTGGGTGAGGGATGGGCATAGAATCAAGTCTCTGACAAGGAGAGAACCAGATAGAGATATAGTCTTTCTCCTTTGGGAAATGACCAAAGAATGTGGTAGCAGAGGCACTGATGGGAGAAAGAGGAATTTTAATCTTTACACACACACATACACACACACACACACACACACACACACACACACACACACACACACCATAATAATAAGCTTCAAGGGGCCTGAATGATTCTGTAATCCAATCAAGTGAGAAATCCTCTCAGATGAAATACTCTTTCAAAAGTTACTAATAATCTTTTAATTGCCAAATCTGATGATATTTTCTCGGTTCTTCTGTTCATTTAATTCCATGGCTTCATGTTACCTCTGGGATAAAACTTTTCTGTTTCATTTTTAAAAGCCTTCATAACATGACCCCATTCCATCTTTCCAGACTTATTATACATTATTCTCCCTCCCATATTTAGTATGTGTTTAATAAATGCTTATCGATTATTTTATGTCTAAAATGAGTTCCTCCACCCCCATTCCATCCTTCAAAAAGAAAATGCCTTGTTCAGGTGTTTACTTAGAAACATACCTTACATTGTATATGTTTAACCATATCAGATTGTTTGCTGTCTTGGGGAGGGGCAAAATAAGAGAGAGAGGGAGAAAAATTTGAAATAAAAATCTTCAAAAATGAAATTAAAACAAACTAAAATACCAAAAAATGCCTTACACTATTTCTTCTTTACAATAAATATTCAATAAGCTCGAGTCATTAATAATTTAATAATTATTCTTGGGAGATAGATAGCATCATGTAATGGATAGAGTCTTGGACTTAGAAACACAAGCTCCTACCTATATACAGAAGCAGCAAACACTGGCTCTAGAGTCACTCAATAAACATATATAAAGTACCTACTGTATGCCAAGGAAAATGTAAATCTCCTATGTGATACTTATTCCTAATGAACAAGACATTAACCTCCTGAGGTAGTTTCATCATTTATAAAATGAACCAATTGGATTAGATCACTCCTGAGATGTCTTCAAATTTTAGAGCTGTATTCCTTTGGTCTAGATCTCATTTTCCTCATTTTTGAAGGGGTAAGGGGAAGAGTTAGACTAGATGACAGCTGACAACTGCCACTTTACAGCTATGTGACTTTGGTTGAGGCACTTTTTTCTCTGAAACTCTGTTTTCTTAATTATAAAATAAAAAATAACAATCTGTTTACCTCACAGAGAAATGTTTGTGACTTAAAATCAGGAGAAGCAAATGATTGAATGAATGAACCCATGAGTTCACATAGTAACTCTTTGAGGAAGTGTAATATAGTGACTTGATTCACTGTAAGAGATACAGTGAATAAAACACTGGACCTGGAATCAGGAAGACTCAGGAATATGGCCTCACACACATATTGGAAACTGAACCTCTTTTAACCTCAGTAATCTAGACTGTAAATGGGAATAAAAACAGCAACTCTCTCCCAGTGCTGCAGTGAAGATCCAATGAGATAATAGTTTTAAAGCACTTAGAATAGTATCTGGCACACAGTAGGCACTTAAATGCTTGTTTTCTTCTCTTACTTTGAGTCTTAATTTCTTCATCTGCAAAGGGATGTATAATGTGTCTACTTTACCAGATTGTTGTGAAGATCAAAGAAAATAACATATGTAAAGCAATAACCTGGCAAGTCTTAAAGCACTATTAAAACTAGAACTATTATTATTCATTGCAAAGTGTGTGTGTGTGTTTTTTTAAATGTAGTATATTCTTGGATCTTCAGTGGGAACAGAAGCAACTAGAACTGTGATATTTTGGGTTTCTTTAAAGTCCATCTTTGGAGACTTTTTATTCAGAAAAAGATCCCTTGGGAAGGGAAGATTGGGATTAAGGAAGGGAGTGTATTTTCGGTATAATACATCAGGGGTGATGTGTGGATGGATAATATTCTTTTTGGAAAACTTACTGAAAAAAATCCTTAAAGCCTCAAGAGTTCCAGAAGGAGGGCCTCATTATTCCTAACTACTCTTCTGGGTTTGTTTTGAGTTTGCTGCTGTTGTGTTTTGGGTTTGGTTTTTGTTTTGTTGTGTTTTTGCCAGCAGATTTATCCAGCAAGAAAGACCTGATTAGAAGGCAACAAGGAGAGCTCTTGTGAAGTGAGGGTCCTGGCTCCTCTGCCAGATCCCATCACTCAGATTGTCATGTTTCTATTTTTAGTTCAGTCATCTGATCCATTTTGGCTAGCACTTTGACCCTTCTGGGATCTGGCTGGGCTAGAGCAAGGACAGGGCACTTTCCGGCCAATCTTATGCTCGGCTCATGATATTGGCAACTATCCACTAGGGGCCACTCTCAAGTTCTCTTACTGCCTGGGATAACTGCCTCTTGCTAGAGGAAGGAAAAAAGAGAAGGAAAAGGAGGATACTATCTGTATCTGTCCCTTTTCTTAAATGGACACGGGGTCAACTGGGACCACCTTAAAACAAACGATTTCTCTTAGGTGGAAGAAGCAAACAAACATTTTGCCAATATCAGTTATAGAATTTTTTAACCTTATTTTGTTTCTTGGACTCCTTTGGATGTGTCTGGTGAAACCTATGGACTCCTTCTTAGAATAGTGTTTTTAAATACATCAAATAAGATACATAATATTGAACAAAAAATCATACTGAAATGGTTTTCAATTTTCATAATGTATGTGTTCATAAACTTTAAAGACATTCTTGAATCCCAGGTTCAGAACTCCTGAGTTAAGGGAAGAAGTGCCTCAATCCTGTCTCATTCTATCCCAAATCTTCATTTCTTATGTCATAGAATCATAGACGCTTGGAATAAATTACAAATTTCAGAAGGGATGAACCATGAAAGATGAGATTACCAGTGCAGCATGTAAAGAGGTAAGAGAAACTGAGAGAGCTACGGGAAGGATCCCTGGGGAAATGCATGCTTAGGAATAAAAGGGAGATGAAAATCTAGCAGAGGAGACTGAGAAATAGCAGTCAGTGAGATAAGAGAAGAATCAGGAGACATTTTAGAATCACAGGAGCCAAGGGAAGAAAGGGAAACCTGGAGAAGGAGATAAATGGCCCACAGGGTCAGAGAGATCAAGAAGGATGAGAACTAAGAGCATCAGAATTTGTGGCTAGTTTGTTGTCAATAACTTTATCAAGAGTATATTCAGGAGAGTGGTGGGTTTAGAAGCCAGAAAATCTTTCTCTGATGACTTATCATGGCATGGAGGTGACCCTGAGCTCTGGAAGGCCAAGCTAAATGGAGAGAACAGTCTGGCAGGTACTAGTGCGCCAGAAAGACTTTTAAGTACAAGTCTATAGAACCTCTTCTTGGAATCATATTTTTATTAAGGTTTTTTATTTTCAAAACATATGCAAGGATAATTTTTTCAACACTGACTCTTAATAAACCTTGTGTTCCAATTTTTCTCCCCATTCCCTCACCCCTTCCCTAGATGGCAAGTAATCCAATATATGTAAAACATGGTAAAAATAAATGTCAAATCCAATATAGGCAATACATATTTATACAATTATCTTGCTGCACATGAAAAATCAGATCAAAAAGGAAAAAATGAGAAAGAAAATACAATGCACGCAAACAACAACAAAAAGAGTGAGAATGCTATGTCGTGATTCACACTCAGTTCCCATAGTCTTCTCTCTGGGTGGAGATAGCTCTCTTCATCACAAGACCATTGGAACTAATTTGGTTCATCTCATTGCTGAAGATGGCCATGTCTATCAGAATTGATCATCGTATAATGTTGTTGTTGCGACATACAATGATCTGGTTTTGCTCATTTCATTTAGCATCAGTTCATGCAAGTCTCTCCAAGCCTCTCTGTATTCATCCTGCTGGTCATTTCTTACAGAACAATATTCCATAACATTCATAGACCATAATTTGTTCAGACATTCTCCAACTGATGGTCACCCACTCAATTTCAGAATCATATTTTTAAATGTACCGGATAAAATCCAGAGGACTGTAAAAGAAACCAATTAGACAAGGTTGTCAAAATATTTTTAAAAGACAAAGTAGGGGATCTCAGATTAAGAATCACTTCACTAAATACTGGGGATGCAAAAGGGAAAAAATTCTCTGCTCTTCAGGAGCTGACATTCTACTGGGAGGAAATAAGAGACATTATTCTGAGAATAACACACACCTCTCAAAGATCTCAACAACCTCTAGTTTCTTAAAGAACTATGAAGACTACAACTACTGGGAGACACACACACACACACACACACACACACACACACACACACACACACGGGTGCCTCAAAGATCTCAACAGCCTGTACTTTGTTCCAGGGCTTTGAAGACTCAAACTACTAGGATTTCCCCAGTTAGAGTTAAAATATTTTTAAGCCTTAACTCCCAAGATAAATTCTGACTACATAGTTACCTTCATATGGATACATTTTTTCCCTCCAATAGAATGTAAGAAAGGAAGGAAAGATGAAAAGAAGAAAGGGAGGGAGGACGGAGAAAAGGAGAGAAGGAGGATGAAAGAAAGAAAGAAGGAAGGAAGGGAGAAAGAATAGAAGAATAAAAGGAAGGAAGAAAGGAAAGATAAAAGAAAAGAAGGAAGAATGAAAGAAGGAAGAAAGGATAGATAGAAGGAAAGGAGGGAGGAAAGATGGAAAGAAACAAAGAAGAATAAAAAAGGGGGGAAGGAAGAAGGATGGAATATGGAAGGATGGAAGGAAAAAAAGAAGGAAGAAATGATAGAAGGGATAAAAGATGAAAGGATAGAAGGATGAAAGGAAAGGAAGGGAGGGATGGAAAGAAAGAAGGAAGAACTTATGTGCTTAGCACACTGGGTGCTAAATGCTTTATAAATATCTCATTTGATCCTTAAAACAATCTTTGAAGGTAGATCCTATTATTTCCATTTTATAGCTGAAGAAACTGAGATAAGAGCAATTAATTGACTTGGGGCACACAGCTGGTAAATGTCTGAGGCCAGACTGAGAAGACAACATGCAAACAACTGTTTGTTGTTCAGTTGTTTCCAATCATGTCCAGTTTTTTGTGACTCCATTTAAGGTTTTCTTAGTAAAGATACTGGAGTGGTTTTCCATTTCCTTTTCTGATTCATTTTACAGATAAACTGAGGCAAACATGGTGAGGTACTTATCCAGAGTCAGACAGGTAATGTGCAAGCCAGATTTGAACTCAGAGGCATGAGTCTTCCTGACTTCAGGTCCTGCACTCTACCCATTGCGTCACTTAGCTGCCCCATGAGCAATTATGTATAAACTACACACACACACACACACACACACACACACACACACACACACACACACACACAAAATATGCTGGAGATAATTTCAGAGGCAAAGCACAGCATTAGGGAGGACCAGAAAAATCTTGCAGAAAGTGAGATTTTAATGGATACTTAAAGGAAATTGGAGAGGCCAGGAGGGGAAGATGAAGAGGTAAACCATTAGAGGCATGTGAGACAAAGAAAAATACAACCAATGTCAAGAACATCCAGGAGAACAGAGCCATTGAATTGTATAATATGTGCAGAGGAGAAAGATATAAGAAGACTGAAGAGACTGGAAGGTACCAGGTTGGGAAGGGCTTTTTTTGCATCATACTAAATTTTTTTAATTTTTTAATTGAAGCTTTTTATTTTCAGAACATATGCAAAGATTTCTTTTTAACATTGACCACTGAAAAGCCTTGTGTTCCAATTTTCCTCCCCTTTCCCCCACCCCTCCCCTAGATGGCAAGTAATCCAATATATGTTAAACATGGTAAAAAAAAAAATATATATATATATATATGTAAATCAAATATAGGCATACATATTTATACAATTATCTTGCTGCACAAGAAAAATCTGATCAAAAAGGAAGAAAAATGAGAAAGAAGATAAAATTCAAGCAAACAACAAAAGAAGTGAAAATGCTACGTTGTGGTCCACACTCAATTTCCACAGTCTTCTCTCTGGGGATGGATGGCTCTCATCATCACAAGAATATTGGAAGTAGCCTGAATCATTTTATTGTTGAGAAGAGTCATGTTCATCAGAATTGATCATCATATAATCTTATTGTTGCCGTGTTCAATTATCTCCTGGTTCTGTTCACTTCACTCAGCATCAGTTCATGTAAGTCTCTCCAGATCCCTCTGAAATCCTCCTGCTGATGTTTTCTTATAGAACAATAACATCCATAAATCACAACTTATTCAGCCATTCCCCAACTGATGGGCAGACACTCAGTTTCCAGTTTCTGGCCACTACAAAGAGAGCTGCCACAAACATTTTTGCACATATGGGTCCCTTTCCTCCTTTAAAATCTCTTTGGGATATAAGCCCAGTAGTAACACTGCTGGATCAAAGGGTATGCACAGTTTGATAACTTTTTGAGCATATTTTTGAGTGATTTTTCCAAATCGCTCTCCAGAATGCTTGGCTGCATTCACAATTCTGCCAACAATGCATTAGTAATTTCTCTGATCAATAATGATTTAGAGCACCATTTCATATGACTAGAAATGGTTTCAATTTCTTCATCTGAAAATTGTTCATATCTTTTGATTATTTATGAATTAGAGAATGGCTTGAATTCTTATAAATTTGAATGAATTCTCTATATATTTTAGAAGGCTTAGAAATTAAGCCTTTATCAGAACTCTAGAATGTAAAAATGTTTTCCCAAGTTATAGCTTTTGGGAAGGGCTTTCAATGGCAAATAGGACTCTTTCAGACAAAATCCTTTCCTCCCATGGTTCAGATAATCACCCACCTATATCTTCTCATCCTGTGCCATTTTTGTCCATCCCTTCTGTAAAAACTGAAAAAATATTTTAATTGTTTTTAAGACAAGCTGGCATAGGTTTCAATACCCTCCAACTGTCCTGTAAAACCAAACTCCTTCCATGTAACTTCTCCTTTCACCTACATTCTGGAGAAATGTGCCTAAAGACCATACTTTGCTCTTGTAATTTTCTCCATTCAGGATTCAATTCTGTTGTGAATTGAATTTCCCTGCAGGTCTAACCTCACCTATTACCCTGCGTAATGATCCCTTTTCCTGTCTGGCCCTTCATGGCCCCTACGGGATTTTCTTGGCAAAGATACTGGAGTAGTTTGCCATTTCCTTCTCCAGGATCCCCATTTGATATTTGAGGAAACTGAGGCAAACAAATTTAAATGACTTACCCAGGGTCAAACTTCCGGTGTCTATGGCCAGATCTTAACTCAGGAAGGTGAGCTTCAAGGTCCGGGACTCTATCCTTTAGTTATATTCATCGTCTATTTAATTCAAATTTAAATTACATCAATCAAAGCCGCAGACCAATCCTATCACCTGAGGATTACTTTCATCTCCCCATGAGAAAGTAAGGGGGAGCAGCTGAAGCCACTAAATCCACCTGCTTGTTAAACTATCTACCAATCGGGATCGTCTTATGATTGCCAGAGGAGGCTAAATAATGTAGAACACCTGGTCATGAAGAGAGGCCATTGACCCAATTTATTGGTTATTGTTGGCCTAACTAATAAATTGCTTATACTCTCTCAATTTGCCTTAATTTTCAAACGGAACACCTCCACAGGGAATCTCCCCAATATGTTGGAAGCCTTTTCTGAGAAACAAGACTTTAAAAAAACACCTCATACTTGGAACCTTTTGCCAGTGTATCTGAGGTGAGAAAACCATGAGTCAGACTCAGGCTGTTAGAATTATTGCTGTTCCTTTCCAAATGATTATTTCTGTGTTCCTATCACAGTCCCTCCCAGGAACCCATCTAATTCTGCAATAACAAGGGGTTTGATGTCTTGGCAATAAAAACTGTAAGGAGAGAGGTAGAGCGCTAAGTATTGGCAGAGACCTCTGTGAGGGGAAAATGAGAAAATTTTATTAAAAAAAAGAAAGAAAGAAAGGAATAAGAGACTAAAATACCAGCATCATGCCCATGGCTTTCATTCTCTTATTTTGTGTTCTCTGTGATAAGAAGCAGTATGGAACAATCAATACAATGCTGAGCTTGGAATTGGACATTTCTGTGTTCAGATCTGCTCTAGGCTGTAATTAACTCAGAACTAATGCTTTGTCTCCAGGTCCTGAAATTTAGAGGAGGAATTCACAATACTTTAGCAGTATAGGAACAACTAAAGTTATATTTTTGTAAGGGAAATATGACACAGAAATACAGAAAGAACTAAAATAAAACATGGACCCAATTAGAGACAAAGTTGCTAATTGGCAACTCTCAGTTCTTTTGATTATAGTAAGTGAACTTCTCCCTATAGTAGTTTAACCACCTTCCAGGGATGTTAAATGTTTAACTATAGATATAGATAGACATGTACATGTATGTATGGTATATCTTTATGTTTATAAATATATATGTGTGTGTGTGCAAATACATATATTCATTCATATTGATTTAAGTTTAATCTACATTATAAAGAATATATCCATCAATCTCTTAAGCAAGAAAAATTCAACAAAATAATAAATGAAGCCCTGATGTGTATAGTCTTTGGTGTAAATGCTTGAATTGAAAATATAACTACCAACTCTCATCCATTCAACCTGGTTCCATTATATCCCAAACCATTTCCCATCCTCTATTGAGGTTACCTTTCTCCCAAAATTTACATGCAATGTCTCCAGGTCTCCAGGTCTCCACACACTTTTCCATTTGAAAGAAAGATATAATTTGCTTGTCTTTGGCACAAAAATTGCTGGGGTACAATTCTGAATTCCATCTCTGACCCTTATAAGTGTGTGACCTTGGGCTTAGCCCCATCATGCCTCTAAATGCCCTGCCTTCACCCCTAATTTATTTCCTAAGGCTCCCTCCCACACTTATCCTGAAGAAATCTCTGATCTTGTGCAAGTGGGATATGGAGATGAAATTATATCTCCTGGGAGATACAAGATGTAAATAGCAAAGTAAATGCAGGATCATTTGAGGAAAGAGAAAAAAAAAAAAAAAAACAATGATTAAGGTGATCAGGAAAGTTTTCTTTCCAATAAAAGTTGGAACCTGAATCAATCTTTAAAGACGATTAAGAATTCTGGGAGGCATTGGTTAAAAAGAATGGCATTATCTGGCCTCAGACATTTAAAACTTCCTAGCTATGTGACCCTAGACAAGTTACTTAACCCCAATTGCCAGAAGAAGAAGGAGAAGAAGAATGGCATTCCAGATATAGGGGACAAACCATGCAAAAGCATGGAAATCCAATATGGAATGCTATCTGACATAACGATAAAATACTGTCCATGGCCTCTGGCAGTTTGCAACTTAATTAGGAAAATAGGACATGGATTTGGAAAGAATTAAGAATGACAAAATAATATGAATCCAAAATTCAATACTGAATCTAAATATAAAGGGGAAGAACTATTCTGTGCTGATTATGCTAATTATAAGGTAGCAGATCCCGAAAAAAATACAAAGAAAGGAGGGCAGACCATATCAGTTTGGTGTATATGTGTTGATTTATTTTTTTTTCACATTTTTTAAAATAGCCTTTTATTTACAAGTTATATTATGGTTAATTTTACAGCATTGAAAATTGCCAAACCTTTTGTTCCAATTTTTCCCCTCCTTCTCCGTACCTCCTCCCCTAGATGGCAGGATGACCAGTAGATGTTAAATATATTAAAGTATAAATTAGATTATGTGTAGATTTATTAAGGTTTAATAGGGTAAGTAGGGGAGCTTACTCACAGGAGAGCAGCCCTGGGCAGCAACTGAACAAAATAGTACATCTCCCCACCTGCTGCCCAGCCAGGTATTAGTTATCCCTTCCACAATGAGACTTTCTCCATCTCGTTTTCAATATATAAAGGATTGGCATAAGAAATTAAAAGAGAATTTTTTGAGGTTTTGCAGAAACCACAGACAACAATCAAAAGCTAGCAAACAACAGAAAAAGTTTCAAAACTCAGAATTGTATAAAATATATGTATAGTATTGTATAGTATCAACATAATTTATCATTTAGCATCATAATAACTCACAGTTCTCTGAAACAAAGGGAAAATAAAAAAAAATTTACTCTGGATTTTCCAGATGTAGGAGTCATCATATGTTAACCCTCACAATGTGGAAGGAATAAGTATATACAGAAATAAAACAAAAACAGCATAATACCAGGCATTGTCCGTGGTCACATGTAAGTGTTTTCATTCTATAGTATGAGCTTCTTTTGCTATTAATATTAATTCAAGGTAGCTTATTTTAATTGAAGAATCATAGGTCACATTCTCATAAAGATTCCCAAACAATTGTAGAAAATTTATAAACTTAGCACTTCCACGACGACTTGTTCTTAGGACACTGAAACATTTTGAAAATATTTAAAAGCAGTAAAAATACTCTCCTACATCTGCAAAAAAAAATCATTCCAGACATATTTCATCAATACAAGAAGCACACTGGTGAGGAAATTCCTACCAATGCAGAGCCTGACACCACTACAAATGAGAGATTAAATAATTTAACAAGGGTCATACAAACAGTATTTTTAGAGATGAAAATTGAATACAGGTAATCCTGACTCCAGGACCATCTGATCATTGCCTCTCATGATTCCTCTCTCTACAATAATTATAAAATGATGATGATACTTTACATATACATAGCAATCTATAGTTTAGAAACTACCCTGGAGTAGCTAGGTGCACAGTGGGAAGAGCATTGATCTGGAGGTCAGGAAAGTCCTTAGTTCAAATCCAATCTCAGGTACTTTACTGAGTCACCTTGGGCAAGTCATTTAACACCAATTACCAGAAGGAAGAAAGAAGGAATCATTCCTACACCATTTTCATCAGAGGATCACAACTCTGTGAGGAAGGCACTGTTCTTTCTATTTCACAAATGAAATAACTGAAGTAGAGGTGAAACTGGGTTGTGCAGCTAATAAATGACAGAGAAAGGGTTAGATCTTAGATCTTCTTGCTTGTAATTCGGATTTCTTTCTTTCTTTCTTCCTTCCTTCCTTTCTTCCTTCATTCCTTCCTTCCTCCCTTCCTCTCTTCCTTCATTTGTCCCTTCTTCCCTCCCTTCCTTCCCTCTGTGTTTTCCTCCTCCCTCCCTCCCTCCTTTTCTTCCTTCCTTCCTTCTTTTTTCCTTCCTTCCTTCCTTCCTTCCTTCCTTCCTTCTTCCTTCCTTCCTCCCTTCCTTCCTTCCTTCCTCCCTTCCTTCTTTTCTTCCTTCCTTCCTTTTTTTCTTCTTCTTCCTTCCTTCCTTCCTTCTTCCTTCTTCCTTCCTTCCTTCCTTCCTTTCCTTCCTTCCTTCTTTCCTTCCTTCCTTCCTTCCTTTCTTTCTCTTTTTTTTTTTTAGAGGTCAGATGGATCAAGTGCCAGACTCCAAATCAGGGAAACATGATTTCAAATACTATCTTTGATACACCCTGGCATTGTCACCATGGACAAATCACTTAATCTTTCTACTTCAGTTTCTTCATTGGTAAAATGGGAAGGATTGTGAGCTAATACCTCACCAGGACGGGTTGTGACTCAAATGAGATAAAATATTTGAAAGGACTATATAAATTTTAGTTACAATCATATTTTTAAAGTTTTTTGGCACCCTTTTAAAATATTATAATTGTTTCCCAATATATCTGTACATAAAAGCCACTCTTGAAACAAAGGAAAACAGTTCATGTTTCTGTTGACATTCTCTGTCCTTCAAGACTGGGATTGATCATCTGAATTCAATTGCCTTTAGCATAATTTTCATGCACATTATATAATCATTATGTATAATGAATTCTTTTTTTTAACTTGGCATAAATTATATTGGCTTTTAAAATTTTTACATAAAGCCTTTTTACCTAAGCACTGTGACTTAATTGTGTGGATCACAAGTCCTCTAGGAGACAGGAACACTATTTCATCTCCTGAGGAACCTGTGGGCCAAGAAGCAACAGTTAGAAGCAAATGTGGAACAACTGATTGGTTTAAGGTTGGAAAAGAAATATAACAAAGCTGTAAATTATCACCTTATTTATTCAACTTATATGCAGAGTACATTGTGCAAAATGTTAGGCTGGATGAATCAAAAGACAGAATTCAGGTTGCCAGGAAAAATAGCAACACTCTCATATGCAGATGATACCATTCTGCAGGCAGAAAGTAGAGAGAAATTAAGAATCCTCTTGATGAGAGTGAAGGAAAAGCTGGCTTGAGACTTAACAGCCAAAAAACTAAGATCTTGGCAACTGGAACCATCACTTCTTGGCAAATAGAGAAGAAATGGAATCAATGTTATATTCTATATTCTTGGACTCAAAGATTACAGCAGCCATGAAATTAAGACTTGCTCCTTGGAAGGAAAGATATGACAACTCTGTAACAGCACACTAAAATGCAGAGATGTTGCCTTGCTGACAAAGGTCTGCATAGGTTTTTCCAGTAGTAATACATGTAGAAATACAATATTTCCACTAGAAATAGATATAATAAATGGCTATCAGAGCTGCACTATAAAGAAAGCTGATCAAGACTTTCAAATTATGGTGCTGAAAAAGATTTTTGAGAGTCTTTTGGAGAGCAATGACCAAATAAGTCAATACTTAAATTAATTCAGGCCATTCACTGGAAGTGCAAATATTGAAGCTTAAATTTAAATACTTTGGTCACATAATGGGAAAATGGGACTCAGTGGAAGAGATCCTGATGCTGGGAAAGATTAAAAACAAAAAGAAAAGAGGATAGAAGAGAATGAAATGGATAGATGATCTCATGAAAACAATGAACATGAACCTTATATAACAGTGAAAAATTATGATTTTCATATTCATTGATATATTTATAATGAACATATTAATAATTTAGATTTATCACAGCTACCTTTTCTGCCCTAGGAGTCAGAAACTCACAATGCAGCTTAAAATTATCAATCATTCTGACAAAGGATTATTTTTGTACTATAATGTACCTGTGTACAATAAATGAAGTGAATCGAGAATTACAAAAAAACTGTTCCCATTATAGAACTCTGGTTCTGTGCTCTTGGAAAGGTGGTCACTACCCTCAAGATATGAAGCAAAGAATTGTGGTAACTGCCTTCCAGTTATGGGGATATCATGGGAAACTGCTCCATTCCTGGGAATGATTGTATTATAATCCACCTTCCTCCTTCCTTTTCACTTATATAAAATCTCTACTTTTCCTGCAATAGTAGAGATCTCCTGTTCAATAGAGCTTTCAATTTGCAAACTATTCCTCACTCTAAAAGTGATTAATTAAAGCACTACTTGATCTCTAAAATCCAGTCTCTAAGCCTACTTTGTCCAGCTCTAGCTATTCACAATTTAGAGACCAAGCCAGTGAAATTCTGATACCAAGAGCAACATTGGTGATCAACTATGAATAGTTTAGATCCTCTCAGTTTATTTTTTTTTTCGGGATACTGTATTTAACTTCAAACAAAAAGACACAACTCAACTTCAATTAGTAGTTTCTTTTAAAAGGTTCCAATTGTATAACATTTTTTCATTTTTTTCTTTCATTTTAAGCATATTTCCATTTTAGTTATATTGTGAAAGAAAAATCAAAACAAAAAGGGAGAAATGAAGTAAAAAGCAAGCAAACAAAAAAAGATGAAAATAGTATTCTGCAATCCACATTCAATGTCCATAGAAAATGGCATTTTCTATCCCAAGTCTTTTAGAATTGTCATGGACTGTTGTATTGCTGAGAAGAGCTAAGTCCATTATAGTTGATCATCACATAATCTTGTTATTGCTGTTCACAATGTTTTTCTGGTTCACTTCATTCAACATCAGTTCATATAAATCTTTTTAGGTTTTTCTGAAATCAGCCTGCCCTTTTCATATAGAACAATAATATTCCATTTCATTCACATACCATAACTACTTCAGCCATTGCTTAACTGATGGGCACCCACTTAATTTTCAGTTCCTTGCCACCTCAAAAAGAACTGCTACAAACATTTTTGCACATATGCTCCTCTCAGTATTACAATGATCCAAGACAATTCCAAAAGACTCATAATGGAAAATGTCATCCACATCTAGAAAACGAACTGATGAAATCTGAATGTAGATCAAAGCATATTTTTACTTTCTTTCTTTTTTTGTATTTTTTCTTTTGCAAACTATAATTTTTAAACAAACTGTTTCTTCTTTTACAAAATGACTAATAATGGAAATATGTTTTACATGATTGCACATGTACAACCTATATTAAATTGTTTACTGTCTTGGAAAGGAGGGAAGGAGAAAATTTGGAACTCAATTTTTTATAAAAAATGAAGGTTCAAAATTGTCCTTACATTTAATTGAAAAAAAAATTTTTAATTGGTAATTCTATGTATACATTTTTCTAAGAAGGAATTCATAAGCTTCTGACATGAGGGGCAAGATTGCCAAAATCAGTCCATGACATCAAAAACATCAAGGACTCTTGTTTCATGGATTCTTTTTTATAGCTGTCCAACTTTTTTTTTTAAGGATGCAACTTATTTTATTTTTAAATTAGGTTATATACTTCTCAAAGGCAGGAACTATTTCACATTGGTTTTGTAGTTCTAGTACTTAGCACAGTGCTTGGCACATAATATATACTTGATAACTGTTTGTGGAGGTTAAGTTATCTTGCTACTTCCCAACAAAGTAAATGCCCTGAAAACAGTTCATGAAAACTACTTTTTTTCTTTTTTAAAAAATTGTTTTCTTTTTTTGGTTATACATGTACATTAATTTTTATACACATTTCCTTATGAATCATGTTGGGAGAGAAAAATCAGAACAAAAAGAAAAGCTATGAGAGAAAAAAAACAAAAGAAAAAAATGAACATAGCATATATTGATTTACACTCATTTAAAATTACCTAATAGGAAAATCGTAGCAAAAAGTCCATAACATTTTCCATATTTGTTAAAAATTCATCATTTTAATTCAATTCAACTAAATAAGCATTTGTTGAATGTCTGCTTACTAAGAGCAAACCCCTGTACTAGCCAGGTTTGCTGGGGTTAAGAAAAATAAAAAATAAAATCCCTATCTTCAAGACCCTTACATTCTGCTAAAATATTAAGTATATATATGTGTAAATATAAAGTCTATAAAATATGATACAAACTCATTTCAAAGGGAAACGCAAAGAGAAATAACAGCTGGAAAAGTCTTCACTTAGCAGGTGGCACTTGTAAAGCAAGCTAGGTTTTTTAGAGGGAGCTTTGGAAGGAGAGAGTATGCCAGACTTGGAGACAGCTTGGGCAAAAAGCCTAGGAGGAGTTTAATTTTTAATATGGCAACAGCATGGTTCATTGTTCACTCAATTTGGTCTTAGACTCTATGCAGAAGTTGTTCAACAGCCACTCTTTTTTTTCTTTGTTTTTATATTTTATATCTTATTTTTAATTACATGTAAAAACAAGTTTTAACATTCATTTTTTTTTTTTTTAATTTTGAGTTCTTTCTCTGGAGGTGGATGGTATTTTTTTCTTTTCTTTTCTTTTCTTTTTTGTTAGATTAGAAAAAAAAAGAATACACTTTAAACATAGTGAGATTATGAGGATGCAGAAACTGTTGCGTGATGGTTGGTGGGATTACAATTGTTGCAAACATTTTTAAAGAAGAAATATGGCAACATAATAAGCAATGAGATTTTTCCAACTAACTATAACTTTGTCCTCAGCAATTTAATTACTAAGACTTGATCATTTAAAAAAAATGTAATGGAACAGATAAAAGATCCTGCCAAATATAGTAATAGATTTACAAAGTATTAGTTTACTATATTTATTTGGAAAATTGAAAAATCCAAAAAACAGATATGTCCAAAGTATAAATGATAAATTATTATGCATTAATTATTATAAATTATTGTACATTAATGGAATGTTATGATGCCATAAAATGACGATTTTGAGTCAAGGAAATATGACATCAACTATGTAAAGTGATATTAGATTAGAATAACCAGACCCATATAGTTATATTTCAACATATATAATATATGCATGTATGTATGTGTGTTTATATGCACCAAAGCCAACAACCAAAAGAAATAGAACTTCACATAGAAGAAACATATAGCAGTTATATATTTTTATTTACTTGGGTTTTTTAAAATTATATTTTTAATAATATCTTATTTTCTAGATATATTTAAAGATAGTTTTCAACATTCATTTTAAAAAGACTGTGTTCCAGATTTTTCTTCCTCCTTTCTTTACTTCCTTCTGCCAAAAAGCAAGCGATCTGATATAGATTAAATATGTGCAATTCTTTTAAACATATTTTCATTTTTTTCATGTTGTGCAATAAAAATCAGGCCAAAAGGAAGAAAAACATGAAAAAGGAAAAAAAAAAAAAAAAAAACAAGCAAAAGGTGAAAATAGTTTGATCCACATTCAGTATACACAGTTCTCTCTCTGGATGCATAGGATATTTTCCATCCTAAGTCTATTGGAATTGCCTTGATATTGAAAAGAGCCAAGTTTATCACAGATGATCATCACATAATTTTGTTTTTACAATATACAATGTTCTCTTTGTTCTCCTCTTTTCACTCAGCATTAGTTCATGTTAATCTTTCTAGGCTTTTCTGAAATTAGCCTGTTCATCATTTCTTAAGTAACAATAACATTCCATAACATTCAGATACCACAACTTACTCAGCCATTCCTCAGTTGATGGGCATCCATTCAATTTCTAGTTCCTTGCCACAACAAAAAGGGCTGCTACAAATATCTTTGCACATGTGGATCCTTTCCTCTCTTTTATGATATCTTTGACACACAAAGCCGATTAGTGAGACCACTGGATCAAAGGGTAAGCACAGTTTTATAGCTCTTTGGGCAAAGTTCCAAATTGTTCTCCAGAATGGTTGGATCATTTCACAACTCCACCAATAATGTGTTAGTGTCCCAGATTCCGCACAAACCCTCCAATATTCATCATTATCTTTTTTTTCTGTTATTTAGTCAATTTGAGAAGTATGAGGTGGTATCACAGAGTTGTCTTAATTTGTATTTCTCTGATCAATAGACATTTAGAGCACTTTTCATCTGACTATAAATGGCTTTTATTTCTTCATCTGAAAATTGTCTGTTCATATCCTTTGACTATTAATTGGGAAATGACTTGTACTCATATAAATTTCATTCAGTTCTCTCTATATATTTTAGAAACGAGGGTTTTATCAGAAACACTGGTTGCAAAAATTATTTTCCAGGTTTCTGCTTCCCTTCTAATCTTGGCTACTTTGGGTTTTGTTTGCGCAAAACCTTTTTAATTTAATGTAATCAAAATTAGGTGCTGGTTGGCATTTTTCATTGAGTCTTTTGGAATTGTCTTGGATCATTGTATTGCTGAGAATAGCGGTTATTCACAATTGATCATTGCGCCCTTTTGCTCTTACTGTACACACTGTTCTCCTGCTTCTGATCACTTTATTTTGCATCAGTTCATCTAAGTCTTTCCAGGTTTTTTTTTTAAAAGCATCCTGCTGATCATTTTTTATAGTACAATAGTACTCCATCATACTCATATACCACAATTTGTTCAGCCATTTCCAATTGACATCCCCTCAATTTTTAATTCTTTGCGATCACAAAAAGAACTGATATAAACATTTTTGTACATACAGCCCCTTCCTATTTTTAAAAATCACTTCAGGATACAGATTTATTTGTGGTTTTGCCGGGCTAATAATGAACAATCATTCTTAAGCACCTATAATGTGCTAAGCACCAAGGATGGAGACAAAAAGAAAAAGTCCTACCCTCAAGGAGTTTATATAATCTACTGCTGTCCTTCTCTCCGCTTTTCGACGACTTTCACTCTGTCCCATCCTACTCCTCCTAGTTCGCCTTTTCTGGGTGATCAAGTCCTCTAATGTCTCAGTCTCCTTAAGGGGTTCCAAATACTGAAGTCTGGTAACTCCAGAAATGAACTGTCCTAACAGCCCCTCCCGTTCCTGACAGACTATCATTAATTCTCCCCTTCATGGGTTTTGGTTCCTTCAAAAGTCTCTATTAAGCACTGACTAGACTGAAGAACTAGCAAGGTTTCACTCCAGATAGTGGCCCATCATAGCACCTCTACAACTCACAGTGGGGGGAGGAGGGATGGAGCCGGGAAGGAGCCGGGAAGGAGCCGGGAAGGAGCCGGGAAGGGGAGGAGTGCAGTGGGGAATGGGGCGATAAGACCTAAGCCAATAAGAGAAATTCTTATTAGTCCCTTTGGGGAAAGAGCAGTCTTGTGGCAAATTGGGGAGGGGAGGAGGGACAAAGAAGGGAAAGAAGTGTTTTGACTGGAAGGATGGAAATGGAAAAAGTGCAAGTAGAATAGAGAAGTGAATGATCAATCATTTAGTCAACAAGCATTTATTAAATATTAATTATTTACCAGAGTAGCATGGTAAAGTGGTTAAAGGGTTAAATGAGTAAACTCAGTAAAATGTCTAAGCAAACGCATTCAATATACTACTACAATATAAGGCTAATATAACAGTCTTTTTATTGAGCTTTAAGGTTTTTAAAGTATTTTACAAATAATTTACTTGATTTTTACAATTCTGTGAGGATACGTGTTGTCATCATTATCCCCATTTTAGAGATGAGGAAACTGAGGGTGACATATTAAAACAGGACCAGACAGCACGAAAGTTTCTGAGGCCTGACTCACAGTGAGGTCTCGGCGGCCAAGTCCAAATAACGTAAGAACATAATTAATGAGACAAGGATGAAAGATGGGACAGGATGGGAAGGATTGGGGTGAGGCAGACAGGGAAGGTGCGGAGATGAACTAAAGAATCCGAGAGAGCCCCTAAGAGATTGGATTGTCGCTCCCCTGAGCTCCACAGTTGCTTTTACCTGAAGCGCTAGCAGAGGGATCCGGGGACTCGCTCTGGCGTCCTCTCCCCCCCCCCCCCCCCATCATCCCAGGGCTTTATTGTACTTGTCCACTGGGTCCTGAAGGATGATGGGGTTTGTGTTTTTTGTTTGTTTTTGTTTTTTGTTGATGCTGTTGTTTGTTGGTTTGGTTTTTGTTGTGTTTGTTTGTTTGTTTTTGTTTTTGTTTTTTCCCCAGCCAGGAGCTCATACAGCCCTTTTTCCAGCAGAAGAGGTAAAAGGCAGCTCTCGGGCCGCCACCCCTGGCTGCGGCTCCCCGGGACCGGCTCAGGTGTGGCCATCAGGTGTAGCCAGTAAGCTGTGGCCGCAAGGCAGGAGAAGAAGGAATAGCAGGTTGTGCAGCTCTGCTCGTTCTCGGACAGCCAGACCTGGGCACCAGAGGCCGGAGAAGGCCCTCGGCCAGAAAAGGAAACCTTGGCGGGTGGCCCTCTCCTGCCCTGTATAGTCCAGCTCCACTTGCCTTCCTTTTCCTTCCCCCTGCATCACGGAAAGTCTCAGCTCGAAGGAAGCTTAGAGTTCTAGTCTGGGGACTCTTAATGGTGTGTGTATGTGTTTGTGTGTGTGTGTGTGCAGTATACCGAAGTCTAAGGACCCATCTCCGAATCAGAATTTTAAGAGCATATCATTTGCATTTAAATGCCAACATAGGAATACAAAGGAAAACAATTCTATTAAAATACAGTGATTAAAATATGTTTAAAAATAAGTCCAGGAGGGACAGCTAAATGACACAGTGGATAGAGCACTGACTCTGCAGTCAGTAGAACCTGAATTCAAATTCTAATTTAGATACTTAACACTTAACTAGCTGTGTGATCCTGGGCAAGTTACTGACCCCCAATTACTATGCAAAGAGAGACAGACAGACAGACAGACAGACAGACAGATAGATAGATAGATAGATAGATGGATGGATGGATAAATACATGTGTGGATAGATGGATGGATGGATAAATGGATAGTTGGATAGATAGATAGATGGATGTTACTTAAAAGAAGTAGTTAAGTCCTAGGAATCTGAACCCCATTAAGGGGGCTTTCTTTTTTCTTCCTTTTTTGGAGTGGAGTGGATGGGTGAGGAGGGAGAAAACATGGCTAATGTGGAAATTAATTTTGCATGATTATACATATTTGTAATGATTTTTACTAAAAAAGAATGTGGCATTCTTAATAGGGAAAATTGGGGAACAAGAATTTAAAATAAAAACAAAATATAAAATTAAAGAGAAAAGTACATTAATTTTAAAAATAAATTAATCATTTATTTAGAACACATTTGCTACTAAATGGTGAGGAATAGACAGAAGATCATCTCGCCAACCTCTGAAAATTAGCCTCCACATTTGCTACACATTATATGTTTTTTTAAGAAGTTGTGAAAACAGTAGGGCAGAAACACCTGAAGTCTAAGATAGTAATATTCCTCCTCTCCCAGGAGTGAAGAGAGTCTAACATAAAGTTTAAAATAAAAAATAGGATTGAAAAATGAGCAAACAAACAAACAGCAACAAAAAAAATCAGACCATCAAAAACTATTATGATGAAAGGAAGTTCAAGACACAGACTTAGAAGAATTCAATAATGTGAAAACATTTACAAGCAGAGTCTCAAGGAAAATTTCAGATTGGATACAAGACCAATAAGAATTCCTAGAAGTGCAAAATAATTTTTTCATGATTTTAAAAATCAAATATGAAAAGTAGAAGAAAAAAGAAAAGTAGAGAAAAGTTAGAAAAAGAAATTAGAACAATGTAAGAAAATTATGGAGAGTATTAACAGCTTGGTAAAACAGGCATAAAAATACTAAAGAAAATAACTCTTTAAAAAGAAAAACTGGCCAAATTGAAAAAGAAATTCAAACTCTAGGCATTTTCAGTTGTTCTCCCCCATGCTTGGACTTCTCTCCACAATCACCTCCACCTCTGAGCTTTCCTGGATTCCTTGTAGTTCTAGCTTCATTGAAGAAAAAAATTCCTTGAAAATTAAGATAAATTAAATAAAAGCCAACAGTTCCTTGACACATCAAGAAACAAGAAAATGTAGTCAAAAGAATGAAAAAATAAAATAAATTATAAAATATCTCATTGAAAAACAACTGTCCTGGAAAAATAGATTGAAGAAAGATAATTTAAGAATTATTAGACTAACTGAAAGTGATGATTAAGAAAAAAGCTCAGATATCATATTTCTTTTATTATTATTATTATAGCTTTTTATTTACAAAATATATGCATGGGTAATTTTTCAACATTGACCCTTGAAAAACCTTCTGTTCCAACTTTTCCCCTCCTTCCCCCCTACCTCCTCTCCTAGATGGAAGGTAGTCAAATACAGGTTAAATATGTTAAAGTATATGTTAAATACTATATATATATATATATATACACACATCATTTATACAGTTATCTTGCTGCACAAGAAAAATCAGACATAGAAAGAAAGAAAACCTGAGAAGAAAAACATAAATGCAAGCAAACAATAACAGAAAGAGTGAAAATGCTATGTTGTAGTCCACACTCAGCTCTCACAGTCCTCTCTTTGGGTATAGATGACTCTCTTCATTACCAAACAATTGGAACTAGTTTGAATCATCTTACTGCTGAAGAGAGCCACATCCATCAGAATTGATCATTATATAGTATTATTGTTGAAGTATATAATGATGCTCATTTCACTCAGCATCAGATCATATAAGTCCCTCTAGGCCTTTCTGAAATCATCCTGCTGGTCATTTCTTACAGAACAATAATATTCTATAACATTAATATACCACAATTTACCCAAGCATTCTCCAGTTGATGGACATCCATTCAATTTCCAGTTTCTGGCCACTACAAAAAGGGCTGCCACAAATATTTTGGCACATACAGGTCCTTTTCCCTTCTTTAAGATCTCTTTGGAATATAAGCCCAGCAGTAACACTGCTGGATCAAAGGATATGCACAGTTTGATAACTTTTCGAGCATAGTTCCAAATTGCTCTCCAAAATAGTTGGATTCATTCACAATTCCATCAACAATGTATCAGTGTCCCAGTTTTTCCCACATCCCCTACAACATTTGTCATTATCCTTTCCTGTCATCTAAGCCAATCTAAGAGGTATGTAGTGTTATCTCAGAGTTATCTTAATTTGCATTTCTCTGATCAATAATGACTTGGAGCAGCTTTTCATATGGCTAGAAATAGTTTCAATTTCTTCATCTGAAAATTGTCTGTGCATATCCTTTGAACATTATCAATTGGAGAATGGCTTGATTTCTTATAAATTTGAGTCAATTCTCTATATATTTTGGAAATTAGGCCTTTATCAGAACCTTTGACTATAAAAATGTTTTCCCAGTTTATTGCTTCCCTTTTAATCTTGTCTGCATTAGTTTTGTTTGTACAAAGACTTTTAAACTTAATATAATCAAAATTTCCTATTTTGTGATCAATAATGATCTCTAGTTCTTCTTTGGTCAAAATTCCTTCCTCTTCCATAGGTCTGAGAGGTAAACTATCCTATGTTATTCTAATTTATTTATAATCTCATTCTTTATGTCTAGATCATGAACCCATTTTGACCTTATCTTGATGTACAGTATTAAGTGTGGGTCAATGCTTAGTTTCTGCCATACTAGTTTCCAATTTTCCTAGCAGTTTTTGTCAAACAGTGAATTCTTATCCCCAAAGCTGGGGTCTTTGGGTTTGTTAAACATTAAATAGTTATTGATTAATTTGTCCTATGAACCTAACCTATTCCACTGATCAGCTCAAATTTCATATTTCAAGAAATTATAAAGGAAAGCTGATCTGACATTTTAAAAGCAGAATGCAAAATAGACATTGAAAGAATCTACTCATCACCCAAAATAGATCCCCAAATAAAAATTCTCAAGAATATTATAGCTAAATTCCAGAGATCTCAGGTCAAGTAGAAAATCCTTAAAGCAGTCAGAATGAAACACAAATATCTTGAAATGACAGTCAGGATAACTCAAGATTTAAAAGAAACTACAAACAGCTTTCAGTATGATATTCTAGAAGACAAAGGAGCTAGGATTACAACCGAGCATAACCTACTTTCAAGTATTCCTGATGAAAAGCCTAGCTCTAAACATAAAATTTGACTTTCAAAAATAAGGCTCAAGAGAAGTTAAAAAAAAAAAAGGTAAGTATCAGTGAGAATAAGAAACTTAGATTAAATTGACATATTTTATATATATTTATATATGAGAAGATGATCCATGTAACCATTTAAAATTATTACGGACAGTATTGTTGTAAGTAGAAATTCTTTGAAACAAAGTTCTAGGTTATAAGTTAATTTATTAAGTGGGTCAGTCAATCATTAAATTTATGACCAGTGATTCGTTAATCAAAGATGAGAAAGGGAATCTTAATTCAGGTGTATTCATTCCAACAGGAAATTCCCCTGACAAATGAAACTCAACCCTGATTGGTAGATATTTAATGAGAAGTTGGAAATCTTCACCACCTCTCAATCACTTCATCATAGAAGGGGGCAGGGAGGTCAGCTGAGAATGTGACTGATTGTGAGATAGGAACCCATCAGCAATCTGGGCACCCTGATCAGATTCTCTCTAGTTTGGTTTTTCCTTCATGAGCTAGGCCACTCGAAATTCTAATGAAGGGACCGAGAGAAGACCAAACCCAAACTGGACATTGTTTATGCTGTTGACAGAAATCCAGTTCACAACTGGGAAGGACCAGCCCAAATACTTTGAGAAGAGCTGAAATGCTTCTAACATTTTTTAGCCAGGGAGGTACTCTACTCTAAGCAAGCCTTTTTACAAAGAAGGGAATATTGCAAATTATTATTAACAATCAAATGGTGCAGCATTAAAATTAATTTCTCTCATTACAAATACTTGTAACTCTACCTGCAAAAACATATCCAAGAACTATATAAACATAATTAAAAAAAAAAAAAACTTTTCACACAAATCTAAAGACACATCTAAACAATTAGAGAAATATTAATTACTCATAGGTGGGCTGAGCCAACATAATAATGGCAATTTTACCTAAATTAGTTTACTTAATCAGTGTCATACCAATCAGACCACCTATAGAGGGCCAGAACTCTGAAAAGGTATACTTGAATCAAGGACAGCAGGGTGCTTATAATTAAGCACCCACTCAGTGTGAGATAATGGTTCTCTAAAGTGATATGGAGATGTAATGGTTGCACATGCTCAGTTGCTATAGTGATGTAATAGTACTGAAGTATTTAAGGGCTGGAACGACTGGGAATGAGCCTCTCAGCCATGGACACAGAAGAGTCTCAGACATAGACATAGAGAAGATTAGGGACTTCATCTTTGATCAGCCTCATGGTGGCTCTCCTGCCTTCATCACTTCTCCACCTAAAAACTAAGGGCCCTCCTGAGACCCTCCAGAGAGCTAGCTCGGACATTACTACTCTCAAAGGCTTATTTTATAGAAAAAAAAAGAATAATAAAATCCATCTAGAAGAACAAAAGGTCAAAAATAGCAAGCAAATCAATGGAGAAAAAATGTGGAAGGTAGTCTAATAGTTCCAGATTTCAAACTGTATTACAAAAAAGTAATCATCAAAACAGTATGCTACTAAAGAGATCTTAAAGGATGGAAAGAGACCCACATGGGCAAAAATGTTTGTGGCAGCCCTTTTTGTAGTGGCTAGAAATTGAAAATTGAGTGGATGCCCATCAGGTGGGGAATGGCTAAATAAGTTATGGTATATGAATGTTATGGAATATTATTGTTCTATAAGAAACGATGAACAGGATGATTTCAGAGAGGCCTGGAGAGACTTACTTACATGAAGTGATGCTGAGTGAAATGAGCAGAACCAGATTATTATACCCTGCAAGAACAACATTATGCGATGATCAATTCTGATGGACATGGCCCTCTTCAACAATGAGATTATTCAAACCAATTCCAATTGTTCAGTGATGAAGAAAGCCATCTACACCCAGAGAGAGGACCATGGGAACTGAGTGTGAAACACAACATAGCATTTTCACGCTTTCTATTGATGTTTGCTTGCATTTTGGTTTTTTTCTTTCTATATCAGATTTTTCTTGTGCAGCAAAAAAACTGTATAAATATGTATACATATATTGTATTTAACATATTTTAACATATTTAAATGTATTGGACTACCTGCCATCTAGGGGAGGGGATGGGGAGAAGGAGGGAAAAAGTTGGAATAGAAAGTTTTGCAAAGATCAATGTTGAAAAATTACCCATGCATATGTTTTGTAAATAAAAAGCTTTAATTAACTAAAAAAAAGAAAAAAGAAAAAAAAAACCAATATGGTACTGGCTAAGACCAGTGGAATAAATTAAGTATATAATATGTAGAAGTAAATAACTTTGGTAATCTAGTGTTTGATAAACCCTCCAAGTTTTTGGAGGAAGAACTCCTATTCAATAAAAATTGCTAGGAAAACTAGAAAGCAATATGGCAGAAATTGGATGTAAGCCAACATCTCACATGATGTACCAAAATAAAATCAAAATGAGTACATGAGTTAGATACATAAGGGATAATATCATACATAAATTAAAGGAGACCTGAGAAAAAATTATTTATCTGATCTGTGGGTAAGGGAATATTTTATGACCAAACAAAAGATAGAGATGAGAGATAAAATGGATAATTTTGATTCCATTAAATTAAAAGGAAGTTGCACAAATAAAACCAACCAGACAAAATTAGAAAAAAAAGAAGAAAATTGAGGGTGGGTAGAAATTTAGCAAATTTCTCTGATAAAGGTCTTATTTCTCAGGTATATAGTGAAATGAGCTAAATTTATGAAAATAAGAACTATTCCCCAAATGATAAATGGTCAAAAGCTATGAACAAGCAATTTTCAGAAGAAATAAAACATGATAGTCACAAGAAGAAAAAAAAACTCTAAATCAATAATAATTAGGGAAATAAGGTAACTCCAAGGTCCTGCCTCCTTCCTATCAAATTGGCTATTGTGGCAGAAAAGGAAAATGACAAATGCTGAAGGGCATATGGAAAAATAGGGACACTAATGCATGTTTAGTGGACTTGTGGATTGGAACAAATAGGACAATCTGGAACTATGTTCAAAGGGCTATAAAATTAGGCATTACCACAATACCATTTACTAGGTCTGTATTCCAAAAAGATCAAAGAAGAGGGAAAGTACTTATAAATACAAAATATTTATCACAATTCTTTTTGTGATGACAAAGAATTGGAAATTGAGGGGAGCCTATCGATTGAGGAATGACTGAACAAATTTTTATATGATTGTGATGGACTTTTATTATATGACTCTAGTGCTATAATAAAATGATGAGCAGGTGGAGTTCAGAAAAACCTTTAAAGATTTACATGAACTGATCCTGGGTGAAGTGAGCAGAATCAGGAGAATATTATGCACAGCAACAGCAATATTATTATCATGATCAACTGTGAATGACTTAGCTACTCTGCAATACAGTGATTCACAACAATTCTAAAGGACCTATGATGAAAAATGCTATTCACCTCCAGAGAGAAAACTAATGAACTAATGGTGGAAACATTTTTTCCACTTTCCTATTTTTCTTTTCTTTTTTTCAAAATGGTTAATGGGTATCATATTGTTTGTATTCTCAATGGGTGGGTGAGGGATTAGAGGAAGAGAGAGGATTTGGACCTCAAAATTTTTTTAAATTAATGTTAATTTTTTTTCATAATAGAGGGGAAAAAATTATTGGGTGCTTCAAAAAATTAAACCCAAAGACTGTGTTTCTCATGTGGAAACATTTTAAAATTCCTTTTTATTCCTTCCTATTTAGTGAAAATATTAATGTAATCAAGACCTGGTACATACACAAACCTTTCTAGTTTGTTTAGCTAATATAGCTTCTCCACAAGGAAAAGTGGGAAGGTTGCTTTTGATGGAATTGTGATGATCTATAAGGGAAATACAAAGTAGATACTGCGGAGCACATACAAACTTTTTTTTAACTTGTTGATTTTTAACTTTTAATTTTTTAACTGTTTTTAGACTGGTAACTATATAATTAGGAGAGGTTTTTTGTTTTTTTTTTCCTTCAATTGACTGTATATATGGAACTCGGAGTATATCAAAACTACCTGAGTCAGTTTAGATTGGCCATTTTTGATCAAAGCAAAAAGTCAAGTGACTTATTCTGCTTATAATAGTCATTGAGAGACTATGTTGCAAGAGGGATAGCCATGTGGACCTCTCCACTCCAAGGCTATGAGGCCATACAAAAAGACCTCAGCCATTGTCTTCTATGTTTATTCTTTTTCCCTTTTAGGTGAAAAATTTGAGACACTAACCTTATGAGTTTGAGGAGGATAGTCTGAATTCAGGTATTCCACAGTTTTCGTTTCAGAATCAGTAAAGCTTTAATGGAATGAGAAGTGACCTTATGGCCCCAGGTCAGCAGAAACTGAGATAAAAAAAACATTAACTAATCATACCACCTCGGGATATGGGCTGAAGTAGGAACTGAACACGATTCTGAGCTTTCTCCCCTCACCCAGAAACTGATGTGATGAAAGGAAGAATAGTTCCCCACTTTTCATGTCTCCCCAAGACAATTTGAAGTAACATTTATAGACATCTTGAACACAATATGTTGAAATGTAGATTGGGGTCAATTTTATAAAATAGTAGTCACTACTCAGTTCATTTCTTGACAACTCCCCTAAATTATTCTCCTGTTTTAAACAAAGATCTTTCTGAGATCAATACCTTAAATGTCTTCAGAATGTGAAACAATGATTTGAAGTGAAGATATTTTGTTGTTGTAATCTAGGTCAGGAAGATGGGTTTTAAATCACATTTCTGCCCTTTATCCTCTAACTACTTAGGAAAGTCACCGGAATAAAATATTTCATCTTTCTCAGCCTCAGTTTCCTTATTTGTAAAATGAGATTGGAAAAATTGATTTCTATGGTCTCTTCATATGGCTTTTTTGGAATTCAGTTTAAAATTCCTAATGGGAAGGATACAGTATATTGTAGTCTAAGAGTCCTTCAACTAGCATTCAGAAACTTTTTTAAAAATGATAATAGATAAATATCTATTTTAATATAATTGGTTTCTTTTATAAGCATATATATTTTTTATACATTTAAAAACATGATTCTGAGACAGGTTCACAGGTGTACCAGATTGCCAAACACACACACACACACACACACACACACACACACACACACAATCACAAAGAACCGGTGGTATAGTAGAAAGAGTTTAGCCCAGGATTTAAAAGAATAAGTTGTGATCCTAGATCTATAATTCACTAATTGTGTGACTAGGAAAATCACTCCCCCACTCTGTACTTCCCAGGTCTAATTAGAAAGACTAGAAGCTGCTCTGGATTAATTCTAGGAAATAAAGGGAGAAAAATTGCCAGATTCCAATATTACTATTTCTAATCTACTAAGCAAGCTCTACGGAATCATGGAAAGTCCATTGGCTTTGTAGTAATCAGAAACTGGCTCTGATATTCATAAAGTGTCCATTCACCTCTCTGAACTTGTTTTTTCAACAATAAAATGGAGGTTAGGGTTGTATTATTTTCCTTCCAAGGCTGTTGTGAGAAAAGTCCTTTGAAAAGCTTAACAAATCAGAGAAACATTCCTATTATTTCCTTCTCTATCAAATTAAAGGTTTGTATGAGAAAATCTCTGTGTTCCCTTTCAGCTTTAAAAATACTGATTTCTTTGTGACAGCTGCCTTTCCTTGCCCTGGTCAGTCACCAAACATATATTAAGTGCCTATTGCGTGTCAGGCACTGTGTTAAGCTCTCTGGATACAAAGAAATGGAAAAGATGGTTTCTTCTCAAGGAGTTCAGTCTCATGGGGGAGACAACATGCACATAACAATGTGCAAACAAGTTATTTTCTTCTTCTTTTTTGTTGATGCAATTGGGGTTAAGTGACTTGCCCAGAGTCAACCAGCTAGTAAGTGTTAAGTGTCTGAGGCCAGATTTTACCTCAGATCCTCCTGATTTTGGGAACAGTACTCTATCCACTATGCCATCTAGCTGCTTAAAAGCAAGTTATAAAAAGATAAACTGAAAATAATCAAGTGAAGTATTAAAATTTAGTGAAATCAGTAAAGGTTTCTGAAGGAAAGGGGGACATTTGGTGAGACTTGCAGAAGCTGGGAGGGGGAGTCAGGAAGGAGAGTATTCCAAGCATGAGAAACACAGCCAGTCAAAATATCCAAAGCTGAGAGATGGAGGGTCCACTTTGAGAAATAGCATTCAAGATCATAGAGGACAAGTCAGAGAATAAAGTATAAGACTGGAAAGATGGCAGGAAATTATGAAGGTCTTTTTACAACAAGTAAGGGATTTTCTATTTGCTTTTGGAGGTGTTTGAGAGCTGCTCCACCACCATGTTTCCCATGATGCTACGTTAAATAATGGTTCACAGTTAACATGCAATACTTTAAGGAGATAATGTGATGTGTTAGGGATCATAAAAGCTGGGTTTGTATCCCAGCTCCCTCTCCCCCACCATTACCTATGTGCCGCTGGATCAGCCTCTGAATTATAAGAGATGACTACTAGGGTCACCTTAAACCTAGAACCTTACAAGCTTTGCAAAGGGTGACCCATTATGTCATCAGATTAAATAAGATAGTTTGCTGTATTTAACTCTCAGGACTCTAGTAGTTAATTCAATAAATATTTATTGAGTGTCTTTCTATGTGAACAAAAGCAGTAGATAGTACATGGGGCCATACATGGCCCACCCCACCCCAATGGCAGTTACTGAAAGACAAAAATGAAAAAGTGACCCTGTTCTTTGAGAAAGCATTTTCCAGCATCCTCTAGGGTTCGAGTCTCTTCCTTCCTTCACTTCCAAAGCTAAGAAGCCTGCAATGGGAAGGAATCTTAGCAATGGTGGCGTTCAATACTATAGAGAACATGATCTAGTCTCCCAGAATCTCCTGGCCCCTGAGGAGAAAAGTGCACTCAGGTTTTCATTACACCTACAAACCACTTGTCCATTTGACCTATGACCTCACTCAGAATCCAAAATAGCTGTTTTTTTGCATTTGGGGGAAGCAGCAGAAAATTCAACCTAAATCCATCTGTTTAAGATAAATTCAGTGGAAGGGGTGGGGGAAGGAAAGCCTGGGACACAAGGTTGTGTGGGGGCAAATACACTACCCCATGTGTACATACTCTGGAGAAACAGAAACCCAGCGAGGACCTTCAAGATGATCAAGTTGAATGGTTGCTAGGGAGTCAGTATAAGGCAGGAGAGGAGAAGATTCTCACCTAGTGAACATGGGGATTTCAAAGCTGAGATCACAGAAAATCTAATACCTCATGGTGGGGTCTAGGGGCTTCCCATTTTAACTAATTAATCTCACTAACTATATGCTAAAACTAGTTGTTTTAACCTCTTGAAGAACTTCAAGTGCAACTAACACCCTCTAAATTTTGGTAACCCAAGGGGAAACCCCAATCTCCCCATCCTAGTTATATTTCTATCTGTTGAACTTCAAGCAGGTTGTAGATTTTCTCTGATCTCAGCCTTGAAATCCCCTGAACACCCACCACTACTGCTGTCAATTAGTTTGCATGTGAGGGAGGTAAAACCATTTTAAAGTGTGCCTGCAGAAGACAATGAGATTATATTGACTCTTGATTTATTTTATAGATTTGAATCTAGATTCTCTGTAATGAGCAAGTGTTCCACTCCCTTAGCATCATTTTCTTCTGTGCCTTAATGGTACCAAGTGAGCTGTGCCCTCAAATTTTTTCTGTATGATATCCAACTTATTCTATAATCCAATGATCTACTTATTCTGTACAGTATCCTCCATAGCCCAATGCTATATGCAAATATTGGCTTAATAAATTTGCTTTCAGGAGAAAGAGAAGAATAGAAACGGATCAAATTCCCATCTGCCCAGGATAATGGAGCTCTGTAGATGTCAAGAGGGATCCTTCAAGTTTGCTGCAGGTCTCAACAAGCTTGTGATTTTGTCTGGGGCAGAAGGCACAAAGAGATTCAGGTACCATGGAGAGAAGCTGCTGTCCAAAAGGTGGGAGAGGAGGCGCTGTTCTCTGGTTTCCTGCCAGGATGCTCTGGTCATTGCTGGACTGGGTTATTTTTATTGCCCTTATAGCCTCCAAGGTTTGATTGCTAAAGAGAAGAGAGCTTTTGCTCAGTCTCTACTGGGATTTACAGGGACCAAGCGGAAGAATGGTAGCGAGAGACCCAAAGGAAACTGATGGGAGGCAAGTCCAACTGCCATGTGCTGCTGTTGCTGTTGTTCATTCTTTACCTCAGAGGACCAAAAGGGAGTCTTGATTTGTTCACGAGTTGGTTTTAACGTGCCATTGTCAGCCATCTTTACTTTGTCTTGCCCAATTTCCATCTAGAGCAATGTCTGAGACACAAGAAAACCACTGACCACAGTTTGTTTTTTGCTAGTCCTTCCTGCTAGAGACAGAGGTCATGCCTCAAGAGTGAACTTCTCCTTCCTGAAGCAAAATGGGGACCTGACAGCCCGAAGTTAAAGTTAGGTTTGGTGAGAGCTGAGCAGGTCAACCAAGTCCTAGTCACCTCTGTCCGGTAGCTGCTGTGGCTGCAACAGGAGGAAAAGAAAGAATGATGGGAATATTATATAGAAATTATTGTGACAAAGCAGAGCAACACTAGTGAGAAAGGAGAGAAAGAGCAAGTGAAAGAGAGAGGTAGATGAAGGGAAACATAAAGAAAAAAAGAAAGGAAGAAAGGAAAAGAAAGAGAGGGGGAGGGAGGAAGGAAGGAAGGAAGGAGGAAGGGAGGGAGGAAGGAGGAAGGAGGAAAGGAGGGAGGGAGAGAAGGAAGAAGGGAGAGAAGGAGGAAAAGAGAGAGGAAAGGAGAGAGGGAGAGAGAAAAGGAGGGAAGGAGGGAGGAAAGGAGGGAGAGAGGAAAGAAGAAAGAAAGAAAGCAAAAAGGAAGGAAGAAGGAAGAAAAAGAGAGGGAGGGAAGAAGGGAGAAAGGAAGGAAAAAAGAAAGCGAGGGAGAGAGGGAAATGAACAAACAGAAAGAGAGAGGAGAAAGAGAGAGGAAAAAGAGCTTAAGAGAAGGAGAGAGGAAGACAGGGTAAGGGAGACAGAGGAAAAAGAGGAAGATAGAGAGAAAGAGGAGAGAGGAGAGAGAAGGAAGAAAGGAAGAAAACAAAGAAGCATAGAGGGCAAAAAAAAGGAAGAAAGAAAGCAAATAAAAAAGAGATAAAGAAAAAAAGAAAAAGAAAAATAAGTTTTATCCGCTACTCTTAACTCCTTCTCCACTTCCCATCCCCCATCTGAGGTCAAAGGCCCCTTTGCTCTGAGGGCTGCAATTTTTTTGTTTCATTCAGGCCAAGTTCACTGGCTGTGGTGAACTTGACCAGTCGCCTGCAGAGGGCAGTGTGGAGTCACAAAGCCTGCTTTTTTCTAGACCTGACTTCTCCTTTGGGCCCCTGCAGAAGGAGGAGCCTGTAGGTCTGGGGGCGCCCAGACTTTGAGTCGGGTTATAAAGGGGTTGGAAGAGGAACTTCTGAGCTTTTGGAAGTGCTACAACTAACTACTAGGGGGACTTAAGTTAGACCTAAAAAAGGATTTCCTGACCACAAAGATTGCAAGAACTAAAGGGAGGGCTGGGGGATGGGGAAGGAGGTGAGCCCATTTTTTTCCTTTAGTGTTTCTAAACACAAAAGTAATTCTCACCTTTCTGGGATGGTCTCACAGGGTCCTGCCTGTGGCTGGGGAGCTTGGGGGGAGGGGTGACACAGAACCCATCTCTTCCTGTTCTGGGATTCTCTAAGATGTGGTTTTTCTTCATTAAAATTTAGAACTAGCAGGCCGCTTTGAAATAACCCAATCCCACACCACACCCCCTCCCCCAACTGTGTCAGAAGGGAGGAAATGGAGGCTCAGAGAGGAATGTGTTCCAGTGAAGAATTTGCATCTACCTTTGTAAAAAGAGACAGCTTAATTCTTTTTTTTTTTTATGAAAATTATTGGATTACTTTTTCCACACTCATGTCCACCCCTAACTTAACCCTCCCTTCTGCTGTTTGGGCTGGAATTTGACCTGTGAAATGACTTGTGGGAGAAAGAAGGAAACAAACAAAGAAAGAAACAAAGAAAGAAACAAAGAAAAAGAAAGAAAGAAAAAAGAAAGAAAGAAAAAAAGAAAGAAAGAAAGAAAGAAAAAAAGAAAGAAAAGAAGGAAGGAAGGAAGGAAGGAAGGAAGAAGGAAGGAAGGAAGCAAGAAAGAAAGAAAGGAAGGAAGGAAGGAAGAAAATGAAAGAAAGAAAAAGGGAGGGAGGGAGGAAAGGAAAAGGAGAAGAGAAAGAGAGGATAGGAAATGAAAGAGAGAAAGGAAGGAACAAGAGTGAGAGAAAGAGAGAGAAGGAGAGAGAGTGTTATTGGGAGTCTTAATATTAAGATCTAGTCCAGTAGCCAGGTAGAGAAAGAGGAAAAATTGTTCAAGTTTCATGGAGAGGAAGAGAAGGGTTCAGAGGGGGAAGGGAGCTGCTGACAGGAACAGAAAAGAGCTGAGACTAAAAATAAGCTTCCCTTCCTGTGCTCTGAAAAGTCCCAGGGGTGGCCCAGCGGGTGCAGGGCCCCAACTAATAATAAATAATTTGGCAACTAGACCCACATTTTTCTCATGAGAAAAGGGCTGAGTTTTCCCTTTACCAGGGATTTGGTGGATTGGGGAGGAGGGGCCCTCCAGCCAGCTTCAGGTCGGTGGTGATGGTATCCCTTTGCAGAAACCCTGACCTTGCTCAGTGTCCTGGCATCCTGGGAACATACCCAGGTGTCTAGAGGGAAATTCACCATCCTGCCATCTACCTTTGTCTAAGGAAAAAAAAAAACAAACATAACATTTTGTGGCCTGTGTGGCTGTGAAACAGGAATTTCACTTCCCTGGGCCTCAGTTTCTCCTTTTGCAAAATGGGGAGTTTGGACTAACTGGCCCCTTCTGGCTCTCAGTGGAGATCTCGGGTTTTGTGGGTCTTACCATGAGGACTGAGGGCAGTGATGGGGAGGGCAAGGACATGCTGTAAGCTCTCCAGCCATTCTCTTTGCTCCTTCTCGTTGGGACAGGCAAAGACAAATCTTCTCGCTGGGGTGACGATGGTGATACCGGCCTTCCAGTGATTCCCCCGGATGCCCTTAGGGAACTCATCGTGGATCTCATATCCATCCTCCTTGCTCCCGATGAAAACCTGACCTTGCTCAAATGCATCCTGGAAGGAGAACAGGTGATTGGAAGTAAGCAGACACCTTCATCCTGGGCTGCTGTGGACCATCCCTCAAAAGAATTTTCCCCCTTCCTCCTTTTCCAAAGGATTAAAGGGTCTTCCGGATGTTGTTTTTTGCTGGGGAAGGGGGGAGCAGAATGTGGTCGAGCAGTAGTGCAATTCAAAGCCCTAATCAGGGAGGGATAAGTGAGACTTTCTGTTTTTGTTTTCTTCCCAAAGCACCAGTCTTTGGGCACTTTTATTAAATAGGAATCTTATTATCTCATTAGCATGAATAATTAGTCCAAAAGAAGGCCTCCCTCCCTTCCAGACTCCTCAGTAGTAACTTCCCAGTGCATTGGTATGTGTCTTCCTCTGATAGAATGGTGTCAGGGGTCTTTCCCACCAGAGGGTCTTATGTCCCAAAGATCAAGATCCCTCTTCTGAATTTTGATTTGTTCCAGGAAACAAGAATTGCTAGTTTTCTGTTTCTGGACAAAGTGGGGATTCAGAAAATCAATCCTTTGCATCCAGGACAAGAGTTCCCAAATTAGAGTACAGGATGTCCAGAGTGTACCTGAAACTTGTCAACTATTTTAAAAGTAAAGGAATACCTGGTGGGACTGGGGAAGAACTTAGAGGGAGAACAACTTTATGATACCATATAAATGTTTTATGTACCAAGTAAAGTTTTCTTTAAGAAAAATCAATATTTTTATCTGCATATAGATGGAAAAGTTTAGAATTTATTTCCTTTCGTATTGAGTAGGGGAAATGAGAATGTTTGCTGAAAGCCAAAGGA
Source organism: Antechinus flavipes (assembly GCF_016432865.1). Lineage (NCBI taxonomy): Eukaryota > Metazoa > Chordata > Mammalia > Dasyuromorphia > Dasyuridae > Antechinus > Antechinus flavipes. The sequence continues at coordinate 32,942,816 of NC_067401.1, read as the reverse complement.
TCTGGAAGACTGGAAAAAATTGAGAATCCTTGAACCAGACAACAATTAATTCCAAAGGCAACAATAAGAAAAAAATAAACAAGCCCATTAAACTGTAGCAGAAAAGATTTAGGTTAGCTATAGAAAAGCGTCTGACCCTAAAATGAACAACCAATGATGAGGCTGTCCATTGGTCTAAAATAATTCAAGAGCACTTCTACCCTAAAATAGGAGAATGAATAAGATAATGTCCTGATGGGTTTTTGTGACCATTACTAAACTGGAATTCCCTATGTAAATTACAGTTATTATCTACACTAGATTCCACACTTCCCTTTGGGGGCTGGGGTTCCCTTTGAATCAACAAAACTGTCTCTTACCAGTGGATGCTTGTAATACAGTAGCCTCCTCTCCTGTGGGTCAAGAGCAAACCATCGTTTTTTAAAAGCTTCTCTCTGCTAAGAGACAGAGACAAATATATAGTCAGAGAGAGACATAGAGACAATGAGATAAACAATGATAGACACAGAGGAAGAAAATTTTATCTTTATCATGTCCAAAGGGGTGATGGGGCACCTACCAAAGCTAGAAGTCAGAAAGCAGACATGGACTGAGCCCAGGCAGAATGTCATTTCCCCCTGGGATGTAAATGGAAAGTTTCTAAAGTCTGGGATGTAGATGCTTTTTCTCCCCTCCAAAAACCTCCCAGGAAAGATCAAACAGTAGAGATTATCCCTCCCTCGTTTCTGGAAGAATCAGACCATAGACTTAGAACTGGAAGGAACCTTATAGGACAAAATCTAACTCCTCTTTTTTACAGATGAGGAAAATGAGTCACTAAGAGAAAAAATGACTTGTCTCAAGTCAGGTCAAGAGGAGAAGAGACTTGAATCCAGTCTCCGACCACAACTCCATCGCTTTTTCTGCTATATCCATCCCAAAACCATATTGATTGATTAATTGGAGGGGGAAGTTTTGGGGTGGATATAGCAGAAAGTAATGGAGTTGCCGTCAGAGACCTCGTATTAGGGATGCAAATATAAAGGAGAAAGCTGTCGCTACTATCAAGACTTTTCCTTGGATTCATGATGGTAGAAGGTAAGTAGGGAAACTCCTCCTAGGAGTTCCCCCACATTCCTTCTCTGGGCCCATTATCTGACCTTGTTCTCTTATTTTCTAAGATAGTGAAAGGCCATTCATTTTGAGGGGAGGTATTTTTAAAGATAGAGAAAACCACACTAAATTGTAGAGAAACCACACTAAATTGATGGGCGATGCTCATTCTTTTTTTTTTTTTTTCAAGGCAATCGGAGTTAAGTGACTTTCAGGGTCACACAGCTAATAAGTTTCAAGTGTCTGAAGTTGGATTTGAACTTAGGCCTTCTAACTCCAGGGCCAGTGCTCTATCTACTATATCACCTGGCTGGCCCCCATTCTTTTCTATCCCTGTTTTTCTCACAAGTTGGGGACCCTACAGCTCCCTCAATCATATTGCCTCCCTGAGGATTCTCCTCAGGCTCTGAAAATGTGGGTTCCTTAACCAAAAAGGAAAATGACAAATGTTAGAGGGACTGTGGGAAGGTAGGTACATTAATTCATTATTAGTAGAGCTATAAACTTGTCCATTCTTCTGGAAACTAATGTGAAAATGTTCCCCCCAAATTATTAAATTGTACATATATCTTTTGGCCCAGTGATACCCCTACTAGGTCTGAACCTCAAAAAGATTAAAGAGAGAAGAAAAGAACCCAGATGTACAAAAGTATTTAAAGCAACTACTTTTGTATTGGCAAAGAACTAGAAACTGGGAGGATATCTCCATCAATTAAGGAATGACCCTATGTCATATAATAATATTCATATTATTATATACCCTATGTCATATAATAATATTCATATAACCTATGGCAAGGGTCCTCAAACTTTTTAAACAGGGGCCAGTTCACTGTCCCTAAGACTGTTGGAGTGTTATGCCACAGTTCTCTTTAACTGTCCTGACTCAGTTTCCCTGTACAAGTTTCCCTTGTCTCAGTTTCCTTAATTGTTCTGTCTCAATCTCTTTAGTTGTAAATCCCCCTCTGACCCAGTAAAATTGAGGATTATTTGCTCTCAGGTTATAAATTAGCAAGATAAACAAGAGAATAGACCTCCTGATTTACAATATCCCTCTAAAATATTCCAAGATATCTCACTGATATCTTTATTTCTTTGTATTCAGACATCCTGTTTCTGGGTTCTTAGAATTTGTGGCCTCCCCCATCTTGATAGAGGTTTTCCCTCACTTCTTACCCCTTCCTTTGTTTAGAGAAAAGGTATTTAAGAAGTTGGGGTCCCTCCATTCATTGCTGGAGGGTGGCGGCTGTCGGCTGTATGCTTGACGCTGGATTCTTTGGGATGACAGCCCTGGGACCAAAATGGATTCCTTGATCCCAGTATATCTTTATCTCTGTCTGACTGGATAATTTGAGACAAGAGTCCTGTCCAGTCAATCTTACTCTCCCATTAATAAAATATTAAAAATTCTCTAATCTCTCTCCTGCCTCAGTTTCTCTGGCATCACAGGAGGGCCAGACTATAGTAAAAACAAAAACTTTGTTTTGTGAGCCTTTAAATAAAGAAACTTCATAGCCCTGGGTGAGGGGGATAATCGTCCTCAGCTGCTGCATCTGGACCCCTGACCTATGGTATATGAATACTATTGTTGTTCAGTCACATATCTGACTTTCTGTGACCCAATTTGGGGATTTCTTGGCAGGATACTGGAGTGGTTTGCCATTTCCTTCTCCATCTCATTTTACAAATTTGGGAAGCAGGCAAACAGGATTAAATGACTTGCCGAGAGTCACACAATTAATGTCTAAGAATCTGAACTCAGGTCTTCCTGATTCCATTCTAACTATAAGAAATGATGATGGACTTGTGTGAACTGATGGAGAGAGAGATGATTAGAACCAGGAAAACCATTCATACTACAAGACAAATGAATTTGAAAGACTTAGCAACTCTTGTGAACACAATTATAACTCCAAAGGAGTCAATAAAACATGCCATTCACCTCCTGATAGGTGATATACTCAGGGCAGATATACCTAGCAATGTGTGAATTTGTTTTGCTTAACTATACATGTTTGAAACAGAGATTTTATTTTTCTTTCTTTCTTACTGGGTAGACTAGAGCGAGAGAAGGCAGATTTTTGTTGACTATTAAAAAATGTAAAAACCATCTTCATCATCCCCTCCTCAAGAGAAAAGCACCTCTCTCTCTCTCTCTCTCTCTCTCTCTCTCCACACACACACACACACACACACACACACACTCTCTCTCTCTCTCTCTGTCTCTCTTTCTCTCTGTCTGTCTGTCTGTCTGTCTCTCCCCATCTTTCTCTTTCTGAACTGCAGTCTATAAGTTAGAGAGGTAACCATTTCATCAGGAAACAGACATTGCCCCCTTTCTTAGGCTGTGGGCAAGAAGTCTCAGAAAAGGGAAATCCAGAAAACCAGACACTGCTCAGGAGGACAAAAATCTAGGCCTTGAACAGAACCCAGGCCCAGCATTCTAACATGCAGGCTGTGAGACTGGGGAATGATGAAGTGGCTCTGAGTCATAGGGGACAGTCCAAAAAGAAGCCTGAGGAGCCTGTGTTGTTCAGTCTGATTCTCTCTGTGAACCAGACACAGGATCCCCAAGCACAAAGGAAAGAAAAAGAGCTGTGTGTGAGCCTGTAAGCATGTGCCCTCACCCATGTATGTGTACAAGTGGATCTTTATAGCTAGCATATGTATATTTGGCAGTGTGACCAAGTGGACTTGGAATAAAAATATCTTGCCTCTGATTTGTTTGTTTGGTTTATTTTATTTTATTTCCTCTGACTTGCTGGCTCTGTGACTGCAGGGAAATCCTTTAATCTCAATAAACCTAAGTGTCCTTCTCTGTAAAATGGGAATAAGCATCAGCTTTACTGAGAGGCAATAAGAATCAAAGGAGAAAATGTATCATAAAGTGTCACACAAGCCACAAAGGGATATATAAGTATGTGCTATTATGGGTTACTTTTCTGAGAAAATCTGAATACATTGGACTTCCTGTTATTAATTGTTTAGAAATAAGCACTGACACTGGCCTGATCTAACAGTAGCATGGGATAGATGGTAAATTCTTTCTCTGCTTCTGTATGAGCCATATTCCTTCAAAATTATCTTCTATTTATTTTTATTTTATTTATTTATTCTATTTTATTTATGTGCACTTTGTTCCCCCCAAATTGAACGTAAGCTGCTTAAAGGCAGGGAGAATTTCATTTTGGTCTTTGCATCTCATAGTATCTGGCTCATAGTAGGTGCTTTATAAATACTTGTTGAATGATTGATATCACTGAGGGGATTTTATTGTTTGCTTGTGGTTGCCCAGAAATAAGGCTTAAAGAGGAAGAGTAGCAGCTAAATGTGCTCAACCTGGGGTTATAAAGTCCTGAGGTCAAATCTGGTCTCAGATATTAGCTGTATAAACCTAGGACAAATCATTTAACTTCTGCCTGCCTTAGTTTCCTCATCTGTAAAAAAGAGATGATAATAGTCCCGGTTTCCAACTTGTTGTGAGGATAAAATGAGATTCTATTTGTAAAGTACTTTACAATTCTTAAAGGACTATTTAAATTCTAGCTATTATCAATTAGGCTGGATTTAAGGGAAGTGCTTAACTTTTCATTTTGATTTGGAAAGTTCAGAGGAACACTGCTTTTTGTGGGAGGAGGAGCGCAGTCTTAACCAGGATTCTTCATCTAAACACTCTCCTACCTCCCCCAACTATTTCCCAAGCCTTTCCATGATACTGGATCCCTTTTTCCTCTTCACCCAAAAGCATACCTTTGGACCAGTCTTTTCCATGTATCCTTGTTTGAGGTAATTCCTGGTGATGTGAGGCAGGAGCTAAGATGGAAAGAGAAGCAAACATTGATTTCATAACTATTCCAGCAGGGACTGAAGTTCAAGTCCACTTATGACAATGTACAATATACAGTGTGTTTTCAATGTTGCGTTTGAACTCACAACCAAAGGGAAGTCTAAGCAAAACTATCTTAGTGGGGGACCTCAATCTTCTCCTCTCAGAATCAGACAAATCTAACCACAAAATAAACAAGAAAGAAACTAGGGAAGTTAATAGAATCCTAGAAAACCTAGATATGATAGACTCTGGAGAAAACTGAAGAGGGACAGAAAGGAATACACCTTTTTCTCAGCAGTACATAAAAATTGGCTATGTATTAGGGGATAAAAATCTCACCATCAAATACAGAAAAGCAGAAAATAGTAAATGCTTCTCTTTCAGACCATGATACAATAAAAATCATATTTAATAAAAGACTAGGGAGAGATAGAATTAAATTCCATTAAATTCCAAATGGAAATTAAATAACTAATTCTAAATAAGGGGGCCAACAAATCACAGAAACATAATTTCACCTAAAAGAATAACAATAATGAAACAATATACCAAAATCTATGGGATGCAGCCAAAGCAATTATTTTTTAAAATTCTATATCTCTAAATAGTTACATGAATAAAATAGAGAAAGAAAAGAATAATGAATTAGACATGCAACTAAAAAAAGCTAGAAAAAGAACAAATTTTAAAACCCCAATTAAATATCAAATTAGAAATTCTGAAACTCAAAGGAGAAATAAAATTGAAACCGAGAAAACTATTGAACTAATTAATAAAACTAAGAGTTGGTTTTATGAAAAAACCAACAAAATAGATAAAGCTTTGGTTAATTTCATTAGAAAAAGGAAAGGAAAGAAAACCAAAGGGAAGTCTGGAGTGAGAAAGGATGTGTATTTGTTGTTGCCAGAGCTATATTTGGATCACGAGCAGTTGCAATATTGATACTGAAAGTGAATTATTGCAGATAGTTTGTGGGGATACCTTTCCAGCTATTTCTACTTTCTGTCTGGGGGAGTTGAATAAGGGTGATGGGTCATTTCAGAAGCATCTTGCTGACTCTTTTTAGCTCTAATTATTAGCTTTTGTTGAGAGATCCCAGGAAAGTCTGTTGAAAAACCTAACTCTTTCAATTTATTGTCAGTTTCTCTCCTACTGACTGCTCTCTGCCCACAAACATGTCTCTCCCATCCTCAAAAAACCCAACCCTTTCATCCCCAATAAATATCTTCCTATATCTCTTTTGCCCTCTGTAGCTAACTCTTCAAAAAAGCCATCAACAATAAAAGCCTAGTCCACTTCCTTTCACTTTCTTTTAACCCTTTACAATTTGACTTTTGACCTTATCATTCCACCAAAATTGTTCTCTCCAAAGTTACCAATGATCTCTTAGTTGCTAAACCAGTGATCTTTTCTCAGTCCTCATAATCCTTGATCTCTCAGCCTTTGACATTGGACGATCACATTCTCTTCCTTGATCTTCTCTCTAAGTTCTCAGATCACCTTTTCTCTCTTGGTTTTCCTCTTACCTCTCAGACCACTCCTTCTCTTTTCCCTTTGCTGGATCCTCCTCCAGATCATGCCCTCTGACCACAGGTGTCCCTTAGGGTCTGTCTGGCTCTCTTCTCTTCTCCCTCTATCCTATGTCAACTGGTGATTTCTCTGGTCATCCCCCATGTCTGTAATACTCTCCCTCCAAGTCCTGGCTTCTTTAAGTCCCAACTAAAATCCCATCTTCTTAGAAAATTTTTCCTAACTCCTCTTAATCCTAGTTAAGGGTTAGGTCTTTCCTCTCATCCTATGATTAGCTTAATTCATAGATTTAGAGGTAGAAAGGACCTTAGAGGCCATCAAAACCACTGCCCTTCTTTCACAGATGAAAAAGTGAAATTCATAAAAATTATGTGACTTGCCCAGGATCACACAAATAGTGAGTATTAAAGGCAAGATTTGTACCTCTGTTTCTGTCTCTTCCTACCTCTGTAGGGCAGAAGTGGAGATTTTGAGATGGGGAATATTAAGAATTGAAAACTGAAATTTGCCACCCAAGACTCAACAGAGAATGGTGGAAATCAAACAGTGGTTGGTGGTTGTGAAAGAAATTGAAAAGGAAATGAGTTAAGTTGCTAGTGTCATGCCTGACATCATGAATGGGCTAAAGAGGAGGAAACAGGCCCAAGAAAGGATGCAAAGAAATCATGATTGAAAGAGCAATTCATTTAAGAAGTGGGTGCCCATGGGTGAGGAACAAGGCATATGATGTCTGATTTCTTTCCCAGGGCAAAGGGAATGTGCTGATTGGTTTTGCTATGATTTTTCTCTTCCTCTTTTTTAAAAACAAATCTTGTTTTAAGGATTGGTTCTCTGGTATGGGGAAATGCAGATTATATTAAAAACAAAATATATCAATAAAATATTTTTAAAATAACTATTTTGGAAGTATCCATAGAAGAATACACATGTTTAACATATATTGGAATACTTGTTGTCTAGGGGAAGGAGGAAGAAGGAAGGGGAGGGAGAAAAATTTGGAACACAAGATTTTGCAGGGGTGAATATTGTAAGCTGTTTTTGCATGTATTTTGAAAATAAAAAGCTATTATTAAAAAATTAAAGTTAAAAATATATTTTATGATATTTTAAGGTTCATAAAGCATTGTAATATTTTTTTTCATTTTTTAAAATAAAGAGTATTAAGTTTTTGGAGATGGAATGTAAATCAACACATACTATATTCATTTTTTTCCTTTTTCTTCTGTTTTTTCTCTAGTGTTTTTTCCTTTTGTTCTGAGTTTTCTTTCCTAACATGATTCATAAAGAAATGTCTATTAAAAAATTAATGTGTATATATAATCAGAAAAAAATTAAAAGGAGGGGGGAAGAGTATTAAGTTTTAAGTCACAGAGGCCTGAAATTCTGTCGAGAATATTCATTGCCTCTGTGACGTTGAGCAAGGCATTTGACCCCTCTTGAGATCTCAGTTTCCAAATGAGAGGGCTGGACAAGGCGATGTCTCAGGTCCCTTCTGGTATTAAATCTGTAATGCAATGATTATAGATCAGTGAAAAGATTATTGAGATTGAGATCAGAGACTCGGAAAAGCTACGTTCAAGTCTTTGTTCTGGTACAATCTAACAGTGTGAACTCCAACTAGTTCCTCTGTAATTAATTCCTCTGTAGCTCAGTTTGAGAGAATTAGCTAAATAATTTAATCTAATGCTTCATAATTCTAAATCAGGCTCAGATAATAATTATTTGGGATAACAGGCTCCAAGACAGGAAAAGCCTGGAGATAGATGAGGGCTGGCTAGGGAGGGAAAGGAAAATAAAAGATTAAGATGGTTGAGGGAAAGAATGGGAATGAGAATGCTGACCAATGACTAACTTCCTACTGATGGGTCAGCAACATTTTTAAAGCCACTTTAGGTCAAATAAGGCTAAGTAAGCATTTGTACTTTGTCCTGTTTGTCATCGAGTCGTTTTCACTCATGTCCGACTCTCCGTGACCCCATTTGGGAATTTCTTGGCAGAGATATTGGAATGCTTAGCCATTTCCTTCCCCAGAACATTTTACAAATGAGGAACTGAGATAAACAGAGTGAAATGACTTGTCCAGAGTCACACAGCTAGTAAGTGTCTGAGGTCGGATTTGAACTCAGAATGACGAGTCTTCCCGACTCCTGACCTGGCGTTCTCTGCACTACAGTGCCCCCTAGCAACCCTACTGTGTCCTGCTACACTCTTTCAAAAAGAGCCTTCTTATATACTCCCTTTTCATTTTATCAGTTCAGAAGTCCTCCTGTCCCAACCAATAATCCCAATGGAAAACATTTCCATTTTAACCACTCGGAAAAAATGCTTGGCTAGTTTTCAAAGCCCCAGTTCCAGCACTCAGAACTTTCCCCCTCCCTCTCCCCCAACCCCTCTGTCCCACCCAGTCTGGCATATTCTTCCTGTTTCTGACCCCATCTCAGTCTCCATTCCAGTCAACTCCTTACTTAAACAGAAAGACAGCTAGACTCCAGCCATCTGAAGTTAGATGAGTCAGATCTGTCCCATTCTCTTCCTGTTTCACTTATAATGGAGATAACCGGCCTCTCTCCCTGGGCAGGACACCGTGAAGCAAAAGCCAATCCATCCCGTTAGAAGGCAAACCCATTTTTGTCTTTGCTTACCCAGCACATAGCATGGTACCTGGCGCATAGTAGGTGCAAAAGCTTATCGAGACGAATGAATGATCCCGGATTCTATCCCTAGCCCTGCCATTTACTAGCTACATGAACACAGATTTAGAGCTAGAAGGAACTTCAGAAGTCAATCAGTCCTGCTCGTCGCAACAGATTTAAGTCTTGGGGAGGGATAGAGGAGATATCAACAATAGGGTTCTCCTCTGACTCCAGCACTCTTTCCACAACACCACACTGTGTCACCTCGGAGACTTAGTTTCTTTTTCTGTGAAATGGAGAGAATAATCCCCTGTCCCATCATTCCCTCAGGATTATTTTGAGTATTAAATATGAGAGTGAATGGAGTGCCGGACCATATTTTAGGGAGGGATTAGGGAACAATGACAACCAACTGTTCAATTAATCTCCCTAAAGCACACTTTTGATGTCACTCTCCTATCAAAAGCTATCCACGGTTCTCTGTTGCCTATTGGCTTGGCCCTGTGTGATCTAGGACCCAAGTTTTTCTGCAATTCCCTCATCATACTGCCACCTCTTTCATATCTGGGATATGGGGATAATTCAGCAATCCTGAATCTTGTCCATGAAATCTTTTTTTGATTTCTCAGCCTTAAGTAACCTTTACCTACTGAGAAATCCTACAGCATGTGGTTTGTCTTTAGCATGATTTAACAGTAAACAGAAGGGTCAGGAAGGCCTGATTTCAATTCTTGCTATGAAATTCTAAGCAGATCACCCGGGGAACTTTAAGACTCACAAGTAATGGTAGAGGGAATCTCTTCATCCAGAGGCCCCTGCACCATTCAGATTTCTAATTCAAATACATTTTTAACATTCTATTTTATTCCATTATTCATATTTAAGAGATGCCTTTTGGACACAGCAAGATCAATATGAACTGATGTAAAATAAAGTGAGAAGAACCGGGTGATCATTGTGTGCAGAAATAGCAATATTGATTAATCGTGAAAGACCTGGCTACTCTGGCAATGACCCAAGACAATTCCAACAAACTCATGATAAAAAATGCTGACCACTTCCAGAAAGAGAACTGATGAATTGAGTGGAAATGGAAGTATAATTTTCTCATTTCATTTTTTTCTGTTTTAAAAAAAAATATGGCTAATATGAAAAGATGTTTTGCATGATTTTACATGTAAATAGATACATTGGTTGTCTTCTCAGTGTATGGGAAAAGAGGTAGGAGAGAGGAAAAGAATTTGGGACTCAAATTTAAAAAGAAAAGACTCTTAAGTAATTAAATAATAAATTAAAATGTTTTAAAGAAGACATTTTGGTATGAGAGCTAACAAAGCTGGTGTGTGCTAGTAAATATTTAACAATCAACTGGGGGGGGCAGAGATATTTTGGTATGAGAGACAACAAAGCAGAGGAATGCTGGTAAATGTTTAACAACTAGCTGGGAAGGAGCAGGCAAGGGGAGAAATGTATATACAATATTTAAATTTACTTAATTAATATTTTCCATCACTTTCTTAAGTCTAGATAATCAACAAAGAAGATATCAAGAACTTGATCTGTTAGCACCAATTTCCAAGTCTAGTCCCATTTTTCAGATGAGCCCCAAAGTGATTAAATGACATGCCCAAAGTCATACACTTAGTGAGCGTCAGGGGAAGTTCTTCCGCTTCCTTTCACACCTTCCCTCCAATAAGTCTCTGGGTCTCCTGGATTCAGTCCTGATCTCAGACTAAAAGCCAACAGGAATGTTTTCCACCCCAGCCCCACTGCCCCAGGATTCCTGGTCCAGCCTGACAAAGGCTGAGATGCTCAGAAAGCCCAGAGAACAAGAATTTCTTCCCGTTGCATAGAAATCTGGGTGCAAACACATCTCTGCCCTGAAGGATGGAGACTCAAGAGAAAACTAAAGACTGCAGGAGGACTGTAGAAAATGGATCCTCATGTAGCTCACCTCAGACTCCGGGAGTTCAGGAAAGGCTGTTTTCAGATAGTGTAGACGGGTAGCTCGAAGGGCATTGAACCAGTCCACTATCTCCTATAGAAATACATAAAAATAAAGTCAAGGCAGTTAGTGAGGTGGGGAGCCAGACCCCCTACATTTGGGGAGTAGAGATTAGATAGGTTTCCTGGCTGATAAAGAATATCAGTCATGTGCTGCCTACTACCCATGCAACGTTCAGCTCCTTCTCCCTCTTCCTAACACATCTTACTTTATAAAATCTTGTCTTGTTCTCAAAGCATTACTCCAGAACTTGTCCCTGATTCCTTCTTAAGCTCCTCTACACCTGCATTCTTCAAACATTTTTAAATCATCTCTCCATCTCAGTATAAAAAAGTCTATTTACTCATTTACAAATTATGTATGATATATTTATATATTGTGTTTATACAAACTGTTGTACTAGTAATTCTGCACATTATAAAACTTAAACAAAAATAGAAATTATAAAAAGCTAGAGTCAATAGGGAGTCACTGGAGTTTACTGAGGAGGGGAGCGACAGGGGAATACATGCAGCTGAGGAAGACAGAGTAAGATAGGTTGGAGCAGAGAAGGACTTGAGGCAGGGAGACCAACTGTGAGTCAAAAAACCTGTATGTGGGAAAACAGGAGATAGATGTGATATCTCTCATCCATCAACAAGTAGAATCAACAAATCTTGGCAACTGATTGGGTACGATGGGTAAAGAAGAGTAAGGATGATTACAAGGTTATAAATCTAGGTGACTAGAAGGATAGTGCGGTTCTTAATGGAAACAGACATAATAGAAAGAGACAAGAGATTGGGGGAAAGAGAATGAATTTTGCATTGAACACGCTGAATTTGAGAAGCCAACAGGACATCCAATGAGAAATCCCCACTGGACAGCTGGTAATACGAAACAGGAGCTCAGGAGAAAGCCCAGAGATAGATATAGAGATCTGAGAGTCAAGTCATCTGCACAGAGATGATAATGGAATTATGAGAATTGATGAGATCACTCAAAGAGAGGATGAAGTGATAGAAAAAAAAGGGGGGGCAGTGGCTAGGATAGAGATTCAGGATAAAAAAGGTATATCTATAGTTATGGAATGAGAGGCTTGGATGACAGCCCAGCAAAGGAGAGGGAGAAGCATCCAGACAAGTGTCATGAAACCCCAAGAGGACATCCAGCAGGAAAGGACCAACAGAGAAGTCAAGAAATGCTCTGGAGATTAAAATGTAATGGGGAACTATTTAACAAAATAAATAAAAATACAATAAAATATGTTAATATGTGATTTTCCCATCCTTTCTATTTGAGTTTGATATCACTGGACTAGGTTTCCTTGAAGTTCCTTCTAGTGCTGACTCAATGTTCACATCTACCTTATTTCTTCCCTCTCTATTATCCAAGGGATTGTTAAATCCAATTCCGCTTTCACATTCTCTTATATCGGTCTCCTCTCTATTCACAGAGCCACCATCTAGGTTAAGATCCTTATCATAATTCTTTTTTGTCTTTTTCAATGGTTTTTAAACTCTCTTAAAATCTGCTCTTAACCTTTATTGACTATATTATCTTCCTGAAGCACACCGCTGCTCAGAACCCTTCAGTGGATCCCTTTTGACTCCATGATGAATTTCAATTTCTCATCTTGGCTCTCTATAATCTATCATTTCAGCATTATTTCACATTATTCCTCCACATCTATTCTGCCTAAATAGTCTCATCCTTTTGCCCTCCTCCCTCTGTGTGCTTCCAGAGATCCTCCCCCATGTCTGTAACTCACATCCTTCTCATCTCTATTTGTTGACATCTTCCCCTCTCTTTGAAGATCAACCATCTCTTCACAAAATCTTCCTCTCTCCCAATGGAAAGTGTCTTTCCTGCCTTAAATTTTCTTAGAGAACTTAGAGAATTCCTTTGCTCCTAAAGCATTATACCTAGGATTATGTTTATTTTCCTCTATTCCTTTTTTCCATCCTTGTAATATCAGCATCTAGCACAGAATCTGGTTTATAGTATATACTTAATAAATAAATGCCGGTTATTTTCAACCAGATTCAAATATCAGAAACATCTCACGAGTCTAACTAATGTACAGTTGATATGCATGGCCGTGTGACTTTAAAAAGGAAAAAGAGAAGAGTTATTGAGACATATTCTTAAAAAACACTGAGAAGGTTGAAGAGAAGCACCAACAGGACACCTCTGAAAGCTACAAATTGGCCTAATAATATATTTTTTAAAGAAAAACAAACTGTTCCTAATAAAGACCTATAGTTTTATGTGCAACCAATATTTATTTATTTATTTGTTTTTGCTGAGGCAATTGGGGTTATGTGACTTGCCCAGGGTCATGCAGCCAGGAAGTGTTAAGTGTCTGAGGCCAGATTTGAACTCAAATCTCCTGACTTCAAGGCTAATGTTCTCTCCACTGCACCATCTAGCTGCCCCTGTACAACCATTTTTTGTTGTTGTGTTCTCCTTCATATGGGAATGCCCATATAAAGGACATTTTTAAATGAGATGGGGAGGATGAGGGTAGATGGGAGGGGTTTTATTAAGTTCAAAAATTACCTTCAAAATGCCTTCCATTTGATCTGTGTGTATATTACGTGTACATAGTTGTCTGCATAATTTTTACCCCTTTAGAAGGTAAGTTCCTTGATCATAGGGACCATGTTTTTCCCTTTCTTTCTGGGGATATTGGACACCCATCTTATTTCAAATTTTGTGGCTATTGTTAAAACTGCTCCAGTCACAAAGGAGGAGGGGAGTGGATTTGGAATCAGAAGACTTTAGCTCCCAGTCTTGGTTTTACTTACCACCTGTGTGGTCTTAGGGAAGATGTTTTACTTCTCTGGATCTAATTTGTTGCTCTGTAAAACCAGGGGGTTCCATTGGATGATCTCTCAAGGCTCTTTTTGGATATAACTTGGATTCTTTTGGAGATCTTTTGGAACAACCTCCAATCCCCTCACCAAAGCCAGTGATTGAATTTTCTAGATGAATATTTACACCTCAGAAATTGGTAAGCAATATAAGTCAGGCCTGGGTTTTTTTTTAATTGTTGATTGTCAAGATTTAATAAAGAGATGGAGAAAATGGTTACACCCCTGGGTAGATCCATACCTGTGATTTCATCAGCACAGGGAATTCCCAGTTTGGAAACTCCCTCTGCCAGTGAGGTAGAGCTGTACCTTTTCTGGGACTAAATCTTGTTGCCTTTACCCTGAAAAGTTAAAGTGACTTGTCCAGGATCATGAAGCTAGAATGTGTCAGAGGAAGGATATACCCCTCAGGTCTTTCTGATTGTCACTTCCTTAGCTGGCACCAAATGCCCCTCGATCTGTCTTTCTATGGCAGAGACAGGGCAGCTTGTGACAGGGCAGCTGCTAGGACTTCTCCTTCCTCTGGCTACTAATCAAGAACATATGATTTCTATGGATTTCTGCCTTTCTCTGGAGGCCTTTATGTATTGGCAACCCAAGATTGGCCACATCAAGAAGCAAGGAGCTAAAAACTGAAAACAGGAGGCTCTATCCTACAACTGTACTCACTACCCTCTTGCTGATAATAGTAAAGATAATGGCAGCTGACATTTATATAGCACAAAATATTTTACAAAATGCTTTACAAAATTGTATTATCCAAAGTGAGGTAGATTGAACAAGTGTCCCCGTTGCCCCTGTCCTTCAAATTGTATTCACTCATTACTCTCTTACTGTTAATAGTAAAGAAAGGTAGCTGACATTTATATAGCACAAAATTTTACAAAATGCTTTACAGAATTTTATCCTAAACTGAGGTAGATTGAACAAGTGTCCCCATTGTACAGATGATTAAAAGGAGGCTAAGATGATTTTTCTAAAGCCCCATAGAGAGTTAGTAGCACAGCCAAGGTCTGAATGCTTCAGTCTTGAATGTATTAAAGCCCGGGACTTCTTAAAATGGGGCTGGGTCCCTTGCTCTGCCTTTTTCTGCCTGAATTCCCTAGAGTCCAGGGGTCCTCAAACTTTTTAAATAGGGGGCCAGTTCACTATCCCTCAGACTGTTGGAGGGCCGGACCATAGTAAAAACAAAAACTTTGTTTTGTGGGTCTTTAAAGAAAGAAACTTCATAGCCCCGGGTGAGGGGGATAATCGTCTGCAGCTGCTGCATCTGGCCCATTTGAGGACCCCTGCTAGACTCTTGTTATCTAGACTCTCTCCTAAACTACAGACCAGCCT
This sequence comes from Antechinus flavipes, assembly GCF_016432865.1. Classification (NCBI taxonomy): domain Eukaryota; kingdom Metazoa; phylum Chordata; class Mammalia; order Dasyuromorphia; family Dasyuridae; genus Antechinus; species Antechinus flavipes. The sequence goes on along the minus strand of NC_067401.1, from coordinate 32,927,534 downwards.
CAATCTCCACTTCTGTGAATGGCCCTTTGCTCCCTTCCTATCCCTTTATGCTCATGCTGATCTCCAGACCTCTTCACTTCATTTGGGACAAAGTACCTCACCGTTCTCCCCCAATTCATCTGAGTGGGCTTCCCATACATCACCACTTTCACACTGAACCTAAATTCTCTGTCTTCCCATGCCCCCAGGACTACCTCGACTAACTGATTTCCCCTTTGTGATTTATTGCTACCTAAAAAACCCTGCCCTGGCGTTACCTGCTCTCTGGTCCACCCCTGAATTAATGATTGGAGATTAATTAGGCTAATGCTTTTCATCATGGAGGGAGAATCTCCAAACACAGAGGAGAAGCGACTTACCTTCCCACTCTCATGATACACAAAAAGGTTCCTGGTGTGACCATCTTTCTTGTAGGTAATCTGCAGTCCATGGGGGTTTCCTATCTTCTCTGTCTGAAATGTAGCGTTCAAGTCCTTTATACTGATGACAGCTTTGGGTGCTTTTCCCTGAAATTTAAAAAAAAAAAAAACCTCTCCAAAAACAGTCCCTTTACTTGATTAGAAGCTGTTTGAGGAAAAGGCCCTTTATTATCCATATTTCCTATCTCCCTAATGCTCTGAACCCAGCAGGCATTTAATAAGTGTTTGTTGAATGAATAAATGAATGAAAAAAAGGAATGAATAATAGGCAGCCTTAGTTCAATTAACCCAGAGATATTGACCATTTCTCATATCCAACTCAGCCGCCCCAGCTGCTAGACCCTCCCTTCCAGGATTAGGTTCTTTCTACTTTTTAGGTAGCTTGCCCATACTTGGTTTTATTATTGTTATCATTCCCATGAAAATGCAAACTATTTAAGGGTAAAGCTCAATTTTGTCTTTCTGTTTCCAGTTCTTAGCACAGTCCTTGACGCATAATAAATATCACTGACTGACTGTAGCCCTGCTCAGTGAGCTCAGGGAACCATTGTCATCTACAGACAATGGCTCTAATTCTGGGTCTAACGCTTCCTGGACAAAAGGCTTAACCTCTTGGAGTCAGTTTCTTCATTGGTACCACAAATTTACAGCCAGAGAAATCTTGGAGATCACCTAGTCCATTTAAAGATTTGTCATTTACAATGTTAGCTGGATGCTGACCTCCCTTGCTCTCCAAGGTGCTTAGAGCCTTGTCATCTGTCCTGTTAGCTCAAGTATTTCCTTTTCATCTGCCATAAACTGAACATGAAAATGAGTTCTCCTAAACTGAACACAGTTCCTATGTTTCATTCTTCAGTCATTTTTCAGTCATGTCCAATTCTTTGAGGAACCATTTGGGATTTTCTTGGAAAAGATATTAGAGCGGTTTGCCATTTTCTTCTTTGGCTCATTTTATATGAATGGAAGCAAACAGGATTAAGTAACTTGCCCAAGATCATACAGTTAGTAAGTTCAAATCTGAAGCCAGATTTGAACTCAGGTTTTCCTCACTCCAGAGTGGTGCTCTATTCTCTGTAACACCTGGTTACCCCTCTTTAAGAACTATCTTTTTTAATTAAAATGTGAACTCTTTGAGAGCAGAGACTACCTCAAATGTCTATCCCAGCACTTAGCACAGAGTAAGAGCTTAATAACTGCTTTTTCATTCATTGCTGTTGTCTAAGAATACGATGGTACTAGGACACAATTGACTACAGTTGGTCCTCTACTGGGATTATGGTTGACTCTTTTGATCTAACCTAGGAATTCTTAACCTGTGTGTGTGTGTGTGTGTGTGTGTGTGTGTGTGTATGTCATAGATCTCTTTGACAATCCAATGACGTAATTTACTTTCCTCAGAATAATATTTTTAAAATACTCAAAGTATATGTAAAATTACAAAAGAAAACAATTACATTGAAATGCAATTTTAGAAGTATTTTTAAAAATTGATAACCACCAGGCTCAGATCTCTATTCCAACCTATTAGGACCAACAGTAACACTTACCTCTTCTTTAGTGTAGTATTTCAAAAGGCCTTCTCTCACCAAAAGGACAAACTTCCTCTTCAGATACTGCCCATTGTCTCTTCCCCGCTTCCATAGGAGTCCTTCTCGGTTGCCTTTAATCAACAAGGATGAGGAAAAGACCTATTAGCACCTATTACCTTGGCTCCCAAATCCCCTCACCAAACAACACTGGATTGATTTGTTATTTCAGTTCAGGACTGGAAGCTGGTCCCTGCCGCCAAAAGTTCTCCAGAAGAATATGACAGAAGGAGCCTAGAACTTGAGACTTACAATAGGAGATATGTTCTTTGCCTAAAACAGAATCTGGCATGTAACAACTACTTAATGATTGATTAATTGACATAAATCCAGCCTCTGACACTTAACAGATGTGTATGGATGATCAAGTCATTCAACTCTCAGTCTCTGTTTCTTGATCTATAATATAAAAATAATACTAAGACTAGTAGTACCCTTCTCATGGAAGTGTAATCAGGATCAGAGGAGATAATTTATTTAAAAAAAAAAAAAGCTTTGTCAACCCTAAAGAACCATTTAAATGTTATTTTTTTTTAAAAGTTATTTATCACTATTATTGTTATCAAAAGTGTGGATGATACCAAAAAAGACAGTTAAGGATCCAAGCAGGACACAGAATATTGATTATGCAAACATGTTCCTAAGAGGGTATTATAAAATAGGCTATTATAAAGATGGCATCTTTTACTGGGCCTGTATCCCAAAGAGATCACAAAAATGGGAAAAGGGACCCACAGGTGCAAAAATGTTTGTGGCAGACCTTTTTGTGGTGGCAAGAAACTGGAAACTGAGTGGATGCCCATCAGTTGGAGAATGGCTGAATAAGTTATGGTACATGAAAGTGATGGAATAGTATTGTGCTAAAATAAATGGTCAGGAGGATGATTTCAAAAGGGCCTGGAAAGACTTATGTAAACTGATGCTAAGGGAAGTGAGTAGAACCAAGAGAACATTATACACAACAACAAGAAGGTTGTGTGATGGTCAACTGTGATGGACTTGATTCTTTTCGAGGTGATTCAGATCAATTCCAATCGACTTGTGATGGAGAGAACCATCTACACTCAGAGAGAGAGCTGTGGGGACTGAGTATAGATCGCAACATAGCATTTTCACTCTTTTTGTTGTTTACTTGCATTTTTTTCTTTCTCATTTTTTCCTTTTTGATCTGATTTTTCTTGTGCAGAATGATAATTGTGGAACTATGCATAGAAGAATTGTGCATGTTTAACCTACATTGGATTACTTGCCATCTAGGGAAGGGGAGGGGAGGAAGGAAGGGAAAAAATTTGGAAAACAAGATTGTGCAAGAGTGATTGTTGAAAACTATGTGTGTATTGTGAAAATAAAATAAAATTTTTATTATAAAAATTTTTAATGACATAAAAGATGTGTCTAATGGAGAAAAGGAGATAAGTTATACAGTCAGAACAAGGATCTGTTGCCTAACAGACTATAAAACTGTCCATGAGATGATAAAGAAGTTAGGAAGCCTTCAGAATGTTGGAGAACTTTTCTTTGAAGGAATGTGGAAATGAACTCACAAAAAAAGCAAACGGGGTGAGAGGCAAGGGTACATTCTGATCGGCATCAGCAGCAGTGAGAGCAGTGATAGCTGCTGGGTGTCCCAAACTTCCCTAAGACTTTTAGGATGCTCTGGATATCAGAAATTCCAAGCTATGTACCTTTGCCCTAAGTGAAAAGAGCTCTTTCTGACTCTTTTCCTCATCCTCCATTTGGATCCCACCAAATTGGATGTAATTTCATTACCCACATATGGTTTACTTAATTCATGAATTATTTGTGGCAGCTTTTAAAAGAGGAATTTGGAAAAACAAACAAAAAAATGTGTTTCTTTGTTTTTAAAGGACCCCTGCACCACTATAAGACTGTTCCTTAAAGCCCCAGATCTGTATTTAAGAATTTTAATTTCTCTGAGCCTGTTTCTTCATTTGTAAAATTTCAAGGTTGAACTAGAGACCCCTTTCAGTTCTTGACCTATGATCCTTTGAATAGAAAATCCCAGGCTGGCTATCCCAAGGGTTTAGTACTACACATTAAATTCATTTAATCCTGATTAACACATTCTATAGTGTAACTATAATGTCTTAATAGGGCAAAGACTAAGGTTTGGACCCGGGATTTCATTAGTAAAGGAGATGCCCAAGTGAGGAAACTCACTCTACCAACACAGGTCAATACTTTCTCTCTCTTAGAAGGTCTCCTTGGACAAGTCAAGTGACTTGCAGTAATGGAACTTGAACACAGGTCTTCCTGGTGACAACAGCTCTCCCACACAGCAGTTTATGGTTTCAGAACCTTAAAGAAGACTCAGTTCATTTTATTTGATCCACCTTTGTGAGGTAGGTGGTCGGGTACTGTCTCCATTTTACAGATGACTAAACTGAGCCTTGGAGAAACTGAGTAGTGTGCTTAAGCCCACAGCAAATAAGCAGTAGAACCAACGCTTGAATCTTTGCTGGATTCACTTTGTAGCCCACTGTCACAGGCTCTCTGGAATTAATATTTTGTAGTATTTGTGCTACAGGTCCTTTTTTGCATCAGATAACTGAGAGTTGACTACACTGATCTGGTAATCATAATTAGCCAGTAAGTCAACAATCATTTATTAAGTGCCTACTATATGCCAGGCATTGTGCTAAGCAGGAGGAATACAAAGAACAGCAAGAGAGTTCTTGCTCTCAAGGAAGTCACAGTCTAATGGAGGGGGCAGTAAATTTTCTCATCAAGAATTTCCCTATATGAGTGAAATTACAGGACCTCTAGAAAATGAATAAGGACTCTTCCTGACCTGAATCTATTATCTATCCATAAACCATAATGGAGGAGCTAGCAATCCCTCTGCCAAGATTCTGCTCATAATACAAGTCATTTCCCAATTGATAAATGGTCAAAAGATATAAACAGACAATTTTTAGAAGAAATTAAAATCATTTCTAATCCTATGAAAAAATGCTCTAAATCACTATTGATTAGAGAAATGCAAATTAAGACAACTCTGAGATACCACTACACATCTGTCAGATTGGCAAAGGTGACAGGAAAAGATAATGGTGAATGTTGGAGGGAATGTGGAGAAAACTGGGACACTGATACATTGTTGGTGGAATTGTGAATGGATCCAATCATTCTGGAGAGCAAACTATGCCCAAAGGGCTATCAAACTGTTTGATCCAGCAGTGTCACTAGTGGGTCTGTATCCCAAAGCGATCATGAAAAAGGGAAAGGGACCCATATGTGCAATAATGTTTGTGGCAGCCCTTTTTGTAGTGGCCAGAAACTGGAAATTGAGTGGCTGCCCATCAGTTGGGGAATGGCTGAATAAGTTGTGGTTTATGGATGTTATGGAATATTATTGTTGGATAAGAAATGATCAGCAGGATGAATACAGAAAGGTCTGGAGAGACATGAACTGAAGCTAAGTGAAGTAATTAGAACCGAGAAAACATTGTGCATGGCAACAGCAAGATTATGTGATGATCAGTTGTGATGGAGTTGGCTCTTTTCAATAATGAGTTGATTCAGGCCAATTCTTATAGACTTGTGAGGACATAGCTATCTGCATCCAGAGAGGAGACTATGGAAACTGAATGTGAATCACAATATAATATTTTCATCATTTTTGTTGCTGTTGTTTGCTTGCCTGTTTTTTTCCTTTCTCATTTTTCCCCCTTTTATATTTTTCTTGTGCAGCATGATAAATGTGGAAAGATGTTTAGAAGAATTGCACATGTTTAACATATATTTGATTACTTGTTGTCTAGGGGAGGAAGAAGATGGGAGAAAAATTTGGAACACAAAGTTTGACAAGGGCCAATGTTGAAAAGTAAAAAGCTATTTTTTTTTAAGATTCTGCTTATAGCACTGAAGTCACATTTTCTTGTGCCCATAAAAACTCAAACTTTAAATGGAAAAATCTGTTTTACCAGAGATGGTCCAGGTGAGGCTGCCAGCCACAAACTCCTGTCTCTCATATTTGGCTCGGATCCATTGTTCCTTTAAGACCCTGAAGAGAGAAAGGCAATGGTTAGTTAGCTGGATCTACCATGTTCTTTTCCATGGGAAAGTTAAGCTTTTGATGAAATTCTCCCAGCTGGAGGGAAAGCAGAGGAACAGCCTCATCCTAGGCAGATACAAGGCTCCCTCCTCCAAATGTTCCCTGGAGGGTAAAGCCAGGATCCTGACTCTCCTAAATTGCTTGCAACCCCTCTCCCCCCCAAAAAAAGGACTCTTAAATGTAAATATTTAAGGTTCCTGAGTTCATGCTCACCTAGTTTATGAGAGGAGTCAAATAGCTTGACAATGTCACCTGTAACTTCTGGAGAAAACATGCACATGCACACACACACACCCCTCTCTCAGGATTCACATCTCATTGATGTGAAACTCAGATTTTAGAATTAAGAAGACCTGGGTGCTTGTGGTGGTGAGAATTGTGGCCAGTGTGGCCAGAGGCTTAGCAGGGATTTCTTGGGTAAATATTGAAAGACGGTCAGCCCTGGGCTCTGGACTCGGTCTTAGGGACTTTTAAAGTGCTTAATGGATTTCTTTTCCCTGATCAAGAGAAAGCAGTTTAAAATGTCAACTTTCTAACCCCTTTTGATCATATCCAATTATATATGTTTATGCATATATATGAAATACCTGTGCCCTACATACGTGTGCATATATACACACATGTCTTATTTGTACATAATTGTTTACCTCTTGTCTCTCCCATTGAACTGGGAGATTCTCAAGGGCAAGGATTGATTTTGCCTTTCTTCGTATCCTAGAGCTTAGTTCAGTGTCTGGCACATAGTAGGTATTTAATACATGTTCCTTTTGAAGTTAAGGATTTAGAGATGGGTTTAAAACCTTCTCAAAGGTAGCCAAGTAGATCTCACTCCCTCTTCCCCATGTCTGCTGCCTCCAGGAGACTCACCCACACACTGAGACTATTCCCTTGCCAGAAAAGGGCATGTGTCCCTTTGCCAATTTAGGGACCCCTATCTTGAATAAGAAAGTTAAGTTCCTGGGATGAGACTTTGGACCTGTCACAAGCTGAGCCATTCCTGGGGAGGGTAGTCTCCTCCATTAGAATGTATACTCTTGGAAGGTAATACTGGGTTTCTTTGTTTTACCATCTCTTAGTATAGTATGTAGTACATACTAAGTGCTTAATAAATGCCTGTTGATCGACTGACTGAATGACTCAGTGCCTTTGCTTACTGGGCTCAGGGAGATACAATCTAGATATCTAGGTTCTAGTTTCCTAGCAAATGCTTTAATCTCTCTGAACCCAGAGCGTGAATCATTGGTATTTAGAGCTGAAAGGAGGTCTTAAAGGTCACTTAGTCCAACTCCTTCCATTTAAATATTTACATTTTCTTTTAAATTTTTAAATGTTTGTTTTTCTCAGCATTCTTTTTTATATTTTTAGTTCCAAATTCTCTCTCACTGCAGCCTACTGAGAAAGAAAAAAGCACGATCATTAGAAAGATTTGTGTTTTCCACTAGCAGTTGGATTCTGACCTCTGACATCCCCAACATCTCTGCTGGAGATATCCCCAAACCACCCTCCGCTCTTAACTCTTAAACACATTGTCCTCTTGATAGGGAACCATTTGCCCTGATATTCCTCCCCTAGGTTCTCAGGACCTTGCCTGCTGCCCTGCTGCTTTCCATGAAGGGAACACAAATCTGAATCCTCTTGTATGTGCTTTGTCTCTCAATTAGAACATTAGCTTGATTTTCCGTTTGTATCCCTAGCACTTAGCACAGTGAGCAGTGAGCAGTTAAAAATGCTTTTTCATCCATTTCAGATGATGCAATGTCTTTCTCTTGTTTCTTATATGGTGGGTGTCAGGATCAAATAAAGTGTGAAAGCTCTTTGAAAAGTGTGACATGGAAATGACCAGGACCAGGAGATCATTATATACTTCAACAATATATACTATATGATGATCAATTCTGACGGATGTGGCCATCTTCAGCAATGAGATGAACTAAATCAGTTCCAATGGAGCAGTAATGAATTGAACCAGCTACATCCACCAAAAGAACTCTGGGAGATGATTGTGAACCATTACATAGAATTCCCAATCCCTCTATTTTTATCTGCCTACATTTTTTATTTTCTTCATAGGCTAATTATATACTATTTCAGAATCCGATTCTTTTTGTACAGCAAAATAACTGTTTGGACATGCATAAATATATTGTGTTTAACTTATACTTTCACATATTTAACATATATTGGACTACCTGCCATCTCAGGACGGGGATGGGGGGAAGGAAGGGAAAATTTGGAACAAAAGGTTTGGTAAATTGTCAGTGCTGTAAAATTAACCATGCATATAACTTGTAAATAAAAAGCTATAATTAAAAAAAAAATGTGACATGATAGATATAGATATAGATGTGGATATAGACAGTATAGGTAGGGATAATTATAGATATACAGGGAGAGTCAGGAGGTGCAGTGGATAGAATTTTGGACATGGAAACAGAGAGACCTGAATTTAAACTCACCCTGACATTTACTAGTAAGTAATTTATCTTCTCTTGGACTCAGTTTCCTCACAGGTAAATTGGAGGTGATAATAGCATTTACTTCCCACAGTTGTTGTAAGAATCAAATGAAATAATGCTTGTAAAGTGCTTAGCAGAGTTCAGCACATGGTAAATACTACATAGATATCTATGTCAATTATCATCACCTTCACTCACAGGGAATATATTACATACCATTACAGCAATTTCTGACACCAGATCATTGTTACAAGACAGTCAGAGTAGAAAGACTGGGCCTTCGAGACCCAATATGTCACTCCTAGAATATTACAAATCCTTTTGCTGTCTTTCAAAACTCTCTCCCTAAATTCACTTCAACTGAATTCAATTTAACAAGCATTTTGTTGAATGCCTTTATTGAATATCTTTGCAACTCTCAAATTCTGTGAATCTATGATCTAAATTATGGTTAAATTAGCAGACAATCAAGTGTGAGCTCTCTCCATGGGCAAGAACATTCAAAGTCACAAGAAGAGAGCTGAATGAGCAAGAGGTGATGCTATGTGATAGGAATGATCCGGTAAATATAAGGCACTGGGCTTGAAGTTGGGAAGAGCTATCGAATCCTATCTCAGACACTTATTGGGTGTGCAATCTTGAGTGAGTAATTTACTTTCTCAGCCTCAGGACCTCTTATCAGTAACAAGAGGGGTTTGGACACAATGGCTTTCCAAGATCCTTCTGCTCTAAATCTACAATTTGACTAGAAGTTCTTAGATGTGGATGATAATAATGGGAGGGACCAACTCAGACCCTAAAAGAATCCAACTTACATGCAGTCTTCAGATTTGGGGATGTAATAGAAAGAAGGGACTTTTGCTTCATATTTGGCCTTGGAGCAGAGGTTTCCGTTTCGTGTCATAAACTGAAAAACAAAAGTCAGCTTGGTGATTGGCTCCACAGCAATTATATCTGGGTCCAAGCCCTTCCCTTCCCTCCTGTCCCCTCCTTCCCCTTCTATTCCCCCATTTCCCTGCATGATCTTAGAGCCTAAAATGTGAAATGAAACTAGATGAAGTGCAGACAAATCTAGTCTTTCAAGGGAAGCAGACGCTCTGTGGTCAGGGAAAGAGTTCGTTGCCCTGGTCCTAGAGTCACTGCCTGTAATTCGGCCTAGTGGCTCCAGGCTCCAACAGTGCCTCCAGACAAAGGCAGCTGGGGAACCCACGGGGCAGACAGACAGAGCAGCCCACTCTCCCATGCCGCTGGCCAGGAGAGTGGAAGAGCAGGCTCAGCCAGGGTTGCCTTCCAGGAGAACCCAAGGCTCCATGTCACTGAATCAGGCAGATGCCTGCAGACTCTAGGAAGCACTGGGACTTTGGCAGTTGGATTAGCCATACAACGATTTTTCCCTTTTGACCGGATGCCTTAGAATCCTGTAGCCCCTTAAGGCAAATCACAGGGATGCTGCAAACAGTGGCCATTGCTGGATCATCACAGAGCAAATTGGAGGAGGGCCCAGGGAGGAAGAGAATACCATCCTACCATACATCTATACAAATCTTACAGACATTCTGCATATGATCCCTACAACTTGAACTACATCCAAACATTATCATCATAATTTTTCTTTTTTCTTTTTTTAACAGATGAAGAAACTGATTTAGAAAGGTTCAAGCACCTTGCCCAGAGTCACAAAATTCAGATGAGGGAAGGGAAGAAATCTGATTCCAAGTCCCCCAGCATTCTTTGTTTTGTCAGTTGACCTTTTAGTTAAAATCTCTGCCCTTGGACATAGTTAACTCTCGATCATCTACATATACTTCTGGATTGCCTGGGGGAAGCATGTTAATACCCAGCTAGCTACTTATTCGCCAGCACATTTCTGGATAGCTTTCTAACCATCAGCCTGCAAAAAAGTCTGCAAATACAAGTGTGTGTGTGTGTGTGTGTGTGTGTGTGTGTGTGTGTATGTGAGAGAGAGAGAGAGAGACAGAGAGACAGAGACAGAGTGAGACAGACACAGAGAGAGAGAGAGACAGAGACAGAGAGAGAGAGAGATTTCTTTGTTTTAGGGAACTCCCAAGATAAGAAATTCTCTTTACTGATGCAACTTATTTGACAGCTACTCAGTAACAGAGATTTTTCCTGGGGCACTAAGAGTTAATGACTTGCTTAGAGTCTCAATGCCAATATGTCTTAATGGGATTTGAACTCAGGTCTTCCTGAGATTTGGGGATTTTTTTTTAACCTGATATTTGAGGATTTTACGGCCATCATTACCTGCTGTGAGAGAAGCAGCCTAACATAATGGCAGAGCTGGCTACTGTACCAGGAAGAGCTGTGTCTAAGGCTCCTCTGGACACATAGCACCTGTCTTACTTCTATTTTACCCTTCCTGCACAGACTCTATGATCCTGACAAACAGCTACCTGTTCCTTGCATACAGAAGCTTTTCTATGTTCCAGCTCAGTGCCTCTGTAGACGGCTGGCCTTTATGTCTAGAATACTCCCCTCCCCCTTGAATCCCTGGCTTCCTTCAAGGCTGAGCTCAAATGTCACCTTACACAGGCGGCCTTTCCTGGTCCCTCGCCAGGTGCTGGAATCTTGTCTTCTAAAGTTCCTTTTTTCCAATAACTACTGAAGTGTTTGCTATGTAACTAATTGTGCACATGATCTCGACTGTCCCATAGTGGTGAGACACACGCGAATGTAAGCCCCGTGAGGGCAGAGGCCATTTTTGCTTTTTCTTTCTATCTCCACCTATCACTGGTTTGGTGATTTACCTAAGTGTTCGTTAATTCACTAGGGATAGTTGACACTTAACCTTTCAGGGCCTTATAGGGAAGGGGTAAGAATTTCTCATCCAGGACTTCTCTATAATAATGAAATCAGAGGTCCAGTGGGGAAATAAAGGAAAATTAGACTCAAGGCCTGTTGGAGTCTGGAGCCACTAGGTTTATGGTCTAATTAACAGCAATGACTCTAGGACCAGAGCAACATCTGAAAAATGGGAATATGTGGGGCCAGCCTTGACCACTACTGCTCTTTGGATTCAGCGTTTCTTGGCCAAAGCATCCTCCATCCATGGGTGTTGTGGGAAAAAGCACTAATTTGGGAAAGAAGAGATTGGGTTCGATTCCCTTCTGTGTAGATATCTGCCATAAAACTATGCTTTTGATTGCCAGACAGTTTGCCGATTGAATATAAGCTCTTTTGGGCAAGTGCTTCTCCTCCGGCCTCAGTTTCCTCCTCTGTAAAAGGAAAGAGTCTGGGAGTCCCTTCCATCTCTGCCATTTTTCCCGCTTAAGATTCCCCCTTCTACCTCCACGATACTGTCATCCCAAAAGTCCAGTCGAACCGATTTCACTTTACTGATTTCGGGGAAGTTCCGGTGCACCCCGGAGCAATTCAGGCAGATGAAAATCCCCAGCTTGTAAGAGGCCCAGTCGGGATCTGCAGGGGGAAGAGAGGACGGACAGGAAAGTGGGTTGGGGTGCGGCTTAGCTGCAAACAGATAGCCCAGGGCGCTGCTGCTGGCCCTTTGGAGAGCAGGGATGGATTGTCTTGCGTGCCCAATCTAACACTGGGCTTCTTAACGTTTTCCCACTCACGACCCTTTTCGCCAGAGAAAATTTTACCACTCGGGGTGTAGGGGCATATAAAACAGAACTGCAAACCAAACATTCACTGATAAGGAATCATAATTTCCCGACTTCCACAGGCAGCTCGTGGGATCCCATATGGGGACGCAAAGCACAGGTTCAAGAAGCTTTGGTCTAACCGACACGTGGAGGAAACCTGGCCCGGAGCCAGTCCGGGAATCAGGGTTACTGGCTCTAATTTCCCACCTCAGCTCTTAGAAAGCGATTTATGGAAAGCACCCTCCTTTTTCCCTTTCAAATTCTCCCACGCCCTTCGACCCCAACAGGTGGACACCTCCCCCAAGCAAGAGTAAATGCTCTGGGTAAAAGAAGAGCGAATCTAAGAAAAACTACTGATAGGTGCCTTTCCAAGGGGGTAGGAAGGGCTAGGAAACAGCCACAGGGTGAGGAGGGTGAAGAGGGCTTGGGCAGGGAGTCCCTAGAAAGGCTAACAAGGGAGATGAGCTGGGCAGCTGCAGAGGCCGAGGGCTCTCAAGGTGTGAATCCTCCTGCTAGGAGGCTGGGTGTAAGGGTCCAGGCCGGGGGCCGGCTATCAGCAGGCGCATCCGGGTCCCCGGCGTCTCGGGCTCCTTACCTGGCGCCCCGCAGTCCGCGCACACCCCGTTGCCGGTGCCAGCTGCCCGCAGCAGCTCCAACAGGCGCCTCTTATTGTGCTCCCGGTCCCCCATGGCCCGCCCGGGGCTCCCGGCTCAGCCGGTGCGGCCCCCGACACGCGCTCGGGGCTCCTGGAGCGGCCCGGCGCTGGCCATGGTGTGAGAGTCCGGGGCGCTCTGTTCCGTGACTCGCCTCTCATGGGGAAGAGTGACCGCTCCGCAGCCCAGCCGACGCCCTGGCCCGCCCCGCGCGGCTCAGTCCCCGCCCAGATAAGGACTTGAGATTTTTTTTCTTTTTCTTTTTTTGGTTTACGTATTAGCTTGTGTTTGCTCTCATGTGCCCTGCAGTGGGGATCAGTGGCGGGGCCGTGGAGAGAGCCCACCTGTGTTTATGTCCTTGCAGATGTGGGCAATAGAGGTGGCGCTGGCTCAGTGGCAAATGCGTGGTACTTGGAGGGAGGAGAGACCTCGGATTCGAATGCTATCTCCAGCCCTTCCTAGCTCTGTGATCTTGGACTAAGCACCTCATTTTCCGACCTCATTTACCCGATCTGTAAAATGGACATAATAGGAACGTAGCTCGGGAGCTGCAAAAGACCCTGTAGGCTCTCTCTTTTGAGGAAACTGAGGTCCGGAAAAGTTAAATGATTTGCCCAGAGACACCAAATAGAATTTGAGCTTAAGTCCTCTGACTTCAGAAATAGTGCTAGTTCCTCTGGATCACACTGCCTCAATATCAATAGAGAGTTGGCACTGAAATTGGCAAGATCTGAGTTCAATTTTGACTAAGTCTAACTGGATAAATCACTTCACTTGGGTCAACCTCAGTTTCCTTCTGTAAAATAGAGATTATAAATACATCCTCCCTCTCTCCCCTTCTCCACCCCCCAATCGTCCAGTGTACAAAATAAAATGATAGTTGTGGAGCAGTTTGTAAACTTTCAAGTGCTATATTATTGATCTCAGAATTGTTGTGAAGGACAAATGAGATAATTATGTAAAGTTCTTTGAAACCCTAAAAGCATTATTATTATTATTATTACATTGTGCACCCATATGCACATGTATCTGAAATCCTGACAGTTACCTACTAGCAATATGACCTAGAGCACTTTGGTGCCTAAAGGATTATGGGAGTTAGGGAAGTGGAAGACCTTAGAGCTGATCGCCAATCCTGTCACTTGACAGGTGAGAAAACCTAAGGTTGAGCAAGGTTGAGTGATTTGACAGCAAAGAACTGTGTCTCAAAATTCAAAAATAAAAGAATTTGAGACCATGTCTCCCAGACTCCACACTTCAAATCACTTCATCATTTTTAACTTCCCTTTCCTTTGTTCCAGACTCAGAGAATGACGTGACCCTTCTTTCAAGCAATCCCTCTGTGTGGGATTCTATTTCTCTGTAACTTCCAAATTACTTCCTTTCTCATCTGAATTTCTTTTTATTAAAAAAAAAAACCTTATTTTTATTGGCATGTTTTCTTTTTACATTATATTCATTTCTGAATAACTTGATCATTTTAATGATCATTTTAAAAAAGCAGGGAACGGAGGGGAGGAAAAGAATCAATTGTGTTAGACCCTGATAGTAAATGGAATATACTGCTATGGAATACGCCAATTCTGTAAAGTACTGCAGAGTCTCTTCCTAATTTAAAATCTCTCTTTCCCCATTTCTTACAAATGCATCCAGATATTAGAATAGATCTCTTTCCTAAATGTTCTATCCACTCACTATCCCTCACTAATCTTCTTGATCCAGACCTATACCTCAGGGGAATTTAATGACTGGTGTTGTGGACTTGCAATCAGATTCACATCCAACTTTATATACTTACTAGTGAGCCTGATCAAGTCAATGAAAGTTTCTTTACTTCAATCTTCCTAAGAGGAGAGTGAGGAAGTTGAATCCTTACAACTCTAAATTTATTCTTTTAAGAAATTAAACACACTCAGGCATTGTGATTGAGGAGCACTGTTGGGCTCCTCTACTAGATCAGAGCTTTCTTTTCAAAAAAACCTTTTTAAATGCAAGGGTGCTGTTGCCTGAGGGAGCTAGTGCTTTAACCTCAAAAATAAACCAATAAACCAGTGTTCCCAGATGTAATCATGGTCTTAAAAACCTTCACTTCAATTCTACCAAACCAATGGCATAGATAGGTTCCTAAATTTCTCTTCTCTTTCATAGCCAAACTCCTAGAAACAGCTTCCTTCCACTTTTTTTTAACTCCTCTTTTACCTCTCCACCCCTTATAACCTAATGTTTAATGTAGAATGTTTATTGTTTTATCATTATTTAACAGACAAGATTGCATTATAAACTAACTTCTTTTTATTTATTTATTTTTATTTGATATTTATGTTCCCCAATTACATATAAAAACGATTTTTAACATTCATTAAAAAAAAAAAAAACTTTTTCCAAAACTCTCCTTTCCTCCCTCCATATCTCCTTCCCTCTCATTGAGAAAACAAGTAATTCGATATAGGTATAACCTAACTTCTAAACTCATTTAACCTCTCAGCATTGTTTGCCCCTGAAGGCTCAGTGTAAGTATAAATAGCAATTCTTTCCATTTTGTTCAGAACCCCTAGTATCTTCCCCTTCCAGATTGATTTTATTATTGTTGTTGTTTGTTTTATTTTGTTTAGCCTAGGTAAAAGAGCTCATTCTTTAATTCATTTCTTACCTAGCCATAATCACTGAAAGAGTGTAGCCCCAATCAAAGTGAAACCAGTTAAAGACAAAAGGTCAAGGGCTCCCATTGCATCCAAGGCCATGTCCACCTGTCCTGATCTATATCTTGTTATTGGACCCAGATGACTCCGGAAAAAAAAGTGAGGCTGGTGGCCTCCTATAGCCTTCCTTCACTTCAATCCAATTCATCTTCACGTCTCCCCTTCACCTCCCTGATGTCATGATGTCTCTTAGAGAACGAAGAACGAAGAACAGCAGCATCTGACACGCAGGACCCTACTCTCCTTCGCCATGCTCTCCCCTCTCTGGGTTTTGTGGCATTCTCCTTTGTGGTTCACCATGAAGGTCAAATATGCAAGTAATTATGTACAAACAAAATGTAGACTGGACAAAAATGAAGATAATTAACAGAAGGAAAATGCTTCCTATAAATAGAGGGGAAAAGACTTCCTATAGAAGATAGAATTTTAGCAGGGACTTAAAAGAAGTCAGGGAAGCCAGAAAGTGGAGATGAGGAAGCAGAGAATTCTCAGAGTAGAGTGAAAAAGTCCAAAGTTGGGAAATGGAGCATCTTGTTGAGGGAACAACAAGGAAGTTAGTATGCCCAGATTGTACAGTGTCTGGGAAACATAAAGGTGTAAGAAAATAGAAAGATATGAAGGGACCAAGCTTGGAAGGACTTTGAGGTTCCTGGAGGTGATAGGGAGTCATTAAATAAATATGGAAATTATTTAATATGGGGATGATATGGTTGGACTTGTGCTTTAGTTATCAATTTATTAATAAATATTTATAAGCACCCACTATGAACTGGGCACCGTGCTGAGAGCTCTGGTGTAAAAAGAAGAGTAAAAGACAGTCTCTGTTCTCAAGGAATTAACATTCTAAAGAGGAGACAACTTGAAAATAACTATATACAAACAAAAGGGGGGGTTGAGAGGGAAAGAGGAACCAAGGACAGAGTTGCCAAAAAAAAAAAAAAAAAAAAAAAAAGGAAGGAAAAAGAAAAGAAAAAAAGAGCATCATTGCAGTATTTTTAAAAATATAAGAGAACCAAATATGCAAGCAGATCAACTTTGAAAGATACATCTTGAACTTGGAAAAACCATAATGGAGATTCCCAGTTTCACGGATGTGACTTTTCTGTTATACTATGTATAAAGAGATATCTCTACTGTAACATATTTAACATATATAGGACTGCTTGCCATCTAGGGGAGGGGATGGAGGGAGGGAGGGGAAAATCGGAACAGAAGTGAATGCAAGGGATAATGTTATAAAAAATTACCCTGGCATGGGTTCTGTCAATAAAAAGTTATTATAAAATAAAATTTTAAAAAAGTAATTAAAAAAAAGAGAGATATCTCTGTCTATCGATAGAGATATGTAGATATCTTCTTACTTGCCAAGTTAATGAGTTTTTCTCAGCCTTGATTTTCTTGACTCTGCAACCTTTGATTGTATTGATCACCTTTTTCTTCCCAATACTCTCTTCTCTCTAGGTTTTCCTAACACTACTCCATTTTGATGTGCCTTCTCAGAATCTTTCTATACCTTTATCCAGATCACATCCATTAGGTTCAGGAGCATAGGAAGACTGTCCTTTTCCCTTTATACTATTTTACTCGCTGATCTTATCGGCTTCCAATGATTCTACTATCATTTCTATGCAGATGATTCTCAGATCTATTCATGTAGCTCTCATTCCTCTCCTGAGGGCAGTTAGCTGATGAAGTGGATAGAGGGCCAGACCTGGAGTCACTATATGTCAGGAAGACTAATTTTTCTGAGTTCAAATTTTACTAGCTGTGTCACCCTGAGTAAGTCACTTCATCCTGTTTGCCTCAACTTCCTCTTCAGTAAAATGAACTGGAGAAGGAAATGGCAAAACACTCAGTAATCTTTGTCAAGAAAACCCCAAATGCGGCCGTGAAAAGTTGGACACACGAGCAAAAACAAAAAATTTCTCTGCTGACCTCTAATCTCCTATCTCTTATGCCTTACCATGCACTCTGTAATCCAGCGACACTCATCTCCTGGCTGTTTGTAAAACAAGACACTCTATCTGGGCATTGCCCCACTGCATGGAACGCCCTCCCTCTTTCTCTCTGCCTCCTGTCTTCCCTGACTTCCTTCAAGTCCCAGTTAAAATCCTTCTACAGGAGGAGGACCTTCTACAGGAGGTCTTTCCCGGCCCCTTAAATTCTAATGCATTTTCTCTGTTGATTATTTCAAATTGATCCTCTAACATATCTTGTTTATCATTCTGAAGGTAAGAAGAAGGTTGGTGAAGCCATGAATTGGTCCAATATTTCTGGAAAGAAAACTGGCATTATTCTAAGAAAGTAACTACAGGATCCATACCTTTGGAATGATGTGTGGAGAAAAACAAGTAGGACAATTTGGATGGGACTTGCTAGGTATATATCCCAAGTAGGTCAATGATAAAAAGAAAGGTCCTATATTATATTAAAACATTTGTATCAGCACTTTTCATAATAAGCAAAAAACTGGAAATAAATTAGATATCCATCAAAATAGAAAATGACTAAACAAATTGTTTATGGAATTATTCAATTCTATTAAATGCTATTGAATATGTGTTATAAGAAACAAGTATTGTGAAGAAGAGATGCCCAAGAAGATTTAGACTTATATGACATGATACGGAGTGAAGTAAGAAAAATCAGGGAAACAATATACTCAATGACTGGAACAAATGAAAATAATAAAAAGAAATAAGCTGAACTCTATTTATAATGATTGAACTTAGTTCTCCTTTCTTTCATTTTTTATTTGTAACAACTGCTTCCTCTCATTCTAGAGTAGCACTGAGAGTATAACAGGGAATTAACAATGAGCCCAGTCTTTCTGAGTATGTTCAACATAATTGTGATTTCCAGGTGAACTTTGGAGCATGTGTAGACATTCTCAGTTCCAGTCTGCTAACCACATGGTGAGCAGGAATCTCTTGGATTGGCTGCTGTTCTGTTGATGGGTAAGATCAAAAGACGTTGTTCTTATTCTTTTGGTTTTGATTCTTTTGCTCTGACAGTATCTTGGGAAGAGCCAGACTAATTACCTGTGAAATCTCAGGCACGTCTTTGAACTTTCTCTGAGTTTTAATTTCCTTACCAGTAAAATAGAGTCAAAGTCCCTTCTCTCACAAGTTGTTATGAGAATCAACTGAGATCCTGTGCATGGTAATGTTTTGAAAACCAAGCAGTGTTTGTTAGGGAAATAAAAAAAGTGCTACTATTATTTTTAACCTAACATATAGTATCTGAACTGTATCTGATCTGTACTGGAGGTCAGTCCCTAGCTTGGAACATCATTCTGGGAGCTAGCTGAAAGTCTCTTCCATTCTTCCACTTAGTGATGTTAAGACAGTTTGAGGGAATGTGCCAAGAATAATGCTGGGAATGAAGGGGGTCTGTAACTGTGGGGGGTGAGGAGAGAACCACAGAAACTAGTCAAGAAAGAGTCAAGCATCAGTGGGAAAGGCTCAAATAGGGATCAAAGGGCACTGGGACAGTTCACTGCTCAGGACACAAAGATGATTCATCTCCTATGTTTAGGAGAGGAAGTGGACAGAAATAAATCTCTTGAGAAATGGATGAGAAAGAAAGCCTGAGGTATGAGAAGAGCTGGACAAACCAGAGAGACAATCATTTTTCCTCTGCCCGGGGTTATTAAGTTCATGAAGTAAAATTTGTCTCAGAGGAAGCCAATGAGTGAGACATGCTGGTAAATGTTTAACAAGAGGCATATTTTATTTTTTATCTTTAATCAGCATTATTAACATTTTCTCTTTCTTATTTGAGTCTGGATAATCAACAAAGATATGTCAAGACCTGATCTGTAGTTTTTGCTGCTTTCGGAAGTGCTTTTGCTCAACCTGAACATTTAATAATCAGCTCTCCAGAGAAGACTTGACTCGGCCTTTCATCATCCTTGATGCTTCTTTTCCAATCAGACAGACAGGTCATAGGATCATTGATTTAGACATGGAAGGAAGTTTAGAATTGATTGAGTCCAACTCATTCTTTTTTTTTTTTTTTTTTTTTTTTTTTTTTTTACAAATTAGGGACCCGAGCCTCATGTACTGTAATTATCTTGTCATACAGGTAGTAAGTAACAGAGCAGGAATTTAATCCCAGGTCCTCTGACTTCAACACCTTTCCCCTCCTTTCCACATTCTCCTTTATAAAAATTGTCCATCAAGAAATCATCTTGTGTGAAATGGAGATAAAGTGAAGAACTTCCAGAAATGTTTAAAATTCCTTTTCTATATTTTTATTTTTCATTATTTCTATGTCTCTGTGACCTGTATAAGTATGCTGTGTATTAACCAATATTTACTAAAACTTTAGATATATTTACTTAACCTAAAATGATGACATTTATCACTATCCAATGTCATCAATATTTAGACTACTAGTTGAATGCTGTTAGTTTAGTAATCTAAATCTTGAAGGTCTGTTGGCACCCATGTCTAACATTCAATTAAGGGGAGAGGGCACCTATTTTCTTAATGCTCTCTAATCTATGATGTAATCCTTTGTAACCAAACTTATAAAAACTGTATACCTTTCCTAAATCTTTAGCCCTTCTACCGTGAGCTTTCTCTCTTTCCCTCCTCACGGTGGAATTGCTCATTCTCATGAGAATTTATTAATAAACAACAACTTTTCTGCTTTTTGACTTCGAGAGGTCTCTGAGTAGTCATTTTGGGTAAGGGTTTTCTAAATCCCTCACAATCTGAAATATGTTCACTTAGAGGGGTAAACATACAATAAAATATCTCTAATCACCTCTTCTACGGGATTATTTCTTTGCATCTTAAGAGGTATCAATGTCTTGAAGTTCTGAGTGCAGAATTTCAGCTTTGTCCCTGTGCATGTTCAGTCTGAAAATCGTACCCCATGACAGTTGCCCTCTCACCCAATAAATAAGGCTCTGCCTCTGATCTTGTCCTCTTTGCCCCAGTTCCTTCATTTGGGGATTGCTCCAGGCTGTAAAAACCTGAATTCAGTCCCAAAAGTTGAGTTTTGAGCTAGGAACTTCATAAGAGTTATAAGGAAGAGAAGAGAAGATAGAGATCCCTGGTGGTAAAAAATAAAAACAAAAACAAAACAAAATGAAAGAAAGAAAGAAAAAAGAGAGAGTATGAGAGAAAGAGAAAGAGAGAGAGAGAGAGAGAGAGAGAGAGAGAGAGAGAGAGAGAGAGAGAGAGAGAGAGAGAGAGAGGAAGGAAGGAAGGAAGGAAGGAAGGAAGGAAGGAAGGAAGGAAGGAAGGAAGGAAGGAAGGAAGGAAGGAAGGAAAGAAAGAAAGAAGAAAACCTGTTTTTGTATCAGCTTTGGATGCTTGTCTTGATAGCCTGAGCCAACTTTGCTGAACCATCCAATTCTCCATGTGACTAGCCAGCAGCCTAAAGTCATGTCTTTACTAATTCTCTTCCCTCTGTGTAAAGCTAAGTGGATCATTTCATAATCGTAAAAGTGAGGCTAATTGAAGGTTTTAACTCAATTCAGTTAAATTTTAAAAAGGAGGTATCTACTAATCTGAAAGGTACTTTGATAGCTGATATGGATGCAAAAACATTCATTGATTAGGGTAGCTAGATAGTGTAATGGATAGAGTCTTGGGCTTGAATTCAGGAAAAGATGAGTTCAAATTTCACCTTGACTTAAGAGCCTTCCTAGCTGTGTGAGCAAGTCACTTAAACCGGGATTGGTCCACACAAACATAACACACCACAAAAACGAAAAACCAAAAACCTTAAAAAAAGAAAAGAAAAGAAAAAGAAAGAAAGAAACTGTTCCTGCTCTCAAGTAGCAGTAGTTCTCCATTTTTTTCAGACGTGTGTGACTTTTGGAGTTTTCTTGGCAGTTCATTCTATTCTCAAGCAGCTACTGTTCTCAGTTGTTTTTCAGACATGTCTGATTTAGGGGGTTTTATTAACAATTCATTTTCCTTTTTTGTTTGTTTTAATTTAATTTTTCTCACTTAAAATTTTTCTTTGTTATACACTTACATTCATTTTTTAAAAAAATACATTTCCTAAAAAACAGAAGAAAAAAATTGAACATAGCATGTGTTGATTTACATTCAATCTCCATAGTTCTCTCTCTGGATAAAGATGGTGTTTTCCATCCAATATTTATTGAGATTGCCTTGGATTATAAACTGCTGAAGAGAGCCAATTCTTTCATAGTTGATCATCACACAATCTTACTGTGTACGATGTATTCCCGGTTCTGCTTGATCTATTAAGCATCAGTTCATGTAAATCTTTCCAGACTTTGCTAAAATCAGTTGTTCCTCATTTTTATAGAATAATAATATTCCATTACTTTCATATACCATAACTGTAATGCCAGAGAAACTGAGCAAAACAGGGATTAGAGAATATTTTAATAGTTTATTAAATGGAGAGATTTACTGGGACCAATGGATCCATGGTTGATCCCAGGGCTGGACGAGACTATCATCTCAAAGAATCCAGCACTAAGTATCAGAGAGCAATCTTTTTTATAGGATAATGAGAACAATGACATAATGGGGGAGGTACCTGGATGGGGATAATCAAATGGGGGGAGGCACCTAGGATGACATAATGGGAGGTAGTGGAGAGGCTCCTAATATTCTAATGATGTCTAAAATGGATAAAGACTTTTATCCTGTCAAACATTAAAAGGGAATAAGTATAGCCTAAAGTCTAAGATATAAGACTTTTATCCTATCAAACATTAAGAGGGAATGGTTATAACCCAAGGCAGAAAGGACAACGGGGAAACTAGGTCAGGACATCAAAAGGGAACTGTGGCAGAGCATAAATTATTCAGTCACCCTCCAATGAATGGGCATCTACTCATTTTCCAATTCTTTGTCACCATAAAAAAGTTGATACTTTGAAACATTTTTGCACATGTGGGTCCTTTTCCCTTCTTTATGATTTTCTTGGGATACAGATTCAGTAATGGCACTGCTGAATCAAAGGGTATGCACAATTTAATAGCCCTCCAGGAATAGCACCAAATTTCTCTCCAGAATGGTTGGATCATTTCATTTTCCAATTCATATTACAGATGAGAAAACTGGGTAAATCACTTGGTCAAGGTCACACAGTCAGGGTCTGAGACCAGATTTGAGTTCAGCTAGATGAGTCTTCCTGACTCCAGGCACAGCATTCTTATCCCCGGTGGCATTTAACTGCCTAATTGTCCCTCATTCCACACCAAAAGAAAAGCATCACATAGATTAGGTTTGATTTAGGGACTCACTTCAAGAGAGTAGTTTCTCTCTTTGACTAGTTGTGTCACTTGGAACTGCTCCAACAAAATACACTCTATGTAGCGTGAATCTAAATTTCTCTAAATATGGGTAAAGACTCTCTTTAAGTCCTATATAAGCATTTAAAATTTATATGTGAAGCATAAGACAGCTTTTATTTCAACTTACACAAAGTAGATAAGATGTATAGAATTCATAGAAACCCATTAACCCAGTGGTTCTCAAAGTATGGTCTAGAATCCTGGGGATCTCTGAAACCCTTTTAGAGGGTCTACAAATTCAAAAATAGTTTTTATTTCCAATGTGGTAAATGTCTATAAATATAACCCAGATAAACAAAAACGCTTTGGAGAGATCCTCAATAATTTTTAATAGGATAAAGATACTGAAAACAAAAGTTTGAGAACCACTGCATTAATCCCAGAAAACAAACAGATCACTCAAAATACCCATCAGCTTTCTTAGAAAGGAAGCAGATCTGAAGCATGATATTGCTTTGACATTCTGATGAGTCATTCTTTCCTTAAAAGTCCTACACAGTATCCACAAGATTTCTATTACTTTCTCGTGCTTCCTCCTTCATTAATCAAAATACATATCAAAAAACAAAGAGAAATAGGGAGAAAGAAGAAAAGAGGAGTGAGAAAAAAGAAGAGAGAGTAAGAAAGGAGAGACAGAAGAGAGAGAGCTAGAGAAAGGAGAAAGAGAAAAAGGAGGAGAAGGAGGAAGAAGATGAAGAAGGAGGAGATAGAACTGAAACAAGATAGAGACAGGGAGAGAGAGAAAAAAGAGAGAGAGAAAGAAAGAGAGAGAAAGAGAGAGAGAGAGAGCTAGTCTCCAGTGGCTTTTAAATATCCCCATGATCAAAGAGTCCTTTGTCACACAATGTTCCCATCTTGGCTTGCTCCTTTCATCTACTCCCTTTTGCACTCTCTACATTTCAGCTATCTTGAACTACTGACTGTTCCTTATATATGGCATTCTGTCTCCTATCTCCACACTTTGTACTGGTTATTATTGTCAGTGTTTAGAATGCTCATCTTTATCTCCTCTTCTTAGTTTCTCTGATTTCCTCCAAGACTCAGCTCAAATGCCTTCTGCAACAACCCTTTCCTGATCCTCTCAATCACTAAAACTTTCCTCACTAAGGTTTTTCTCCATCTACTCTGTATATATCTTGTATGTACCTGTTTATTTACATGTCTCCACCATTAGAATGTAAGCTTCTTGAGAGCAAGAATATTTTTGCCTTTTTCTTCACAGCACTGTGGCTGACTGACTGGTCTGTCAAACTTTTAAATATAACAAATAGTAATACAACTACTTTAACAATAATCCACCCTCAAGTTCCACTCAGCCAATCATTTAGGCTTTTTAAATTAAATTTTATTTTTTTTCAGCGATCAAGAATTTTTTTTCCATCCTACCTCTTTCACATTGAAAAGAAAAAGAAAAACAAAGCTCTTGTAATATATATACACAGTCAAACAAAACATCTTGGTCATAAATGTATGTTTTATTTGTTACAGTGAGTCCGTCACCTCTTTAACAGAAGTTGGGTAACAGACTTCATCATCATTTCTCTCAAATCAAATTTGAACATTATATTGATCAACTTTCTTTAGTCTTTCAAAAATGTTCATTTTTTTATGATGTTGCCATTATAGTACAAATTGTCCTGGTTTAAATCCTTGACTCTGCATCACACCAACCTTCCTAGGTTTATCTGAAATTGTCTTTTTTATTATTTATTATAGCACAATAGCGCTTAATTATATTCATATGTCACAATTTGTTTAGTCATTTACCAGTAGATGGGCATTGCCTTAGTTTCCAGTTCTTTGTCACCACACAAAAAGAGTTGAGTAAAAATGTTTTCTTACATGTAGCATCTTTTCTTCTTTCTTTCTCCTCTTTAGAACAAAGGCTTAGTAGTGGTCTTCCAGCCAACAATTTTGGCAATGCCCATAGTGATCTATATCTTAGATTACTAATTGAACTGCCCACTCACTATGAGGGAGTGTCACTCAGATGCCTCCAAACCAAGGCCCCCATCCTGTTATATCATCAAGTTGAGGTCTTTTTTAGATCTAAATCTATGACCATATTATCACATGAACCCTTTGCAATGGCCCTTGGCTACAAGCCAAGAATAAAGTGGAGAGAGAGTTGGTATTTAACTTTTTGTATTTACTGCTACCTCTGAGATGCAAGAATGTGGATTGATTCTCTACTGCTTGTGCTAATTTTGGATGATAATCAACACCAAGAAAACACAGGTTCCCTCTTTACTATCCAAACATGGAACAATTGGTTACAACAAGTGGAGAATTTGTGAATGCTGTGGACAAGTTCACTTGCTTTGGCAGGATATTTTTCAGGGATGTCCACATAGATGATGAGATTGACACACAAATTGCCAGAGCTAGCTCAATATTTGAGAGGATCTTGAAAGTGTGAGAGAGAAGAGGTATTAGGCTGTCTTCCAAACGGAATATCTATGGGAGCCATTGTACTGACTTCATGGTTATATGTCTGTGAAACCTGCACCATGCCAGAAAACTGATCAGCTTCCATTTCAGTTGTCTTGAGAAGATTCTGAAGATCACCTGGTAAGATTAGATGAGGTCTTCTCTTGCACTAAACTGCCAAATAGTCAAACACTACTTCCAAGAGCGCAACTCTGATGGACTGGTCATGTTAGAATGCCAAATGTATGTTTATCTAAAAGATTGTTTTATAGAAAATTCTTTTTTTCTATGTTATTAATCATTTTTTATTAATTATAGCTAGTAAGTAATTAATAAAACAACGGTGATTTGGCCATCTCTCATGAACCAAAGATCATGGTGGCTTCTTTTTCTTAAAATTTATTGATGCTCATAATTTTCTTTCCTTTTTAAGTTTATTTATTTTTAATACACATTGTTTTATGAACGACGTTGGGAGAGTAAAATCAGTACAAACGGGAAAAGGCACAGGAGAGAGTAAAAAAAAAAAAACAGAAAAAAGAAGTAAACATAGCACATGTTGATTTACATTCAATCTCCATAGTTCTTTTTCTGGCTGCAGATTGCACTTTCTATTCAAAATTTATTGGGATTGCTTTGGATCACTGAACTACTACCAAGCCTTTCATACTTGATCATTGCACATTCATGTTATTATGGTATTCCTGGTTCTGCTTGTTTCACTCAACATCAGTTCCATGTAAATCTTTCCAGGCCTTTCTATAATCAGCTTATTCATCATTTTTTATAGAACAACAATATTCCATTTACAGAGAAGTGTAACAAGGCAAATGCTCATATGGAGGCCAGAAGAAGCATTTCAAAGACACTCTCAAAGTGTCTCTGAAAAATTTTGATTGTGAGACAAAGGAGACACTGATCCAGGTCCACTGAGAATAATGTGCTACATCAAAAAAGGTGCTAAGATCTAAGAGCAAAGTAGAATCAATCACAGTAACTTAAAGGGAAAATGAGATGCACAAATCTAGAGATACCTCCATCTCAAATGTTCAAATATTTGTGCCTGACCTGTGGTAGAGCCTTTTGAACTTTTTTTTTTTTTTTACAAATTTTTAAATTTTAAAATACAAATAAAAAAACTTGCAAATTATTTCAGACTCCAGTGACATAAAATAATAAGCAAAATCACTTTATAAAACAATGAAAATCAATGAAAGAGAAAACAAGATTGAAGGAAGCTTGGCATGAGATGTAGCCAAACTAAATCATTCTAAAAAACATTTATAGATTAAAGAGGAAGAGGATCAAGTATATATGGGAAATTTTCCTTCAGTTCCCCATTATCCCCTCATTTTTATGTAATCAGCAATAGCTGATTATTATATATTAACACTTTTCTATTGCCCTTTAACAATATTTACCTTTGAAGTGAGTAGAAACAAAAGAAAAAAAATGCAATGATCAATTCTGAGAGTATCAGCCACAAATGAGCATACTGTATCTTGAACCCAACAATGTGATGTCATTGGTCCTCTTCAAATTCAGAGAATGAAAAATATACAATATTCCACTCCCATCATCCCACTTTCCTGCCAAGAAAGATGGCAGGGGCATTCTGTGCTTCCTCCTTTGATATCAAATTTGATCATTATACAAAATTCAGCTAATTTTTTCGTTCTTTCCATTTGTATTGTCATAGTTTTACATATGGATTTCCTGGTGCTCCTTGCTTCATTCTGCATCACTTCACACATACCTTCCCATTTCTCTACCTGGACAGCCAGAGGCAACTGCAACTGCAGCTCACACAGCTTCAGTGTACTCAATCCGGCCTGCTCTGTATCCAGCCACTGGGTTGTATATATTCATCATGTGAGGAACCCAGCTGACTTCTCCTCATGGGATCAGGTTTTCATTTTCACATTCATTGCCTACTCATTCAAACCCCAACTAGTCTAAGGAAAATTCTGGTTTCTGCAATAGTCAAAGAGATCCTTCCCCAAAAGGGAAGAATCAGCACAAAATAGAAAATTTTGATTATATCAAATTAAAAAGCCTTTGTACAAACTAATGCAAACTAATACTAATGCAAACAAAATTAGAAGGGAAGCAACAAACTGGGAAAACATTTTTACAATTAAAAGTTCTGATAAAGGCCTCATTTCCAAAATATATAGAGAATTGACTCTAATTTATAAGACATCAAGCCATTCTCCAATTGATAAATGGTCAAAGGATATGAACAGACAATTTTCATTTGATGAAATTGAAACTATTTCTACTCATATGAAAGAGTGTTCCAAATCACTATTGATCAGAGAAATATAAATTAAGACAACTCTGAGATACCACTATACACCTATCAGATTGGCTAAGATGACAGGAAAAAATAATGATGAATGTTGGAGGGGATGCGGGAAAACTGGGACACTGATGCATTGTTGGTGGAGTTGTGAACGAATCCAACCATTCTGGAGAGCAATCTGGAATTATGCCCAAAAAGTTATCAAATTGTGCATACCCTTTGATCCAGCAGTGTTACTACTGGGCTTATACCCCAAAGAGATACTAAAAAAGGGAAAGGGACCTGTATGTGCCAAAATGTTTGTAGCAACCCAGTTTGTAGTGGCTAGAAATTGAAAATGAATGGATATCCATCAATTGGAGAATGGTTGGGTAAATTGTGGTATATGAATGTTATGGAATATTATCGTTCTGTAAGAAATGACCAACAGGATGAATACAGAGAGGCTTGGAGAGACTTACATGAACTAATGCTGAGTGAAATGTGCAGAACCAGGAGATCATTATATACTTCAACAATGATACTATATGAGGATGTATTCTGATGGAAATGGATTTCTTCGACAAAGAGAAGATCTAATTCAGTTCCAATTGATCAGTGATGGACAGAAGCAGCTACACCCAAAGAAAGAACACTGGGAAATGAGTGTGAATTGTTTGCATTTTTGTTTTTCTTCCCAGGTTATTTTAACCTTCTGAATTCTTCTGAATCCTTCTGAATCTGAATCTTCCTGTGCAACAAGAGAACTGTTCAGTTCTGCACATATATATTGTATCTAGGATATACTATGACATATTTAACATGTAGAAGACTGCTTGCCATCTAGGGGAGGGGGTGGAGGGAGAGAAGGGAAAAGTTGGAACAGAAGTGAATGCAAGGAATAATGTTGTAAAAAACTACCCATGCATATGTTCTGTCAATAAACAATTATAATAAAAAAAAAGGGAAGGATCAATAAGAAGGATACCCAATATACAAATGTGAAGGACCATGGAATAGTTACTATTATCCATATATCACACTTTGTTTAGTTATTTCCCAATCAATAGACACGTACTTTCTTTCCCGTTCTTTACAACTTTAAAAATTGCTGCTATAAATATTTAGCTATCTATGTGGTTTTTTTATTTTATCCATTTTATCCATACTCCTGAGGACTATATCTATCTCTGGATCAAAGTGTATAGATTTGTTAGTGTTTTAGCATAATTTCAGACTCAATTAATTAACAATTTATTTGCTTGTCTTTTTACAAGCCTCCTAGCAAGCATTTGTTAAGTGTATACTACATGCCCAGAAGATCATTAGTTCTAGAAGACTTAGTTCTAGAAGTATAAAGACAACACTAAAATAATACTGGCCTTCAAGAAACTTACATTCTATTGACATGCATTATTGTAACACACAATGCTACATATTAACTAAGTAGTTTAAAAAGTATGTACTTTGGAGAGGAGGGAAACAAAATCTTTTTTACACAATAGCTTTTTATTTTCAAAATAAATTCAAAACAGTTTCAACATTCACTCTTGCAAAACCTTGTATTTCAAATTTTTCTCCTTCAACTCCCTTCCCTAGATAGCAAATAAACCAATATATTCAGGGAAACAAAATTGTAAAGGAAGAGTTAACCTCTGAGTTGAAGTTTAATAGATGGGCAAAGATGGAGAGATGTGGGTGAGTATTAGAAATTTAAGAATAGGTTATGGTATTCAAAGTCTATAGTAAACAAAGATGGGGTGCGAGCATATGGATCATGTTCAGGTATGGAGGACTTTCTAAACTTTCTAGAATAGCGATGTGAGTAATACAAGATAAACCTGGAAAAGTAAAATGCTGCTAGATTGTGGTGATTCTTGAATCCCTGACAAAGGAACTTGAGTGTTTTTTATAATAATTAAACATAATTCATGAAACTCTAGTAATGCCCAGCTTCAGTCTCAATATGAGATTTTTAAATAATAGCTTTTTATTTTCAAATTACATGCAAAGATAGTTTTCAACATTCACTCTTGCAAAACCTTGTGTTCCAAATTTTTCTCCCTCCCTTTCCTCCTGCTCCAGACAGCAAGTAATCCAATATAGGTTAAACATGTGCAGTTCTTTCCTATATTTATCAAACTGCACAAGAAAAACCAGTTCAAAAAGGAAAAAATGAGAAAGAAAAAAAAAGCAAGCAAACAAACAACAAAAAAGGAGAAAATACTATGCTGTGATCCATATTCAGTTCCCATGATCCTCTTTCTGGATGCAGATGGCTTTCTCCATCACAAAGTTATTAGAATTGGCCTGAATATAACCTTTTAAAAACAATTGCTGTCACCTAAGACTTTTTTTTTAAAACTCTAGTTGTCATATATGGTGCCTATGGTACAGAGCAAGGAAGGCTGATCCTGCTTCCTGGGAGGCTGCCTCCTAAGAGACAGACAATGTCATAGATACAGAGGTAGAAGAGTTCCAAGTGTTGAATAATGAATGCTAAACAGCCACTTCATTTAGGGTGAATGTTCATGTTTTATAGGACAAAAAGCTAAGTGGAACAAGTAAATAAAATAAATAAAATAAATAAATAAATAAATAAACAAATAAAAGAAGAATAGTAGAAGCTTAAAGATTGGGATTGGGACCAGTGATAGAACAACTTCATAGAATTTTAAGATAAAAAGGTAGCTCAGAACATAGAAGGATAGATCTTACAATAGAGACATACAATAAATGTAATGGAAAACTATAGTGTTGTGAGAAATAAAGATGGAAGAGAAGAGGAAAGGAAGAAAGGAAGGGAGGAAGGAGAAAGAAAGGAAGGAGAAGGAAGAGGAGCAAGAGAAAAGGAAGGAAAAGAGAGAAAGGAGAAAAAAGAGAAGATAGTAAAGAAAAGAAGGAGACAGTAAGGAAGAGAGAAAAGACAAATGAAGAAAAAAAGAAGAAAATTAAGGAAAGAAAGAAGGGCAGAAAGGCAGGAATAAAGAAAGGAAAAGGAAAAGGAGAAGGACAGAAATGAAGAAAGAAGGTAGAAAGGAGAAAAGAAGCAAGGAAGGAAGAAAGAAAAGAAGAAGGAAGAGAAGCAAGGGAAAAGGAAAGAAAAGAGGGAAAAGAAAAGAGAGGAAAAAAGGAAGATAGGAAGAGAGAAAAGAGAAAAGAAGGAAAAGAGGAAGAGAAAAATGGAGCAAAGAAAAGAAGGATAGGAAGACAGGAATGAAGAAAGAGAAAGGGAAAAGAGAAGGAAAGAAATAAAGGAAAAAAAGAAGAAAAAAGGAAGGAAATAAGCAAGAAAGGAAAAGAGGAAGAAAAGGAAGAATGGAGAGAGGGAGGAGAAATAGAAGGAAGGAAAATAAAGAAAGGACAAAAAAGAGGGAGGAAAGAACAAAAGAAAGGATTTAGGAATTATATTATATTAACATAGTCAAGCAGAACAAATTTCCATACTGACTTCATCCAAACATGTGTTTTTTTATGTTGCCTAGTAGTTTATCATGTCCCTGTCATAAGGTGGGCAGCATTCTTCATCAATCCTGAGGAATTATGGCTGATTGTTTTATTGTTCAAAGTTTAAGTCTTCTGGAATTGCCTATTTTTACAATCTTGATATTGAACTATAAATTCTTCTAGGTACTGCTCATTTAACTCCACACCAATTCCAAGATTTCTCTGAAATCGTCTTTTTCTTCATTTCTTAAAATGCAATAACATTTTACTACATTGGTATATCATAATCTGTTCAAATTGAAATAGACACCCTCTTCATTTCTACTCTTTGAACATCCTATCACTGGGCCTCTTGACCCCTAAATTGGTAATATAGGTTGGACCTTGCCATTCCATTGGCATGGTTTTGGATTCAGTAGGGTCAGTGGGAGGCCAGCCCGGTCGCACAGTGGATAGAGCACCTAGCCCAGAAGACCTGAATGTAGTAGTAGTAGAGAAATATCTGGTTCTTCAAAGTTCTGTTTAAAGACTAAACTTCTCCCTAAGGAATCTATATCTTGAATTCAAATGCCAGTGATCCTGAGCAGACTTAGAACAAGAGAAGTAAAAGAGCATGATAATACTAATAGCTAGCTTTTAGATAGCAGGGCAAGGTTTATAAGGTTATACTAAATCATTACAAATCTATACAAATGTTATCTTATTTTAAGCTCACAATAACCTTGGGATATAACCTGAGGATATCCCCATTTTACATGTCTAATCTCAAATTTGAATTCAGGTGTTTTTGACTCCAGATCCTGAACTCGATCTTTTTACCTACCTCTAACTCTAGGTACTTAACAAAGTGATAACAGCTTTGAGTGGATAGGCTAATTCTGGTCAATTGAGAGTTCAAATATGAAGACAGAATCTCACACTTAGCAGGTCTGTGTTAACAACAGAGAACATAGTTATACAAAAAAAAGAGTACAGAGCCACTTTAGTTCAAAGAAATAAAACAGTACCTGTAATTATTATTAAGAGTCTATCCTATCTAGAAACACCTTAACCACCAGATGGCCCACAGATGTTGGGAACTGCCCAGTTAATATATTAAATTTTTGTTGTAATTTTTTATCCTTTGTTCTTGAAAAGGACCATGACATCAAGAGAGTAACGCAATTTACATGCAAGGGAATTGGATTTCAGTGAGAGTGAGCTGTGCAAGTCACCAGCCCCAGTCTCTCCTCCAGAGCCATTTGGGTCCAGGTGGCCAGGTATACATCAGGATGTCTAGAGATGGCCCTGGATACAGTGGGAGACCTTGGGGAAAAGGCCAAAGTCTTTAGTGGGTTTCAGATTGATTGATTAAATTAGTGGTTAAGGTTAGGTAAGAAATGAGTTAAATTCACATCACTAAAATTTAAGTAATAAGACAATAAAAATCCCCAAAGTTTCAGTGATACAAGCTCAATGGATTTAATATGATTATGATTATCTGGCATTTGCAACTGATTCCTACCATTGAATCCAAGGATTCTGACTCCAAAGTCTGTACTTTTTCCATTAATGATCAGTCACCTCTAATTTCTAAGCAGGGATGAGAATTTAAGCTAGTAGAGTCTTTGTTAGGTTCTGTTAACATTTTGCAAGGGAATTTTTTCTTGAAAATACATGATCTCATCATAGGAAAATGGTGATAAGGAGTTGTTTAACTGTAAAAACGAAGCCTCACAGGATGTCACACAAGATGAGCAGACATGGATGGACCGTGATGGGCAGATACCATGACATTATCTCCCCAGACCCAAACCCACTCCACTATCATTTTTTCAGGCACTATCATCCTTGCAGCCTTCTCTCAACCTCAAAGCCATCATTACTCTTCACTTTCCCTTACTTTTCATAGTCAATCAGTTTCTACATCTTTACCAATTTAAAACCACATTTCCACCATCTCTCCCTTTCCATTCACACATAAGTTCAGGTCCTTATCATTTCTTCCCGGACATAATTTTCCATTTGTTCTCTTGGTTGACATGAGGGACATTACGATCTTGATTTTCCACTATCTGTGCCCTTGGACTGGATTCCATCATCACGTTCCTTGGAAACCTCTTCAACATGAAACTCATCATCCTCAAGATTACATGAGCTCTGGCATTCAGACCTCTGTAGAATGGCCAAATATAGTCACGGAGCCACATAAATTCCAGGATATTTCTGAGGTCCGTCACAACTAGATTAAAGTATCTTTGGGAAATATTTAACAAAATAAACCAAATGCAGTTAAAAAAAAAAAAAAGATGATATTACATTTTGTCTCAGAACCAGTAGGGAGCCAGTGAAGTTTACTGGGGAGAAGAGTCACACTCAGAGATTCCTTTAGGAAAATCTCTTTAGCAGATGGATGAAAGGTGCTTTAGAAGGTGTGGAAGGACCTTAGAGGTACTGGTCCAATCCCCTTACAGAGGAATGGTGTCATGCTCAAGAAGAAAGGGGAGGAAGATTGGGATTTGTTTGCTAACAAAAGGATCTCCGCCGGCACATGCTGACTTGCTTTTAAAATAAATAATATTATCTATGTTTTACTGTATTTGATTTTTGTTAAATATTTCAAATAATATTTCATCTATGTCTCATCCTTAAGAATTTTTAAATTTCTATTTTTTATTTTTATTTAATTTATTTAGTTTAATTAAATTTAATTTATTTTTTTTATAATATAATTACATCTAATGTAGTACGTTATAAGTATTAGTGTATTACAGTAATATAATGTATATTAAACATACAATTTGTAAATAAGTATAATACATAGTGTATATATGTATCGTGTGTGTAAGTGTGGGGGTGGGGCGTATATGGATGCATGCATGCATGCAAAAACCCATTGTGGGGTTGGATGTTCTTAAAAAACTATTTTACTCAAACGAGCTTCTGATTTGGGAGAAAGCCCCGCCCCTGTCCTGCCCAAGAGTGGCCGCCAGGGTGCACCAGAGTGCCTAGTCCTCCCCAGCTCCTCTCCCGGAACCCGGACTGCAGGCCGGAACGTTTGTGCGGAGCTACAGAGCCGGAAGTCCTCTTTTAAAAGCGCAACTTCGCCGGAAGTCGGGACCGGTGGTAGGAAACGCGGTGTTTTCAACATGAGTTTCCCGGGCGTCCTGCGTCTGTTCCCTGGAGGTAAGAAGAGCCCAAGGCCGTCGCAGACGGCGCTGTGTCCGTCCTGCTGAGGCGCTTGTGTATCCCGCTGGCCGTCAGGCCCCGAGAGCGAGTTCCCTCCAACAGTTCCTGTACCCATTTTTCTCTCCTCCCCTCCCACACTTGTCATTTCTAGTGTTATCTCAGAGAGGTTTTACTTTGTATTTCTTTATTCAATAGTGATTTAGGATGTGTATTCACATGACTAGATGTCTTGATTTTTTTCTGAAACTCCCGTTTATTTGACCATTTGTCATTTGGGGAATGGCTCTGATTTTTAGAAATTCGATTCATTTCTACACACGGCATATACACACCCACGGAAACATATTTAAGACACGAGGACTTTATCAAGAAGCATTTGCTGTTAAAATTTTTGATATTTCTTCATTACATATGGTATCGTTTAGCATAATGTAGTTTCCCTGACCATCTCTTTTAATTAGGTATATTTAAACTCTTGTTGACTGATCTAATAAAGATAAACTACTTGGAAGCTCATATATCAAATTCCCAAATTGGAATGTAAACAGTTTAATTTTATTGACCTTATGATTATTCTTTTGTTTCCCTTTCAGTGCTTTTCTTGAGTCTTGTGTTTGAATTTTCCTTTCAGCTCTGGTCTTTTTTTTTAAATCAGGAATGCCTGAAAGTCCTCCATTTCTTTAAGTATTTTTTTCCTCTGAAGGATTACACTCAGTTTTGCAGAGTAGGTAATTCTTGGTTGTAATCCTAGTTTCTTTGCCTTCTAGAATATGATATTCCAAGGCCTGAACATGAAAGCCACTAAATCTTGTGTAATCTTGACTGTGACTCTATGATATTTGAATTGTTTCTTTCTGGCTGCTTGAAATAGTTTCTCTTTCACCGGCAGCTCAAGAATTTAGCTATACTATTTCTAGGAATTTTTATTTTGGGATCTCTTTTAGGTAGATTCTTTCCATTTCTAGTTTACTCTTTGGTTCTAAGATGTCAAGGGAATTTTTCTTGATAATTTCTTGAAATATGATATGTAGCCTTTTTCTTTGATCATGTCTTTTAGGCAATTCAGTTATTGTTTTCCAGATTGGTTGTTTTTCTGATGAGAAGTCACATTTTTTTTTTCTATTTTTACCTTCTTTTGACTGTTTTATTGTTTCCTGATGTCTTATTATTAGCTTGCATTTGCCCATTTCTAATTTTTAAAGAATTATATTCTTCAGTGAGTTTTTATAACTTTTTGTCTATTTGGCCAGATCTGCTTTCTAAGGAATTCTTTTCTTCAATGAATTTTTGTATCTTTTTCTATTTGGCCAATTCTGCATTTTAAGCTACTTTCTTCAATATGGGGGGGAGAAGGGGGGTTCTTTTACCAAATAGTTAATTTTCTTTTCATAATTTTCTTGCATTATTCTTGCTTCATTTCCCAGTTTTCCCTCTACTTTATTATTTTTTCTTTAACTCCTCTTGGAATTCTTGTTGGGTTTGGTTCCAATTAGTATTTTTTTCTTTAAGGCATTTCATGTAGCTATTTTCACATTGATATAGTCTTCTGAGTTTGTGTTTTGGTCTTCCTTGCCACCATAATAGCTTTTTGTAGTCAGATTCTTTTTTTGTTATTTGCTTATTTTTCCAGACTAATTTTTTTACTTTTAACTTTATGTTAAAGTTGGGCTCTGATCACCTTGAGACAGGGAGACATTGAACCAAGCCATGTTTTTCTCATACTGGTATTTTCACATCTTGTTCTAGAAATCTATAAGTTTTCGGTACTTCCAGAGTGTTGTGATGAGGGAATGATGTGATTTGGACTCTGGTCATTACGAAGAAAAGGTCTCTGCCTGCAATCAGAAGTTTTTAGTGATCCTTATTGGTTTGGAACAGTGACTAGGGCCCCTGCTCTCTTGTGTCTTTTTTTTTTGTCCTAGAACTGTGACCCAGAACTGCCTATGGGTAATAGATTGCCAATTAGCACTGGCTTCACCCAGTGCTAGCAGAGGGTCCCCAGTATTCTCTTTCTGACTAGTTATCTGATCCCTTCATCATCTCTGGGTTGAAAACTTGGAAAGCTACTGCTGCTGCCTCTATTGCCACTACCACATGTCTGGACAATTCTATCCCAATGCATAGACTTTTAAAAATTATTTTTTTTTATTAAAGCTTTTTATTTTCAAAACATATGCATGGATCATTTTTCAACACAGATTCTTGCAAAATCTTGTGTTCCAAATTCCCCCTCTTCCCTAGATGGCAAGTAATCCAATATGTGTTAAACCCAATATATGCATACATATTTATACAATTATCATGTTAATGCATAGATTTTTAAAAGTTTTCTTAAACTGCCTTGAAAATGTCTGAAAAATGTCTTGCTCTAACTTTTGTTGGCTCGGCTATTCCAAAATTTGATTTGAGGTGATTTCCAGTCATTTAGAGGAGAAGATGGGGTGGGGGGCTGCCACTAATCCACTCTCTTAGCTCTGTAGGTACTTTCTGCAGACTTGCCCAGTCCAAGGTTGTTTTGCAGTGAGGATAAAGCTCTTTAGAGGGAATCAAACTTAACAGATTCTCCTCTCTACCATGTACACAGAAATAAATATATGACTAGATAGGAAATAAGATTTAGGGCCTCCACCTAGGAGAGAGGAAGGAGAAAGGAGAGAGGAGAGAGGAACTTGTGGCAGGGAACCACACATCACAGTAGTTATCTGGTGAGAAGAGTGCTAGATCTGGATTAAGAGGGCTCAAAGTCTGGCCCTGCCATTTATAATGTTACTACTGGGCTACTTTGGGCAAATTCCTGAAATTCTCTGTGAAATCAGTTTTGTCTTTAATCATTCGTAAAATAAGAGGCCAATTTTTTACCTTTTTGTGTGTGTCAGGGACCCCTATGGCAATCTGGTCAAACCTACTCCGAGTTATATTTAATAAAATACATGAAATTACAAAAGAAACGAATTATATTGAAGTATGGTTCAATATAGATATATATTTTAAATCACAACTAAATTCACAGACTTTGGGTTAAGAACTCCTGGATTTGATAAACTCTTAATACTTTTGGCTTTAAATATATGGTCCTATGATTCCAATTATTTTTTCCCATTTTAGGAAAATGGAAATATTTTCAGGTTGCAATGTGTCCATCTCCTTACCAGCCTTTGTTCTCCTGCTGTCAGAGAAAATCCATAGCACCAATGAAGAAAACAGACTTTGTTTCAGCTTCATCAGATGAGAGCTTAAAGGACACTGGGGAAAAGTTGGAAGACCTCTACTCTTCTGAACAGAAATCAACTATTTTGCAAGTGCTCAACACTGCATCTGTGAATGAACTTGCCACTTTTACATTTCTTCGAGGAAGGAAGTCTGTCAACATTGTAAAACACAGGGAAAAGCATGGACCTTTTCAAGACTTGAAAAGCTTAATGGAAGTGCCTTTGTTTCAGTTTAAAATTACAGTGAAAGTGTGTAACTCAATTCTACTGCCAGAATTGAAAAGGAAAAAAAAAGAGAAAATAATACCAGAAAATCGGTCATTAGGAAAGGTTGTTAAACCAGTAATAGAAAAAAAGAAGCTTCAGGTATGCCTGTTTCTTAAAATCTGTCTTAATTTTTCTGTGTAAATCAGTGTGATGGGTGATTCAAAAAAACAAAAACAAAAAATTGTCCTTGCCCTCAAGAGCTTTTGATCTATTTGGAGATCCAAGATTTATACATAAGCATTTAATATATACCCATAAACTATTCATTAGCAATATGTGCTGAGTACTAAGAAACTAAGTGCCATTAGTTAGCCAGGAAGTGAAGAAGACAGAACTGTGAGCTTAATTAGATAGGAAAGCTTCCTTGATCTTGAAGCAAAGGCAAGATTTGGAAATGAGAAGGGAGTGAGAAATAAAAATAGCTTGTTTAAAGGATGGCAAATATAGGATTCAAAGATTGTGGCTGGGACAAAGTGGCAAGGTATACGAGAAGGGTATTGAGAAACTAAGTTACTAAAGTATGTTAGGGCCAGATTTCAGAGCACTGAATAATGCTAAAAGGATAAAAGAAAAAAAAAAGAAAGAAAGAAACTGTTCCTGCCCTTAAGTTTATATTCTAATAGAGTAAATACAACATAGGGTCATAGATTTAAAGCCAGAAGAGAGTTTAGCCAAACCCTTTGTATTACAGATAGAAAAACAGGCCTAGAGAGGATATGACTTGTGCAAAGTTACATTTGTGTGTAGAAAATTAAACATAAAATACATAAAGTGTAATTCCTAGAGGAGAGGGCACTAGCAAATGTTGTGACCATAACAGATTGCCTGTAGAAGATGTTGCTTTGGCTGATAGCTAAGGATTCTAAAAGGCAGAGGTAGGGAAGACATGCACCACAGCCTGGGCAAAACCACAGAGATAGATAGGAGATGGACGGTTGTTGCTAAAATGGAGCGTGAAGGCAGAAGAATAGTGCAGGCTGGAACCAGATTAGGAGAGTCCAGGAGTTGAGCTTGATCCAGCAGGCAAGACATTAAACAGTCATTGAAAGAGAAACCATTAAAGAATTATTTATCCCAGTGGTGTCCAACTTGATGGCTGTGCCATTACTGCAGAATGTCTGCAGATCTGTGCAAATTAAGTCTTGTGTTTATCTGAATTGCTAACAAACAAAAACAGGCTAACAGCCTGACTTTCCAGAATAAGCCCATGGACTTTCTGTAGACTCAATGCCTTGCACATTTTTGTATATGTTTTCAAATATACATATAGTTATGATTAAAAAAATATAAATTCATAAGGGTTTCTTTTAGTTTCTTTATGTCTTCTCAGTAATTGGTTCCTTATGGGTAAGGATACCTGCCATCACTTGTGGGCATTTGAAATGTTTTGATATTAAAGAGATTCTGATCTTAAAAGAGGCCAGGACCCACTAATTCTATCAGCACCCAAGACCTGTTAGAAAAAAATGAGAAAGGCAGCTTTTCTTTTATATCACAATTGAAAAATATCTCCTGTTCCTCAGTAGGACTTTTGTATTGTTTCCAAAGCAAGATTTAGTTCTTTTACTTCCTACAGATTGAAAAATTAGTTCCTATCCTTTATTTCTGAATACGATTCCAAGGCTTACTACAGTGAAATGTTAGTGATATATAAGAATGCTGATGACTTATGTGGGTTTATTTTGTGTCCTGTACTACAGTGAAATGAAAGGATATCAGTAATTGTGTCTTTCAGTTGCATCTCTGCAGGCAAGGCATGACCATATTCTAAAGCTTATATTGTAGTGCTTTTCAGGCCTTAGAAATGTTATGATGGCTTCTTTTTATGCTTGGCATATTATCTATATTATTAGACTATTAGACTAGACATTTAGAAGGTGATTCAGGTATGACATCTGTATAAAGGGAGTCTTTTACAATGTGTACGATCCTCCAGGATATTAGCAGTTGAACCATATTTTTTATTTATTTTAGGAAGCTGATAGTATTGTGTCTATTGTTTTTGGCAAAGAAAAAATTGCCTGGGCTCATCTTGATAATAGACTAACAGTTCTTGGCTGGCAACAAAGAAATAAATTTAAGTTGATGAAAGAAACAAATACACCATCTGTGTATCTGGAAACGGTAAGTTGTCTTTCCCAGAGTCTAGTTCCCAAAGCCGCCTTTGTCCTATTCCTCCCTACATTATGAAGACACAGCAAAGCGTAGTCAGTCCTTAGATTCCATCTAATTTTTTTATGTTTGTCTTCACTTAAATGTTTAGATCCTCCATCCCTTTGGATCTTCATTCATAGTTGGCTCTAGAAATAGCAATTTTACAATTTAGTAGGGACTAACGTTTTTATAAATGAGCACAGGAAAAAATGATACTAAATTATAGAATTGTAAATTTTTCAAAATGTCCTCACCACCTTATATTGTGATAATTGACATTTACACAAGACTTTAAAGTATACCATGCTCTTTATGTACATTATTTAGTCCCACAGCAGCCTGATGACAGTAGTAGCTGCAGGTTCTGTCATTCCTGTTTTACAGATGAGAAAAATAAATCCCATTTTAGGTGAATTGATTTGGCTATGGTCACACCTTTAGAGTTAGAGGTGGCATATGTTCCTAAATCTTCCTAACTTCCAATCAGCATGTTATCTATGTCTTAACTTTTGAAAGAGCCTCCATGTTTTATTTAATGTTCCTATTGACTGGAGGAGGTGGATAAGATAAGTCTTACTAATCACTTTGTGGTTGTTTCTTCCTGTCACCAGGCAAGTGACTTTGCCTGTAAATTAGGAGCCGGCAAAGTTAGGATGAGGACACAGATATCCTTAGTTTTGTCCCATATTTCCTATTAAAAAAAAAAAAAGAAATTAGGAGAGCATGGAAAAATTTTACCTTTTAGATCTGTGGATAAGGGTGCATTATTCCCTGCTTCAAATGAGATAGAGAAAATCAAGGGAAGTAAAATAGATAATTTTGATTACATTCAATCAAAAAGTTTTTAAAATGTGTAACATATCATCAGATTGCTTGCTATCTTGGAGGAGGGGAAGGGGAAGGAAGGAGAGACAAAAAATTTGGAACTCAAAATCTTACAAAAATGAATGTTAAACATATATTTTAACATTTTCAACATGTATTGGACTGCCTGCCACCTGGGGGAGGGAATGGGGGGAAGAAGGGGAAAAGTTGAAACAGAAGCTTTTGCAAGGGTTAAAGTTGAAAAATTACCCATGCATATTTTGTAAATAAAAAGCTATAATAAAATAAAAAATAAAATAAATGAATGTTAAAAAC
Source organism: Antechinus flavipes (assembly GCF_016432865.1). Taxonomy (NCBI): domain Eukaryota; kingdom Metazoa; phylum Chordata; class Mammalia; order Dasyuromorphia; family Dasyuridae; genus Antechinus; species Antechinus flavipes. Next base: position 32,886,621 of record NC_067401.1, on the reverse strand, counting down.
TATCTTTACATGTAATTGGAAAAACAAAATACTATTAAGTGGGAAAATAAAAATAAATATCATTTTTGTACAAACAAAACCAGTGTAGCCAAGATTAAAAGAAGATAAAAAACCGAGGAAAAAATTTTACAGCGGGTTTTGCTGATAAAGGTCTCATTTATCAAATATATAGGGAACTGAATCGAATTTATAAAAATATGACTCATTCCCCAAATAACAAATGGTCAAAGATTATGATCAGTTTTCAGAAGAAGCTATTAACAATTACATGAAAAAAAGCTCTTCAGTCACTACTAATTAAAGAAAGGAAAATTAAAACAATTCTGAAATACCATCTTACACCCACTAGATTGGCTATTAAGACAGAAAGAAAAACAATAAATGCTAGAGGGGATGTAGAAAAGTAGGAACACTAATTCACTGTAAGTGGAGCTATGAATATGTCCAATCATTCTGAAGAATTTGGAATGATGCACAAAGAGCTATAAAACTGCATATCTTTTGACCCAGCAATACTATGTGTATATACTGTAAGATCTGTATTGCAGAGAACAAAGAATTGGGAATTGAGGGGATGTCATCAGTTGGGGATTGGCTGAACCAGTTGTGGTATTTAATTGTGATAGAATACTATTTATTATGCTGTAAGAAATGATGAAGAGAATAATTCTGGAAAAACCTGGAAAGATTTATATGAATTGATGCAAAATGAAGTGAGCATAACATTGCACACAGTTAAGCAATGTTATAATGATAATCAACTGTGAAGGACTTAGCTATTCTGATCAATACATTGTCCTGAGACAATGAGAAAAACTGATAGTTCTGAGTGCAAATCAAAGCATTGTTTTCAATTTGTTTTTTCCTACTTTTTTTGGCAACATATGGAAATGTTTTGCACGATTTCATCTCTATAATTGATAAAATACCTTTTGCCTTCTCAGTGGGTAAGGAAGGAATGGGAGGGAGGGAAAGAATTCAGAAAGCAAGGGGCAGCTAGTTGGTATAGTGGATAGACCACCAGCCCTGAAGTCAGGAGGACCTAAGTTCAACTCTGGTCTCAGACACTTAACACTTCCTGGCTGTGCGACTCTAGGCAAGTCCATTTAACCCCGATTACCTCAGCCAAAAAAAAAAAAAAATTCAGAAAGCAGAATTTAAAAAAAAAAAGAATATTAAAATTTAAAACACTTATTAAGAGAAAAAGAAAGAAAATCAAAGTCAACAAATATTGATTTAGAAACATTTGATAAATAGCCATTTTAGACTGGCACAAGAACCATGATTATCTTGTTTAGTTGACATCCTATTCATGAGGTGACTTGTATTCAGGGACTTGCACATATTTTCTTGAGCTAGTTAGTGACAGAGTTAGGAGTAGTATGATCCAGACTTGTAGCTCCTATGGTGTTTTTCTTTTATAAATCCACTTATAAAAATTTAGGCTGATTATAAATGTGCCATTTCTAGATGCAACTCTGAATAAAAATCCATTTTTGAAAAAGAATATAGATTAATGTAAACAGCACTGATGGATAACCTAATCTTTCTATATCAAATATATGCAGTTTCTAAAGTCAAGGTGTTGTTAGGAAATAATGCTGTGCTGAAGGAAAAAAGTGACTCACCAATAATTGTTGACTTCTCGGTGATTCTTCCTTGCTTTTAGATTTCTTCAATAGTTTCAGAAATTCCTGAAGCAGATTTCTATGTTTTGGAAAAAAGAACATTTTCTCTTCAGCAGACAACTCTGTTTCCAGTTGCATTACACTTCCACATTGTGGAGGCCATGCTGTATTCCTTGTTAAATAAAACATTAGCTCATGATGGCCACCATCGGGTGTTGAGCATGAGCCGGAATGTGGTGGGGAAACACTTTGATTTGATGCTTGGATCCATGCGGACTAGCGGCATGGCTGTGGTGCAGCAGTTTCTCTCAGACTCTACGTTGAAAGCAGAGTCCCGTGTGTCCTTTCCCTCTGAGAGCGTGGTGCGCTATAGAAACCTGATGGAGACCAATGGAGGAGAAAGGAAGGAAGAGTTGTGGGATTCTCTGCTTCAGGCAGTGGCTTTTTATGAACTCTTGGTGTTCAGCCCTCATTAATAAAACTTTTCCTGTATGCAAGATGGCGCAATGCGGAGGCTCTTAAAATGTCTTGCTCACGGTACCAGACTTGGAGTCCCGAATCTCTTTGTTCAAATTCTGCCCTGTACACCCTCCCTGTGTGAACCTGGGCACATGCCCTCAGCTTCCCTCACTGTGAAACATGGGGGCTAGACTCGATGGTCTCCAGTTTTAAGCCTTCTGACTTTACATTGATGGCCTTCCGACTTGGCCCCAGCCGCTTCCCAGAGAGGCCTTGGGATTCCCCACCTTCTTCCCCAGCCGTCCTCCAGCAGCCCAGCACATGCCTTCTTTACTTCTCTGCAGCTAGAGCTGACCTCCAGTCAGGAAAGCTTTTGGGCAGAAGCAAGTTCTGAGGATGTCTGGCACAGAGACCCAGTTCTACCAACTGGATGATCTTGAGCAGCACCTCTGGACTCAGGGTAGGACCCAGGTCTATCTATGTTGAGAGAAGAAAAAGGCATGGGAGGTTCTCCAGGCCTGCCCCTCAGCTTGAGGCTCAGGGAGCTGAAGTCTAAGCAGGTGAGGTGATACTTAATACCGGATCAGTTGAGGTCCACAAATCTAGGGTATTTTTCCCTTACTCCACACTGACCCACAAAATGCTCATTTGTAAAATTAGTGTGGGTGAGACTAGATCATCTCTAAAGTCCTTTCCATTAGGAACATTCTTGATTCTCGGCAGCACTTCTAAGACTGCACAAATGATCCATCTTTTGATTTTTCATGTCAAAGACTGAGGGAATCTGATTAGTTGATGTTGGGATTTTTAGATACCTGGATGGCTTCTGTTTTTTTTTAGTAATCATCTAAAACGTGATATCAGATCAGCTCTTTAGAATGCCTGCTAGGAGCTCACTGCTAGAGTCATTGAGATGCCTTTACCTGTCTGTCTGTCATCTCAGTAATGGTGCCCGAAAAGCAAGAAATCGTCTATTACTCTCCTCCTTGAAAACTGTGCCATAGATACTATTACACTACAGATCGACAAATGAAGTGTATTTCCGTTGTGGATTTTAATGTTTGTGAGGCTCCAGAAAACACTGAAATAATAAAAACTGTTGCTCTCTAAATATTATTGTGTTTTAATTATTTGTTTTCTTTTCACCTTTTTAAGGTTTTTGATTTTTTAAAAAACCTTTACAACCTGATGCCTTTCTCCTTTTCTGGTCTTATATTTGACTTCCCGCCATGGCCTCTGTGACAGAAAATTAGGCTCCGTGCTGTGGTTAACAGGAAGCTGTACTAGATGTAAAGAAGACCTGAGTTTAATCTCCTCCTTTGGGTTGTTTAGATCCTCATCAAACCAGTTCATCTCTCTTTGTTCTGGGCCAGACATGCCAAATAGCCTGCTCACAGTACTCTGGAGTGTCTCAGAACAAGATTAAAATGTAACTGGGACATACTTAACAAAACAAAAATGCAATAAAATATAGATATTAATATGTGGCTTTCTAGGACAGTCTGCTGTCACAGGTATCCTTATGTATGGCTGGCTATTTCTATTTGAGTTTGACATTACCTTAGGTACTCTAAAACCGAGTTTTAGGGAAGGTTCTGACATACACTGGTAGAGGGAATTTTCTTACCTGGGAGTTTCCAATCTCAGTAAAACCACAGATCGAGTTCCAATCCCCAAAATGCCTTTTATAGGAAGCTATCTGGAGTGAAGAGTGGAGAAAGGAGTGCAGTAGAAAACGTGGCTGATGTGAAAACAAAAGTTATTAATCTAAATTTAAAACCATTCAAAAACTTTCTGATCAATAGCAGCTTCCAGTATAGTCTTACTACTGGAATCCCTGGGAAGGAATATGAACAGTTGACAGCCCTTATTGGCTACTACCATATTGTTCTACCGATAGCATATTGATGAGCCACTTGTAGTTTTAGATATTTTTGAAATTATTGTGTTCCAACCCTACAGAATCCACCAGGAATATAATTTTGTTTCCTAAATTTGGGTTCTCTAGGCTGGAAGTGCTGGAACTACTCACAACTCCAATCTTACTCCTTAAATTACAGGGGTTTTGTTCCATTGGTTTACCCTGCTTCTTTAGTCAAGTTGGTACATATACCCTCCTACACTGCCAAGGATTTAGTCAAAAACCACTTATCTAGCATCTACTATGTGCCACGGAATATGCATTGACTGGTTAATGCAAATTTAGTATGGCCCACTGCAGCTCAGAACTCTAAGCTCTAAAGATCCATCACCAGTCTCAGTTTCTCTTGCAGTAAGTATTGCACCTCCTGTGGAGATAATGCCCTTCATCCTCAGTCATGGTTACCAAAGACCCAGAAAAGACTACTCACTATCAAAGTCCTTGGCACTGCAAAGTAAGATTTCATCAATCCAAATGTTTAAAAAAAAAATGACATGGCATATTATTTCTCCCTTATACACTTGCCAACTTGGATTGCTTTCCAACCCCACAACCAGGCTTTGGTCTGCCTGGCTCACCACTTTGCTGTAGCTCCATCCTCGGGATCATTGGTCTTTTCCATCTGCACTGAAACAGAAGCCTTCTTTACATTTTGCTTCTCCCTATCAGAATATAAGCACTTTGAGAACAGGAATTACCTTTCCTATTTGTATACCAAATACTAAACATAGTACTTTGCAAAGTAAGCTTTAACACACACACACACACACATTTATTATTCATTCATCTCCAAGGCCATAGAGTAAGCAAAACTTAAAAAAAGTATTAAATAAAGATTTTAGAACTCTGGTAAATGTAGTGAGACCAAATATGATTTCTGGAGACTTAATAGTAAAGCATGTCCCCACAGAGGCGCTGGTCAACAGGTGTGGAATGAGGTTTAACTATATTTATTAGAAACGAGAGTTCTATGGGATGATGAAGGAAGCACTTCACTGGGAAGTGTCATCAAAAAAAACCGCACCAATAAAACATTTTTAAAAAGATATATAAAAAGGTAAGAAGGTTTTTTGAACCACATAGTACCTTCATTGATAAACTTACAGATTTATTTAAGTACTGGTAATTGAAAATGTAATTCCAGAGTTACCTAATTTCAAGCATCCCTGCATTAATTTTATTTTCTTTCAGGGAAGGACTTTGTAGCAAAATAGTACTAAATGGCACAATGATACAGGTTATGCATAAGAAATTCACATTTTGGGATAGCTTATTTTTTACTGATGATACAAAAAGCTGAGCTCATTCAACTTGGAAGTCAAATCAATTTTCCTAGACAATTTATTTGAACTTGTAACATAAAAGCCAAAAGTCAAGATGTAGAATGGGACACACGTATTTGGGATATGGTCAATTGCTTGAATATGCATATTTTCTAAGGTGCTATTTTGCTTTTTTATGGGAGGGGGAGAGAAAATAAATGCTTGACTTTAAAACTTTTTCTTTTTTTTTCCCCTGCTGAGGCAATTTGGGTTAAGTGACTTGCCCAGGGACACACAGCTAGGAAGCGTTAAGTGTCTGAGCAGATTTGAACTCCGGTGTTCCTGACTTCGGGGCCAGTGCTCTATCCACTGCACCACCTAGCTGCCTCTGAAAAACTTTTTCAAAGAAGCCAAGAACCACAGTTCACAACTTTGGCATACATTACTGATCAACATTTAAAAAGCAACATTGTTTTTCTCAAGGATATTAAAATTGTCCAAGCCAGTTTAAATGTATCCCTTTGCCCTATTTCCTTTATTTCACTAATATGGCTATTTCTTCTACCAAGGTAAACTTTGCCTCCTCCTCCAGGTTTTCTTAATAATTCTCCTGAATTGCTGTTCCCATCCGCTCCTTCAAAACCCCAGGAAAAAAAAATAAATGGATATATCATTTAAGGGCCAAATTTGTAGATTATGAGCCTTTCTGAAATTACCTAGGCTGTTCCTTAGATGCCACTAGAGCCATATGTACTTTAAGCTAACAGTTTTTATAGAACTGCCAGATCTTGTACTCTCCTGGCACGTCTCTTCAGAACCCAAGTCATTTCCACATCACAACGATTTATGGGGCTATGACTTGAATGGAATATTAGGAACCAAGCTGTTCATCTGTAAAATTATCCATCACATAGGATGCTTTCACAAGATACAGAGAGTACTTTTTTCCAGATGATATAACATAACCAGTGATGTAATGGAACTTAAGAAGATTGTTTAAAAAAATTCTATTAAGTTCTATTATTTTATTAGATCACTTTAAGTACCTTCTCTATTTTACTAGAATTTACTATTGGTCTTCCTATAGCCTTTTATTGTCTTGAGAAATATTTTGGGGGAAAATATTTATTCTTAACTACCAGAGACATCATAGAAAAATAGATTGTCCTCATTCCTGGGAGCCCAGGATTCATGTCCTATGTCTGACCCATGTTGAATGTATGATCCTGTCTAGGTCCATGACCCGTGGAAGCTTTAAGCAGCCTTCTACTATAAGTTTCAAGTAAAGTGCTAAGCTGCTGTTCACTGATAATACCCTACACTAATAAAATCATAGGCACAGAGAAAGCTCATTTACAGTCTCAAAAGAGACTATTCCAGCATATGTCACTTACTTGTCCTGGTTTATTGATTCAAAGTTTAAAAGTGACTTGTGTCTCCCAAAATTATTACACAACAATAGTTCTTTTCTAAGTACCAACCAAGCTTTCTTTGGCCATTAATTAGACCAATATACTAACTTGATACTTAGATATTTAAGATACTGAAGAAAAGGTCAGGAAATGAGTAAAATGATCAAGATTTAAACTACTACATTAAGAGCCCTTTCTCCTTTAATATTTAGATACCAACTAAAGAGAGCTCAACTATTCAATTAATAGTAATTTTGTTTCATTACTGGTTTTTTAGGATTACCACTGGGTTCAATTACTCAGATTTTGGCTCCTTTTTAGTGTTTTTTTTTTTTCACCAATTACAATACTGAAGTCATGGATAATTTCTTTATGTTCTTTTTGTTGATAAAAATTTTCCAATGCATCTTTGAATTGCCCATATTTATCATTATAACTAATCTAACAAAGTGTCCCTGAATAGTAACTTTATAACTGTATAACCTGTTTAGTTACCTGAGATGCCTAAGTCAAAGGGCTGGCACATAGTAGTGATTAATGAAGGCATTTTTATTTAAGAGGGAAAATAGAAAAGGTAATTCTAATTTACGATCCATTTAAAAGTAGAGTTGGTTAAATCATTTGCAAAGTAATTTCAAGTAAAACTTGACCATATTTTAAATCATTTAATTACATTTTCTCTCTTTAATCAGAAAGCAAAATCTTAAAAGGAAATACCTTAACAGTTATATGGAAAAATACAGGAATTCAGTCATCTCAAGATACAGAAAGACTGACCAAGAATAATTCATCCAAATATGACCAAATTCAATTAATCATGAAGATATATAAAATGTTCAGTCATCTGAAATTTTGTTAAAATCTTTATGAAATATAACACATCAAAGGTAGAAAAAGATAGAAAAATGTACAAAGCAACTTGTAGGTTGACAAAATAAAGCAACACATAAGATGATAGTAGAGAAATATTTATAAAACTCCACTGTCTAGATAATCCAATGGTAGAATATTGCTAAATATCAATACAATAGGAAAAACTTCATTAAAGTCATTTTCCTTGACTCTTAAAATTAAATTCTCTTCAAAATATGTCATAAGTGATTCTAAAAGATTTAAATTAGCAACATAAGTGGGAGTGAATTTTGCAAAAATTTATTTTGGAAGAAATTCTTCTCTTATTGAAGTTCATTATTAAATTTTTAAAAGTCCTGATCATGTCAGTGGAACAGGGAGGCAGTGAGGGAGAAAATATTTGAGAATAACTTGAAACACAAATATCTCTAGACATATAGCCATTAAATCTACACTCCAGTTATTTCCAGGAGAAATAACTTATTCCTTTCACAGAAAAACAAAGTTTAAAAAAAATAAAAGGGTCAAAATAGACAAGAGAAGAGCACAAAAATATTAGCCTATAGCAGAGGTATCACAACCAAATATACAATGTGTAAGCCGGACTTTTGGTTATCTTTAAATACTTGCACACAAATATAAAATATACAAAGTCTATTTTTACTGTACATGAAGAAGAAATTTAATGACACAGAAAAATCTATGAAATATTCAAATGTAACGAGTATCTTTTACTGTACATGGCACCATTAGCATAGAAAACTAGGGGAAGTCAGCTGCCAAACTGCTCACAGTGTCTTTGGGTATGTCGAGATGAATTCCTTCAAAATAGTGCAGGAATCTGTCAAAAGAGAAAGAATAAGAAACAGTTTGGTAATGTTTCTTTTCATCTAATGGAAACAGATCACAGAGATATTACTCAGAGCTTTCACCTTCTCTTATTCTTTTCTTGCTCTTTTAACTTCTCCATCCTACAGATGCATCGGAGGGTCGGTAAATACTCTGCAAGGCTGGCCTGTCTGCTACTCCCCAGGTTTAAAAGAGATTTACCAGAAAATACAGCTTTTACGACTGCCAACCTCTTCTGTGCTTTGCTGCAAGTTAAAAAGGAAATAATTAATCTTTATATATATATCCAATAAAAATGGAACCGCACACATACACAAGCTGATTTCTCTCTCATCTTAACCTGCTACAAAAATGAACTACTTCCAAATATTGCTTTCAACATGTCATTCCTCTGCCCAAAAATTTTCAATGGCTCTTAAGTGACTGTTGTATTAAAAAGATCACACTTCTACCTAACCCTTGAGGTTCCTCTCTATCTGGGCCTGCTCCTTCCTATTCAAACTGGATTCTTATCTGCCTCAGCTCCAGGCAACAAAAAAAAACATCAGCCTAAATAAGAGCTATCACAACCAAAGATATAGTTCATAACGCAGTTTTTTGGTTATTTTAAATACTTGCTCACAAATATATAGTCTTTTTACTGTATATCAAGAACAACTTAGGAAAATCAGTGAAATATCAAAATATAATTAGTATCATTTACTGTACATGGTCCAAATTAGCATAGAAAGCTTCATCTTCTGCAGTGCAGTAATGAATTCACAATAAATGTCATAATGACTTATGCTTTTGCAGTTTTTGAAGATTGGAAAATTCAATCCAAGGGGTCGATCCCGCCGCATAATTCTATTACACTCAAAAAGAAATTGGATTCTTATTATGCCCCACCAAAAAAAAGACCAGGAAGGAATATACTGGAAAACAAAGGGGACAAACCATATAAACCAAAATTCATCTTAAAAATGGAAAAGACTTACTCTACATCTGCAGCAGACTGACTGAAGTATACATTATTTCTTTGTTCTGAAATGTACAAAGTGAGGTCTCTGGTTGGATCTTTTCCTAACTTCTTGCAAGAGTCCAAAGAGGTTTCCAAAACTTTTGAAATAGTGGAAGAGCACTTGGTAAAACTGAGTGCTTCCACAACTGCCTTCAGCTCTTCCAAGCCTTGGCAAGTCTGGCCATCACGAGATTCTTGTCTAAACTCATCACAAAGGCCATTCTTGACCCTGCCATTTGTCCAGTTAAAGTCTTCGTTTTTACCAAACTCTTTTTGTTCCCTTTGATTAGGTAAAAGGGAATCTAAGAAAGACATATCATCCATAAATTCAGTCAGTGAATTTAAACAGTGAGAAGCAAGAGGACATTTTTGTTGTCTGAGAGTTTTAGGAGGAAGAGACACAAACATCACGTCAGATTCTAAGGTTTTCTTACTCTTCCCTTTTGCACTCGGTTTGAGGGCAGAGCTACTCTCTTCTGAGCTTGAGGGTGGAACAGCTGAGGGCAAACTAATATCTTCATCAGAATAATTCAAAGCAGTGTCAAACAAGTCGCTATCATCCAATGTGACCATCTTCTTCTGACGCTTAACTTTCTTGGCCTTTACTAAAGAAGGGTCTTCTTCAGAACGCTCAGCATTCAGGTGATTCTCATTCTTCCTTGCTGGGGAAGCATATGAAGTTTCAGGCAAAATACAAAGATCTTTTGACTCTGGGATGATGTGAACTGGCAATGGCAGAATGAATTCAAGATTACTATATAAAAAATCAACATTCTGTTTTTGGAATTCGGTGAGGAGCTGAATGAGTTTATTCCATTCTTCCTGTGTTGTGAGTTTATGCTGAAAAACAAGTGTATGTTAACAAATATTTACACAATCACGACACATACAATTTTCAAATTTCCTACTAATAGCAGGTGTGCTGTTAATCCACCTTCCTAATGCTTGACAACGCCTTTCTGCCATATATTCCTCTGCATGCCAACAAAGAACTGTAGCTTGGGCCTAATTTTTGTCTGGTTCTTATCTGGTGATGAAGAATGAACATTGCTCCATGGACTTCACAGTGATGAGCCAATCTATGTCAAAGTGAGGTTTGAAATGACTTTTCATCAGAAACATCACAGCAATTTTATCCTAAACATTCTAACTCTGAGATCCAACCCTGGAAAAATATTTGACTTAAGGGGAAGCTTTTAATATGGCCATAGCTATAAAATCAGGTATTCTGTAACAAAGAAAAATCTAAGACTTACTAATTCAGGCACATTTAAACTATGGGTCAGGAGGAGGGAAGGAGAAGAGAAAGAACTCAAGCTAATATTCTGATTTTATAATACCTTTATAAAGGAAAACAAATCTTCAGATGAAAGGACTATATTCTTCATGCCAAGCAGACTCTCTGCAAAGCCAGTGTCACACTTCGGAAGGTTGGCAGGATCCTGCTGAGGAGCGTGGGAACGGTTTTTAGGATGAGCACCATCTTGAGAGTAAACAAGTTTGGCATTCTCTCCTAGGGAGTTATAGTTTAAAAGAATCTATTAATATCATTTCCCCTCAAGAGTTGCATGACAGCAAAACTTAACTTCAGAATGAGGTCACTCGGCCACATTCTACTGACCTACACATACAATTATATATATATATTATTTTTTAAAAAGTTTTTGCCACAGTAAACATTATTTGTGAAAAGACTAAACTTTATTTGAATTCCATTAGTTTAAAAAAAAAGTAATGCTATTAGTATGACAATTGTTCAGTTAATTGTACTTGAAAAACCCTCTAATATTACTGCAACTATCCTGGAAAAATGAGGGGTTAAGGGAGGAGAAGAGTTTTAAAGTCATCTAGTGCACAAATAGATTGTCCACCAGATTCTAAAAGGCAACCAGGTGTAAAGGAGGATGTCTTAATCCGAGGTTAAGATCACTGTATTTCAATGTAACTGGTTTCCTTTATAATTCAATATTTTATGCATTTAATGTTATTCTGAGAAAGGACCCACAGGTTTCCCAGATACTGCCAAAGGAATCCAGAACACAAGAGAAAAAAATAATGGATTTTGAATCAGGAGACCTGAGTTTCAACAAATTGGGAATCATAAAATGCACTCTATTTACATCCCATAATTAGAAGGAAAATTGCTTCAGAAATCTTTATGCATTATGATAATAATTTATTATGGATATTGTAGGACTATTTCTTGAAGCCTGATGAAAGCAATTTTAAAGTCAAATATAATGAAATACTATCTTACATAGGAGTGAAATTGTGGAATTTATTACCAAGAGAAACTAAACAATCTGAAAATATAAACAGATTCATTAAGTCTTTTGAAACCATTTCTAGACAATCTAATGAATAGTCCCAACTACTAGTGTTGGTTTTCCAATTGCAGTTTTTCTACAGACTGTCCAACATGACAAAACGACAAAACAGACTAGATAAATTGTTAGTTTGATTCAATATGAGTGATGTTCCTACCTGTAATTTTTATTAGTCATCTCATTCTACTTTGACATAATGCAAAATATAAACTACATAATAATCTCTTCCTGGGTCAGCCATTTCCATCATGTCCTGGAAAGTTGGTTCAAGATTTGTCTTTCTGCTATGAAGCCTTTTTTACTGAATCCCACCTCTGTCCAGGGTTTCTATTCACAGTTTAGACAATATGTAATCACTTTTATTTTACAGTTGCTTCTATCAGTCTCACCTATGAAAAGCCTGACTTCCCCAGTAGCTGTTAGAATCAGAGGCAGGGACCAGCTCTTACTTATCTTATAATTCTAATCATGCCCCTTAGGTAGGTAATATTTGATTATTAATTAATTTTGCTCTGAAATTTCCTTTTAGGTTTTATCCTGTTCACCTATGATGAATATTTAATAAGCTTAATCAATTTAAGATATAGGGGTCTCTCCTTTTAAGGAAAAAAAAATCTGAATTTATTAAAGACAAACTAAGAGGGATATTAACAGCTTCAAAGTTTCACCTTAATGACCATGTGTAGGCCCAAAGAAGAGATTTGAGAAAGTCCCCCACTCATTCTGCTTCTTGGCAAAGGTAGAGATGCTATGGGTGTGATATAATGTATGCATTATTGATAATTTGATTATAATTTTGTTGATTTTTACTTAATTGTCTTTTTTCTCTTCTTTGTTATAAGAGATGGCTTTTTGGGAGGAGGAAGAAGTACAAGGAGAAATGTAAATGATATATAACTAAAGGATATCAATTAAAAAACTTTTTAAACACTTCAAGAGGGATGCCTTCAAATAGTATACTTTATATATATTTAGGTGTTATACAGGAGTCTTATTTATTCAAAAAGAAGCTTGGGAATCCATGTTTAAATTGAAAGCTGAGCATCAGGAATCAATGCCATCTAAATATCTGTAAGAAATGTAAATAGCACCACCACAACAATATTAATGGAGGCAAGTGGAAGGAAGGAGAAACAAAAAAAAAATTTGTTTTTTTAAAAATCAACTTAAAATAAAACTTTTTAGTAACAAATCTACTACATCAGATAAATCTAGCCTGGTACTTTTACATAGTAAGTGCTTAATCAATGATTACTAATTCAATTTATCTTAGATGACAAAAGAGATGATACATGATAACTGAAACAGATCATATTATTAACAGCTGATAATGTCCATACTTACAGTTGGACATATTTTTTTAAACAGATCAACTCACCATGAAGTGATAACGGTTTTTCTTTTAAGAATCCACCTCCACTTCTAACCCAGAATTGTAAATAGAGAATGCTTCTTCTGATATCACAATTATTAATAGTCAGCAAGGTGACTAAGTCTTTTAAGTCAGTTCTTAAATTTTCTGCCAAACAGAGTGTTTGTAGATAGCTGGCAACGTTTAGCTATAAACATAAAAGAAACATATAGAAAAATATTTTTCAATTAAATAATTTCTTTTAAAAAATTCTAACAACATCACAAATGCTTGCTATCATAAGAATAAAATGAAATTTATGAATTTTCCTAAAATATTTCTAAAGTTCTTGCAAGTAAAGAAATTGCTTTAGAAGTAAATATCCAGGAATGTATTTTTATAATTAAAAGGACATGACACCCCAAAGAAGAGATATGAGAAAGCAGCTCCCTGAGAACAGAACCAAGGCCAAAAAGAATCACACACAAACAGACCAACCTTGAAAGTTACAAGTTGAATTTGTTAAAAGTTCTACATGAGAGATTCCAGTTTCAGATACAATACTCTCCTATTCTACATTTTATTGGCTGTTCAGAATAAATATGAAAAAGTGTATCCCTGCTTCCCCACACACTCCTTTGCAGAGGTGGGAAATCAAGGGTATGAAACAATGCAAATAGTGCTAGACTTTTTTTGATATCTTGGTTAGTTTTACTAAATTGTTTTTTCAACACTTTTTTGTTACAAAGGATAATTCTATGGGAAGGAGAAGGTAGTAGATATTAAAAGATGCAGGTGACATAAAAAACAAAAGATATCAATAAAATATATTAAAAAAAAAAAAAAAGCAAAAGCATATGGCCACACATTGCTGAAGCAAGGAAATTTTCATCATTATTTGTAGAAGATAGTTAACATGAATCGGATTCCTATTCACAAATTTCCTAAAGGAAAAAACTCTTAAATATATAAATTAAGTTTCAGTTTACATTCATTTAAAACTATACAAAACTATTTAAGAAAATCTTTTCAATCCTAATTAGAGCTCCACAGTAAGTTAATGAATGTGCATTTTACAGATTTTACAAGGCTCAGTTAATATATTTTATATACTAACAGCTCTAAGTAAGATAATTATGATCAAGGAATTTCTTTTAAAAAACTTGAATTTTGTAGGACTGAATGTTTTTGTTTATGGTCAAGAAGTTCAAAATTTTTAAGAAATCTAATTTCTTTGTCTAGTCATAGAGCTTTTGGTACAATATACTGATCATTCTTTTGAATCTATTTTAAAACACATTACCAGATAAAAAGAACAGTTTATAAGCTAACCAAGTATCTGGATGGACCAAGTTCTCCTCACCCCCATGCCCACATTACCTAAAGCTTTCTGGTTAATGCTCTAATAAAGTAGAAGCTCCTACACCAACAGACACAATTTCCTTTAACCCACAAACTTTTGGAAGTACACGCAGAAGGCAAAACATTACAGGAGTGAAGTTTATAGAAGTGCTGGCATCTTTTTAAATTCACACAACTAAAAGGATCTTTGGATTTTTGTTGGACCAGATAATTGCCAGTATCAGTTTCCAGTTCAGACATTTTCTGATTTCTTACTATATACAAAATGCCATGTTTATTATCATATAATTTTTATGATTTAAAAAATAAAACACATACCAAGGAAGGAGTTTTAAAGTTGATTTCCTCAAAGCATCCATCAAATGTTAAGCTAAACGTTGGATCTGCAAAAAAAAAAAAAAAAAAAATCTAAAATTAAGAGTTATCAATAAATTGGATACAGTTATAAATAGTGAGTTTATCAGATATTCAGAAGACCCAGAGCTGAGTGAAATGGACAATAAGTCAGAATCCCATCCCCATCAAAAAAGGATCTTCAGGGCTGGAATAATATGCTGAAATTGCTAAGGTTACATTTGTCCTTATTAAATTTCAAGTCTTATATCTAGGCTCAAAAATTCAATTTCACAAAAATAATATGAGAGACATGACAGTCCATTTAAAAAAGACCTAGGGATTTCGGGGGACTGTAAGCACAATGTCAATCAATAATATGTTCAGGCAACCAAAAGTGAGTGTGTGAAGAGAAGCCTCGTGTCCAACTGCTATGCTGGTATTAAAGACCCTCTCTAAACTACTGTGTTCACTCTGGGTGCTATATTTTTAGGAAGGCAACTGATAAGCTGGAAGTGACCGATATGGCAAATAAAAGGACTTGGAGTCTTGCCACATGAAAGTCTGATGAAGAAAGAGGAGGGGTTTACTCTAGAGCAGAGAATTCTTGGGTGAGAGTGGGATGGGGGAGAAACAAGAACGATCTTCATTTCAATAGCTAACACAAAGGGGATTAGCTTGGTGCTACTCAGCCTCCCAAGGCAGAAGTAGGACAAAGGATAGAAACTGGTAGTGAGGCTCCTTGTCCACATATGTCTGAGTTCTAAAACAGCAGCCCAAGCACTGGTCCTTTCAGAATGTACTGTCGTCAGTAAAATACAATCTTTTCAGGAATTGAAAGACTCTTTACTAACCTACTCATTAAATCACTGGCAACTAATAATAAAGCTGGCTTTCTTTATATATTTTAACGTTTACAAAAAACTTCCCATACATTTCTCATTGGATTCTCCCAACAGGTAAGCTGGACAGTGCATGTAGCACTAAGTCAGACATACTGGTAATAACTAAGCAGACCAAGGTCTTGTTGCTCTTAATCACAGGTTCTTTCCAGTTATACCCCAATGCTCTACTCCTCCCTGTGAGATTTTTTACCCAATACCTTTAGGGATATAGCAGAAAAAACACCAGATGCAGATCCACGAATATATTAAGAGGAAAAAAAAATCATCCTAAGCAATTAACTTCAAAATGGATTTCCTAACTGGGGAGGGGATGGGGATGGGGGTGGGGAAGAAAGCACATTGCTAGAAAATGTTAAATCAGTATTAACAAATTTTGCTCATCTGTTTTACCTACCACTTGTAGTAAGTATCACAGGCCTTTTGGTTGTTGCCATGAAGGTCTTGATTGCATTTAGAAATCCAGCATCTTCATCAAATATCACATCGACCTAGGAAACACACGCCGCTGTGAATGTCAAGTCCAGGGACAAGGGGATGAAAGTTATTTTATAAATAGTCATGTACTTGAGTTGGATTAGATAATCTCTACTGGCCTAAACTGTAAAAGGTTTTTTATAAGTCATTTAGTAAAAGTGTAAGTGAATTACTCTATATTAAACTAAGAAAACACAAAGCCTTCTAAGTGAAAAGTTTAGGCTCATTCAGAACACTTTCTAGCATCAAAGGCAGCATGGTGAGTGGAGCTCCGAGTCTCTAGTCAGGAGACCTAACTTCAAATCCAGCCTCATACACTCAAGTCAACCCCAACCGTCTCCCCCCGAAAATACTTTCTAACACCACTGAGTACAGAGTGATGATATTCCAACTCCACAAGTATTCATTAAATGGAAGTCACTATATTCAGTGCTGGGGAACAAAGTGACAATGGTCCTTACCCTCAAGTAAATTACATTTGACTGGGGCTAAAAATTGCAAGCAGATAAAGACAAAAAAATAAAACATGCTGACTTCTGCAAAGGCCACAGTCAAAAAATGTCAAACTGGAAAGAAGGAACAACTAACAGGGCGAGTAAAGTAGAACGAGGTTTTGTAGGAGTTGAGATGATAGAGGCACCTATATTTTATTGGAGGCACTCCCCACTTTGAACAGGAGGGTGAAAGGGTCAGACCATCGTTTGTGGGAGAGGTGAATGGGGCCAGAGAAGACCGATGAGCAGAGGGGATGGCCCCAGACCCAGGTGACAGCCATGGTCACGAGAGTGACCATGCAAATAAGGGCATGGACAAGTGGAGCAATGGAGGGCGAGCCAACCAGACATGGCAGCTGATGAGATGAGGGCTCCAAGATGGGAGGTAGAGATATGGGATGGCTGAGGTTAGGAGACTTAGTATCTAGAAGGCACGCACCAGACAGATGATGGCTAAGATAATGGAAGAAAAGAGTGAGAGAACATGTAGGAACAGAAGTCAACAGGGTCAAATACTGCAGAAGCAAAGGAGGAGGACAAGGAAAAGTCAACAGAAAAGGTCACTGGATTTAGCAATGATGAGATAAGTAGTAATTATAAAGAGAGTAGCTTTAATTGAGTGCTGGTCTCAGAAGCCAGAAGGCAAGGGATTGAGAAATGGAAAAAATGAATATAGATAGGTTTGGGTTTTTGTTTTTTTTTTTTTTTTTTTGGGGGGGGGGGGGAACACGAGGTTTGGTCTTGAAAGGCAGGAGATACTTTCATTTGAGTATGCTCCCTTCTTCAAGAAAATTATTTCCTTAGGTTTTGACATTTTCATTTGCTTTAAAAAATATAATTTCAGTTTGTAATTGATATATCATTTATAATTTTTTAATATTTAGATACCATCTGTAATGTAAATGTGAACTTTTTAAGATTTTAAAGTATTTAGCCACAAAACAAAGGCACCAGTATTTCTTTTTGTGGTATCAGTAATTCATAAATGCACACTCTTACCTCCTCAAAAAGAATGAGAGATGTGGCATTTTTCCGGTTGGATTCCTCTAATTCCTTGACATTTGAGGTGGAGATGTTTGTTGATTTTGTTTGAGTGTCTTGTTTCTCTTCAGAAGAAATAATTTCTACAAAGATGTGATATAAGCATATCAAGAAAATCCACTAGTATTATTACTATCCTTGACAGAGAATTGTCAATAGAATTCATGGTTTCATTGAATAAACTAATAAAAACAGAAAAAAGTTATCAAAATGGAATCTACAGACTATCTAGGATTTAATAAGTGACTCCTAGGAACTTAAAGAATGTTTCATAATCTCTTTCTAATGTGTTGAAGATACATTCCTTTAACTTGTATTTTATATTATGAATTCTTACCTTTATTGTTCTTCTGGTATTTCATCACTTCATCATTACTTTGTTTGGAAGATACTTTAAAATAATTTGCCAAAGTTCTGGGAGGGAGCCCCCGCTTTGCAACTCTTGGTGAAAGTGGAGGTTTCCTTGGTGATGCAAGAATTTTCTTAGGTGAACTTAATTTTTCTACCAAAAACAAATATTAATTTAACTTATTTAAAATGAATAGTTCTTAAATTAAACTTTAGGTAGTCCACATCCCATTTCAAACCCACAACAGATAAAATCATTTCAATCCCAGTCTACCTAAATTGTCATTTGGGTGAGGAGGAGTGGAATGGGGCCAGAACAGAACAAAGGCCATTATTTAAGTAAAATTTATGAATGCACTTAATTTTCAAGATTAAAGAAAACTAGACTACAGAAAGAAATAAGTCATTTGGAAAATGACTTATTCATTCTTTTATGAAGGTTAGTTTTGTACTTTGAAACACAAAAGAAAAACCAGTGCTTGAACCTGTTGCTTTTCCCTAATTCTTCAGGAATTCCATTTGCTGCTGAATCACACTGTCCAGTTACTGTCCAGTTACTGTCCAGCCCAGCATGCTGCTAACGGCTCTTGTAAATTCAACTCTCAGGAACTTCCTAGCATATTCAAGGCCATCATCATTCTGCAGGTAGCTAGTGGGAGATCCCTCCAATATTCCCCTCTTCACTTGAATATGTCACTGTCCATCTTCCCCTTCCTCTCCAGAAAGTTGTTCCTCAGAAGCCTTGTTTTGAAAGCTGACATGCCCTCTAGTGCTCTGGATCCTAAAGTCTGTCTCCCCTTTCGGCTTCCACCTCCTCCTCTCCACAGGTTCATTTCCTTTCACCTTCAGCATTCAAAAATGCTGAGATCTTTATCTTAAAAGAAATCCTTTCTGTTAATTAGGATCTTAGGAGCCTGGGTCAAGCTGGTTTCTGACTTCCTATAAGTAAAGAGAGGCTGCTGGTCATTACATGTCCATTGACATAAGCTCTTGGAAAATAGGGATTCATCTTTGACTTGTTACCCCCTACCACACTGCTACCCAACTTCTTAATGCTGGTTTTCCACTACTCCTTGCTATCAACCTCCTCCTAAAATCAGACTTCTATGGGATCTATTCTCAGACATTCTTCTCCAACCCAATAACTCCACCTGAGGCCTTTCCCACCCACAGACTTCTACAAAATTCTCCTTTCCAGTGGCTTCTGGGATCTAACAATTCCTGATTCTCCATCACCTTGAATATGGACTCTTTATCCTTTGCATCTATCTTTAATTCTCTTAACTTTTCTATTTATATTCACTCTAAAACTGAGCTCATCCATTATCACTGTTTCAGCATCATACCTAGGCTGCCCCCCCTTTTTTAATAATAGCTTCCCCCATTACCATTCCCTATTGCCAAAATACATGCAAAGATAGTTTTCAACATTCTCCCTTGCAAAACTTTGTGTTCCATTATTTTTCTCCATCTCTTTCCTCCATCTTCCTCCCCTAGACTTGGATTGAAGACTTCTAAACCTATATTTCCAACATGGACTTTTAAAAATTCAACTTTATTTTATTTACCATTCCAAATTTTCTCCTTCCTTCTTTCCCTTCCCTCACCCACTGAAGCCAAGAAAAACAAAACCTGTTTCAAATATATACAGTCATGCAAAGCAAGTTCCTAACTGGCCATGTCCAAAAATAAAAGAGAAAAATAACAAGTTTCCATCTGCACTAAGTCCATCAGCTATCAATCTGAATAGAGTATATTTTACCATGAATTCTTTGGACTTGATGTTGGTCACCTCCAACACTTGACTTTTCATGTGCATTTTCAACTTTTATTAAACAGTTCCACACAAATATTGTGCCATTATCTAAACTCAACATGTTCAAAACTAACAAACCAATTCCTCTTTTCAAACATTCCATTTCTTCATTGTTGTGCTTTTCTTAATCTTCCAAGATTACAATAATAAAACTGAAAGCCCTTGAAAGTTTACAAAGCATTTGATGTATTATCTCGATTAAGCCTTAAAATAACCTGGTAAGATAGGTATTAGAGATGTTATTTCTAAGCCATGGTTTCCTCAAGTATATCCTTCAGAAATAGGAAACCATGGCTCAAAAAGTTTAAATAACTTGACCATTAGAGAAGGGAATCAAATCCTATTAGATTTCTAGATTGCAAAATCACCACTGTCTCCACTGGACTATACTGACACTGTAGAAATAAAGGCTAATTCTTCATTCTTCCTTCTCCTACATATTCTATACTTAACATTCATCAAATCCTATTAATTATTCCTTCCCTTTCGAATCTGTTCAGTTTGCCAGACCTTCCTATTGCTACCATTCTCGTCTAAGCCTTCACTGCCCACAATCCTAGAGTAATATAATTACCAGGCTTTCCATTTTGTATACAGAGGTCAGCGTTGATAAAACACAGCCTTCACCATGAAAGTCCCTGCTTCAATATTCCCACCAGTGCTGTCTCTAAAAATCCAAACATTTTTATTCATAGTTTCAAGTCTTTTAATAATCCAGCCATTTCTATATCAGAAAAGCATATTTCCTAAGTTTCTCCAATTATGTATATTACACATTGGCCAGGTTAGGGATATACCATGTTCTTGTTCCCTCCAGCTCATAGCAGTGTCCCTGCCAGGTATTCTTATCTTCTTCCGACTCTGGCTATCAAAATTAAAGTCTATTCATTCTTTAAAACCATTAAGGTCAAGTCCTATTATCTTTTTCAAGATACCACATCTAATCACTTCAACTCACACTCTTATCTTCTTTCTCCTAGTTTAATTCCATTTTAATTGTTTAGGAGTACACTTGCTATTTCTCTCTAATGATATTTTACCTTCCTTGAAGTTAATAGCATTCTTCTTCTACCTTTTTCCATTCCTGTCTCACCCTACCTATCTCACCCTTATCCCCATCCCTGGCCCTTTTCAGGAACGCCATGTACATGAAGCATTACTTCCTGGCACACTTTGCTAGTGTTCTGACAAAATTTTAAAAAAATTTTACTTTGAAATACAAGCAATGTAGTGCTTGAAAATAGATCATTGACTTACTTGGTGATCTGCCTACGCTGTAGTTGTTAAAGAAACAAGGCTTATGTGAATTTACACCTTGTTTGTCAACTTGATGAGACTGAGTAGCTTCTTTGAGTTGGGAAAGAATTTGTCTACCACTGCGTTGCGAAGAAGCATTAACTTCAAATATCTGTTTTAAAAAAATGAAATTTTAAGAAGAGGGAACTGAGAATTTGAAAATCTAAGATAACTCTTACACTGAGATTTTCAAATATTTGAAATGAACCTTAAAGCCAAGCTCTTGAGCACATGCGTATACTGCAGCAGTCTTCCCCACTCCTGGTGGCCCCGTGATAAGAACAGTGTTACAAAGAGAATTCTCTTCCTCATCATCAGAAGTATCCTTAAAGTCCATGCTAAATGAGAGATCTAAAAATATGAACAAATGCATATATATAAGATGACTGGTAAAATTATCACTCATCATTAGACTTGATGGTCAAATGTATATTTATTGTATAAATATATATATAATATAATATAATATTATAATTATTATATTTACACAATATTATATTGTACATATAAATATATTGCAGGGACTTTCAACCAATAAAAAATTTAAATATCCTGAAATGCTAATTATAAATCTAAATGAATTAATTGCTAACCTAAAGAACAGTTAAGGAGTGTAGTGGAGAGACTTCAATACTTGAGATCAGCAAGAATCATCCTCCCAGATTCAAATCTGGCTTCAGACACTTACAAATATGTGACCCTGGGCAAGTCACTTAACTCTTGTTGACCTTCATTTCCTCATCTGTCAAATGAGGAGATGGCCAACCACTCCTCCGATATCTCTGCCCCCAAAAGGAGTCATGAAGTCATGAAAGAAGAAAAAAGCAACTGTAGGAGAAAAGTCTTCATTCATACCTTGTTCTTTGTCATCACTTCTGACTTTTTGATTTCCTTTTTCTTCCAATTCAGCTCTTCTTTTCCAATCTTTCAACCAACTGTGATAAGAAAATATGAATTATTAAAAATAATTCAGATTTAAATATCAGAATATATATAGGATGAATGTGAAAAATGCATTATTTTAAGTCTTCCAGAAAACTCAAAACGTTGGTGAAAATCATGGCAAGACATTTTAAAATAAATAATTAATACTATCAATAATTTTCTATATTATAATTGATCTCAGATGAAATTTTACCAACCTGTGTAACTTCTGAATTGCTAATTCATTGTCTATAAGTTCAGTAGAGGCCTGAGGTTGGTATTTTTCTGTCCAGAGCATGTCCTCAACTCCAGAATCTAAAAGCAAAACATTCTCCATTTACTGGGTGAAATATTTTTGTTTCAAAATGAGAGGCAAATTAAAAACTTCAAATCCTATGGATACATTTTGAAATCAAGCTACAACAAATGCTGCAGTAAAACAACAATAACAAAAATGTTAATTACTTAGAAAAAGTTACAGTTTAATGACATCCCCAAAACTGGGGGAAAATGTTAAGTATAAAGTATAGCAAATAACCCAAAGCATTTTTAAACAGAAGGGGTGAGAAAGAGTATATAAGTGAGGAGATATTTTTGACAACTATAAAAGAGACCAAAAAATTCCAAATCACTAGGGGATATTACCAGAGCTAGATGTTCCCTCTGATGGAAATTTCTTATCTACATCTATGATCACATCAGAATCCTGGACGAGGTTCACTTCCTCCTTATGTGGCATACTTCCTAGAGCCTCCTGCCTTTTCCTGGAGGTCCTGGAACACTGTCCTTGGCTAGACTTCCTCATTCCTTCCAAGGAACCAGTGCCTCCACTTCTGCTGGGGGAGGGTCCCTCAGGTAAGTCCTCCCTCATTAGGTCCTGATCACATTCACTTGGTTTTCTTTTCTTTGATTTGTGGTTTTCACTCTCTCCTCTTTTTCTCTTGGTTTCCCTTCGACTGTCAATGGATTTTATTTGTAAATGTCCTACATAAGAGTTCAAAAATAACATACATCTTTAATGAGTGACAAAAACACAATTTTAATATTTTTAAAATATTCAATAAATCTGTGACAACAACTGGCACAGGGAAGCCTGAAACGTGGTGCCCTGAAATCTGCCTTCAGAACTTCATTCTTTTTTGTACAAATGGTCTATTAGACCCCAGCAGCACCACTTAGGCCTTTCTTATGTGCCTGCCCAAAACAGGTGTAATCTCTGCTTCAGACAGATAGCCCAAATCTTTTATTTAAAGATAACAACTCTTTTAACAGTCATTTCCAGAACCATTCTTTCAAAAATGCAAGTTCAATAACTCACGGAAGTTATAAGAGGTCACTAACCTTGTTTACTTTGACATCCAGAAAGTGCCACGTGCTCAGTTCGCTTTTTTAAAAATTGTGTAAAAAATCTTTTTAAAGGAAATTGAGGATTAGACCACTTAATTTCCTCCAGCAAAATCTTCCTTATTTCTTCTGTAAAATCTTTTCTTGCTCCCAGCTGTAATAAAATGTGAAATATTTAATGAAAACTCCATTTAAATGATTTTTATTAAACTATACATCAATACTAATGTAATCCCCTGGTAAACAAATCTTCCCCTTGAGAGAAGCCAATAATGGAGTTTTCTGCTGAATTTGTGGTGTTTTAGTTTTAATTTTATGTTCATATTATCCGTGTTTTGTCTTCTAATGAAGAGGTAATTTCCCATAGTATTATTATATATGTTTAAATTCCATTAAAAAAGTACTACATTTGAAAATAAATTCAAATCCATAATTACCTCCTACTCGACTAGTGGTAGGTATGTGTCAAAAACAAAATAGCCCCTGCTCTTAAGAAGCTTACATTCTACTAGAAAAGTAGAAGTCCTGAGATAATGTAAACAGGCTACTAAGGGTAATAAGGCTCTATGACACTAACCACAATTGCAGAATTCTTGGTGTTGAGTCTGTAATTCAGAGCTGAGAATTCACCAAGGGCAATGACACATTTGGTCACATCGGTTATGCTGGTACTCGGGTCTTTAAGATCAGTTAAGAAAAAGGATGATGGGAATGTCAAGCTCCACAAATGGTTCCCTAAAGGAAAGGAAGAAACCAGAGGCTTATACTTTCATTTCGTTTTTGCCAAATGAATATTTGTTGAGTAATTATTGTACACATATGAAGACTTGAGAACAATTAATATAGTAAACATACATGTGCCAACAGGAATTGAAAGAATTTGTCAAGGTCACACAGATAGGTGAGTCAAAAGATCAAAATGCATGACTTTCTGATAAATTCTCTATTTTTCCACCAGTGTGCCTGTGTTGATTAATGTACTTTAAAATTTTCTGCGAAATTGCCACAGGTAGTTATAATGAAATCATAACCTTATAGCAAATAAAAGAAGTAAAATTGGACATGCAATCTGATACTGCTTTAAATTAGATACTTATGCAGAATAGAAAGATCCACCCCAATAAACAGAGACTTACAGTTGTCGCGTTGCTGTACATGAACAACCGTCTGAAAACAGGAACTTATCACAGAGTAGGCTTCTAGGGCAGCTGCTTTCTTTGCAATATGGCGCTTCAATGAATCTGGCAAGCCACTCATGAGAAATTCACGTTTTGCTTTAAATTGTTCGTCATCCTGAGAGTTTTCAGATGCATCTTGACTTTGAACAAAATTAATAACTTAATAAAGGAAAAATCCGCCTTGGAGCATAATTATCTAAGAGTGAAATCAGTGTGCAAAAGGGCCTATTTTTCTTGTTAATCTCCTGAAAAGTGAGATACCATCAAGCACTTTTCTGTTCTAGGATAAACAACTGTGAATTTCAAAAATTAACAGGATTCTGATGCATGATTATGTACCCTAATAGGTCAGTAGGATTCCTCTTCAGATTCTTAGTGGCTGGAATTCGTGTAGTTCTGATCAAAGCTTGTATTCCCTCTGTTTCCCTGCCCATAACAGTTATAAAAATCCCTTCTTCTTGAGTAATCAGCTATAAGAAAAGAGGCTAAAAGAATGACCAGCTTCTGCTTTCCTCCCTCATTCTGTAAGTGTGCAAGTCAATAAGACCAGAGTCATATAGAATAGACAGGTAAAGTGAAGATAAAGAGGACAGAGAGCAATTGCCAGAGACTAAATACTGATTTTCCACTGGAGATGCAGATGCTGCTGCATACAAATGCCTATGGCTAAAAAAAGAAGTTCATAGAAAATAAGGAAATATTTAGGAATTTAAACTAAAATTAAGATAATTGGGCAGTTAGATGGTGAACTGGATAGAGCACCAGCTCTAAAATAGGAGGATCTGAGTTCAAATCTGGCCTCAGACATTTAATATTTCCTATCTGTTTGATACTGGGCAAGTCATTTAATCCCAATTGCCTCAGTCCCTCCTCAATAAATAAAAGTAAAAAATTAAATTAAGGTAATTCTGAGAAACAAATATAAACATTTCAGAATTTTCTACTGTATTTTTCAAAGCACCCTGTAAAAAACTGTTAGGTTGGCCAAGCTAAACTAACCCACCTTCCCTAAAATGGGGAAACCATAAGCAGGAAGGAACATAAGGATATCAAACCATAGATCTTTACCACAGTCTTGGACTATGGATAATTAAGAGGTTCCAAGAAACTGCCCACCATATAAGGAATATTGTTGTGTTTTTCCTCTCTTTCAATGCCTTAAATCTCTCCAGTCAAGGAAAACAGTAGAATCAGAAATTAATGGTAAATTCTTTAACCAGAAGTTATTGCTGCAAATCTGATAACAATTTACATGTGCAACATATATCTAGCTAAAAACAAATAAAACACTTTTACACTTTTCCATTAATTAACCCATACATAGAACACTACACTTCACATGTTTGAATCCCAAGCACCACAAATATTTTAAAAATACTTTTGTACAAATTCTTTTAAAAAGTTCTTTAACTTGCATGAGACTGACCTGTTATCATCAAAAATCACAACAGGTTCAGTTGTTTTCTGAGGTTTTTTAGCCAGGAATAGAGGAGCCACTTTTATTTTTCCTGGAAAGAACAAAGACACAGATTAGCATTCAAGTTCTCTATCCTTATTCATACCCAAATGCTTTCAAAAATTAGTTCCTCTCTCTTCTCTTTATTAGGAATAAACTATCGTAACACACTAAGTAATGTCAGGTATAAAGTATATGGTTATTTAATTAGACTTCATCATGCTTCTGCTTTTAAAGGTCCACCAATGGACAGCTTTTCTTAGAATTATATTAAATATGAAGGGGAATAAATATTAAAGGGGAGAAATAGTGTTCATTTCTAAAAGGCATTACCACAAAACCAAAAGCTTTTAACATAAATATTCTTATGAAAGCAACATACCACTTAAATTCTTAGCATTTTTGTTAAATTTTTTTCCCAGCACATCATTCAAACACTGAATTTCTTTCTGTTTGTTCTCTGCACCCTGGGAAGGAGGATTTGAATCTATAATTATAATTGAATCCTAAAATGAAATAAAACAGATTAAAGACTTTTTAACCAATTACATGTAATGACTTGCATAAAATTTATATGCAGAATCTAAAAGTTGATTGAGATAATTATAATAAAACTCAATTGACCAACTGTTCTCTTTCCCCCTTCCTTTCAGATTAGGCCTGGATAAAAGGTAGCATTTGAAGTTTTGTTTATACCACAGATTTCTGTGCATTGTGGCCGCACCTTAGATCAGCGCTTCTTAAACTTTTCCCACTCATTAACTCCTTTTCACCCAAGAAATTTTCACATGATTCCAGATATGTAGGTAGATAAAACAGGTATGCAAATCAAACATTTACTGATGACAAATCATAATTTCATAACCCCCACATTCACGAAACCCCATATGGGGTCATGACCTACAAGTTAAGAATCTGAGCATTTAGATCATTAGATGCAGCACCATCATTTCCCATCATGCAAAGATGTCATTTCCCACTCTTGCAATGTGAATGAATGCCATATGCATGTTTACATCAATAAATCTCTGGAGTGCACTTACGTCTATCTCTGATAACTTTTTCCTTTCAGTAAGAACCTGCTGTCTGGAGGATCGCCGTAGAGGAGCAGACCCCTCTTCACTCATCTTTGACCTGCTCTGCTGGATGGCCTTGGCTTTTTCAATCAACTGCTTTGCTTTTGATATGTTTTTAGAAACATTGCTTGCCTGGTAATAAAAATCCAAAACAATATTCTACAACATTGAGTAAATAACTCTTATAAAACATTCACTAAAGAACTTGTCAGCTTACTATTTTGAATATGAATAGAGAAGGCAAACAGAAAATTTATGAATTTTTAACAAGGAACTTTTATCAAGTTTTGGGTCTAGTTATATTGGGCTTGAATTTGTTTGGATGCAAATAGTGTAATATTGCAAATATAGTTTCTGAGTTTCTAACCAGAATATGAAATTCACTATAAATAAAAGGATGTTTCTCATTATCTTAAAGTTATCTATTCTCTGATTTGGGCCATCAAAACCAAGGAAAATACAAATTACAAATATTAAGTACAATTAATCACCAAACATTTATTTAGTGCCTACTGTGTGCCAGGCACTAGGGACAGAAAGACAAACGTGGAACAGAACCTGTTCTCAAGGAGCTTACATTCACTGAGGGAAACAATTTATAATATGCAAGTACATACACAATAAAAGGTAGTTTTAGAAGGAAGAAGGATGGTAGCTGGAGAAATCAGGAAAGACTGAATATTGAAAGAAAGTAAGGGCTCTTACAAGGCAAAAAGAATGTAGAAGAAAAAGAAAAGGAAAAAAATCTAACCTGAATACTAAGAAAAAAACATTTTCACATTAAAAAAGCAAGATGAGGTAGTGAATTATAAGTGCTAATTGATGGAAAATGCTATAGTTTAGAACTGAGGAGAAAGAAAAAGCAAAAAGAGAGAAAAAATTCTCTCCTCTGGTTTAGGTAGATTTGGATTAGACAGACACAAGATAAGAGCTAAGTCTAATATGATGTTTAGAATTTAAGTAGATGGAGATGAGAGAGGGAGAATGGGGGATATTTTAGAACAGAATAGTACAAGGCAGGAAAGCCCATAAGATAACTAAGAGAGAGTGAGAAAACAGATTTTTACATAGAACTGGACTACTAGATCATAGGCCCTAACTGTCAAGCTGGGCAGTCTCATGACATTGACTCGAAAGTTTTATAGCAAGGAGAGATATGAAAACTCATGAAAGGAATATTTAAGGGGTATTTATGAAGGCTGCAGCAGCACGAAAGACAGCTGGAAAGGGAAGAAGACAGAAGTAGGGAGACCCTCAAAACATTCTGAGCTCTTCTCTTAGAGGGGTGACAGTAAGAATAGGAAGAAAAGGATAAATACAGACCAGATTACAGAAAAAAAAGCAGCAGCTGAAAGGATATTAAGTATCTGTCAGATCCCTAGTTAGCCCACATTCCAAGTCCTACTGGCTTGTATCTCCCTGTGTCAAAGACAGTGGAGCTGAGGAGGGCTGCTGCTCTACAGAGGGCACGTTGGAAGGCAGCCTCAGGGAATGGGATCTGTGAGACCCAAGATCACCTGCTCATTTCTCACCCTTAGGTGCCAACTTTAAAGTGGGAAAGAGAACTGGCAGATAATAATCAAGATTGACTCCTGTAGTCTTCCCCCCACCTCCCATTATATTCCAGATTAAATATTTTTCAGAATGAAAATGCCCCAGGACTAAAATGTTCTGACTACAAAGGGATGTGTTTCTAGGTCCTATAAAAATGACCAAATTGCCTGAGAGTATGTGAAGGTCCCCAAATCTGTAAGCTGACAGAGATCACCAGATGAATAATTAACCCAAAGTCAGAAAGCCCTGGGTACAAGCAGCATCTGTGACCCATAATAACTGTGTAACCCTGGACCAGTGGTGGCTCTAAAGCCCAGACCAATGTTGTCAAGCTCCAATAAAAATGGGGGCTATGGATCCTTATGTTAGGATCCCTAGGGTCTCTGCATTGACTTAATTTTAAAATAAAATATTATCTAAGTTTTGTTGTATTTTGATTTTGTTAGGTATTTCTCAATTACATTTAAATCTGATTGGCACAGAGTGGAGAATGCAGTGGGCAGGCAGGGTGTTGGACACTTCTGCCCAAAGCAATAGAATTCCCCAGATTGTAAATTATAGAGATACATGGGAGAGGAAGAGTCAGTTGGGGGCTCTCTAAATCTACTCCCTCAACCTATTCAAAATAATTCAAATTATTTTTCCTGAGATAATAATAAATTTCTGAACCAGTGACTATACATAAGCTAAATATGGAAAAGGTGACAAGACAATTATCTCAGAGACAATTTTTGACCATTTCAAACCTATTATTTTAAGAGATTTTACTGTCACAATAAAGTGTCTTGAGAAAACTAAAGAAATATAAATACTATGAAAAAATGTTTCAGAATGATATCTAATATAAGTCTACAAAATACACATTGATTTTCTTTCAATTTATTTCTGCTGATGGCAGTTTTTTAAAAAACAATAAACAGAAGATTTACTAAGTTCACTCATATTTAATTACCTTTCTACTCTTGGGAGTAAAATCTTCATCTGTTTCATTTTTCTTGGATTTAGAGGGTGAACGTATTCTGGTAAATTTCATCCTGAAAAAGGAATGTCAAGAAATATTTTATTCATCATATTATGTAAAAACCTCAACATTTAATACAGAAATAAGCCAACTAGAGATTCGATTGAAGTATGAAATAGGAAAACAAAAGGTGACTAATCATTTTCAAGTTATCTACTCAAAGGAAGAATTAAATTGAAGTAAGTCAAGAAAAGTTAAACTTTTGTTTAAAGATTTCAAAATCAGGACTTTAAAAAACACTAAATGAGTTTTGAAGTTAGTCTGACCTTAAGGTCACTTTCTTCTATCTAGTGAAGATATGCTGTAGCTAACCCATCCAACAAATAAGTCTTTACATTTTATTTCTAATTCAGATCTTAAATGCACAAAACTCATATTTAAAGGATAGTAATTATAAAACATTATAGCTTAGCTCTAGTATCTTAGATAATGACGCATAATATATAAATAAAATTTATGCAATAAGTTCTTCTCTTTTGGTTTGATTAGCAAATTAGGTTCAAGGGAGAAAAAACCAAAAATAATTTAATATTAACTAGAGCTATTCTCTAGCATACAAAACACTCTAAAACATTCAGGGAAAGACAAGCTTTTACCTAATTGGACTCTTTGAATCAAACGGTACTGTTATCAATTCCGCCATATATAAGCCATGCTGTTCCAAAGATGTGTGGATGGCTGCTTTAGTAGAAACCTTTCCAGGATTGTCAACTTCAGAATCGGGCTCTCCAATCATTACCATGCATTTTCGGGAAGATTTTCGGGAAGATTTTGGAGTGAAATCATTTACCAAGCTGTCATCTGGTGTAGTGATTTTTCTTGATTTACTGTTGGCTTTGGGAGTAGAAACATGTAAAGGATGATCGTCTGAGATATCTTCAGAAGAATTTGTAATGCTAAGGGAGAGAGTGCTTTTGAAAGCTTCTGTTTTCTGTCGTCTCAAACTTCTTCTGATGCTATTTGGATTTTGCTTGATATTTACATCACACGAAGTATTTTCTTTCTTAATAGGATCCTCAGTTACTCTCTTACCTTTTTTCTGTAGCTTCTTACTTTTTCCTTTGGCTGGGCTTTTTTTAAAATCACAAAGCTGTGAATTGTCTTTATTTGAATCTATCTGCATTTTAGAACATTCTGTTACTTTAACTGAATTATCTTTATCCCTTTCCTCTTTCAAGGAAGCATCCTTTTCCTGAGCATCTTTGTGTCTTTCTGAGGATTTTTTGACTCCACTTTTAACAGCATCAAATGCAGGCTGCCTAAAAGCATTCATGAATTGCTGTCTTTCTTCCACAGTACATTTTGGCTTTATAGCTTCAGGGCCTCCAGCATCTAACACAGCTAACTCTAATTCTTCCTCTGCTATAACTACATTGGATTTTCTTTTCTGAACTGTCTGTTCGTTTTCAGGCTCTGAAAGATTATTTCCAATTTCACTTTCCTTACATTTCAAGAAAATTGATGGTATTTTCAAAGTCTTTTTACTCTTTATCCTTGAAATAGGCTTTGGTGGCACAGTATGGATTTGTGCAAGAACAGTCACTGTTTTAAGGGGCAGCTGCTGAGAATTTTCACTTGTTTCAAAATCACTAGTGTTCCCACTTTTATCAACTTCATCAGCTGACAGTTTTGGTCCATGTATGTGGTCCAATGTGATTATTTCCTGACTCCTTAAAAATTCTTCATAGGATACAGTTACTGTATTATCATTAACCTGAGCTGTCTCAGACATATGAACTCCAGGAATGGAATCACTTACAAGATCCACAACTTCATCAATTTGTGTTCCTGTTCCTTGTTTATTGTCCTGGGGCTCCTTTTTGGATTGTGGGCCTTTATCTTCTCTGTGCTTCCTTTTCCTTAATTTTTTGCAGTCATTTTTTGTAGCATTTTGTTCAGAGCTTACTTTCTTTCTGTCCTTTTGAGAAGATATCGTGCCTGATTGCTTTTTGCCTTCTGAGAAGGGCTCTACATTTTTCTGGGTAAGAAGAGCAGAAGAATCACTATTATTATCCACAACATGATTTAAGCTCATGTCCTCTCTGCTGTCATCACTACTAATTATAATGGGCTCATTTTCCAATTTTTTAATCTCATTCAATTGTTGAGATAAATTAGTTCTCTTTCCCTTCGACTTAGACTCTAACTTGGAGGAACTGTTGAAAAGTGTTTTCCATTCTTTGCTATCGTCAACTTGCAGTGGTTTAGATGACTGTATTTTATACTCTTTAGGCAGAGAAGGGTTTTCGTTTATGGGTGAAGTCCTTTTAAAATAATCCAAGATGTTATTAGATTTTGGTGGAGAGAAAACTTTGTCCCCAGTCTTCCTTATTGGTGACATATATTCAGTAATGGTTTTACAAGAAATTCCATCATCTTCTTTCCTTTGCTTCTTGCATGGCTTTAAGTTTAAAAGAAAAGAAAAAAACATGTAATTGGGGAAAAATAAGATTTAAAAAATAAGTCTTATTTGTAGTAATACGGAAAAAGAAGTTTATATGCTTACCTAAATAAACAAATGAAGAGAAAAAAAATTTCTGAGATAAAAATCACTAATTTATGTATAACAAATGAGGAAATTATATGTGAAAATAAGAAAATATTAGAAATGCTTAGCACAAAGAAACTTATAGAACTTATGGACTGTTTTGGGGGAGAAAACATCTGCCCCAACTTCAGTCTTTTAAATTGTTGAGTTTTAAAGCAGTGGCTAGCCATCTTCTAACACAGTAGTTTTTAAGCAGGATCTGAAGTAACATCTTTTCATTCCTAGTATAAATTCGTGATCTAGTTATCACATTTAACAAAAGCTAGGCATCACAAGCAAAATCAATAGTATCTTTTTGATTTTTGTTTCATTGGGAATTTTTAAAGATGTGTTTCATCAAGTTTCAGGTATTTATCTAATTTTTTTTTTGGGGGGGGCAAGTTTTTAAGTAGAAGCAAAACCAAGATAAAAAAATGCCTTTCATAACATCTCATCTTTTCTGTGTTGTAAGTGCTAGCTGAGGGTTCAAAAGAAAGGCAGTAGATAAGGAGAAACTCAGAGCTTCATTTATCTCTCGTTTTTTAAGAGAAGCTGATGTCTGGAAACTCATGCGTGTGGACCAGAAAGAAAGCAAACAATTGCTCACCAAGTATTTCTCAAGTAACTACAAGGATGGGTGTGACAGTTCAAAGGGAAAAATGATCTGTCACAGAGGTAAAGAAATGCTCCTCTTCTCTTGTTTACCATCAGAATCCCCAACTCCCAAAGACTGTGTGACTTCCTTCCCTGGAGCCTAGTCTAGCACCCTCCAGGTCATTGGTGAGAGATCTCGGTCAGCATTCTCCTCACCCCTACGGCTAGACTTGGATAAGTGGGGCAGACAGCCCCTCTTCTCAGCTACAGGAGGGGTCTGGAGGTGGGGAGGGGGCAGATAACGCGTTTAAAGGCTAACTCAGAGAGAGGGTCTGGGTGGACAGTACAGAAAAGCTCTTGGTGATACGGGATGCTGCCACCGTCCAACAGCATCAAGATCGTCCAGGGTGGGAGTCTGAACACTAGCGGGGAGAAGCTTCTTACTACGTGGCGGTGGGGGTGGGGTGGGGGAAGAGGGGAAAAGTACCTTGGGGACCTTCTCACAGTGGGGAAACTGAAGTCCAGGGATGGGCATGTCGCATGGTTGGTGGGCATTGAGGCCACTGAGCATGCATCAAGCACTCACTGTGTGCAGGGTGAGAGGGGGAGGACAGAAACCCCCCCCCCGAAGATTGTATCGAGTACCCTGCCCACCTCCAGCTTTCCATCCGCAGCTTGGGGCAGCAAATTGAGCTTCTTCCCCTCCCCCCCAAGAGCTTGGGGCTGCCTCGGGGGACGATGAGACCCAGGCCCCGGACAGGGTGCAAAACTCACCTGAATGTCCAAGTCCTTCCCCGGCGCTCGGGGCGGGGCCGCCGCCGCTGTCGCCATGGCCAGCACCCCGACCATGGCCCCCGGCTCGGCTCCTGGGCTGCCAAGCCCTCAGGAGCTGGTAGGACCGGGCCCGAAGCGAGCGTATGTGGGGGCCATGACAGGTTGGGCCGGGCCCGGGGGGAGGGGGAGCGCGGGGCGCGGGAAGAGACCCCGCAGAAGGGGCGCGGGCGCGAGACCCCCCAGGCCAAAGAGGGCGCGGGTGTCTCCCCCTCCCCCCGCCGGCGGGCGACCCTCGAGGACTGGGCGCCGGGGCTGTGCTGGGGTCGGGGCTGGGCGGGGGGGAGGGTGCAAGCGGCTAGAGAAGCCCGAGTTCGGCGGGCAGAGATTCTTGTCAATTGGGTTTTCGCGCCGTCCGGGAGCGCCGGAAGCGGGGGCGGGGCTACAACGCAACGTCCTGGACGGGGAAATCAACGGCGGCTCGCGAGGGCCTAAAGCCTTGCGCCGCGAACATTGGCAATCCTCGCTGTCAATCCACTTCTGTCTGGGTCCCTAATCTGCACCCGCGCCGGGGCTGCTCCAGCAAAGGGAGTCTGGCGCCATCCGATCCAATATATCGAAGTTGAGACCCGCAGAAGTCCCCGGGTCCTCCGATGGCAAGTGCCCGAGACGGGAGGGAAGCCGGCCAGCTGGGCGCTGGCCCCCTAGCCCGCCCGGTCTCTGCAGGACGTCGGCCCGGAGACCCAGACGGGTGTAAGAAAACGGTGGAAAGGAGCCTGCGGCCGGGCTCGTTCTCCTGATCCCCTCTCGGTGCCCTCAGGGGGTTAGGAAAGTCCTCGATGAGTCCGGGGACCAAGGAATCACCTAGGAGGCTTTACAAAAGCTTTATTCATCGCCTTTGTCGTGATAAGCCCACCTTGTGATTAGTCCTATAGAAAGCATCTGGCCGACTGCCGAAAACCCAGATTTCTATCAGGTTCATATCTCAGAGCCACATGTCATTTTCTTTTTCTCTACCTAATCAAGATTGAATTGGGCGCAACACCTCATGTCTGAAGCTATGTGTGCTCAGATCAAAAGACCTGGGAGAGCTGTTCAAAAGCATGGAGGCGAGTGACTTCTGGGAAACTTACTGGGGCTTTTGGCAAAGTCAGCTCATGAGCACTACCGAAAGCAGTCAAATCATTAATTTTTAAAATTCTGAATATAAACAACAAAAAATAGGGCATTTTCATATATGCATAGAGAACCTAAAAAATGAATCTTTTAAAAGTTTTTAAAAAATATTTCAATTTTCCACTTACATAGAAGATAATTTTCAACATTCATTTTTGTAAAATTTTGAGTTCCAAATTTTCATCTCCCTCTTCCCTTCCCAAGAGCTCAATCTGATATTGGTTATATAAGTACAATCATTTTAACCATATTTCCATCTTAGTCATGTTGTGAAAGAAAAGTCAACAAAAGAGAAAAACTGAGCAAGGCAAAAAAGTGAAAGTAGTATACTTCTATCCACATTCACTCTTCATAGTTCTTTCTCTGGGGAAAAAATAAAAAAGATTCTTCATGAAACAAATCTCCATTCCATAAGTTTTCTTTTCTTTGGATATATAATAAATTCCACAAATTATTTTCGGAACTGTCCTGCTTGGACTTTCATCTGAAGAGCACTTTCTTGTTTTCATCTCTGCATTAAAAAAAAAAAAGTTTCTATGATCTTCTTAAGGGGACCATAATATTACTGACCCTGATTTTATTCCCCACAATGAAAACAGAGAAAATGGAACAGCAAAAAGCTCAGTGAGCTGCCTAACACAGTTCCTTCACAAAAATCTAGAACATATATCAAAACAAATTCTAAACACAGGTAATGAAACTTGCCAAGCTCTGACAGGGAAAAGAGGAGCATTCTAGAGCATTCAGATCCCCAGCCTGAGCTACCCCTGACATACTAGAGCAACCCAAAACTCAATACTTCAAAAAAGTCAGCACCCAAGAGCTCATAAACTCAGCCCAGACATTTCCTCTAGAATTATGAAATTGGATCTAACAAAGTCTGAAGTAAGAAAGTAGGCTGAAAGAATGATTGAATAATAAAAGAATCTTACCATAAAAAGATATTATGGTGGCCAAAAGGCTTATGGCATAAATCCAAAAGAAGATAATGACTCTAGAACATCTACAAGAAAAGCCTCAAAGGAAAACACAGTTTAGGCATAAGTTCCTCATTCATGAGGAATATAAAGCAAATATATTTTTTAAGTTTTAAAAATGTTTTTATAAGTGGAATAAGAATGGGGAAGTATGAGGGAAAAAACAACAAAGAAGTAGAAGGGGAATGAACAGCTTCACACAAGAGGTGCAAAATCTTAAGCAATAAATGAAAATTAGAATGACCAATTAGAAATTTATAACACCATAAAACAAGAAATGTCAAAACAAAGTCAAAAGATTGAAAAAACAGGAGAAAATGTAATACATCTCAGCTCAAAGGAAAAGAAATTGATGAGAGATAATTTAAGAGTCATTGAAACCTGAAACCCTAAAGAAAAAGAAAAGAGTCTAGAGATCAAGTTTCAAGATCTCTTAGATGAAGAGGACAAAGTGAAAATGGAATCTCTGGTAACCTTATGAAAGAAACACCAAAAATGAAAAATCCAAGGAACATTATATGCAAAAGCTAGAATTTCCATATTAAAAAAAAAATTACTGCAAGCAATCAGAAAGAAATAATTCAACTATGAAGGAACCATATAGGACTGTGGATAATTTTGTAGCTACCACTATAAGAGAGTGAAGAGCTTGGAATTTGTTGTTCTAGAAGGGAAAAGATACAAACAAGACTAATTTACCCAACAAAACAATGTTATGGGGATGAAAATGAAATAGAAGACTTTCTAAGCATTCTTGATGAAAAAATCAAGTATGTGTAGGAAAAATACAAACAAGTCAAGAGAAATGTAGAAAGATAAAATGAGTTAACAATCATAATGGATTAAACACTTTATTTTACTGTAAGGAGATGATTCATATGTCTGTCCCATCAGAACTCTATTATCATCAAGGATCATGGATTGTTAGAAGACAGGCAGCCTGAAAGAGATTTTGTTCTATTTTGATGACCTAGAAGAAAGTAAAAGGATAAGAAATACATTGTAGAGGCAGAGGAATGGGGATGGGGTGGGGTGGGGGCGGGGCAGAGAGAAAACAGAAAAGGAAAATTATCTTATAATCAGGATGCCAGAGTAGAAGACTATACAAACAAGGAGGGAATGTTTGGAGGAAGAGAGTTTACACTTGACCCTCACTCTTTATCTGAACTAGTTAAAAGAGGGAAGAATACACACACAATTGAATACAGAAATAAATTTCACTCAACAGGATAACAGGAAAGAAAGAAGTGAAGAGAAAAGGAAGAATAAAGAGAGTTTTAAGGAAAGGATTAATCCTAAAGAAAACAAAAACGAGGCTGGGTAAGTAGGGTTGAAAAGAAAAAAAGAGGGGCAGCTAAGTGGCGCAGTGAATAGAGCACCAGCCCTGAAGTCAGGACAACCTGAGTACAAATCTGGTCTCAGACGCTTAACACTACCTAGCTGTGTGATCCTGGGCAAATCACTTAACCCCAATTGCCTCAGCAGAAAGAAAAAGGAAAAGAAAAGAAAGAAAGAAAGAAAGAATCAGAACTTAGGATTGTGAAGGAAAGAGAATTGGGACAGGAGAACAGAAGCACACTATACTAAACCTAGGTTATTGTGCTGAGCATACTCCTTTCTTTTCACCTTCTCCATAGGGGTAGGGTATATGGGAAACAATTAGAAATGTATAAAAAAATAGGATAGAAGAAAATACACAATCAATAATTCTAATTGTCATATGAATGGGATAAATTCACTCATACAGTAGAAGAGAATAGAAAAATGGATTAGAAAGCAGAATCTAACAATATGTTGTTTACAAGAAATACATTTGAAACCAAGATTCCAACAGTTAAAGTAAGGTGTTGGAGCAAAATGTATTATGCTTAAGATGAAGTAAGTTAATAACTCTGATTAATTTTGCATAGGGCCCATGTGATCATTTGTTTTGCTTAACTATGCTTATGAGTTAGAAGAGTTCTGTTTTCATCAGCAAGGAAGAAAATAGGCAGAAGAGAAAATTAATATTTGCTAATTGATTAAACCAAAAATTACATTAAAATAAATAAGTCACAGTGATTACTGTTATTCTTGGCTAAAAGACTTAGACTCATTAAAGCCATCTAAATATGAACCTTGCAGAACTGCTATGTAGCACATTATATTTCACCTTAGTTCTACATCATCTCCTTCAAAGCTCATGTCTTTAGACAAGCTGCTCAGGGGACTTGGGTTCTCCATCTTGTCAATGACTGACTTTTCTGAAACTATTTAGAAACTTTTCTTGCTCCTGAGTAAATTCGACTCCACTTATTGGACTCAAGATGTCTGGCTATCTTAAACTCACAAGGTCTCCTCCAAACCTAGAAAATTAGATGCTACTCAGGAAAATAAACATAAACTAGAAAAGGCAGGCAGGTAGACATTTACTGGCTGTGTGACCCTAGGCCAGTCACTTAATCCTTTTGCCTCAAAAAAAGAAAGAAAAGCTAGCTAAAGCCCAGGTATAAACTGGCCTAGATGAGATCATATTCCATATAAAAATGGTCAAGAGATGCAAGAAAAGAGAGCAACGTGTCCCTCCAACCTATTCTTGGGGTGTTTAGAAACAGTACTCTATTTGCTATATGTCATAATTAAAGCAGAGGATTGAGCTGGAAGCTTTCTCTTCTTTTAACTCATGAAGTACTCTGTCTCATTGCTATTATTATGGAGCAGAGAGAAGACTAAGGGATCCTTCAGGGTTTACCATATCATACCAAAATTCCAAGTCCATTCATCATTTTGTTACCTTAACACACCCAAATGCTGAGTCACACATGTGGCTGGCCAGAAGCAGGCAAAGCATATGTGTTGCTCTTTACAACTTATATTACACTAACAATTATCCAAACATGTAGTGGATTGCCTTAGAAGGGAATGCTTGCCTACTCCCCCTCCCCCCCACTTAGTACCCAACTATTATATCCAGGTTCTTTGAAACTGAATTTATTAGCTGTTCTATCAATCCTCCAAATCCTCAAATTTTTCTTTACTTCTAACCAGTCAAAATTAATTATATGTTCTCACAGCAACACAAAAGTACATATATTCAAAATTGAATTTGAGATAACTAAGAGATAAGAATCAAGAACAGTATTCTTATCACTCATTTCCCAAACTACATCTTCCCAAAATTTCAGAAAGTAAAGATTGTGAGTTCTTTTGATTCTGTTTCCTGAGGCAGCTTATCAGTGTTGTCTTGAAAGTTAGCAAAACAAGAAAAAGAAGTTTGAGAATCCACTTGATCAGCCCTAACCATGCTGCTATATCAGCACATTTCAGTCACCTAAAGGAAGATTAAAGGGCACGACAAATTTGCCAGATCATCAAATTCAGGAACCTCCAGATTTGAATGATACCACATTGCAGTACTAGATTTGGGAAGCATAGAAATCTTACAAATGTAGTTTCTCAAGATTGCAATTGTAAATCAAATTGCAGGAATTGGGAAAGGGGGGAATATGTGCTGCTATTGCTTCTTGGTACAGAAGAAATAAAACTCCTAGTTTGGAATTAAGTGTAGCTTCAGGGCAGCTTCTTGGCTTTTCAGCCATTTTCTCTCCTTCTACTTTTCCAGCCTACTCAAATCTTTGTACTTTCTATCTCTCTCATAAGAGACAAAAGTCAGACAATAGACAAAGAAAATTACAATGATTACAGATGACCAGTTGCCAGTGTGGAAATCATTTCTGAATTGTTAGAATAATGATAAAAAGCAATGCCAAATAAAATAAAGAGTAAAACTCAGAAGATGTGATCATATAAATCAACTAATCAATAAACATTTATCAAGCAACTGCTATATTCCAAGAGCTAAAACGGGATCCAAAAAGAGAAAAGACAATCCCTACTCTTAAGGAGTTTACAATGCATAGGAGAGACTACATGAAAATGTATGCAAAGAAAGTAATATACACAGGATATATAAGAGATAATTAGCAGAAGGAAGGCACTAATATTAAGAGAAATTAGGAAAGATTTCTATTAAAACATGGAGTTTTAGTTGGGACCTAAAAAAAACCCAGGTAGTAGGTAGCCAGAATAGGGAAAGGAGAGCATTTCAGGCATGGGGGAAAGCCAGAGATAATGTCTGGAACCAAGAAATAGGAAGCCTTGTTTGTGGAACAGTGTCATTGAATCTAAGAATATCTGTTGGGAAGTAAGGTATAATAACACCTGAATGTTAGAGATTTTTGTATTCCATCTTGGAGGCAACAGGAGCCACTCAAAATTTATTAAGTAGGGAGTGATATGATCTGACCTTAGATTAAGGGAAATCATTATAGTAGCTGAATGAAGAATGGGTTGGAGTGGGGAGAAAGTAGAGGCAGGAGATTCACCAGCAGGCTATTGAAATAATTCTTGGAGTGAGGTGATGAGGGCTTGTACTAGAGTGATAGCTATATAAGAGGAGAGAAATCAGTATATATAAGAGATGTTTCAAAGATGAAATTAAGTGGTCTTGGTACTACATTGGGAGTGAGAGATAATAAGTTGATTATGACTCCTACATTATGAGCTTGAAGGACTGGGAGAATGGTATTGTTCAGTACTATAATAAAGAAGATGGTGGGGAAAGGTTTTAAGGAGAAAGGTAATGAGTGCTGTTTTGAACATGTGGAGTTTAAGATGTCTATTAGACCTCTAATTTGGGATGTTTAAAAAACAGTTGGAGATGCAAGATTGGAAATCAGCTGAAAGGTTGGGGCAAAAAGGGTGACCAACAGTTTCAAAGGCAGCAGAGGAGTTAAGCAGATTGAGGATTGATAAAAGTTGTTGGTTTTGGCAACTAAGAGATCATTAATAACTTTGGAAAGAACACTTTTAGGGGAATGATAAGGTTGAAAGCTGAATTGTAAGGGGTTAACAAGAAAGTGAAAAGAGAAAGTGAAAGCATTTATTGTAGATAGCCTTTTTGAAGTGTTAAGCTACAAAAAGCAGAAGAGATATAGGGCTATAATTAGGTAATTCCAATTTGATCCTTTTAAATAAGCTGTTGATGTGATTAAAAGACAAATAGATAAAATAATAGATATCACTACAAACTGATAGCATTTCCTAAGGAAATTTAAACAATGTAAATCAAACACCACAATGGAGAAACCAAAAGAATAGAAAATATCTAGACTGTTGAAACCTTTGATCTTTTTACCAAGTAGAGAGAAATGGAAGGCAACATTAATACCAGTTAAAGAATATAAACTTGTATGGAAAATATTATGTAGATAGAAGATGATAAATAGTATTACCTCATAAGATAATGAGAATCAGAAAAAATTGGAAAGATTGGAAAGAAATTCAATTAAAGTCATTTTGAGGTCATTTAAAATGTACTTAATGTTTTTAATCTTTCTCCTACAATACATATAAAAACAAATTTTAATATGTTTTAAAATTTTTTCTTTCAAATTCTTTTCCTATTTCCTTTCTTTCCCCCTCATTGAAAAGGCAAACAATTTGTTATAGGTCATGCATGTGCAGTCATGCAGATCATATTTTCATATCAGTCATGTGGTGAAAAGAAACACGATAAAAATAATAAAAACAAGAAAAATAAAAAAATATGCTTTGATTGGCATTCAGATGCCACCAATTCTTTCTCTGCAGGTAGATAGCATTTTTCATAAGAGTCCTTTGGAATTGGTTTGGATCTGTGTATAGCTAAATCATTTATAGTTGATCATTGCACATCTTGCTGATACTGTGCACAATGTTCTGATATTGCTCACTTCACTTTGCATCAGTTCATGTAATTCTTTTCAGATTTTTCTGAAATCATCTTTTATAGCACAATAGTATTTCATCACAATCATATACCACATCTCATCTCTAAAATATATAAAGAACTGTGTCAAATTTATAAGAACACAAATTGTTTCCCAATTGATAAATGGTCAAAGGATATGAACAATTTTCAGATGATGAAATTAAAGCCATCTATAGTAATATGAAAAAGTTCTCTAAATCACTATTGATTAGAGAAATGCAAATTTAAAAAACTTTTAGGTACCACTACACACCTCTCAGATTGGCTAAGAGGAAAAGATAATGATGAATGTTGGAGGGGATGTGGGAAAACTGGGACACTAATACATTGTTGGTGGAGTTGTGAATTGTTCCAATGATTCTGGAGAGCAGTATGGAACTATGCCCAAAGGACTATCAAACTGTGTCTTTGAGCAATGTTTCTATTGGGCCCATGCCAAGGAGATTATGAAAAAGGGAAAAGGACCCATATGTGCAAAAATGTTAATAACAGCCCTTTTTGTAGTGGCAAGGAAACTATTCAGTTTGATGGATGCTCCTCAATTGCAGAATGACAGAATAAATTATGGTATATGAATATTATGGAATATAATTGTTCTATAAGAAATGATCAGTAGGATGATTTCAGAGAGGCCTGGAGAGACTTACATGAACTGATGCTAAGTGAAGTGAGTAGAATCAAAAGAACATTGTACACAGCAACAAAAACATTATGTGATGATCAGTTTGATGGATGTGGCTCTTTTCAACAGCCTGGTGATTCAGGTCAGTTCCAAAGATCTTGTGATAGATCAAGCCATTTGCATCCAGAGAGAGGCTTATGGGGACTGAGTATGAATCACAACATAGTATTTTCACTTTTTTGTTGTTGTTCTTTGCTTGCATTGTTTTCTTTCTCATTTTTTTCCTTTTTGATCTGATTT
Source organism: Antechinus flavipes (assembly GCF_016432865.1). Classification (NCBI taxonomy): domain Eukaryota; kingdom Metazoa; phylum Chordata; class Mammalia; order Dasyuromorphia; family Dasyuridae; genus Antechinus; species Antechinus flavipes. Next base: position 32,844,180 of record NC_067401.1, on the reverse strand, counting down.
TTCTTGTGCAGCATGATAACTGTGGAAATATGTATAGAAGCATTGCACATGTTTAACATATATTGGATTACTTGCTATCTATAGGGAGTGGGGGGAAGGGAGGGAGAAAAAATTGGGAACACAAGATTTTGCAAGGGTAAATATTGAAAACTATACACTTGTTTTGAAAATAAACAGCTTTTAAAAAAGAAACAACAACTCTGTTTTATACCTCAGAGATGTTACATTATTCATCCAAGGCAGTCATTAAACCAACACTGTTATTACCAGTACTGAATTTACATTTCTCATACCTCTCATCCCATATCTCTCACATTGGCTAAGATGACAGGAAAAGATAATGATAAATGTGGGAGGGAAAATTGGGTCACTAATGTATTGTAGGTGGAGTTGTGAAATGATCCAACCATTTCGGAGAGAAATCTGAAACTATGCCCAAAGGGCTATAAAACGGTGCGTACCCTTTGATCCAGCAGTGGGTCTATATCGCAAGGAAATCATAAAGGGAAAAGGACCCACATGTGCAAAAACGTTTGTGGTAGCAAAGAATTGGAAAGTTAGTAGATGCCCGTCATTTGGTGACTGGCTGAATAAGTTGTGGTATATGAAGATAACCAGATTCGCCTCTGGCTGCTCTAGGGAGCGCTTTGCATTCTGGTTCCCGGTCTAAACGTTCCTAAATCGTGTCCTGCGCAGGATGCTGCATCTTCCCAGGTCTCAGTTTCCCCTCTCGCTAGAGGCACTGGTCCCTCCTCTCTGGAGGCGGAGCTGAGCGGGTGCTTCCCAGGCATTCCCGGATTGGTCAGCGGGGCGTGGGGCGTAGCCTCTCCTCGCGGCTGCTCCGTGCACCCAAATCCCGACTGTCAATAAAGTTTGTTCGAAAGCCCAACGAAGGAGGAGGTCTGACACTTCCGCCTCTGAAGAGGTTGGGCCGAAGCCGGGCTAGGGGCCGGAGCGGCGGCGGCGGCTGGATGAGAGGGAGGATGGAGCCCGAGCCGGATCTGGAGCTGCTGCTTCAGGAGGCCCGGGAGAGCATCGAGGCGGCGCAGAGCTACCGGCGCGAGCTGGGCCAGCGGCTGCAGGGGCTGCAGGCGGCGCGAAGGCAGGTCCGAGTCCGCACCCGAGCCCGAGACGGTCCGAGAGGGGGAGGGCGCGTGAGGGGGCGCGAGGGGAGGGGAGGGGCCTGAGGAGCGAGGGGCGGGGTCTGCGAGAGGACGTGTGAGTGGAGGGGTGCTGGGGCGGGTCTGTCTGATGCTTGTGAAGGGGTGTGAGTGTGGCAGCGGAGAGTCCGAACTTCTCTTAGAACTGGGGAGTGGTCTCTAGTATCAGACTGGGGAGTGGGAGGCAGATAGGGAGAATTGGGAGCAGAGTTTGGCCAGGGAGAAAAAATGGAGGAGGGGTTGAAGAGCCGTGAGTGTAAGGAAAAGGGTGGGGGGTCCCGTGTGACTCCTTTCGTGCCTTAGCCCTCTTCGATATTGAGGACTAATTAAGTACTGGGCTGGCCCCCGAGGCCCCTTCTGGAGCTAAAATTCTGTATATAACTTTATATAATCATTTCCGTAGTTCATTACTAATGGGTGCAAGGAGTACAAAGAATGCATGAAATTTATACAATTTATCAGATTGAAATTGTGAAGGAAAACACACACCAGATATAATCCTCATAAGAGTGTGAACAAAGCTTTTAATGAAGTGACTTTTTTTGAGTGAATAAATACTTCTATTGTTTCTTGACATCGATGCAGTTGGTGACCCAATGTGATTATTTGTGTTTTTATATAAAAGATTACCTTTTTTTTTCACTATAAACTTTCTCATGCTTACGAGAAATGTAAATTTAGTACTGGTTATAACAGTGTATAAATGTCTCCTATTTTATGTCTGTCTTATCTTTACCAGTTTTGTAGAGCAGGCATAGGCCGTATATTATTTTTACTTTAGAAAAGTTGACCCAGCAGAGGGTTTTGCTACCTAAGTATAGCAGTGGCCAAGCTCAAAAGGGAATTCTGGTGTCTCTCCCTAAGTATCCTAGCCATAATAAAGTCTTTGAAACAGGAATCTCAAAGTATTTACAATATGACATTTACAGTCTTGCTTTTATTTTCATGGGAAAGTCCCTTTAAAAAAATTTTTAACTTTTGCCATTTGACCAGTATATGGCCAATCTTATTCCCAATTAAAAGCTAAGAGTTAAATATTAAAGTATTTATTGTAGTAATCACTTCATGTAGAAATAACTCTTGTTTTCAAAATTAATTTGATGTAATTATTTATTAAATGTATTGAGTTATTTTCATACATATTCTTTTTCATTTTGCTCCCAAATTTAGAGGCGATAGACCTTTTCTTTATAACTCAAGCCTTGTATTGCTGTAGTTTAAAAAGATTTCATAAAGATTTAATATCCTGCCTTCTTGGGTATACAATTAGAACACACTTCAGTTAGATTTGTGATGACTTGGCCTCTTTTGTGGACTGACTAATGCTGTACTTTCCCTTTCATGAAAGAGCTCTGTGTGTTGTACTGGTGCTAGTTAAAACAGTTTCTGTCCCCAAAGCAAATTAAGGGTGTATTTCCAATGTTGATGATTTAAACTAAGAAGAATCAGCTCTCTGTCACTTTCATTTCAATGGGAGTTTGTACTATAAAAATGTTATCAAAGAAAGTATTTATTGCTTTTTATTCAATAGCTGAGTCATTTTTAGAGTTCAATCATTTTTATAACAATGATCCAAAATGGAAATTTATGGCATGATGGTCAACAATTATGCTTAAGGTAGAAGGGGGAAGGGAGGACTCTTCTCCAATTTGCGCTGACAATAAATAATTTTATTTTTTCTTAGTGAAGTTTTTCATTTCATCTTTTAAAAACATTTTAGTTATCATATAAAATTTCTCAAATATGAGATGGTGATTTTTTGGAGAGTTGTCTCTGTAAATGAAAGTTTAGAAAGAATAAAACATTTTGCATGTCTGTCAAAAATAAACAAAATTGTCGACATGTATAAGCTTCTTCGCTTGTGGTTACTTTGGTGCCCTGCCCAGAGAAAAGGAAGTTCTGTGGAGTGAGTAGGAGTGTCAGTAAAGGCCAGAAATGAGTTGGTTTTCAAGAAACTGTATCATTTTTTACCATTCTCCTTACCTAAATGGAATTAAAATCGTTAATAGAAATTCTTAGCTTACTGAAATGCTTGGTCAAATCCTTGGTGTACGATGAAAATACAAAATAAATGAACTCCCATTCTCTTTGGAGATCATTCAAAGGAAGAATTAATTCGTTATACAAGGACATGAAATGTTCACTTCCTTAAAGTTTTTTAGAGCTATTTATAAACTTGTAGTGTTGTTTTTTACACTTGTGTGAAAGCACTATGACCTAGTCTTCTGACTAAAACTGTTTATCTGAATTGCAAAACATATTTTCTCTATAAATTGTCATGATATATTCTGCCCTTATTAACTAAGTCTTCCATGCTTTGAATTAAAAGCGTCAATATGTATGTTGAAATTGAATAATTATCCAAAAAAGTGAATCAGTATATAAAAGGAAGTATAGAATTACATCTCATTATATGTTATAACAAACACTTTAATCATTTTGACGTGTGGAAATTTGCCACTTAAGGATTTTTTTTACTTCTGTGTCTTTAATTTCTCTCAATTTTTAACAATTAAAAAAATAATAATAGCAAAATATATGCAAAAATAGTTTTTAACATTCACTCTTGCAAAAATGTGTTCCAAATTTTACTTCCTCCATTCCCCCTTTCCCTAGTCTGCAAGCAATCCAATATATGTTAAACATGTGTGATTCTTCTATACACATTTCCATATTTATCATGCTGTACAAGAAAAATCAGATCAAAAAGGAAAAAAAAATGAGAAAAAAAAAGGGAAGCAAACAACAAAAAGAGATGAAAATACTATGCTGTGATCCACATTCAGGCCCCATAGTCTTCTCTCTGGATTCAGATGGCTTTCTCCATGACAAGTCTATTGGAATTGACCTAAATTACTTCATTGTTGAAAACAGCCATGTCCATCACAACAGATCATCACAGTCTTTTAAAAAATATTTTTCTTATTAATGTTGTGAAATTTCTTGCAAGTTTAGCCAGGTTCTCTTTGGACAATCATTCCCAAAGGACAGAAGAACACATTTCTTAATAGCAAGATTGAGTCAGATATAGGACAAGCTGTACTACAGGATTCTAAATTCTATAATATTAGAGAAACTGGGACAGGAAATCTTCACTCATCAAGGAAAAGAGTGCTACAATTGCCCCCTTTACCCTTTATCTTTTGACCCTTCCTTCTCTTTAACAATTCTTTTGCCCTTCTTTCTGTTACTCCATTTTTGAAGATTATGCAAAATCCAGTGTAGTTTGCTTTGATGTTTATGGTGTGTATGCAGTAGGATTCATGAACAAAAGAATTCCAAGGCAAGATTGAACATTTTGATACTACACGCCTACAGGTTTAGTTGTATGCACTGTGTGATTATAAAGAGCATATATCATAGGTTCAACTAGTAATGTTAGTAGCAATCTCATTTTACATTAAATTATTATTTTGCCTTTCAGTTCACCATATTTGTACAAATATATAAGAAGTAACATAAAAAGTGACCTTTTTTAGATATTAATCACAGTAGTAATTCACATTTACATATTTCTTTATGGTTTATAAAGTGAAGTGTTTATGTAAAATAATAGCTAACATTTATCTAACACTCTAAAGTTTGCAAAGTGCTTTATATATGACATCTCATTTCGTCCTCACAATTACCCCTGGAGATAGATGCTATTATTCCCATTTTACAGAGGAGGAAGATGAGGTTTGATCTGTTTTGTCCAAGTTCACACAATTGAGGAGATATCTAAGGAAAGATTTCAACTCAAGTCTTATTCCAAGTTTATTATTAACAAAATGTAATATTAGATATTTGGTTGGGAATTGATGTGTATCTGTAATTAAGAGTTAATGAGGATCTTGAGTTTTGTAGCCCAAATATTGCTATCTTTACCTCCAAAGAATGATAAATAAAGCTAGGGTGATGATTGCCAAGCACTGTGTAAGAGTAAGGCTATATAATCCTACTTTTGATCTTCTGGTTGAAGAAAAAATATATATGGAAATAAGGCTACATTTTACTGTTTAACAGTCTTAATGAATTTATTAATTGAGGGTAGAAGAAGACAGACAGCCTTAGGTATGTAGATAAATAGAATTTGAAAATATAGATAGAAACCTATAACAAGGATTTTCAAATACAGATAGCAGATTACTAAAGTAGCCTTCCAAGGTCAGCATAGTAAAATGAAGACTATAATTAGAAACAGGCACTTTGAATCTTACAAAGGCATCATTCTTACTCATACCTTTTTGTAAGGGAGACTGCATTCCAGTGGGAAAAACATCGGATTTGGTATTTGAATCACGGCTTTTCTGTTTACTCATGGTGTGGTTTTGGTCCAAGTCACTCTATTTAACTCGAGGTTTCTAATTGTTTATGATAATAGATGGTAGGGTAACAGGTAGGAAACAGACCATTTTTGATCCAGCAATTCTCTCCTTTGCCCAGATTTATCTTTTGACCCTTCCTCCTCATCGACAACTCTTTTGTCTATAAACATTTTCAGGTCTCCTCAGTCATAACAGCAATGAAAAAAATAACCACCTCTCTCTCCTTTTGTAGTGTCATACTTCTAGAAAGAGGATTCTTCACTTACCTACTCCACTGCTTTCTTTTTTAATTCTTTGAAGTCTTAGAAATTGGAATCTTTTGCTGTGCACCCCTTCCTTCATCAAGATACTGAAATTGTTTTCTCCAGGATTGTAAAATGATCAGATTTTATAACTTAATTATGGTGTGTTCTCACGTCTTGAACCATTCTTAATAGTCACTTCCCTCCTGGCTCCTATGCCCCATTTTCTGGAACTTTCTTATAGTTGTTTCCTTGTTTTACTTCTGTGTCTTTAATTTCTCTCAATTTTTAACAATTAAAAAAATAATAATAGCAAAATATATGCAAAAATAGTTTTTAACATTCACTCTTGCAAAAATGTGTTCCAAATTTTACTTCCTCCATTCCCCCTTTCCCTAGTCTGCAAGCAATCCAATATATGTTAAACATGTGTGATTCTTCTATACACATTTCCATATTTATCATGCTGTACAAGAAAAATCAGATCAAAAAGGAAAAAAAAATGAGAAAAAAAAAGGGAAGCAAACAACAAAAAGAGATGAAAATACTATGCTGTGATCCACATTCAGGCCCCATAGTCTTCTCTCTGGATTCAGATGGCTTTCTCCATGACAAGTCTATTGGAATTGACCTAAATTACTTCATTGTTGAAAACAGCCATGTCCATCACAACAGATCATCACAGTCTTTTAAAAAATATTTTTCTTATTAATGTTGTGAAATTTCTTGCAAGTTTAGCCAGGTTCTCTTTGGACAATCATTCCCAAAGGACAGAAGAACACATTTCTTAATAGCAAGATTGAGTCAGATATAGGACAAGCTGTACTACAGGATTCTAAATTCTATAATATTAGAGAAACTGGGACAGGAAATCTTCACTCATCAAGGAAAAGAGTGCTACAATTGCCCCCTTTACCCTTTATCTTTTGACCCTTCCTTCTCTTTAACAATTCTTTTGCCCTTCTTTCTGTTACTCCATTTTTGAAGATTATGCAAAATCCAGTGTAGTTTGCTTTGATGTTTATGGTGTGTATGCAGTAGGATTCATGAACAAAAGAATTCCAAGGCAAGATTGAACATTTTGATACTACACGCCTACAGGTTTAGTTGTATGCACTGTGTGATTATAAAGAGCATATATCATAGGTTCAACTAGTAATGTTAGTAGCAATCTCATTTTACATTAAATTATTATTTTGCCTTTCAGTTCACCATATTTGTACAAATATATAAGAAGTAACATAAAAAGTGACCTTTTTTAGATATTAATCACAGTAGTAATTCACATTTACATATTTCTTTATGGTTTATAAAGTGAAGTGTTTATGTAAAATAATAGCTAACATTTATCTAACACTCTAAAGTTTGCAAAGTGCTTTATATATGACATCTCATTTCGTCCTCACAATTACCCCTGGAGATAGATGCTATTATTCCCATTTTACAGAGGAGGAAGATGAGGTTTGATCTGTTTTGTCCAAGTTCACACAATTGAGGAGATATCTAAGGAAAGATTTCAACTCAAGTCTTATTCCAAGTTTATTATTAACAAAATGTAATATTAGATATTTGGTTGGGAATTGATGTGTATCTGTAATTAAGAGTTAATGAGGATCTTGAGTTTTGTAGCCCAAATATTGCTATCTTTACCTCCAAAGAATGATAAATAAAGCTAGGGTGATGATTGCCAAGCACTGTGTAAGAGTAAGGCTATATAATCCTACTTTTGATCTTCTGGTTGAAGAAAAAATATATATGGAAATAAGGCTACATTTTACTGTTTAACAGTCTTAATGAATTTATTAATTGAGGGTAGAAGAAGACAGACAGCCTTAGGTATGTAGATAAATAGAATTTGAAAATATAGATAGAAACCTATAACAAGGATTTTCAAATACAGATAGCAGATTACTAAAGTAGCCTTCCAAGGTCAGCATAGTAAAATGAAGACTATAATTAGAAACAGGCACTTTGAATCTTACAAAGGCATCATTCTTACTCATACCTTTTTGTAAGGGAGACTGCATTCCAGTGGGAAAAACATCGGATTTGGTATTTGAATCACGGCTTTTCTGTTTACTCATGGTGTGGTTTTGGTCCAAGTCACTCTATTTAACTCGAGGTTTCTAATTGTTTATGATAATAGATGGTAGGATAACAGGTAGGAAACAGACCATTTTTGATCCAGCAATTCTCTCCTTTGCCCAGATTTATCTTTTGACCCTTCCTCCTCATCGACAACTCTTTTGTCTATAAACATTTTCAGGTCTCCTCAGTCATAACAGCAATGAAAAAAATAACCACCTCTCTCTCCTTTTGTAGTGTCATACTTCTAGAAAGAGGATTCTTCACTTACCTACTCCACTGCTTTCTTTTTTAATTCTTTGAAGTCTTAGAAATTGGAATCTTTTGCTGTGCACCCCTTCCTTCATCAAGATACTGAAATTGTTTTCTCCAGGATTGTAAAATGATCAGATTTTATAACTTAATTATGGTGTGTTCTCACGTCTTGAACCATTCTTAATAGTCACTTCCCTCCTGGCTCCTATGCCCCATTTTCTGGAACTTTCTTATAGTTGTTTCCTTGTTTTATTTCAGTGACTCCTATTCTTTTTCTTTTCCCTTGAAAGTACATTAATTCACAAAGCTTCATTTATTCACATTTTTTATTCACTCTCGCCTTGGCAATCTCATACACTCCTTTCGTTTTAGTTATTGCTAAGTAACTCCCAACCTTACATATCCTGCACAAATACATTGTATTTGATACTTCCTCCTGTGGCAGTTTCATCTACTTTTCATGGCTTCATCTGTTACTACAAGGATGGCTCTAAATTCTGCATGTTTTCAGTCCTGTCCTTTCTCTTGAGCTCTAGAGAAACATTTCTGACTGCCTGCTAGATATCTACCTGTCCCAACTTCAGACTGAATGTGTTGAAGGGAATTTCCTAAAGCCTGGGTGATTGTGTCAGCCCCCTTCTTAATAAGGATTGGCCAATATCTAAAACCCAACGCCCCATTCTCTATCACCCAGGCTGGAGACTTTGATCATTTATTCTTTCCTCTACTTTCTACTACCTTCTAGTCAGCTTCTAAGACCTGTTCATCCTGTTTTTTATTCTGTATAGTTGCCTTTACTTCTGAAATGTCTGCTATGTCCATTTTCTTTATGTTTCGGGTTACTATTCATGTCCTCGTTGCCATTTATCTGGACTGAAGATCTAGTTCCCTTATTGTTATCGCACTTCCATTCTGTTTTTATACATTGACCTTCCATATTAATCATCTTAAACCAAAGGTCTGATCACTTAGTATCTCCGTTCAGAATTCTTCAATGGCTTCTCGCTGTCTACTAAGTAAAATACAGTCTCTATTGCTTCTTCACTTTTCTTATTCTCATAGAACATAATAAGTGTTTTGATTGTAATAGGTGCTCTACATGTGTTTGAATGCATTGTATTAATAAATAATACTTGTGGCACAACCTCCCCCCCAAAATATTGATAATTCCAAAAATCACTTTAATGAATTTTTAGTTATGAAGTCCACAATGACTGCTAGTCATGGATATGTTGGCAGGGGCATTGCATATATTCTTATCTAATAATCAACCAAACATTTAATATATCTCAATCATTGTTAGTTCTGAGTGATACATATTCAAAAAAAGAATTAAACAATCCCACTTTTAAGTCATTTGCATTCTGACTAGGGAGACAAGTTCATATATAAGTATATAGAAAATAAAGATAGAACTTTTCAACATAAGATAGTTTGGAAGAGCTAACTACAGACAATTGTGGGGCAGGAGGGAGAGCAGGAAAAAGTTCTTGTAGAAGTAGGGTGCTTGTCTTTCACACATTTTGGTGTTGAGATATTTGGTGACCTCAGTGTTTTCTGAGCTCATCATATTTTAAATAAAAAAAAAATCCAAATGATTCCAATTGGATTAGATCCAGTACATTAGAAACTTTGTAAACTTGTAAAAATGTTCTACATTACTGGAGAGGATTTAGTGGAAAGTTGGAACAGAACATAGCAGGAATCAGCTTTAACAGTCTTTATCACAATTTTTTTTGGTGACACATTTGAATACTCCTAGTCTTTGGACAGTTCTCAATTTCTAATTTTTTTCAACTTTCATTGTTATTGCATCCTAAAGACAGATGCCATTTAATTGTAATAGCTCATATTTGTATAGTGCTTTTTAAGAATGAGATATAAAATATTCTTAAAGTAGTCCTATAAAGTAAGTAGTACAAGTTGGAAGAAAAACTTGAATTTTTTCCTGGTTAATATGCATTTATTTGCTTTTCCTTCTTCTCCCTACATTGAGAAAGAGGAAAGAAAAACCAAATCCTTAAAACAAATATGCATCATTAAGCAAAACATTTTAACACTGGCCATGCCCAAAAATATGTCATATTATACATCTTGAATCATCATCTGTTAAGCAGAAAGTAGATAGATAATATGCTTTGTTATCTGTCTTCTAGAATCCTGGATGTTTATACATTAATCAGTGCTCTCAAGTCTCTCAGAGAGTTCTTTTCTTTTTCTTTTTTTAAATAGTTATTTGTCTTTACAGTTTAAATTATTTTTCTGATTCAGCTGATTTTTCTACAGGGATTCATACATTGAATCTTTCATGTTTCACTGAAATCATCTTCCATTTTTTATTAACACTGTGGTATTATATTTATATATCATCATTTGTTCATCTATCTCCCTTTTGGTAGTCACTTGCTAAGTTTCCAGTTCCTTGCCATTACTAATTGCTGCTTTAAATATTTTTGTCTGCAAAAAATCCTTTTCTTCAATGTTCTCTTTGGGATAATAAAGATATTACTAGGTCCAAGAGTATATATAATTTAATGACTTTGGGGGCATATTTCCAAATTTGCGCAAATATTATTTGCCCAGTTTGACAGATGAGAGAACTGAAGTTCTGAGAGGATATTTTGCCCAAGTCACACCGCCTCCAAAGTCAGTTGTGTTCTTTCTGTGATACTCTACTCCCTCCCTGGATTGGTCAGGAATTCTGTTAGGGGGTATAGAAACAATTCATTTTCCAATATTTTGGACATTTCCTAATCAATTCTCCCATATTTCTTTTTTTTTTTTTTTAAATTATAACTTTTTATTGACAAAACATATACCTGGGTAATTTTTTACAACATTATCCCTTGCACTCACTTCTGTTCCGACTTTTCCTTTCCCTCCCTCCACCCCCTCCCCTAGATGGCAGGCAGTCTTATGAATGTTAAATATGTTATAGTATAGTATATCCTAGATACAATATATGTGTGCAGAACTGAATAGTTCTCTTGTTGCACAGGGAATTCTCCCATATATCTTAAAGCATGTTAAAGAATTGTAGATTTTTGAAGTCTGGCCCTTTGAGATCATCTCCTCTGATCTCTTTATGTTATGGAAGCTTTGAAGCCAGAGGGCTTCTGGGATTTGCCTACTATTGAGCAGGCCAGTAAAGAGTCTAGCTGAGTTTCAGACGAGAATCTGTGGGCTCCTCCTGTGCCACAGGGCTCTGAGCTGTTATTTATTGACATAGTTTTACTTTGGTTTCTGAATCAAGTTTCAATTAAAGTCTGGCTTTTACTAGTGTTGAAATAAAATCCGGGTAAAATATGTGTAATGATCATTTTTAGAAGCTGTTTTATAGGAGGAATTCTTAGCCTTTTTGATATTATGAATCCCTTTGTCAGTTTAGTAAAGTCTGTGGACCCCTTTTTGAGAACAGTATTTTTAAATGCAGAAAACAAAAGAGACAATATTACAAAAGATTAAGAATTCTTGTTTAAAGAGTCATTCCCTGTTTTTGTGTCAGACTAATAAATACTGTAAAAGAAAAGTCTATTGGAGCTAGTCAGTACTTTTTAATAAGCTTCACAAAACCAAAGTAAAAAATTGGTTGAATCTGTGATCAAGTTCAATATGGTGAGCTGCTATGTACCAGAGAAGTCAAATACAGCTGGTACAGATTAAAATTGGGAAATATTTAACAAAATAAGTAAAAATAGAACAGGATGCAATATTAATATATGATTTTGTAAGTATGTGTCTCCAGGGATCCTTATATATGGTTATTGACACCCATTTCTATTCAAGTTTGACATCATTGCTTTCTATATACCATAATATTGGAGAAAAAAGATACTTGTTCTAAGGCAGCCTCTAATTTTCTAGTAGTAAATGAAAGACTTTGAGTAACATGGACAACGCCTGAAGTAGGATTCCAGGAAGTAAGGAGGTTTAGCATATTCCCACATCCCTAGCTTTTTTGCTGCTCTATATCCAAGTATTTCCTTTTTTTGTAGGTGCTAAAAGAAAAACAAGATATGTATAGATCCTATAATAGTTGAGAAGCTTTTGAATTCTTTCTGAAAAGGAAACTGACTTTCCTTAACTGAGGTACTTCCTATGTTTGCTGTATCCGTTGCTTATAAAGCTCTAATGCAACCCCTTTTGTGAGCTGCGTACTGCAGAATTTCCTGAAGTATGATGTAAGTAAAAGCTATAATAGTTTATTTGTATATGTTACTTTTCTCTGTGCTTTCTGTGATTTTTAAAAATAAATTCTTAAAACTACATGATAAACCCAAATTAAGTGTATTAAACCTGTTGCCTTATCTTGGCTTGTTTGAATTTATTTCATAGCTATCTTTTGATAAAATGATAAATTAAAATTCTATTTTTTTCAGTATGAATTTCTGTTTTAATATGTATATCATATTTTGCTATATTCTTTCCTGGATATCTTCTTGGTTAATAAAAACTAGGCATCATGAATCTGAAATGGAACACAAATATGGGTGATGATAGTAGAGTTTCATTTGACATTTCATTCACATGACAAAGCTTGCAAAACTTGGTATGTGCTTTTTAAAATTTGTGTAATTCTATTTGTGTCCTACTTTGTGGGAAAATCCCATCTTGAATAAGATGATGTCAATTGCATGTTAAGTGAATTCTTTTTTTTAACATTTTGGGGAACATGCAAGTTAAATGTATAGACCAGAAACATTTTTCTGACATCTTTTCTTTGGAAGATCAGCATTTCATTTACTTGAACCTTCTCAGTTAGATTAAAAATTAATATCTAGTTTATAGTTATTCTAACAGAAGTCTTTGTTATTTCTATGAGATGTTTTCTCTATTTTGACTTTTAGTTCATTCTTTGTTATCAGTTTTTAAAATTAGAAAAGAATTTCTAATCTATGCAATTTTTTTCTTTTAAAATAAATTTTATTAATGTTTTATTTTTATGTCACTTATATTTCCTCCTGTAACCTTCCCCTGCAAATTATTTCATAAAACAAAAAACTTTTTCCTGATCCCTGCTCTGTGAAGAAGCTGGGGGGAGTTATCTCTTTTTTTATATTTGTGCTTTTTAATTTTGCATTATATATTTTCAAATAATTTTGTCATTGTAGTCATTGTGTATATTATTTTATTTTCTCTACTTCACTTTGTATCAATTCATATAAATTTTTCTACTCTTATCTGTATTTATCATTTATTACTTCTTTTAACATAATAATATTCCATTATAGATCTGTACAGTTTTTTGTAAAACTATTGCCCACATTTGTAATTGCACAGTACTTAGTTAATGTTTATTAGAGAGTATGATAATAATTACAAGGATAATCACCAATGATATCTAATCAGTCAACAACTAATCTAGTTTCTTTAGACATACATGAAGTAGGGGATATGGTATAATAAGGCAGAAAAGATAGTCTGGAACTAAGTTATGAAGGACTTTAAAGGTTAAACAAAGGAGCTTATATTTGATCCAAGATATGAAAGGTAGTTTACTTATGTCACACTTCAGGTAATTGGAAGATCAATGATGTCATACCTATAATTTGGGAATATTGCTTAGTCAGATGCATGAAGGATAGATTCAAGAGTGGAGAGACTTGAAACAGGGAGACATTTAGGACGTTTTTGCAATAGTTCAATTAATAAATGATGAGGGCTTGAATTAGGGTCATGGCTATATGAACAGAAAGTGGTAAACCTACTAAGACTTGACAACAGGTTGTATATGTGGAGTGAGGGAGAGTGAGAAGTCACAGATGACCCCAAGTTTTTATGAGATGATTGGTGGTGCCTTTGATATCAACAAGGAAGTTCAGAAAAGGAGTGAGGGTTTAGGGAAAGATGAGTTCTGTTTTGGACATATATTTAATTGGACATAAATATGCTTTAAAAGTTAGCAAGTCACTTAAGATTGTCATTTTCATCCTCATGGTAATCCTATGGTACTACAAGTGTTATTATACTTGTAATTTTATGGGTGAGTAAATGGAGGCTTAAAAAAATTGTTATTTCTTTTCCCAAAGTTACAAGCAATAAGTTTCAGAGCCAGGACTTAGACCCAGGCTCAAGTTGTAGTGTCCAGGTGATAACTATGTAGTATCCTAGAATTACCATCACATGTCATCTTGCAGGATCCGTCTCATTCTGTATTTATGATCACAGGAGTACATGAATTATCCGGTCCTTCTCAGAGGTTCTGATTTCTCAATTTTTATATCTTTTCAGATCAAAGAGAGTGCATCACAGACGAGAGATGTCCTCAGGCAACATTTTAATGATCTAAAGGGAACCCTCAGGAAGCTCTTGGATGAACGATTAGTATCCTTGTTGCAAGAAGTGGACACCATTGAACAGGAGACTGTCAAGCCATTAGATGATTGTCAGAAACTTATTGAACATGGAGTCAACACAGCTGAAGATTTGGTCCGAGAAGGTAGGAGCCTGGGGTCTTTCTCAAGTTTTTTTATCTGAAAATCTTCTAAAGTGAGGAGAGTGTGTACATGTGTTTGGAAGGACTGTGACATCTTAGTGATTTGGTCTGAATTAAAGAGATTTTTTCCAATTTTGGTAGTTTTATAAGATGTTCATGATTATCTTTTTAAAACTTCCATGTGTAATTCAGAATGATTCAGAAGTATAGAATGATCTGTCAAACAAGAAACACATCTGATTTCAGACTGTCGTATTGCTCTGCAGAAACACAGCTAACTATTTTTAAGTTCTCTAGAATTGTTAGAAGGCCCTCTACAGCTCATCTAGTCCATTGACCTGGCTTGTCAGGAAAAAGGCCTTAGGCTCAGAGAGAATAAGGGACTTATTTGTCCAACATTACACAGGAGGCAAGTATCAAAAGGCCTTTGGGCTCTCAGACTCAGCATGTTTTCCGTTACAACGTGATGTCTCACCAATCATATAAATAAAAGTAGTTTGTAAATTAATTCTTCAGAGTTGACAACTGTTTTTCTATCAAAGAGCAATAAGTTTAGCAGAAAAAGTAGGTAGAAGGGAAGAACCTCTGATTTCATTGGTATCAGGGATTTCCAGATGAAGTAATATCTCTTTCCATTTAATTTGACAACTTAGAATCTTGTAGAATTGCTTCTAACCCTCACCCTAGCTAAGAACCTTTGCTATAGTGACCCAGTGGTATTTTGTCAGAGACAGAACTTGAGTTCAGGTCTTTTGGCTCCTTAGAAGGGACTTCCAAGGCCTTCTCTCCAGTCACACAGTCTTTCTACACTACAAGTGATGGAACTTTTGTTTATGTATCAGGCACATGAAATCTTGCCCATGACTTTGGATATTACTTACCCTATACTTGTAATAGCTACAGTCAAGCTCATAACAGATTTAACCTTTTCTTCAGTGTTCAAATATTCATCCCAAATAGAAGATATGTCTGAAGGTTGTTCCTTCAACACCAAAATGGAGACATTAAACTCAAACATCAGAAGTCTTATCAAATTGTCACCTTAGTTAATCTGCTTTGTCCCATCTCAGTTTAGACTTCACTATGGTTGTGCAATATTAACTAGCAAAGATCAAAGTAAAAACTGGAGTCAGGGTCTTCTGATTGTAAGAGGATCTTTAAAAAATTTTTTTAGTTAATTAGTTAATTTTTGGAGGCAATTGAGGTTAAGTTGCCCAGGGTCACACAACAAAATATGTTTCTAAGGTCACATTTGAACCTAGGTCTTTCTGATTCTAGAGCCAGTACACTATTCACTGGGCTACTTAGCTGCCACCGTGATCTATTTATTATATCATATCTAAAAATCATTTGTAAAGGGGTGTTTTCAACAGTCATTGGTTCAAAATCTTGGACTTCAGAATTTTCTAATATCTATTGAGTAATGTGACTTTATTTTTAAATTTTTTTCCTTTTTAATAGTTCTTATGCCTTGCCATTTCCTTTATTTGTAGAAAATAGTGAATGATGATATTTTGACTGAGATCAAACTGTGCTTGGATCCAAACAAGTTCTATCGTGGAGCATTTATTTGATAGATTTTGGACTGGCTGTTTGGACCCTAGTTCTGGAGGCCTTAGTGCCTGGTAATCAGTGAGTTTGGTGGGCTGATGGACTTGAGATCAGTGTCTGGCTTTCTCATTATTTCTGATAAGCTTGGAGTTGGTGAAATTGAATATCAAGGAACGTGAATGGTTGGTGGTGAATTTGAGGCTGGTAGCTTTGGTGGTAGTCTTGGCAAGAGTCTGTGTTAGGGCCAATGGGCTTAGTGTTTTTAGCACTGGTGGTATGTTGGTAAGAGCCTTGGTAGCATTGCTGGCCTATGCCATCTTCAATCCCTCCTTCTTATGAACCTCAGCAAATCCTATATCTCTTTGGGACTTAGGGTCAACCAGTTTCAGAGATTCCTATTTCAGTGACCTGGGGTTTTGATACTATTTCTTTTCTCTTTTCAGAATTGGTTGTAGTTGGAGTGGTTCCTAATTTTGACCATATTTACACCATTGCCTGTGTACTGGGACTTAGTAATCACTTTTCAAAAAGTAGTGTTTGGCTTTGAGCAAAGTGCCATAGAGACTGAGCATGATTTTAGATATAAGGCTAAGGATTTAGGCTTGATATTGTTGTCTGGGTAATAGTTAATTTTGCTCTTTTCTGAGGCTTTTGTAATTATAGAATATATGCATCTGGGATGGCCAGGCAGTGAGAAGACTTACCACCCCTTTAGAAGCATCTTACCCCTTTTATTTTTTTCCCTTCCTTTGTCTGCTGATCACATACTGGGTTTTAAGGAGATTGGAGTCACCAGCTATGTGTTGTCCATTCAGATAGAGGAACACCATTCCTTATAATCTACCTTGCCTCTATGTCCTGCAATCCCCCTGGCACTGTCATATAATTTTCTGATGTAATCTAAGGATCCCTGGGCCTTGCCATTCTCCCACTATACAACCTTTGCCGTCTACTTTGTAATTGAACTGGCTTTTCTGCATTGTCTCTACCAATTAGAATGTGAGGTTCGTCTATTTTCTGTTTGTATTCTCAGCACTTAACATATAGGAAGTGCTTAATAAATGCTTTTTCAAGGCTCCATATGTACAAAAATATTCATTTCAGCTCTTTTTGTGGTGATGAAAAATTGGAAATTAGGGAGGGGATGACTAAACCAGTTATGGTATATGAATATGATAGAATAGTATTGTGATAATAAAGGGGATGGTTTAAGAGAGTGAGAAGATTTATATGAGCTTTATATGTTATATAATATATATATATTTATATATGGTATATTTATATGATTTTTGTGAAGTGATGAAAAGGGAAGGGAGCAGAACCAGAAGAACAATGTACATTATAACAACAACATCATAAAGACACAAAAGTTTTAGTAACTCTGATTAAACAATCACAAATCCAAAGGGCTCATCATGAGACATGTTGTTGGCCACCTCAGAAAGAACTGATGGAGCCAGAGTACAAATTGAAGCTTTTTTTAAAAATGGCAAACACAGGAATGGGTTTTGTTTTTCTAGCTTTCTCATTTTTCACCTAATTTACCTAATTTCACAAACATTACCTAAATGTTTGTACTGTTCTAAAAATGTGATTATTTGAGCCATTCAAAATTTAAATATTCTTATTTCAACTTGTCTTTAATCTGAAGCTGTATATATATTAGTCTTTCCATCTTTTCCAACCTCTGAGTTATAACGATTTCCCTTTAGTATAAACAAGATTTTTACAGGTTTTGCATAGTTTCAGATTCCCCCTTTTCAGATTTTATTTGCTATTGTATCCAAATTTGTACATTCTCGTTTTCACCATTCCTGTGCCTTGCTTTTTTGACACAATAGGGAAAAGCAGCTAAAAGCCAAGTGTAGTTCAATCAAATTAATTTATGTGTTCATTTGCCCTTAGTTGCAAGATCAGAACAATATAATTCCCAACAGACTACTCTTGAAGAAGCCAAAGAAAACAAATATATCAGCCCATTCTTATAAAAGTTTACCGTAATAGCATAGTAATATTGTTAAGTTTAATTATCTCTTTGATAACAAAGTCTATTTTGTTATACTTTCTGATATCAAAGTCTACACAGAACCATAAGGTAATTACATATACTCATTTAGAGAAAATATAAGTAATATTCATGTACAGTAGAATTGGTTTTAAGGCTTCCATGTATAATGTTTAAATGGACCTTAATGAGAGATACCTTAGTTTATCAGGAGTTCCATGTGAAGCCTTCAAAAACTAATATTATATATTTTAACATGTTTAACATATATTGGATTACTTACCATCTAGGGGAGGGAGTAGAGGGAAGTAGGGGAAAATTTGGAACACAAGGTTTTGTAAGGATCAATGTGGAAAAATTATCCTTGCATATGTTTTGAAAATAAAAAACTGTAATAGAAAAAAAAGACTAGAAAGAAAGATTAAAATAGAAAAAAAAAACCTAATATTATATCATTAAGGGAAAGATGTAAAGTTGAACATCAAATCAAAAACACAAACCAGTCTAGGAAAAAATGAAATTAAAAATGGGGAGAAAAAGTAAAGTTATGATAGTGGAAAATGCTGAAGTCAAATGATTTTGAATATTTGGATATTTTAAAGAAAGAACAGATGATAACCTCTATCTTGCATAGATAAATATTTATTGTTCAGTTCGTTGCTATTCATTGTCTCCTTAACATTGATTGAACTGAAATTAATAGATCTGTAAATTGTTAATATTGGCCTTCTACTAATGAATATTTTTGATTGAAAAGAGGCTATAACAGTTAGATTTTATTTTATACCAGTGGTAGATATAAAGCATTCCTTGTTAATAATGTAGAGACAGCTTCCCTCAGAATAGATTTTTAATGCACACTAAAAAAATTCATATTACAGATATTATTTTACAATTCTAATATACAATGTGGTGGAAGACAAACAGCTTAGAAAACCAGATCCAATGTAAAAAGAATGATTAAAGATGCTACATTGGTACAGGTGTCAACGATGTTACTATTTTCTTATTGTACCATCAATATCAAGGATCTGTTCGTGCAGCTCCTTTGGTTCAACCTGAAAAAAAAAGTCTTTTCTACTAGATTCCTTTCACCTTCTGGCTCATACAGTATTCTCTAGTATCAGTTAGGGCTCTTCCTGAACAGTCTCAAGCATTGGCAAATCTCATTTTTTCAGCCTTCCTGCTGCTCTGTTTGGCTGAAGCTAGTGCTTTAGAGCATTCTCTTGTCCTTTGGCGCTCTAAGAGTTTTTCTGGGAAAGCTTATTTTTTTTCTCTTGGCCATTTTGTCAGTTTTGCTGTCAGAAGCACTTCCAGATGAGCTTGAAAAAAGATTCTTTAAATTTGGGCATTGAATTATGCCTCCTGCATCCTCCGCTGCCCTGTCTTGATTTGAAACCCTGTTTTTGCTATCTCAATAGGTAGTGGTGGCAGAGGAGAAAGGGAGAGAGAATTCAGAACTAAAATAAAACAAGACTGAATTAAAAGAATGTTTTTTCATGTTACACTCATAGTCCTTATCCTTGTAAATGACTCCTCACATTATATGTTATTAGTCACAAGAAGCATGCTAGGACAAATATATACATGAATGTAGATTATGATTACTGGAAAATAACTGGCTCTACCCCACTATTATTGATACATTTTTGTATCATCTTCACATACAAAAGACACTGTATCTTTGGCCTATTCAGTATAAATTGACAAGACACTAAGACAAATTGCTTTTTCACTTTTGTTTTATAAATAGTACATAATTATTCCCCTGGAGGCTTTAAATTTAGAAACAAACTAAAATGCCATTCAGTATAGGTCAAGAATGTGCACTCCCTTCCCTAAGGAATAGGATGTAACAAGTTCTAAGATACACATACCATTAATATTTGTTACAGTATTTGGAATTTAAGTACTTTAATTTTCAAATCCTATTTTTAGCTTGCAAAATAGAAACTTGTTTATAGAATTTCAAAGATTATGTTAAACTGAGCTGCCTCTATTTTCTTTTTGTTAGCATCATGTGATCCTAAGAACTTTAAGACTATAATAGCAGTGTTAAAGTCTGCTAGAGAAACAAAAGCAACACAAATCATCATTTTCTTTCAATAAAGTAGTATTTATAACTGTGCTATGTAGGATATCCTTGTTACCTGTTTTGCTTCCCAGTTTTTCTGTCATTGTTCTGTTCAATCTAGTCTCCAACTAATATTGCATAGAATTCTTTTTAGAAAAAACAGTTCTGTCACGTGTTAGTATTCTGGCAAAGGTAATAACATGCATTATTTCCTGTGTCTGTTAATGATGCTATGATGGGGAAAGTTACAAGATACTGGGCTCTCTGTTTCATCGACAGTAGTCTTTCTGGGAAAACAATGATATCAAACCAAATATTATTTGTACAAAATGGAGCCTTCCTTTGACAGTTGCCATTGGTTCCTCCCTCACCAAGGCTGATCATCAGATGATGTTGCAGTGGGTAGAGTGCCTGGTCTGGACTCAGCTCCAATGTGCTCTCAGATAAAGTGTCTGAGAGCACTTATTAGCTATGTGACTTTGAGTCAGTCACTTAATCTTCAGTTTCCTCAACTATAAAATGGTGATGATAATAATAGCCCTTATGTTTAAGAGTTCTTCTAAGAATTAAATGAGATTATATTTCTAAAAGCATTTAGCACAAGGCTGGCTTATAAGATTGTGTATAATATAACTTTTTTTCCTATTAGTAGTTTTAAAAAATAATAATTTTTATTGGTAATCTTGTTTTTAATTATCCTAAATTTCCTCTTATGTTCCTCTCCACAATTCTCCCAGAGAGTCAACCCTCACTAGTAATCTTATTCATAGTTGCCTATACTTTTTTTCCTTTGTGAACTGAGGAAATACTGAAGTTTCCCTCCCTTCCCTTATCCCTCTCCCTCTTGTATGTGTTTAACCATTAAACCAGCTTGAAAAGAATTCTACTAGTTACCATTTAATAGCCAAAATGTGTCTTTTTTTCTTTAACACATTCTTTAAGACTATTCTTTTTCTTTTCTTTGATCCCAGGTGAGATTGCCATACTTGGTGGTGTGGGAGAAAAGAATGAAAAATTATGGAGCTTTACCAAAAAGGCTTCTCACATTCAATTGGATAGGTAAATGAATTATCTTTAGTTGTTTTTTGAGAATTGAACTAAGATATGCTATTTTTCTTTATTATATATATATATATAGTTGATTTTGAGGGAAAATATTTATTTCCATGGTTTCCCTTATTTTTCATTTTTCTTCTCAGTATTTTTACAAAATAATGTTTTTCTTAACAGAGAAGGATTATAGATGTGAAACATTATACACTTTAGAGGTGGTTGATGTTTTGGTTAGCTTGCTGAACTGCTGTTTTTTTTCTTTTTATTCTTAGTACAAGGAAACAGCTCATTAGATAAAGGGGATGTATTCAGAAATGAAAGTGATATGAAAAAGATAATACAGATTTTTTAAAAGTTAAAATAAAATAGCAGTAACTATCATCTTTATTTTATACATGCTTATGTGAGATGAAAAAACCATATGGTTTTAATTTCTAAATGTGTTGTTGAAACAGAAATGTTCCTTAGCTATAAAGGCCAGTATTTGTAAATTTGACAGTTGAGTCCCTACCAATTTTCTACAAACTCTGTGGTTATATTTCTTTGTGGTTGTAAAATGGGAACATCTTAGTTACGTCTTGCATAACTCATGCTTCTTAAAATATTATTGGGCTTCAGCACCCTTAGGAGTTTCCACATCATGTAAGCAATATAGAATTAGAGCAATTGCTTATTCCCTCAATTTACCCTCTCCTCTGGTTTCAATATTTTTAAAAAGCAGCATGCATTAATGTTGTTTCTCTAGCTTGCCAGAAGTGCCTCTGCTGGTTGATGTGCCTTGTTTATCTGCTCAGTTGGATGACTCAATTCTCACCATAGTCAAAGATCAGATTTTCAATCATGGCACAGTTGCATCTCGGCCACCAGTACAGATAGAAGAGCTCATAGAAAAGCCTGGAGGTATCATAGTACGATGGTGTAAGGTGAGTTATTCAGTGTGAGAAGTTTGCATTAAAATATTTCTTTAAAAAGTTGCCTTGTTTTTTATTTCATTTTTAGGGATGTAGCAGATTTTTATTTTTCAAAATAAAAATCCCTTTATGATCAAAATAAACAGAATTTGACTTGAGATAGCTATTCTAGTATGAAAGAGACAGTTGTTTAGAAAGGTGCCTTACTTCCTTCACATCTTCCTGTACATTACTTCCCACCACCAGCTTTTGAGCTCAGCTTTGTAGTGGGTTGGGGACTTGTAGATGTAGATGTATTTAGTAAAAAATTCAGAAGATGCCACTGGCCTGATGAGGCTGGCCTGCCTCCATTTCTGTTCAATGCTGTCTTTTAGAACATTTCTAAAATAAGATTCATTAAGAGTGTTTTTCACTTCAGTACTTATTCCTCGAAAATTTTCATGTTAAATTTGCATGATGTATATAAGGGTTAATCTCTTGAGTAATGATGTCTCACTTTTAACAGATATATTATTTATATCACTATCCAATTTGTGAAAATGTTATTTCCAAGTATGATAAATCTTTGTTCTCTTAAGAAGCTGTGATGTGGAAAACTAATATTAGTAATGCTCAAATAAAGTAGCTCTTTGCAATCTCTCCTGATTGAAATCAAGGCTTCTGCTCAATATTGTGTACAGGAGCAGCTGTAAAGAAGAGACTATTGATATGTGAATCTTTTGTCTCTAGCACTATATATTTTGTTTTCAGTAATCTCTTATGGAGTCATTTCCAGAGTTGTATTTTTATATCATACTTCCAAAGAAGCAGAATTGCTCATCTTCCCTAGAAGCTATGAATTACTCAATTCAGCAGACATTTATTAGTTGCTTATTATGTGCCAGAAGGGGAAAATGGTGTACTGTAGTCCTCCATCCTCAAGGAATTTACAGTATAGTCATTCACTATGGTGCGTTTCATATAGCCTTCTTGAGTATAGCTGATCGTTATTCTGAATTTGCTATTTGTTGTCATGAGGAGAGGAAAGAGAATACTAGTTCTGGGTGGTGATATTGAAGGAAATTATCTTTTGGTTCTTTGGCTCATGGTAAGCCTTTCTCTTCAGGTTGATGATGACTTTACAGCACAAGATTACAGACTCCAGTTTCGTAAGAGTACATCAAATCATTTTGAAGATGTGTACGTTGGTTCTGAAACTGAGTTTATAGTATTACACATAGATCCCAATGTTGATTATCAGTTCAGAGTATGTGCTAGAGGGGATGGTCGGCAGGAATGGAGTCCCTGGAGTGTTCCACAGATGGGCCATTCTACATTGGTGCCTCACGGTATGCCACTGTTTTTGTTACTTTTCTGTAGTGCTAGCTACATATCAAAACATTACATTTTATGCTTTTAGTTCATCAGGAACAATTACTTGCAATGGATCTTGACTTAGAGGTCAGAGTGGGAGTGAATGCAACTTTAGAATTCTCTCACAATTACCTCCAGCACTTTGTGACCATTATGAAAGATTCTTAGTAATCTTAATGCCTTGTTATATAATAATAACAACAATAATTATAGCTAGTATTTATATTTTAAGCAATTTGAAGTTTGCAAAGTACTTTACATGTGTTATTGCATATGATTTTTATGATCAGAGATCAGTCTAGACAGGACTAGATAGGGCTGTGAAAGTTGACCTGGAATAAATTTGAAGATATTTGTGTTGGGGAGAATTAGACAATTAGACAAAGAAGTTGAGCATCATGACTTTATTTTAAACAATAGCACCTCACAACTAGGTAGGGATAGACTCCTAGAAATAACAATCAAAATTTTATGTATATTGTGTATACATCATGTATATTGATCACATGTGATCTTCTAGAATAAGGATTCTTGTCTGTTCTTAACTTTATCTCAGATGTTTACAGTAAATGTATATTTCTTTTTAATTTTTCATATTTTTGCTTCTAAAAAGAGTGGACAGCTGGCTT
Organism: Antechinus flavipes; assembly: GCF_016432865.1. NCBI lineage: Eukaryota > Metazoa > Chordata > Mammalia > Dasyuromorphia > Dasyuridae > Antechinus > Antechinus flavipes. Next base: position 32,820,119 of record NC_067401.1, on the reverse strand, counting down.
TGAGGGATATAGCCTGAGCAGTCGAAGAAATATAGCACTAAGGAATGATTCCCAGGCAACAGGTGTTCTCTACTCCAGTGCTCCAACCTATTTCTGTGGGCAGACATTAACATTCAGGCAAGTAGATGCTGCAATATGTATGGTTCACTTAATAAATAATATTTTCTTTGAAAATAGCCTTCTTTACTTCTGAAATGGAACTGTAAAAATTTAGAGAAAGTTGGTTGGTTCTGGGTTTCTTGGGCATTTTCCTTAGGATACAAAATAGAAAATTAGCAAGTTAGTCATGAAGTCAGTATTAGTGCTAATAATACTAATTGATGAAGAATAATACTTATTTATCAGTAATAAATAGGAAATACAGTAATAGAATTATAGAGTAAGAAGTCATAGAAAATTTTGTTTCAAGTTTTGTGTATCAGTATATGTAGGTATGTTCTTGTGGAAAAGACTAGTGATGTAAATTTTCTGTCTCTAGTTGTAATTTTCCCTCAAAATCCAATTATTAGGTCTCTCCATCAGCTATCCATTTTATATTCTGAATCCCTACTGTTTTCCTATATTTTAGTTTGTTCATTTTCATGTCATCTCATTTCTGAATCCCAAGGTCATATTTGAAAATTAGTCCTCTTAAAAATAAAATTTTACTCAAAGGAAAGATTTACCTGATTTTCATTTCTATAGTTTTGATTTGGGGGTTGTTTTTTTCTTAACCATATTTCAGTCCATAAGGCAAATCCTGTTGTAAATTTCAGGTTCTAGGAGGGTAAGGTTTTATTTTCGAATATGGCCTCATATTAGCTACATCACGTACCCTCTATCTTCTATGAACACAACTCTCTGTTCCTTGTGATACAAGACAGGGTGGTAGCATTTGAAGATTTTTTTGAAACCACCAACTTCTTCTCTAGCTAAATTTTTTTGAGTTACTAACAAGTATCAGAATGTCCTGTTTTGTTAATGCCCCTCCCCCAATCACATAATAGTATTTGCTATTAACAGTAAAAAGCCCCCAATAGCAAAAGTTATTGAAATATGGAGTTTGGATCAGACTATAGTTAATCACTAAATAGTCAAGAGTTTTTTGAAAATGTCAGTATATTTACCCATCTTACATGTATTTATTATTTATTATTTAAAGAACCTGAAACTTTGATTTTTGTCAGTGGTTTCCCAGTACAGGCTTGCCGCTGAAGGGACCTGCTCTTCCTGTCCTCCCCCCGATTCCAGCTGTGTTGCATGTGACTCTGCAGCTGCTCACAAGTCAATTCTGGCCCAGGCTTAATAGTAACTGGAGGTATCTGGAGACCTACTCCAAAAAGGGACAGTGGCCCTGAAACTTAACAGCCCTTAAGTGAATGACAACGAAAATGCTATGTGAAAAAAAATACACCAGCAGTAGGAAAAAGGGTGATATTCTTTGAGGTTCTTCAGCCATAGATAGTGATCATGTTACTATGGTTAGGACAGTGATAAAACTATAAAAGTGTCATTAAATAAATATTGAATTGTATGTCACTTAACTGGGCCTTTTGCCTTAAGATAAATAGAACATGTGGTTGCAGAAAAGTTGAAGCAAGATGCTAATTTTTCCCAGATATAAGTGGCACAGTGGCCCTGGACAGGATCCAAGTTCAAATCCATCCTCAGATACTTTACTTGTGCTGTGTGACCTTGGGCAAGTCACTTAACGCCCAATTACCTTGTAAAACAAAACAAAAGCCATCACAAATTCAGAATGAAAGTACTATGACAAGTAAGAAGCCTTCACCTACTCGTAAAGTCTCAGCTAATATGACTTCATTGAGATTGCAAAGAGTGGGAGAGTGACATGCTACTGTTTCCACTCAACCTCACAATACTGGTTCTTTCCAGGACAAATTAATCTTTCAGCTTCCTATTAAAAAAGTATTGCTTTTATTCTAAACAAGAAGAAAGAAACCCTCAGTGTTGCTATATGAAGAGAGTCTTATATCAGGGGAGTTGCCGCTGTCAAAGTCAGTTCAATCAGATGTCAAAATAAATAATTTTTATAGAAAGTTAAGCACTATTCAAAAGTATGTTCTCAAGGGCTTTAGCTTACTGTATTTCTAAACTAGGCTTGCTTGAACTTTCAGTACAAGATTAAGAGAGCAATTGAAAACTTTTGAGAAGAGAAGATACACTCAAATAAAAGTGTCTATCAGTTGGAGAAGATCTATACTGACTGTGGGGGAGAAAAGCTCTTTTGTTATTTACTCAGACAAATGATAATAAAAAAGTCTCATCTCTGCTTTGTCTAGTCAGCCTGAGCTGGAATTGCCGAAAGAAAAACTACTTGTATCTTAAAGGGAAAGTATAATCATTGCAGAAAATAAACAGTGATTGTTCATTGATTAAATCGCAATAAATAAATAAATGAATGAATGAATGAATGAATGAATGAATGGATCTGAACCTGAACTTAATTAAGAGGCATGTCTAAGGAAAGAGGTACTTAAAACATTAAAAAAAAAAAAAAATAGGGATAGTTAGATAGTGCAGTGGATAGAGCGAATCAGGAGGACCTGAGTTCATATCCTCAGACATTTAACATTTACTAGTAGTGCGATTCTGGGCAAGTCACTTAACTCCAAATGCCTCACCAAAAAAAAGGAAAAAAAACCCACCACAAAACATCGAGAAAACCATTTGGAAATATTTGAGTTGCCAAAAGAATTGTTAATTGCTTTGTATGTTTTTCGTGCCTTAAAACAATGACAAACCTTATTGAAAATATCATTCAAATTTGTAAGAAACTCTCCTAGGACACATGGACAGGTTACTATTCACAGGACTGGATTTTCTGGGAAGAGTTGGAGTTTGTGTGGCTGGCACCTTCTAATTCCTAGTGCCTGCTGCTCATAGTTTAGAGTTAGGATTCAGTCCTCTCAGTTTATAATTGAGAATATGGAGAGCCACAACATTTAAGTGTCTTTCCCAGATTCATATAGGTGGTAAAGAGGCAGAGTTGGAATTTGAACTTGAGGCCTCTTGTACTGAGTCTAGCTTTCTTACCTTTCTCTTTCCCCACTGCCCATTCATTGCAGGTCTTCTGCCCCCAAACCTGTCCCTGTCCTAACACAGCCTAAGTCTCTTTACCTCCATGACAATAACCTGGTTCTTGCCCTCTATTCCTCTGCTTTGACATCTCCACATGACGATTTTATGTTCAGCAGCTCATTTGTTTGTCTTTTATTTAGTAATTTAATTATTTTCAAGAGTACCAAAGCCCTTTCTCACTCTGTGTTCTGGAATGCATTCTTTTACTTTCACTATTAGTTCTGCTTCTAGTTACATTTGTGACAAAGTGTATCCTAGAGAACTTCTCTTGTTCTTGAATGTGTTATCTAAGAGCTGATGCTCACATTTTATTTTAAGAGGTCCCAAACTAGACCTTATTAGGACGGGATGTGTTTTGGATCGAGCAGATGAGTTTGGTATAGTGCTTTCAGTTACCTACGGGAAAATGAGTTCTGCAAAATGGCAGTAGTCATTCCTTTGTTAACAAAGTAAGGACTGGGGAAATGAGACAGAGGTGAATAAATAGAACATGTGGTGGAGGAAAGTGTGTTAGCTGAGTTTCCCATTTTACACAAGAGAGGCTACATTTTTCGAGCTGCAATGATTGGTCTTTGTTGGTCATAGTTGATGACGGTGGTAGGTGCATGATCAGGTGGAGCCTCTAGTTCTCTTTACTGACTGTCCTAATTCAATAATGAGAAGAGATAACATAGAGCATTGCAAAGCTGGCAAAAACTTTCCATGTGTTACCTACTTAGTTCCATAACCTGTCAGTCAAGTGCTGCCATGATCCTTGTTTTACATCCCTTTACTAAGAGACTGTTAGAAGTAAAGGCTACTTTACTTTTCTCTGATAAGAAGATGGTAAGACCTGAGCCTTGCAATGCAATTAGAATGAAACAAAGGGAGGAGAGAGAGGTTGGGGAATAAAGAGGTCTGACTTGGAAAAACCAAGCGAAGTTTTGTGGAGGCCTGACTTGGGCCTTGACAGGAAGAACAAGTTTTGTATGCAGAATTATAAAGGAAATATATTTTAACTCTGAAAGTCAGCCGTGCAAATACATAGAGGAGGTTAAGAAATGACTACCAGCTTAGTTTGACTGAAATGCATTAAAAGGAGGCACATAAAATTGGCATGTGAAGAAAGAGTGCCCTCTGATGGTGATGGGCCCTGAACGCTGACATAAAGGATTTTTTTTTTAATTGAAAAATTGATTTAATTTACTGAATTTTAGAAAGGTAGATTAAAAGATGGTTGATTATATATGATACTCATAATTCCAGTGGAAAAAAATTCTTTTAAAAATTGCCTAAGGCATTTTATTACATTCCTTATGACAAAACCAAGGCCAAAGAGAAGAATAAGGAATTTGTTTTATCCTAAAGTGGACAAGTTGCTACCGACGGTTTCTGAGCAGATGAGTAGCTTAATTAATCAACTCTGCACATTAGCAAGAGCTTGGTAGCAATAGTGTAAATGGTGAATGGGAACCAGAAGAGACTGCAGAATCAGGAAGGCCAGTTATAAGCCTGAGACAGGAGGCTAGAAAAGATCTAACACAGCCTGGAGTAAAGTGATGGGGCTGGAAAGAAAGAGGAGCAAAAGGGACAGGATAGAAGTGTGAGGAGAAGGAACTGGCAGATATTTGGAGAGAGAGCAAGAATTGAGTCTAAAGCTTATTGCAGGATTTTGAAGTTAGTTGACCAGGAGAATAATGATGCTAGCAGTAGAAGTAGGGAAATTAAGTTGCTAGCAAATGAGTGAAGTCCTAGCCACATTCAGCTTAAAGTGTGAGTCTGGAAGATATTTTGAAATTGGAATGATCTCTGGGGATACTAAAAAGTAGAAATGTAGTCTTAGTAATCTGTGTAGAGTAGATTATGAGAATCATAGGGAAATCCAAATAAGATTCTGAGGAAGAGAGGTAATAGAAGGGGGCAGCAAGGCCAGAGGCTCAGAATCCTAGTGAGTTTCTCCACTCCCCCTCTGCAGTCCCCTCAATAGCCTTACAGACTTTGAAGACATTTCATAAGAGGAAAACTGGCTCCTGAGGCAAGTCCATTCAAGCCTTTAAGATTAATCAGTCAATTTAATCTTAACAGTAAAGTCTTTAAAATCTTGGCACTGCTTTCATATTTTGAGACAGTATACTTTATTGAGAGAATTCAGCTTAGTTACATTTTTGTATTTTGACATGAATTCCCCTATAGAAATGCAATGTAGTTCACGTTTTTTCTTGTCTGTAGTTACAATGAGGTTAGACAAAGAATTTTATTGTTTTTTTAATCCATTATTTATTTTAAAGTCTTCTCACATACATCCTTTTAGTAGTATTTTGTTTTTTCCAAATATATGTAAAAATAATTTTTAGCATCCATTTTCATAAGATATTGAGTTCTATTTTTTGTCTTTTCTTCTCTCCTCCCTAAGACAACAATCTGGTATAGATTATACGTGTATAATCATATTAGACATTTCTACACTAGGCATATTGTGAAAAAAGTATCAAATCAAAAGGGAAGAACCATAAGAAAGAAAAAAAGTGGGAATATGTTTTGATATACATTTAGACTCTATAGTTCTTTCTCTGGATGTGGTTAGCATTTTTTATCATGAGTCTTTTTGAATTGTCTTGTATCATTTCATTGTTGAGAAGACCTAAAGTCTCTCATAGTTGATTATCACACAATGTTGTACTGTGTACAGTGTTCTCTGGGTTCTTCTCACTTTACTCAGCATCAATTTATGTAAGCTTTTCCAGAATTTTCTGAAATCCTCCTATTCACCATTTCTTATAACACAATGGTATTCCATTGCATTCATATACCACAACTTTTCCAGCCATTCCTCTATTGATGGGGAATTTAATTTCCAATTTAAAAAATTGTTTTGTTTATAAATTTTGAATTCCAGATTCTCTCCCTCTCTCCCACTCCTCCTTGAAAGGATGTTAAATCATATGCAAAACACATCTCCATATTAGCCATATTAAGAGCCATATCAATCTGCCCTCATAGATCATCAATTGTCTCTCTAGAAATGGATAGCATTCTCTTATCATAAATCCTTTGGAATTGTCTTGGATCATTGTATTGATCAAAGTCTTTTGATCATCATTATAACTTTGTTGTTACTGTATACAATGATCTACCAATTTTTCTTACTTTGCATTAGTTCATATAGCTCTTGCCATAATTTTTTCTGACACCACCCCCCCTCGTTATTTTTTATAGCACAATAATACTATATCCCATATCTATTGGAATCAGTTCATGTGAGTTTTGGTAGGCTTTTCTGAAATTAGCCTGCTCATTATTTCTTATAGATATTAATATTCCATTTACAGTCATATATCATAACTTATTCAGCCCTTCACCAGCTAATGGGCATCCAATCAATTTCCAGTTATTTTTCTCTGTGAAGTGAGAAAGTTAAAATCTGTAATCTATAAGGTCTTTCCTAGTTATAAATTTTGCAGGTCAGAATTAATTTTAACTACTTAGTGATTTGATGTTTCCAGAGAAATCTTAAGATATTGTAAATTAAGCCCCTTGCTGCAACTGGATATTCATTCCTTGTAACTATTTACTTGTAAATACATTCATGAAACTTAAAGCAATAAATAAATCTAGTCAATTGCCACACCATGGCAGATATACTTAAAACTCATAGAGGCTTAGTGGTCTAATAATTTTTAGAATAAAAAGATTATTGATTCAGAACTTGAAGTCTACAGGATTTTTTTTCTTTACATTTTAAATTCCTGACTTTGTTATCAGTGTGGCTCCCCAAAGGATTAGAAAGGCTAAAAACATTAAATGCAACATGATTCCAATTTTGAGTTTTGATGTGCTTCTTGATGGGGCTAATTTAAGACCCAAATATTTTCACTAAAGTGTCCCCAGATGGTTTGAACACTAGTGGGTTTATTTAGAAAGGTGTTTATTGAAATTTGTGGAGGAGTTTAGATGGGGATGAAGATAGCATTAACTTTATAGACTCCTATAGTGCATTGGAAGAAACTATAGAGTTCACATAGTCAAATCAAAAACCTGAACATCCCTTTTATGTTACACCTGATATATTATACCTGATGTCTACATCATACATGGGTAACTAGCTTTTACATGAAAACTTCACAGGGAGGGAAACATTATATCTCTTAAAGGAGAACTTTTCACTTTAGTGTGATACCAAGTTTCTCCTTCCATCAACCTAAATTTGCTTCTGCTACTTCTATACATTGCTCCTAGTTTTGCCTTCTTGGGCCAATCAGAATAAATGTATTTTAATATACCTTTCATTATTTAGCACATAAGACACTTGAAAAACTATCCTATTGTTCCCCTTCACATTCCCCTTTAGTTCCTTCACCATCTTCCTTACTCTTTCTTTTTTAAATTTTTTTTATTTTGAGGAAAAGTCCATTTATTGGGATATGATATTCTCTCTTTTTTTTTTTTTTAATAACTTTTTATTGACAGACTTACTCTCTTTTTAAATGAAGTGCTTGGGGATAGTTCTCTGGAAATGTCCTTTCTAAGTTGGTATCAAAAAATTAATGACTATGTTTTGGTTTTCTCCATTCAAGCAGTTCAAACCCACTTAACTAATACTCTCTTTTAAGCCATAAATGAGAGATTGTTAAATGCTTTGCTAAAACTTATTTTGTTTTAATGTTCTCCTAATTTACTAGTTTAGTGACCTTGTCCAAAAAACAAAAAAAAGTAAAGTCAGGATGGTTCGATCTGTTCTCAAGGAAGCCGTGTTGGGTTTTTGTCTAGAGGTTCACTATTAATTTAATAGTTTTAGAATTTTGCCAAGAAATAGTCAAGTTTACAGCCGAAAGTTTGTTCTTCTCACTCTTCCTATTTGTTAAAATTGGGATGATGTTGGTTCTTTTTCAGTCCTGTAACAACACCTCTTCAGTTCTCCATAATCTGGGAGACTAGGCCAGCAATCATATTTGCCACTTCTTTGAATACTGTGGGATATAAGGTTTTTGTTTGTTTGTTTTAATTGACCTATTTTGATACTGGTTTTGTTATTTTGTTTTTTTATTTTTAAAGTTTTTTTATTTTCAAATTTCATCATTCTGTCCATTCCAAGTGATAGTCCTATTTCTCTTATCCTCTCTTCCCCATGTTTTCATCAAGAATCTATAATTTTGACTATAAATACTTTTTACCAATTTTTGTGGATATTGCTATAGATTAAAATCCTACAATTCACCAAACATTCATTTAAGTTTCTATTGAGTACAAAGTTCTAAATTAGTTGCTGGAAATACAGTGATCAAACCAAAAACGTCCTTGCCTTTGAGGAGCAAAGAGATCTCCTGGAGGGCAATAACATGTACAAATATGCATTGATACAAAAGAACTATGTAATTTTGGTGAGGAATGGGGAAGGAGAATACTTAGTAATTGCAGGATCAGAAAAAGAGTTCTTTAGGAGACCCTGGATCTGAGCCAAATGGCAGGTAGGATTTCCTAGAAGCAGGAGATGTTTTCCAGGCATGAAACAGCCCCAGGGAAAGCCACAAGAGTGAGATGGAATCCATAACAAGCAGGACCAGCAAAATAACATTCATAGTTGCTACGACCAGGCACATGAAGGCCATCCATTTTTGGAATGATTGATAAGCCTCACTTCCAACTTATTGGTCGCCCCCTTGCTCATCTTTGTGTCTTTAGTTTTTCCCTTTTTCACTCTATCCTTCATACACTTAAATTGATACTCTTTAAGATCTTCCTTTGGGAAGCCATTCATTGGATACCTGGTGGATACCACCAGGTTTTTTTGGTTTCCTATCGTTGGCCACAGACAATAAAATAACTTATTCATTCCCACATCTATTTTATGTGAAATAGAAGCTAGCTGAAAAGCAGTGGAAAACAAAAATAGATTTTTCCTTTTCTCTTGTCATTCAAGCATATTTTTCTTCCAAAAAAAGTCTTGCCTAAGAAAAAAGTGAATCAGAACTTCTTTTAAAGAAGTGAAGCTTTACTTTTGTGCAGTAAAATGCCTTTTTAGATGGTCACTAATTATTGTTTTAATAGTTTTAGAATTCTGCCAAGTCAAATAAGGTGCAATGAAAGGCAATGAAACGGTCACTTACAGTGGCTGATGTCAGTACCATATTGTCAGATGCTTCTTAGGGAATATAGTAATAAAAATAACCTTAGTTGGTCTTTAGCTAGAGCAGTGTAAGCCAAGTTCTTACCTGTTATGTCATGGAATCTTTGTAAAATGTTTTTTCGTCAAAACAATATGTTGTTGATTAATTTTCAGAAGTTCCACATTTTAGAAATGTTAGCTTTGTATTTTAAAACAATTATGATTTTTAGAAACTCATACAAATGTAAATTCAAATAAAGCAAGGTAAAAGGAGTAAAATGATATCTTACTAAAACATTTAAATTAGGATACTTTGATTTCAGGTCCTTTTGTAGTCACGTTATGTTTCCATTCAAATAGAGACAATTCTTAAATAAACATACTAAGTACTGCTGATTCCCTATGTGCTTGTGGCTAAAAGACTTCTTTGCTAAGAATTTATCACTTTTTTGAGGATTTTTTGTGTTTTTGGCACTTCATTATTTTTAGTTTTATGATTTTACTTAAAAATAATTAGATTCCTTCTATTTATCCTCAGAAAACTGAAATAGAAACGTGCCCCCTGCCCCCAAAAAAGAAATAAAACTATTGACTTTAGTGAAGAAAACCATTCACAAAACTTGTTTTGATTCTTAGATTACACTTCTCTCCCTCTTATTGTCTGTCACTTTAGAAAGAGTCTTGGGTGGCAAAAGTGCCATCGTGCTAACAAAATCCTCCTCAGAATAACTTACAGCTTCATGTTAACCTTTCAGCTCTGAATTATGAGGGGGAATTACCCTGAGGGCCTGGAATGCTGCTTCACATTTAGGCCAACTGTCACTCACAGTGCTGAGTGACAGCATGGGAACCACTCTTACCTGCTCTATTGAGAGAGGTCAGAAGTCACATTTCACTTCACCTGATAGGAAAAATTTGGGTGTGATAATAACTACCACTCGAATTGTTGTAGTAAAGCTTTTTTACTGAGCTGTGAAGTAGAAGTTTGTGACATTCAAAAAGCAAAAATTCCAGCAGGATTGTTCTATAAAATTTAGAGTAAGAGACTACTAGGTTACTAGTTTATAGTTATTTTTTGTAATTAACTTTTACCTTTCTCATACAGAGTCGAAACTGTGGGCCAGCCAGATAGAAGAGATAGTATTGGAGTTTGTGTAGAAAAGCAGAATGGCTATGACTCTCTGCAGCGTGATCAAGCAGTGTGTATTGGTACAAATGGTAAGAAATAACTTTAATAAGGATGAGGGAAATGGGACATCTTATCTAATGTCCCATTTCTGATTCATGGCTGATCAAAGATTAACCAGGTCAGGGAATCAATGCAGTAAAATGGAAATTTGAGACTAAATATCTATGTTCAGATCTGTACTGCACCACTTAACTGGGGCCTTTGTTTTTTTTTTTTTTTTTTCTATCGGTAATCTAAGGGGATTGCACTTGGACTAACGCTTCTTAATCAGGGTCTGTGAATGTGTTTGTTTGTTTAATGACTGTTTCAGTATGATTCCTTTCTTTTATAATCCTATGTATTTTATGCATAAAAACATTCTGAGAAGAGGGAGTGGGGTCCATATGCCTCACCAGAATACCAATGAGATCCATTACACACAAAAAAGGGTAAGAATTCTTGACCTGTAGCTCAAGTTCCTTTAAGAACCTTTCTTGATTCCTAGTCCATTGTTCAGCTACAACACAATGATCCCATTGGACCATCAATTTTACAATAGTTACTATTTTTGTCATCAGACACAGCTATGTCTTTCATGGTACTTGCAATGAATCATTTAGTGATGATCTATGAAAGACTGACAATTCTGAACTGTTTAAGCAACAGAATTTGTAAAAATCATTTATATTCTTATCTAGAATAAAAATTTGGCTAATCCTAAAAATCCTGGTTTGAATGATTTCTAGGGGAATCCAGGCTGTTGCTCTTTGTTCAGCTTCAGTGCACATGTTCCAGTGATGTTTTCTGTTTCAGGTGCCGTTTTTGTAAACGGGAAGGAGATGACAAATCAGTTGCCAGCAGTTACTTCTGGATCCACTGTTACGTTTGACATGGAAGCAGTGACGCTGGTTACCACTAATAATAACGATACTGGGAACTTCAAGCTGAGAGTAACGATTAGCTCTAATAATAGGGAAGTGGTTTTTGACTGGTTACTTGATCAATCATATGTTTCCCTTTACTTTGGATGTTCATTTTTTTACCCTGGTTGGAAAGTGTTAGTGTTTTAGCCTTTTGATTAATTAGTATCAGGTTGAAGGTTTTTAGCAGAGATATCCTCAGCCAAGTTTAACCAAGTGACAAAGCCAGACTCATCTCTCAAATAGGCAGTTTAGAAATTGAATGTGATTCTAACAGGATTCATTTAAAAACATATGTATTTCTTTGGACAAAAGCATAATGCAACCAAGTTTATTTGGTAAAGCATATGGTAAGCAAATAGCGCATTATGATAAATTTTAAATGGATTTCTCCTATGTAAGGGTGGGTGGGAAGGGAGTTTCTTACACAGCCTGAAACCTTTCACTGCTTATTAACTTTGGTTATTGTATTGGAAGAATTACATTTACATGCCCTTAGAATTAAATCTGCATATTTTAAAACCAGAGTTTTGGAAAAGCTTTCAGGCATGATGCAGTTGTATGTAGTACATTAACAGCAATAGATGGAATTTGTTGTGGTTCGTATGAATTGCAAATGTAGCACATTCCACTTCTTTATAATGTTTACCTTCTCTTGCTATATAGATTTTAATTTGTAACTGAAAAAAAGATCCAGCTAGAAATCAAGGTCCTGTTTTCTGTCTTTCATTAGATTAGCCATTCTTCACCAGTGTGCCTTGTACAAAATCAGGGATTTTAAGAACAGTATTGAATTGTTGCATTCAGTAATAATACTTAAGCCTTCAAAGAATTTGACTTTCTGTATTTGTTTTTTGTGCCTAAAGCAAAAACCTAATCTAACCAAAGTATATATATATATATATTTGCACAAACTTTGTAGTGAAGTTTGACATTCTAGAAGATTTTCACAGGGTAAAACTACTTACAGTAGTAGTACATACAGTGTTAGCCATATTACATATATTGGTATACATGTGTGCATATGTATATATATATGGCACATGATTTCTCGTACAGTTTATCAGCTTGTTTGTCTTTTAAGAACCGACCAAACATAAAATAATACTTGATTTTTTTGAGATAACTTTACATTTGTGTAAAATATTTATTTTAAGGCCCTACTATGTTAAAATAATGGTCTTAACTAGCTATACCAACTTACAAAAAATTTTAATGTGAATTTTTTTATCGGTAGGAACATGTTTGAAAAAACAAGTTTGATATTTTTGTAAAATAATTTATTTAGGGATTCAGGTCCCTGCTTGACAATCATGATGTTGTCCCTTTGATTTTTTTATATATTAGCAATCTTTCATTTTGTGATAGTTAAAAGGATGTGGCAGATATAAATGCCTTATCTATTAGTGCTGAACCTGAATAAAATAAAGTACAAAATACATGTGCATCTCTCTCTCTTTTCTTTCTTTCTTTTTTTTTTTTTTTGAGATTTAGTTCTTATATCATTTTAAGCAAAAGCATAAGACAAGAATTATTCTTTAAATGAAATTTATGCTTTTTTTGGTGGGGGCTGAGGGAAGTAGTTCAGATGTTCTTCAGTATTCTTAATAGAAGGAAAATGCTAAAGTTAATTTTTCAACAAGATTTACTTGTTTTACTAAAGTCATTTGACGTAGACTTAATATTTAGGCAAACTGTGCTTCTATAATGGAACTTTAACCCAGACTGACTTGAATTCTAAAAAGGAATCCAAGTAGTAATTTTTACTCAAGTTATGAACCAGTGTTACTTAAACAGAATTTCTAATGAATCGATTTGAACTTATTGAACTTGATTTGAACTTATTCAAGAAGTTTAGTATAAACAAATCTGCCAAAGAAAATTGTATAGTTTACACATTCTACAAGGTCTTATTAATTAGTGAACTACTTATGACTCTGGCAACACAGTTCAGTCCTAAGCTTATTTTAAACTCTATTAAGGTAAAATCCAGAGATAAATCCATAGTATTGGGTTTCTCAGATGCCTTAGAATTTTTTTTTTTTTATGGAAACCAGTAATGTTTATTAAGAATAACTCATAAAGTAAATGCATAGATAGTCACACGCAGTGTTTAGAATAATTATATGGCATATTTAGGAATAAATGATTTGACACAAAAACATTTCAATATAAATCAAAGTATCATGGAGCTACAACAGAATCATGTGTAAAGCTACTATACATAATCACAATAAAAACAAAAGGATTCCGAGTCTCATCAATGATTGCTTTTGTTTTAGGCAGTCACCGGTGATTGCCTCATCAGACTCCTTTCTGTCTCTGGTGCTAGGACAAACAGCTCCTGGAAACACAACACCTGTCCAGAGTCATGTTTCAGATGCCTTAGAATTAACTTAGAACAAGAAAAGACAAACTAATACTTTTTAAATGGACAAAAGAAAGTGTCAATACAAATAAAAATATTATAGAATTTAATCAAATCAAATATTAGAAACAATAGAGAGAACCCAAGCAGGCAGATCCTGATGGATGTCCTCAAATGCATATGATGAAGGATGCTGATCAAAAACTGCCAGTGTTAAGAAAAACGAGAGATTAAGTCAAATAAAGTAGAAATTGTTATTTCTGCTCCTCTTCTGTATTTATATTTCTTCCAAAGCTGGGAGAGATAATTAATAATGATCATACAAATTAAGACACTAAAAAGAGAGGGGAAAATGAAGAAAATAACCAAAATAGAGAACACAATAGGAAACATTAATAAGCTCATATATAAACAAACAATGAACAGGAAAAAAGAGAATTGCACAAAATTCAGAATTGGAAATATAAGCTTAAAAATTTTTTTTAATTATCCAAACATTGGGAAACAGAATCAAGTGATAGTCTTGGAACAAAGACTCTAATTGCAGTTGTTTTAGGATTACGGATACTCGGAAGACATTAAGAATGTAAACATTGTCCTGAAGGAGATAGCTTTTTTAAATTCCAGAATTGGCAAAATTGGTGGAATACAAAGACCCGCTTAGGACCTAGACAAGGAAAGAGCCCAAGATCTATGTGCTGCCAAACTGACAAATGAATGCTGCTTGGTATGGCTGGGTCCACTAATTTTGTTCTCAAGCTGCTGCCTGGCAATCCATTTTTCTCTCCCTGATCAACTATCCCATTTCCTACGATTGTTCCAAATTAACTTTTCTCAAGTTTCTTCCTTTTTGTCAGCAGAAAACATCATTACTGAATAAATAAGAGGCCATTAGTTCAAAATTTGCTCTTCTTCCATTTCATCCAAGAATCCTCACACCATCCCTTCCTGTCATTTGGGAGCTGGCCCATCTATAAACTATCCCTTTCCTCATATCCTAAAGCTCTTATAAACAGAATTCCATCAGTTCTTTTATCCCCTTATATCTATACTGTCCTAAATACTTTTTTAATAGCCAAATTCCTAGCAAAAACTGTTCATGTCCAATACTACTGTCTAAGGTTACTAATAAATTCTCTGGAGCTTCTCAGTCCTCCTTGATTAGCTTTTGACAGCTCCAATCATCCCCTCTTGTATGTCCATTCTCTCTGTGTCTCTTTCTCTAAAAATTTCCCTGTTCTTATTACCAACCTTTCCTGGATTCTTCTGGTTTTGGCCAAGGGTTTCTGTCTTGGATCTTTTCTTTCTCCCTTTATGCCCAGGTACTCATCTTAGCCATACCCTTATCTGTTCCAGCCAATTCTCACATTTATTCATCCATTCCTACCCTTTAGTTATTTCTGCTGGGATATCCTGTGAGCATGTTGAAATCATGTTCTCCTAATTGCTATCCTAGTCTCCTGAAGACACTCTAATGGAGACGAGTCAATATTAATTCATTTGCTTACCCCATAAATCCAATTATTTATCAATTTGATCATGTTTCTTGCATGTCTCCCATTGTCTCTCTCCTAAACACCCTGTTTGTTGTAAGTCCCTTGATCCCTTCAATCTTTCCTGTGGCTGCCATGTTTATTCCATGTTATTGCTCTTTACATCCCAGACACACTGGCCAACTCACTGGCCAAATCTTCTCCCACGTCCAAGTAATCCCAGTTTATCACCTGCCCAGCTCTGCTTCTTATAACCTGTTATTTTAGAGTTCAACTCAGATGTCACCAATAAGAACCATTTCCACTATCCCCAGGTTTAAAAACTCTTTCTTTAAATATTTTGTACTTTCTTATGCAAATGTTATGGTCTTACTCCCTTCCAATAGAAAGTAAATTCCTTAAAAGCAGATCTTGTTTTTCCATTTCATCTTTGTATCACAAATCTTACATATATAAAGGTGTTTAATAAATGTACATTTGAATTAGTCATTCAACAGTCATGTTCAACTCTCGATGACTCCATTTGGGGTTTTCTTGGCAAAGATACTGGAGTAGTTTGTAATTTTTTTTTCCAGCTATTAAGTTATGTGAGACCACATTTAAATACAAGCAGCAGAATGTTCCCGACTCCAGGTCCAGGCACTCAATTCACTGTGCCACCTATTGGCCCAAGGGAAAAAAATACATGGTGCCAAATTAGTGCATAAATTATTTAGCAAGGAATGGCAAGGAATTTAGCAGGTTGATTACAACTAATTTTCTCATGATGTAGAAATTGGAAATTTGCAAAAATAAGGAGTGTGGGCAAAGAGCTCCATAATTACCGGTTTAGGATGTTCTATATAGATGGTGGATTTTTAAAAACAATTCCACAGACTTTGAAAAGTTAACATAATAGTTTTTATAATTAAAAAAACTCCCAAAAAACTAGCAAACATTATGAAATACAGAAGGTATAATTTTGATGAAATTAAATAGGTTTTGCACAAAGCAAACCAAAGTAGCCAAGATTAGAAGGGAAGCAGAAAGTTGGGAAAATTTTTTATAACCAATTTCTGATAAAGGCCTCATTTCTAAAATAGAGAACTGACTCAAATTTATAATACAAGTCATTCCCCAAATGATCAGTGGTCAAAGGATATAAACTATTTTCAAATGAAGAAATGAAAATTATTTCGAAGTCATGAAAAAGTACTCCAAGTCACTATTGATTAGAGAAATACAAATTAAGACAATTTTGAGGGACCATCTCATATTTTCTCACATTGGCTAAGATGACAGGAAAAGGTAATGATAAATGTTGAAGGGCACGTGGGAAACTGGGACACCAATGCATTGTTTGTTGGTGGTGGTATGAACTGATCCAACTATTCTGGAGAGCAACTGGAATTATATCCAAAATATTGCTATACTATAGTAGTTTCACTACTGGGTCTATATCCTAAAGAGATGATAAAAGAGGGAAAAGGAGCCACATGCTCAAAAATGTTTGTGGCAGCCCTTTTTGTAGTGGCAAGAAACTGGACATTGAGTGGATGCCCATCAGTTGGGGAATGGCTGAATAAGTTATGGTATATGAATATGATGGAAGATTGTTATAAAAGAAATGATCAGCAAGATGGTTTCAGAAAAGTCTGGAGAGACTTATATGGCTTGATCCTAAGAGATACAAGCAGAACCAAGAGAACATTGTACACAACCACAAAATTATGTTATCAACTGTGATGGAGTTGGCTCTTCCCAATGAGGTGATTCCAATTAATTCCAATAGACTTGGGATGGAAAATGCCAGTCATCCTGAAAGAGAACTATGGAAACTGAATGTAGATGGGAAGTATTTCCATTTTCCCCCCTGCCTTTTGGTCCAATTTTTCTTGCACATGACAAATGTGGAAATCTGTATAAAAAGAAAAGTTATTATAAATATGAGAGCACTCAAAAGCCTAAAATGTTACACTTTAGGTGGTATTGTTTTTTAAAAATCAGATGCTATTTTAAATTGAGAGGCAAATACCCCCAAAAAAGGCAAATGGAACAGGGTAATTCCAAAGTGCAAGTCCCCTCTTTGATGAAGTCTTAAATGTCAAAGGATGTTTTAGAACTCAATCTTTCAAATTTTTATATTAAAAGAAATAAGCAAACATGTATCCTAGATGGAGTAATTAAAATGTTAAAACTTAAGATAAAATTTATTAAGAAAAATTTTATTCATAAGCCAACACAAAAGCTTAATCAGTTAGTGAAACTCATGTAAATCCTTATTCTATCTTGTTCCCCTCCTGTGGGAATAAATCATATTTATCAAGGGATGTAAAGTTTGCATGTATTTTTCTAATCCTGTGAAGTAAGCAGTGTAAGCAGATATTCCCATTTTTCATTTGAGGAGCCTGGGGTTCCGACTTGCTCAGGTTTACTTAGCTAATGAATTTCAGGTAGGATTCCAATGTCTTATGCCAAGATCAATACTTTCTCTCAAAGTCCTTTTTTCAAATCTGTAGTCGAGGTTCATAAAAATAAACGGTACTGGGGAATAGTTTGGGAGTATATTAACCAGTAGTTTCTGGAATTTAATATGGCTAAAGTTCAAACACATTGATCAGTGATGTTACCAGTGATGTGTTTAAGTGGCAGATTATCAATGTTTTTTAGCTTTTAAAAAGGGTCTAAATGTTTGTAGAAAGTGGACAGTGTTCTGACAACAAAAATTGGTAACTTAAGTCAGAGGGAACGAGATTTTCTTTATAAATTTTCCTCTAGATTTCAGGGAACTTAAGCATATACAGCGCAAGGACTTCACTCATTTCCCGTTTTCCAACTCCTTAGCCAACCTGACCTTCTGTTCCAGCTCCTTAACTGAAAATTCTGATTTTCCCCTTGATCTTCTCTCCTAATAGTAACGAGAGCTAAGAAAGTAGATGATCACTTCTTTAAATGAATTCAGAACTCGATTCTGTCACTCTATAAATTTGAGAGAATTGCTTCCTTTTTTCAGTCACCTCCCAGCCCATACAGCAAAAACCAAGAAGATAGTTCACATAGAACTTCCAAAACAGCTTTTCTTAGGGGAACAGCTTCAGAAAAGTTCATTTAACATGCTTTTTAAGGAAAGCATGGAGGGCAGCTTAAGGGAATAGTAGATTGATACACCACCAGCTCTGGAACTACTAAAACTGGCCTTAAAAAAACACTAGCTCTGTAATGCAGGCTAAATCACTTAACCCAGTTTGTCTTTAAAGAAAGCATAAGTTTTTAATCGTGGTTATTAAATTGACTTAGCCAATTTCTACCTAAAAGTCAGTTAATCCCCATTTTAACATGTTTAATATATTATGTGGGTTACAGAACAAATGGAGAAACAAAAAAGCCTTAATCTCCTTGGTTCAAAGTATAAAACTTTTCCTCCTTTTCAGAAATTATATATTAAGGTAATAGAGAAATGATCTGCTTAAAATAAACAGTAATATTAATAGTGCTCTATAAAAGGGAATAAATTGTGATTGTGAACTTGTATGCTAGTGGTCTATATAAAATTGTGTTTTTTTAAAATAGCAGTTTCTTAAGATTCAGTCCATATAGAAAAAAGAAGAGAAATGCAGCTTTTATATTACTGAACTTTATGTACAAAATCATTTGATTTCAAATAAACATTTAATGTAAAAACAAAGGTCCATTTCAACAACTCAACTTTTTTTCCCATTTTTTTAAACACATCTACTGTACCATTCAAATGCTGACCAGCTTACATGATTTCTTCAAAATCTCTTATCAAGGGTACATATAGAAAAGGCATCTTTTTATAAATAGAAACAAAGGGATTTTTTCAGCTTTTATTATAAGATGACATAAAAAGTTTACTCAACAGAAGTAATTTCATTACTATTTTTTGGGGGGATCACCAACTTTTGTGCAAACAATGCTAGCCTTCTTTTAAGCATTAAGAGCATAACTGCTTAAGAAATGACATAAGCAATAATTCTAGACCTACATCTCCCCTAAAATAATCTATTTTTTTTTTTTTTTTTACATATGTGCACAGCTTTAGCAAATTAAAGCCAGAGAGAAATGCTTGAGATTCACTATCCGGAGACATACTTTGAGTTACGAGAAAACTCATCACTCATCACTGGAGAGCTGACAACTCAAGAAATCTGTAATGAAAGCTGCAGTTTCCCTCTTTCCTATTTTTACACAAAAATCAGTGACTAAGAACTTAATACTGGATGACAAATCACATCCACACCATTAGTTAAATAGTCTCACAGTTAAACACATCTTAAAGACCAATCAAATCAGTATTTACATTTTATAAATTTCTGAAGACACCATTAGAAAGCTTTTATCTCCCTTTACTAAACAAAATAGGGAACTGCATCTGATGGTGGAGGAATGAAATAAAAAATTAAAAATACCTGTATTTACAGCAGCATTGTTCCTTTATAAATAAAGAATATGAAAATGCAATATCTTAAGGATAATAAAAAATTGAGGTGATGTCTCTCAACCACAGTGCCTGGAGTTGGAATAAAAACTCATTGGTGCTGACATTGTGCCAGTAGTGAAACAACTTCCTACTAGAGAAAATTCAACTGTAAATGTGTGCAACTAAAGAGTGAAACTGCTCTAATGAGCTTGTATGGAGTGAGGGACCTGCTGGGTAGCACACTCACATGTGGAACAACTTCTCTGTCGAACCTCAAAGGGAGTTCCTCCCTTCTTTCAAATTAGAATCTGTAAATTCTTCACTCAATATGCTATGATACAATACAAATGAGAAGATGGGATACCTGAATTTTCAAAGTGTAGTTACCTAATTTCAAAAGAAAAAAAATTAGCAAAACATTCATGTTTAAAAGAATACACTGGGTGAGCAATGCATCAAAGTTATCCACATAAAAACACATTGCCAGAAACAAAACCAAACAACTCAGCCTGGTTATTAGTTCATGTTATCAAAGGTGAAAAAGTCCAAGATCTTCTCAAACAGGCACAAGTCAATGAAGTGCTAGCTTATCTTTTTGAAAAGTAAAACTGAATTTGATGTACAACTATGTCCAAATTTGTGACTCTTCATTCAAAATTAATAAATGATTTCAAGAAGCAAGGATCAAGGTCAGACTGAAAATAGTAATGTGCATAATTCTGCCAAAAATTGGATGTCTAAATTGCTTAACAACTGAATCATATTCCAATTCCCATTCCCAATGTCTCACAATTACAAAGTAGGAAAACAAGTCACAAATGCAAAAAACTTATAATTTATATATGTAAGTTTTTTATATCAATTCAATAGATTTCATAAGACATTAATCGCTGAAGTTACAAAAAAAGCTTTTTATGAAGTATTGCTCTTCATGCTCAAACTGGAGAATATTGCAATGACATCACTACAACTGATATACACGTTATTACTTGCATAATGAAGCCAAGTGAACCCTGATACAATGTCTTTGTTGAAATCATTTACTTCATCTAATAGTGCCTGGTTGGAATCTATGATTTACAAAATAAAAGAGAAGAGAAGCTCTTCCAAGAGAGTGTATTCCCCAGAATGTTGCTCAGTGTTTGTCCATCACATGGGATTAGCATTGCCTTTCAGAGTTTTTGTTTCTTACTCTGTTTTGAAACCCCTGAGACCATATCGGCTTCTAAAATCCTCTCCTTTGGGTGAAGGTCACTATATCCGTTGGAGGTCCCATTTTGCTCTTCAGTTGTTTCTTCACTTGCTGGGAGGGCAGCTTCTCCTTTGTCTAATTTCTGCTGCATTTCCCGGAGCTTTGTAACTGCTTTGTCTATTGACATTATGCTAATGAGGTTAAAGTCATGCATGCTGACCAGGTGAAGCATGAAGTTTCGACAGAGATTCTTCTTAATGATTTTCTGTCCATAATTCTCTACAAACAGCATACAGGCATGATTCATTTGATTGTCAGCAATAAACCTGTGTAACAGAATCCAATTGGCAAGGTATCAGTACCATTTGTCCACTTTTTGAAAATTTTAAAGAGAATACACTGAAACAACTTTGAGTTTAAATGGTCTTTTTATCTCTTAGACTACTTAGACTTGAGTTAAATGTTTATAGAAATGCTATTAGTAGGAGAAGCATCACACCAGAATATAATTATGGCCACAAACAAGGATATATATATATATATATTTGCACAATCATTGTTTTCCTTCTGTCTGCATCATTTCCCTAATCCCCCCACGAAAATCTATTGCCCTACTTTTTTGCTGACTCTCATGACCTTGGCTATCATTAGTACACTGCTTCCCCAACATTTTTATTTCACCGCATACTCTGCGCTAAGTAAAAAGCAGTCTTCCCACTTCTGGATGGTTTGGTACTGAAGGTTGTGCTGCTAAAGGCAAGGGATGTATATGGGAGAAGTCTGGGAGCTTGGAATACACCAGCCTATAATTCAGAGTGGCAATGGGTGTGCCAGACAAATATACCTGGGAAATAGGAGAGACCTGTGATAATTTCAGAGGGGAAAGTGCTACAGTTGAAGTAGCAGGAAAAGCTTAATGGTATGAAGTAGCTGGTCTTTGAGCTAGCTGACCATCAGAGTAATTAGTGGTGCCAAGGGGCAGAGATTAGGCATTGCTTCCATGTTGGGGCAGAAAGGGAAAGGGGGAAATTTTTCTAAGGAAAGATAAGAAAGATAGAGCATTACTTGTGAGGAAGGGCAAGAAAGCTGGAAGGGAGGCAAAGATTACCGAAAGTTGTGAAGCATCTGAATGCCAGACTTTTTAAATATTTGGTCTTAGGGGTAACAGGAAGCCACTGAAATTTACTAAGGAAGGAAATCACATGATCAAACCTATACCTTAGGAAAAACAATTTTTGGTAACTGTGTTGAAGATGGAAGAAAAGCTGTAGGATTGTGGCAGACACAACAATTAGGAGGGTGTCTCAATATTTCATGCAAGAAAAATAGGAATACATGAGAGTCATTGTTAGAAAAGAGAGAAAGCTTTGGGGAAGCCCTAAGAAAGCTTCTAAGCAACTTATTGCTACCTCATGATACATGTGACATGAAATACTTTTGTCATATTAAATTGAGTAACTATAGAATTTAAAGTTTTCAGATACATTTCCATCCTGTGGAATTAGTTGCCTTTTTGTTTGTTTCTTCTGTATCTAGATCCATAGGATCACAAAACCATAAATCCAAAACAGGAAAGGGAATAAACACTTATTAAGCACCTCCTATATGCCAAGCACTTTAGACTATTATCTTTGTTCCTCACAACAATCCTGTGAGGTAAATGCTGTTATCAACCTCCCTCCCCCACTTCACAGCTGAGTAAACAGAAACAGAAAGAGATAAAGTGATTTGATCAGGGTCACACAGCCAATGTGTCTGAAGCAGGATTTGAGATGTCAGCTCTTTCTAACTCCAGGAACCCTAGGCTACTACAAGTCTAACAACTAATTTTTCAGATAAAGTAAAGGAGCCAAGGTCAAATGTGAGTTAAGCCTTAGAGAAATTTTTAAAAATCAAGTATAACTACACTCATAACATATGCACCAGAATACCAGCAAATGGATTTAAGAATTAATGTATGTAAATGATTTCAAAAATAACCCACCCATGCTTCATGACATGTAGATTCCATAATTTCATCACTTCTTTCTCTCCTTCATTAACGTCAGAAAATTCTTCAATTTGCTAAAAGTAAATGTGAAAAATTAAATCAAAGATAAAATACTAGGGGAGAGGGATGCAGCCCAGTGCAGATGATATGTTTGTAAAGATCTCTCATTTTGATTACTTTAAATTTAACTCATTTATACTAACACAATTCAGACAAAATGAATTATATTTATAAATACTAACATATAAATAATAAGTATATTTGTAAATACCCTATTAGTATCAAAGAAGTCAAAATACTCCTCTCCCCGTTATCCTCCCCCCCCCGCCCCGATTATACAACTTAAGTTTGCACAGAAAGACACTAATTCTTTTAAAATTAATTCATCAACCTAATCAAAATCTACTTAATACTACCTTCAGGTTTACCAAGTTGATATAAAAGTGAAAACAGCACCAAATGAATTACACTATTAAAACTTGCCTATATCAACAATACACACATGGTATTCCAAAATCTTAGTGCAGCTTTAACCTTTAAAAGCTTAAACACAGAGCAGCTTAATAGTTCTTGGAACACAATCCCTTGTATACCATGTCTAAATGGAAGCACCCAATTTTTCAAAGTCAAAGTAACTACTTTTTTGCCCTAAGGTGGTAAAGTGGTAGGTGCATCAAGACCTCTCCTGTCTAATTTGTGTGGAACAAACGATCAATTACTCAATCCTGCAATTACCCAAACTGCAATGACATGAGCTAGTTTTTTATGAACCACCAAAAAAAAAAAAAAAAAAAGTTTATGCCCAATTTTTAAGGGATAATATTAAAACTGAAAATTACAGTAATTGTTTTTTCTCTTAGCCATTCAGGATCCTTTTCATCTTCACTATCTACTTCCATTTCTTGAGGTCGGAGTGGTAAACAAGTGTCGCTGTGGAAATAGAGTCGATTGTGTCCACTGCTGTATGTTCGTTGCTGTTCTACTTCTCCATCTTCAGATTCAAGAAATTCAGACATACTTGCTTTTGTACGTTTTGGTCTGTTGAAATAAGCATAAAAACTAAGTAAGAATGATCTCAGATAGCTATTAGCACAATAGGAGCACATAACAAAACCGAATGCAAAAATAACCACTAATGAGCCAATTATGTGCACCTCATGCAATATCAAAAAATCTTTTTCATCTATATTCTACAGCTTTTAGATCAAAGACATTCAAGATAATTCCACAGAGAAATGATTCCAGAAACAGAAATGACAGAGGATGGCAAAGGTAAGATGAGCTAGGTGGAAGAGAAATTAAAAAGATGAATGTTCTGGTACCTAAATCTACAATCAACCACAAAAAACCTTCAGGGGAAAATTTTTTATAATAGAGTGCAGTTGAAAGCATGTTTAATTTCCCTTCATTTTGAGCTGGGCATACAGACTAGTGTGAGTCTCATGTTAATGTTCACCTCCAGTTAGGATTCAAAAACAAAACCAATTGCATTGAAACAGGATTTTAGAGATAGGAGGGACCTTGAAGGTAATTTAGTTCAACATGCTTATTTTTCAGGATGAAGTTACAAGTAAAAAGAAGTGAAATTATTTGGACAATTTCACAAAAATTAGGTGATAATGGTAGAGAGATGATACACATAATTCTCTGTTTTTCAATCTACTATACTGAATTCTTTGCATTTCCTATTCATATCCTATCCACAATCTTCCCAAGACAACTCACATAGATGTGTAGTAATAGTAGAGACAAATTTTAACCAAGGTAGAGTTCTAGAAACAATAGAATTTAGAACAATGATGGTCTGAGGTTCAAATAAAAGACAGCTTTAAAAAGGTGAAAAATCTGTGTAGTTGTTATGGAGGGTAGGTCACAAAGAAGGCCCTCAGTTCCTAAAACTTAGCTATTATTAACATTGTAGCTAACAGACCTGGTCCCATCCAATGTATTTATCCTTCATTTAAATTTTCACATTTATTTTTAGCAAACTGAAGAATTTTCTGATGTTAATTAAGGAGAAAAAGAAATGATAAAATTATGGAATCTACAGGTCATGAATTTTGCAAAGAAACAATAACATTTGCAAATTTGGAGACAGCTAGATGTTACAGTGGATAGAGTGCTGCCAGGAAGTCAGGAGGATCAGAGTTCAAATGCAGCCTCAGATATTAAAACTTACTAGCTGCGTAACCCTAAGCAAGTCATTTAACCACAATTGTCTCACCAAAAACCATTTGCAAATTTGAATTGCAAAATATAATAAAAATTGGTACTTCTAGCAATATTCTATTTCCTCCAACAAGACCAATTAGAAATAAGATGTCAAGCATTTGCTGTTTGATCTTTTAACCTACCTACATACAAGAATGTGTGTGATCGGTGTTCTCTTTACCGGTCCATTACGACTAAAGGCAAAACCAGGCTGACGATGAATATCCTGAGGATTCCCTGCATAGGAGCCATCATAACACTCATTGATAGAAACATCTATTCTAGCACCTTTTGGATGATACTGTAACAACAAATAGCAAACCCATTAGTTAAAAAACTTGCCATGTCACTAATTCTAAAATTAATGTGACCAAAAATAAAATTTCCCTCTTTAATGATCATTTGGCACACAGTCACCAGTCATGTAGATGCTATAATAATGAATACTTATTCTTACCTCCTTCTCACTAAATGCAACACAACATCTATCTTTCAATTCCAAAATATAACAAATAAGAATTTGTATTCAGTTGTGATTGGGGGGTTGGTAAGAGAAGTAAATTACTTAGGTAACATAAAATAGACTCCACAACCTAATTAACACAATCCATTTTTCAATGTTTAGAAACAAATTATTATATACATAATTATAATATATTTGGCAATCTAAATGTAGAAACTATTTCTGAACAAAGGATGAAAACAGGTTCAAAAAAAAAAAATCTTAGTTTTTAATTTCCTTATTCCACTTATCACATTTTACATTAGGACAGCTAGATTGGTACAGAGGACAGTGTTTGCTGGGCCTGGAAATAGGAAGATTCATTTTCCTAAATTTAAATCTGGCCTCAAATACTCCCTGTGTTACCTTGGGCAAATAACTTAACCCTGTTTATTGCAGTTCCTCATCTGTCAAATGAGCTGGAAAACACAATGGCCAACTGTTCTAGCAACTTTGTAAAAAAAAAATAATAATAATAATAAAAAAAGAAAAAAAGAAAAAAAAATAAAATCCCAAATGCAAAGAGTTCAATACAACTAAACCACAAGTTTTTTCACATGCATATTGTTTATTTTATTGAAAACTAAAAAAAAAGCTTACTTACTACATAATTGAAGATAAATCTGCTGTGACAGAGTTTAAGATGTTTGAGTAAACTATAAAGCTTGCGGCAATTCAATGTGCACCAAGGGCAATGCAAGTCATCTCTGGCTTCAGTTTGTTGTCTTGTATTGTTGTTATAAAGGAACTGGAAAATGGGCAAGTGCAAACTTAGTATATTTTAAAATAATTGACTGCATTGTCCCTATCTCTATAAAGAAAATAATCTAAATAAAACTTTAAAAATCTATTTAAATCATGATGAGGGTACAAAACATTTCCCTCCTTCTATCTTTCTCCCTAAAAAAAAAAAAAAAAAGAAAGAAAGAAAAAGAAAAAGAAAAGAAAAAATAGAAAAAAAGACAAAAAACTTTTATCTTTGCAAAGAAGCATTGTCAGGTTTGGCTTACCTGGTAAAATATTCGTAACTTTTGTCTGGGTTCATTTAAAATATCCTTTTCTTTTCTTGCTTGAAGGTCCGTAGATAACGATTCTTTCACAGCTGAAAATTGATTAATTCTAGTTTATGAAAATATTATGGATCAATAAAGAAACATCATGAAATAATTAGATGCCCAAAGTACTGTAATAACTTTGCTTTTATTTAATTCCTCATGTCAACATAATTTAAATAGGTATTTTTCACTGACTTTTAAGATGCTCCTTTAGTTCTAAATCTATTATCCTATGAATAAATTATAATAAAATAAAAGGGGAATGAAAACTGCATGCTGGGAATGTTAAGTAAAATGATTAAGCCTGAATTTAAACAGCTAAAAAAAAAAAATGATCGCCTTTATTATGGAAGCACAGGATTAATACATGGAATGTTGCAGACTATCATGAATTAAAGATTTCTTGATTTGCTCAACAATTTCAAAAAATTACTTGGGTAATGGTGGTATGGAGATGTTTGAAATGTCATAGTTTTAAGTCCTGCCTCTTACATGTTTACTTATGTGGTGATTCAAGGCAATTCCAATGACTTGAGATGGAAAATGCCATCCACATCCAGAGGGAGAACTATGGAGACTTAATTGTGGATCAAAACATAGTATTTTCACCTTTTTTTGGTTGCTGTTTGCTTTTTTTAATTTTCTCTGGTTTTTTCTCCCTTTTGGTCTATTCTTTCTCACACAGCATGGTAAATATGAAAATGTTTAAAAGAGTTTCACATAGTAAACCTATATCAGTTTGCTTGCTGTCTTGGGGAAGAGGGGATGTAAAAATGGATGGGAGAAACCTAAAAGTCTTACATAAATGAAAACTATCTTTGCATGTGTTTGGGAAAAAATAAAATACTATTTATTATAAAAGTAGGGAGGAAAAAAGAAATATTTTCTTACCTATAGTCTGAGGGGGTTTTACAGAACCAGGCTTATTTTCTTGAGGGAGACTCTCTGAATTTCTGGTTGCAAGAGGTTTTGCTATAGGAGCTGTAGATTTATCATTGGTGTCTCCTGTCCAACGAAGAGTGAACTGCAAAGTAGGTCCCTGAGAAAATGTTTCAAATGGAGGTAGCCTCTAAAAAAGAAAAAAAAATATTAAGATTGATGCTAAATAATGTCCAAGTATTGTTCAAATTCATATGTGTGTCTATAAACATAAAATTACCAGTCCTTCCTTCTGGCCTCAAATAGTTTTTCCAGCATTCAAGTTTGTTCTAGCTATTCTTTCCTGATATGCTTCAATACTTGCTTGTTTTCTTTTCTTTCCAAATAACCTTCATATGACCTTCTGTCCCTCATAGTTACAGCCAAATTGAATGAATGCATCATATGCTTCTAATAATATGAATGACAGCTTTTAAATTAAGAGGTTTTGTACTTGCCTTCCTCTTAAAGATACCGTCTACTTCCATCTATATACATTGCTAGAGCTTAGCACACAGGGTCTTGAACATAATTATCTTACATCCTATGTCTTTCATTTTTTTTTCAATGACTTTGCTTCCTTTCCCCTACCCCAATAATGAGGGAGAACTCTTATTCTGTTGGAAAATTCCTCAAAAGCCAATGTATATGAAGTGTAAAACCAATTTTATCCAGTTCCCTAAGTTATATGGACAGTTGAGTTCACCATGAATTTATTTCAATGCTTATTTCTCTTACAAAAACAAACTGCCTTCCCTTCTCCATAGTTTGCTATATATTTTATCAGAAATTTAACCAAAGACAACTATTTTTTGACTTTTTTTCCTTCAAATTCTATACTAGAAATAAAAAATCTGGTCAATTTTACATTGCTCATCATTCCTAAAGCCACAAGCTTTACCTAAATTTTATTGCTTCTTAAATAATTACTGCAACATCTGCCATACAGATTCAGCAATGGGCCTATTTGAAAGGGACAGGAGACTGCTGAACATTTCTGAACAGCAAAGACATGATTTGAATAGAGAAGCTAACACTAGGAAGCTGATCAAGGCCATTGTCCTCTATACCTACATATTTGTAAATAAACGTATTTCCAATAAGACTATTACTGCTAGAGAAGATTTAAAGTTCTAGTTGGATAAAAAAAATGAAAACAAATCAAGAGGTTAATAGGGCAGTCTAGACTGAGGGTCAGTGTTAGCACCAATCATTTCTATAAATTATCTTAAAAGTTTACATGAATGTGTTGTCCTAATTTACAAATTACAAACCCAATTCCCTGAGAATTTATTCACAGAATTTCTATTACTAATGCTTTCAAGTTCTAATTGATAAACAGTTCAAGTATTAAAATGGGATCCATGAAGTATTAAGAGAATCAGAGAAAGGACTCCACAATTTAAAATGACTTCTCTATGGAAGACTTTTGAAACGCTATGGACGGAAACCACAATGGATGAGGGGGACAGATAATTTTTCATACAATACATATTCACAAAGAATGCTCACACAATTGTAACTACATACTTTCCCATCAAGAATTGTTTCCCACGTTGCTCTTTTCTTACTGATTGGACATTCTTCCATTTCCTGCATGGCTACTTCATATTCTCCATCTAGAAGTTGCAAGCGCCTATTAGGTAAACACACTTTGAATTAAGTTCTGTTCATTATTTGGCAAGCATAGATTTTTGTAATATAAAAAACACTTCAAAAGCAAATGCTTATACAAATAAATCAGAAAGCACATCATTCTTTAATTGAATTTTGAAATACTTATATTACATGTGAATATATGGACAGCTCCATTTTCACAAAATTACACTTATTTATAAAGTATAGGCAAGTAATTTACTTGCTCCAGTTTGTTCAGCTCTATAGAGAGAAAAGTTTTTATTACCTTTCTAAAGGTTCTTCCCTTCTATAACATTCTACAATTATCACAAATAGATAATATATTTATATATTAATTTTAACTGAAATTATAAATAAAATGCTATCAATGAAATCCTATTAGCTTATAATAACAAGCTAACAAAAATATTGGTTCCTTTTGTAGACTTGACTTACTAATAAGATTCAATAACTTTAACAACAAATATATTTGATATAAAATATGACAGAGTTAACAAAATTTCAATTATTTTGAAATACAAAAACTTGACTTAGGAACACCAAAAATTAAAATGAAAAATCACAGCACAATACTGATAAGGAAGCATACTACCCACCCTCCTCTTGATAAAAAGAATGGACTCAAGATATAGAATCAGATATGCAATTCTGGGTATGGCAGAAATATGGATATTTTGTTTAACTATGATAATTTATTTGCAGAAAGGAATATTTGGATATACATGTAAAAATATTTTCTAATTCATGAATAAATCTGGTTAACATTTATGAAGCACCTCAATTCACTATGTTAAGAATTATGCATACAAAAACAAGCCCTGCCTTCAAAAAGATTTCATTTTCCTAGGGAACACATTATGAATCAAGTTTATACAGATGAATGCCATAAAAGATAAGTTTTATTTGGATTTTAATACTTCAGAATGGAAGCCTTTATCTCCCTTTTTGATCTACTTCAAAAGCAGTCTAAGGGTTAATCAACTTTCCAAAATAAAAACTGAGGAAACATAGTTGCTCCCTGTCATCATCATCCATAAAGGTAAGCAATAACTCTGAACATGCCACATTAGCATGTGAAATCATGTTTAGGGTTCCTAAAGGGAACACCTGGAGCTATTTGCCAACCTTCGCTCAGTTGCCTCTGTAAATTAAATGTCTATCATTTCCCCTTGGTTAGCAGTAAATGATAACAACTGCCCAAACTGGAAACTAAATCTTAAATGAAAACAAGCAGCTCACCCTCAAGCTGAAAAAATAGTCATATGATTTAGAACAAAAATCTCCAGTATCAGAATAATTTTTCAGGTAATTTCAACAAATTCTGTTAGTATTCAATCAGTCCACAATTGGAGAGCCATAATGGACAAGACATCTGCAAGAGTAGCTAACAAAAATCCTGGAAATTTATACTTAGTATATCACTCATCTTCCTGGTACTCAAAGAGTTATATTGGTAAGACAAAAAGTCAAAACATATCTTGTGTTATCCCAAGTACTCAATTCCATATTATATGAACAGAGTCAAAGAAAGTGATTTTAAATCTAATGATTCACAAAATTTAATACTAATGACAACTGTGTTGGCATTTTTAACTATCCAGTGTATTAGGGGAACTTCATTTTCACTTCAAGTTCTATTACCTGTTTTTATCAAATACAGTCATTTGTGCTACAAAAGTCTTTTCCCCATCTTCACGATTTGAAGAGTTTCGTTTTCTTCTGGCTGGAAGTTCTTCATTGACATCTAAATTTGAAAAGCATTTTTCTCATAATTCAAATATGCAGAACAGGTGACTAAGCCAAAAGTAAAATTTGAAAGCAAAGGTTCTCTTAGCAATAAAACGTGGAGAAATACATCTTTAAAAAAACCAAACAAAAATTTATAAACTCTTCAGTAATATTATTTACTACATGAACTTTGCTGGAAAAATGAACAATTTTCACTGACAAAGATATTTTGGGGTAATGGGACAAAAAAAAAAAAATACTCCAAGCATAAAAGTTTGAAATTTATATTTCTCAAGGAAAAAAAATAAATTTCCCAAGTAAAAAAACTTTATAACACTGTAAAGGTTCTGTCATACTAGACTATTATTACATGCATACACATATTACAAAAAAATTTAAGTATAATCCAAGCAGCTGTTTTCCCCATTATATGCACAATTTTAAATTGTTATCTCCCATCCCATCCCACCCCACCCCGCGGCAATTGGGGTTAAATGACTTGCCCAGGGTCACACAGCTAGAAAGTGTTAAGTATCTGGGGCCAAATTTGAACTTGGGTCCTTCTAACTTCAGGGCCACTGCGCCACCTAGCTGCCCCAATAATTCTTACTTTTTAAGAGAATGAGATCAATTTTCCCAGACAGAAAGTACATTCTGTGTTTCTATGACAGAATCTGACAAGTTATAATTACCTATATTTTCATTGGTTTCTCCATTAATCATTCCATTAAACTCTCTTCTTCCTGGACGAGTTACTCTAAATAGTAATGAGTAAGACTTCACCATATGGCTATTACTAGGTTCAAATTCATTACTTGAAACAGCAAGGGATGGACAGTTTCCTGGTTTTGTTTGGTTGAGGTCTGGATTCAAAGGCACCTGCTTTTTACCTGTAGGAACTTGCCTTATTGGACAACTTACATCCTACAACCAAGAAAAAAAATGAAATAGTAAATTAAAAAATCTTCTACAATTTGTCAAGATGAGTTCATTTATAATACCACTTTGAAAGTTGTCTATACTCTGCTTCTGATTTATCTCTTTTCATTCCTTCAAAATCAGCTGTTTAATACTCACAGCTTTTCTCTATCCTATTTGTTTCTTTTTATTTGACACTGCTGACCATCATTCTCTCC
Organism: Antechinus flavipes; assembly: GCF_016432865.1. Classification (NCBI taxonomy): domain Eukaryota; kingdom Metazoa; phylum Chordata; class Mammalia; order Dasyuromorphia; family Dasyuridae; genus Antechinus; species Antechinus flavipes. Next base: position 32,788,217 of record NC_067401.1, on the reverse strand, counting down.
TCTCAAAGGCACTATCCTAGCAATCTGATCACATACCCTAAGTATTGGTGTTTCCTAGGACTAAGTCCTGAGTCCCTCTTCTCTCTCTGAAACAAATTTGGCTCCCATAAGCTTAACTTTCATCTCTACACAGATAACCCTCACCTACATCTACACATAGTAGACTAATCCTTTCCTTCAAAGTTTTAGTCCCAAATCACCAAGTGTCTATTAGGTATTACAAACTGGACTTCTTAAGGGTCATCTTTAACTAAATATCAAACTGAACTCATCTTTCTCCTTTAAATTTCCACTTTCCCAGACTTCCTTATTTTTGCTGATTGCAAATCAGATATTAGAAGGTTGGCAATGCTATCTCAGCATTATGCCATTCAATTCCATCTCCAATACCTTCCAAATTCAATCAAGTACCAAATCTTGCACTTTTTGTCTTTTAACATTTTACAAATCACATAGCTACCACCTGAACAAGCCTTTATCACTTCAACTAGATATTATTATTAGCCTCCTAATTGTTTTCCCTCAGCTCAAGGTACTCACCAATCCAGGCACATTGCTATCCAAATTTCCTTAAGGGCAGATCTGATATGTTTTTTCCACTCAACAACTAAACTGGTTTTTTACTATTTGGTTCCAACCCATCTTACGCCTCTCCTTACTCAGATCTGGAACACATTCTCACCTTCTGTGTCAGTTTCTTTTCTCTCACAACAAATATGGATATAAGTTTAAAAGAATTGCATGTATTTAACCTATTATCAGAGTGCTTGCTTTCTTGAGGATGTAAAAGAGGCAGGAAGAAAAATTTGGATCACAAAGTTTTACAAAAATGGATGTTGAACACTACCTTAACATGTATTTACATGTAGTAAAATACTATTGGAAAAATTAACAACAAAAACAGAATACAAAGATACAGTGACCTATGGCTTTCCCTCTTTTCTTCAACTGCTAGTGCTCTCCCTATTCAAATTACCTAATGTTTAAGACTATATGTTTCTTGTTGCATCCATAAATTCAGTGTGGTAAGAATTGTTTCTCTTGCAGAGTATGAGGAATTTGCTTTCTTACTCTCAACCATAATGACAAATATGGCACATAACTAAATAAAATGAGCAAAAGAAATTTAGCCATATAATGGAAATGTTGGTGACTATCTGAAGCAAAATGTACTGAACACATTTTCAACTCATTTATTGAGGACATTTTCTTACTTCAAGTCTATTGCCTATGGTATATTTTTCTGCTGCTCAGAAGCCATTAAATATAGGTGTGAAAGTAGTTCCCAATAAGTGTTTCACATTTTTTTCCTCCCTCCCTTTTTACACCCTCTCCTCTAGACAACAAGTATCCAATATGTAAAACATGTGTAATTATTCTATACATATTTCCATAATTATTACACTGCACAAGAAAAATCAGATAAAAAAGGAAAAAAATGAGAAAGAAAATAAAATGCAAGCAAAGAACAACAAAGAGTGAAAATGCTGTTATGCTCCCCACAGTCCTCTCTCTGGATGTAGATGGATCTCTCCATCACAAGTCCATTGGAACTGGTTTAAATCATCTCACTGTGGAAGAAAGCTACTTCTATCATTGATCATCATATACTCTTGTTGCCATGTATAATGATCTCCTGGTTCTGCTCACTTCCCTTAGCATCAGTTCATGTAAGTCTCTCCAGATCTCTCTGAAATCATCCTGCTAGTCATTTCTTATAGAACAATAATATTCCATAACATTCATATACCATAACTTATTCAGCCATTCCCCAAATGATGGGCATCCTCTCAGTTTCCAATTCTCAAGGGCTGATTCTAAGACAACAATATACAATATAGCTTGGGGAACAAAAATGTCCTACTGTCTATGGTCAGATCATCTACAGATTCTTTCATGGATAAATTAGGGTACAGATTATGATGCTGTGGAGAAGATCAATCAGAGGTAAGTACAACAGCCAGCACTACCAACCTACTTATAATTAGTGATTCAGCTCAGTCTGGCCCCAGCTAGGAGTCAGCTCTCAACCGTAGAGTGGAGCCAGGGGGAAAGCTTCCTGAATGAGGGGCATGGCAGCTCTAGCAAAAGTTCCTAGGGATAGCTGCCAAGGTCCTACAGTCTCCCTTGAGCCAAGTAGGCAGAACTACTGTCAGGGCAGCAGCGAGGGCACTGGTAGCAACTGCAGCTAACATCCATAGGGGACAGCAGGTGTGGCACTAATGTAGCTATGGTACAAGTGCAAAGGTAAGAACTTGTGGGTCACGGGTATGACCATGGTAGAATAGACAGTGTGGGCAGATATGACCAGGATGGCTTTAGACATTTAGGGACTCCAACACATGGAGTCACACCATGGCTTTGAACATTGTCTTGTTCAGGGCTACTACAGATTACTTGAAGCAAATGGGCCTTAAAAACTATCAAGAAAACAAGATTTCCTATGATCAACTTGTACACAGAAAGACAAGCACAGGGAAAGTTCAGAGTAAAATCTCATTTATGGCAAAGAATTTTATGGGAATACCAACATTCATCCCTATATCCAATATGAACTATCTATTTTAAAATTTTTTAAAAAAATAACTTTTTATTTACAAGTTATATGTATGGGTAATTTTACAGCATTGACAATTGCTAAACCTTTTGTTCCAATTTTCCCCCTCCCCCAAATGGCAGGATGATCAATATATGTTAAATATGTTAAAGTATAAATAAAATAAAAATAAGTATATATGTCCAAACTGTTATTTTGCTGAACAAAAAGAATCGGACTCTGAAATATTGTACAATTACCTGTGAAGGAAATCAAAAATACAGGCGGGCAAAAATCTAGGTATTGGGAATTCAAAGTAATGGTCAATATGAACTATCTTTAGAGAAATGTGGACAAGCACATTGTTAAGACATCCAACCTTGATGAAATAGGAAAGTAACTGGAGAGAAGTCCTGAAGTGGTAATGAATATAAAAAAGCTAGCAGAGTGGAAGCCAAAGACTGTTGGGGCTCCTGATGGAAGCTTTTGCCAGCCAAGGTGGACTACAGGGATTAAAAAGTCAGATAGGAAAGATTTATTTGCCTTGCCCAGGTGCTCTGGATCAGCTTTCTTTCTAGATCCAAAGTTGAGCCCATTTTATTGTAACTTCCTCTCTCCCCACCTTTAGTTGTCTATTTGTAAACCATGCTTCCAGCTCTTATTAAATGTCATTACATCATGTTGTTTCTCAATTAATATTGTGAATCAGTAAGCCTACATATTTATAGCTGATGTTTTTATGAAATGTAAAAAACAATTTGAAATGAAAGAAATGAAAATTCAGTGTCAAGTGAAGGAGACAGAATCAAATAGGCTGTTTGATCCCCTTGTAAAAATCCAAACAGGCCGATTTACAGTTACAATAATCAAATCCATGTAGGTCCTTACAAAACAGTTGCACTTGTCTTTTAAATGATGCATTCTTATTGATGGCCCCCATCACCTTGCCAGTGGGTACTCTGCCATAACCACTCATCCAACACTACACCTACAGTTGACAGCAGCAATGCTGCCACTAAACCTTATCTTCCTCATCTCTGTGCTGAAATTTTTCTTGTCCAAAAATTTTCTGTCTTTTGGTCATGAATAAAGGGGGATGGGGAAGAAAAGGGAAAAGGAATTGCAATCCACATAAGAAAAAGAAGTAACCAGAAACCTTGCAACATATAATCTTCAATCTTGTTTCTTGATAGCTTAAGGTTAGTTACTTCCTCTATGAAGCCTTTTTCTACTATCAAAGCACAAAGGTATCTCTAGGGGCATCTCTTTTCCCTTAATTAGTGCTTTTTCAAGAACTCTCCTTTATCTTTTTATGATATTTACCTCTAGAATTGGTACATTTAGATCTTATTCCTGTGGGCACACTTACCTCCCAAATTAAGTTATAAAGATTTTATAATTCTTGGTTTCCTTGAGGACTAGCACAGAATGTAATGCTCACAGTAACGTTTCACTAAAACAGAATAATTTTATGCATTACCTTCCGTTTTTTGTGGCAAACTTTCACGAGTAGAACTTCCAACGTAACAGAATTTTGTTCATTCTCTGAGTTTTGTGATGGCTTATCTAAATAGAAAAATCAACAGGTTAAATTATTTTACCTATGACTTTTCAAATATTTACAAGTTCAAACCTTCAGAAAAATCTTTACAAATTAAGTTAACTTAAATACTTTTCCTTAAAATTAAACTTTCCTACTAGAATGACAAACACAGAACACAAGGCCTGCTGGCTCTAATATCAAAAAGCTCTCAACCTTCAGGCAATTTTCTCAGATAAGAAGTTGCAGCTACTTTGTCAATGTGCCACAAGGTAAGCCATTTCCTATAGGTTGTTTCCTAAACAATTCTAGAGTACCCTGCAAACTTCCTTTTTATCAACAAAACAAAACAAAAAAATAGGTGAATAACATATATATGATGGATATTGTATTGCTTGTCTTCTCAATGGATATGGAAGACAGGAGAATTTGAAACTGAAAATTAGTAACCACAAAATAAATAAATAAATAAAAAGGAGAAAAGAAAAGAAAAAAAAAAAAAAAAAGAAAGAAAGAAAGAAAGCAAGAAAAGAAAAGATTTTTGGACCCGAAAAAAAGTTTAATGTTTTAATCTATATAAATTTCAAGTTTTAACATTTACTTAACTATGGATACAAAGTTAGCATTAAATGTAAATCCTTAGAAACAAGTTAAAAACATCTTTGAAAGATAAAAGACAAATAATCTATTACCTATAGAGCCTCTTTAAATTTTCATCTCATATCTAAACCTCTCCTCTAAGTAGAGTTGTGCAGAAAACTTGACCTCTGCTTGACTCATGCCTGACGCCTTTTCATAAGCCTCTCCTCAACCTTTTTGTCAATAAAAGTGCAGTGAGTGTGATGTGGTACTTCAGAATAGAATTTTTCTAAATTGTGACTTAGAGCATCTTCCCACATCTTTAATTTCTTTTCCAGAAAACTGCCCATTCACATCTTTTGACCATTTATCAGTTCACAAATGGCTCTTATTCTGTTACTGCTAAAGCCGTGTGCTTTTCCTTTTTTCTTCTTTTGGACTCTTGATATTCTTTTATAACTTTTTGTTTCTCCTATTGAATTTTATTATTTTTTCTTCTAGCTTTATAAAGTAATTCTTTGGCAGTTTGATTTGTATGGCACTAAGTAACGTAATTTAGATGGCAATTACTATTTGTAAAACTATTAAAATGTTTTGATCTTCTCTTGCATAGTGTTTTTTGTTTTCTTTTCCTAATATTGAATCAGCCCCTCATTCCTGGTGTAAAGTCAGTCTGGTCATAATCTATGATTTTCTTGATGTATTACTGTAATCTCTGCTACTATTTAGACTTATTCTTTAAGGAAACTGGTCTAATAGTTTTTCCTTCTGCTTTAACTCTTTCTGGTTTAGGTATCATAATTGTGTCTTGAAAGAAATTTGGTAGGATTTTTAAATTTCTTTTTTTGAAAATTTATTAGAGTTCACCTGTAAATCCATCTAGTTTTGGATTTTTTTCCCCTTAGAAACTGGGAACTTTCAATATAGCTTTTCAACCATATTTAACAAAAGTATCATTAACTATGTAAACTTACAGAGGCTTTTAAAATACCTTTAGTACAATGTTAAAATAAATGTCTTATACATTAAATTTAGGGAAATTTAACCCGATAATAAAACTTTGTAAAAGGAGTTGGTTAATGTTAGTGCAGGGGCTGAAAAAAAAAAAATACTGATGTCTTCAAAAAATACAAGTAAAATAACCTTCAAAAACTAAATTATTTTAATTAACTGGGTGATATGGGTCACGAACACTGAAGACACCAGACCTGTGATTTCATCAGTATAGGGAGTTCCTGTTAAGGAAGCCTACCAATGAAAAAAACTACTTTCTCTGCAATTTGTAATCTTAGCAAGTGAAGTTAAATGAGTTATCTAGTAACATGTAGCTAGTATGAAGCCATATTTGAACCATGAATTCCAAACCAACATCAGGCTTCCTTTTTTAATTTTAAGAAAAACAATGCAAAAATAAATCAATAGATTAATAATTATAAAAAGCTTCTAATTGGCATGCTATGCCAAATATGGATAATCATACCATAAAAACTATAGATCATAATGCTTCAGTATCCCTGAAGCAACTAATAATAACAAGGTTAATTCTAAATGCTAAGGATTCTGTTATTAAAATGAAAAATTGTTTAAAGTGAAATCCTCTATGATAGCTATAATTCTAGTTGAACTCAGAAAACTAAATATTTTACAAGAAAACAAGTTTTGATATTGCTTTGTTTCTAGAACGGATAGAAAAATTATGGAATAGTAAGGTTCAAAGCAGTATGCTTATTAGAGTTCATTATATTTTTTTTTAAGGAGAATTTGACTCCTTCCTACTAAAAGAGCTTTAAGTCATCACCTCACAGCTGTCAGGTGTAATATGTATTTTTTTCCCCTTTAGTCTTCCAACTGCTCTAATTTCAGAATTGATGACTTTCATTAATTTTCATTAAAAAGTTACTAAAGTAAATGAAAATGAATAGTCGGGAAATATGGTTCCTTATTCTGAAATGGCTTTTAGACCATCATTTTTTTCCATTTACTACTATTAATTAATGTTTAGTATATCCATTAAAAAGTCATATGCTTCATCAGTTTGAATACCATAACTCATTCTTATATAATATAGCCTTACTTTTCCTTCCCCAAGACAGGTTTTTTTCTATTTTCATTGCATAAGCTAATCTAAGTACAGATTTAGAATGTATTTCCACCTCTCACTTCTACTTCTCAGAGATCCTTCAATGCTTAGTTCCAGGACCATCTTCTACATGAGGCATTTCTTGCCCCCTTTTTACCTCTGATCTCTGATCTCTCCCCTTTATGGAATGTAAGTTTACTGGGGCCAAGAACTTTTCTTTCTGAGTTCTATGTTTTTATTTGTACACCAAGAGCCTGGCTCTATATTAGATGCTGAATAAATGCTTTTTTATTGAACATTGTATGTGTACATCACTATCTTGGCCTCATTGGATGAAATTTCTAAAAACTAAGGGAGGTGTAAAAATATGCTACTAGAAAAAATAAAATGGATAAAAACCCAAGCTTTTTTAAGACTGCTACTCAAGTATAATAACTAACATCCTAGAGTCCTAATTTCAATAAAAAGCAATGTCCATTAAAAAAAAAAATAGTAGTAAATAAAACCAGACAAGGCAAAGTTACATCTTAGATGTAACCTTCTTTCCCTCTAATCTTTCTTTCTAGTATATTAAAAAAAACAAAAACAAAAACAAACTACAAAAATAAACTCAGGGAATATCCAATCTTTCCCAACTGACATTGATTTCAAAACTATTTTTAAGAACTTATTTCTTGGGAAAGGAAGCTAATAATTTTTTTTTTAATTTTAAAGCAATTAATTTGCTTTCAAAGCTTTGAACACCACCAAAAATTTCAAATTAACAAAGATAAATAACTTTTAAATTATGACTTTCCCCCCCCAGAATTTGGAAAAATTCTGGCTTATCTGGCATAATTTTTATTTAAAGAAATGTGAAGAAACTTAAAGGCCTCAAATATTTCAAAAGTATCAGAGTAACCCAAATAGAACAATTAACAGTATAAATATTTCAAAAAAAAAAAAGCAAAACAAAATACTCAAAACAGTAGCTTTTAGTTAATTTCTATATGGATACCTGAGTAGCCCAATAAATCTCTCAGTTACAGGTACACTAAAAATAGTTGAAGCCATCACTTATTTTTGAAAGATTTAGGCTGGATCATCCACAGTGTGGATTAAGTTGATAATTAATTTTTAAAACATTCAACAAATACTCATTAATAAACCAAGTGTCTAATATCGCCAGGTACTAGGTGTACAAATACCTCATATAGTCATCTCAAGGAGCTTACATATGCAAAATAAACACAAAGCAATACAATAAATATAAGGCAATATACAAAATAAATACATACTTATCTGACGAAGAGAGGGTAGTAACTATAGAAATCAGAAAGAGCCAAAATGTTCATTTGACTAACAGCTATTCTAATAGCTTATCAAACCCTAAAATATGGCTATAGATCTTAATTCTGTTGAAATGAATATGAATTCTCTTGAACATGCCTGTGAACTACAGGACGGAACTAAATTATTAAAGTGATTATGCAACGTTTCTCTTTTGTACCAAAGACAATCAGGCATTGTAGAATTATGATTTTTATGATGATGAATGATAACCAACTTGAGGATGCACATAAGACTTCTAGATTATGTAACATTAGGTATAACTTTTCACACCTTTGCACTACCCAAAATATTTCTTATGTTCACTGATAAGTACCAATACACACGAGGATACCCAGGTCTGTTTTCACCTCAAGATTCTATAGGTTTGACAATGTTCTCTCTTGGAATGTGATCACCAGAATGATGGTTATAGAGATGCAGTTTTATGTTGCACATTTATAAAGTTTCTCTAATACTTGGGAACAGCAGAAATGATAATATGGATTAAAGATGAGAGCTAAATTTTGACCAATTCAAAGATAATACAACTGATTTTGAGATGATCGTAAGACAGATGAAGCAAATGGATTCAGTATCAAGACTGGACTGCATTAGTAGGATTGATGTCTAGCCTCAATGCCAATATCAAAATGCATCTGAAAATTTAAACAGGTAACAAAAAGACAATCAGAAAGTAAGGCTGAAGTCCATAATATCTGAGACTCTAGGTTCAGAGATAGGCACTTTAGCCTGAATCTCTCAGAGGATCACATGAAGCAAAAACGAATAACTAACTGGTTAATATCTGGAGAAATCAAAGATTAAAAAAAAAAAAAAACTAACAATCATTGAATAATCATCTTAAGTAATTTTAGAATTACTATTTAAGGAGGGGCATTTTACACATGTACAAAAAGCATTTTCTGTAAGAATGCCAACATTATTAAACTTTTAAAAGGTACATACCATTTTTGTGGAAGAAACCAGTAAATGTAAGCTGTAGATGAGCTGACAAGCTAAACAAAGAAAAGGAAAAATTAGGATGTGTGCTCAAAGTTCATGATGACAAGACTGGTTATTTAAATTGACGTAAAGTACTTTTGGGAATCTGACGTGCAAAAATAAAAAAGATAATAAGTTTGTTTTTTTTTTTTTTTTTCTGGACAAAGTACAGTTTCTACCCCCTTATTCTTAATTTTTAAATATTTTTTACTTCTGCCTTCTATGTCTAAAATCCTATTTAGTCTATCTTTGTAAGAGAAAAACAAGAAGATGAATGTTTTCACATGAATAATAATTTCTCCCTTACTACAAGATGTTAGAAAAGGAAAACAGATGATCCAAAGAGATTTTTCTGTGCTTCAGTTTCCCTACTGGTAAAATGGGGATTGTCTTGTTTTCAAAGGGATGCTGTTAGAAAACAACTGAATCTATCCAAACTACTTTGTGCATTCCATAGATATAGAATTTTAACAATTTTTTGCAAAACATTTAATTATGTTCCTCTTTAAATTATATTTGCTATGCACATGTTCAAACACTGCTTCAGACATCAACTTACTGGGGGTAATTTTATTTGGTTTAAGTATACAGCAATTCTAATTTAAGGAACAACGAAAAGAGAAAAGCATTTAGATGATTGTTTTAAAGGCATAAGTGGAAAGAAAATTACAGAGATGAAACGGATAAGAAAATGAAAAACTGAGCAAAATTATCAATCACATAAGACATTCCCTATAACCTCTTGCTGAATCGAGAATAAGACCACAGAATCTGCTAATTAGGTGGTGGTCACACTAAGTCATATTACAAATGATTAAGGAAAGGGTGGATGTTGAGAAAATGGAGGTAAAAGGCTCTTAGTTCAAGAAGTTGGTCATGAAAGAAAGAAGAGATAAAGTTTCAAATGTTTTCCAGGAGAGGGGTTCAGCTATTCATTTTGTGCAAAGAGAAAGCATCAGTGGAACAGGAATGATGATGCTAGAGATTAAAGGATGGAGCACAGATGGAAAGTTTGGCTTTACAGAGATCTACTTTCCTTTGAGATGAGGAAGGACTGAGAAGTGTAGAAGGCAGGTCTTCTGAGGTAAAAGTGGGTAGATGAGAGAGTGAGTTCATCCTTGATGATTTCTATCTCCTTGGCAAGTGAAATAAGTGGGGTTATCTATCCAAAGCTGAATGGGGAAAGGAGGCTAATCATAAAGGGAGCAAAGTTTTGAAATACCTGCTTTTGCAAGTATAACAAGGAATAAAATGGTGATCGATAAAAGAACTGCTGAGGAACAATGAGACCCCTAGCTAATGTTTTAACTAGAACACAAACATGTGGTCATTAAACTTTAAATTGCCAACAGAAACATAAAGTCATGTTTTAAGTTCTAAGGGACCATGTCCAAACCTGTCATTTTGCAAAAAGGAAAGCAAAGCTCAGAAATTACTTAAGTTGTCATTTCATTCCATCTTGAAAATGGGACAATTTTAAATAAATGTGAAAATGTTGCATTTCATACTGCTAATTTTGATAGGTTGATTTAATCTAAATCATATCTAATTATGCCAAAATGAGTCTAACTATTCTTGCACAATCTATACTTAAAGTAGGTTTCACAATTTTAGTTTAATTATTCCAAAGTTTCAGAAACTACCTTTTCCTAATTCCTAAGCACAAGGTCATTGTCCAAATCATTATCCCTAGTGTTTAATATAAAAATCATTTGACTTTTCTGAAATAAACACAAATATACCTTGAAGGGACTCTGATTTTTAAACGTTAAGGCCCTCTGAGCTACAGATAATTATTAGCTGAAGGGACCAAACAGTTTACCTGATCACACAAATCAAATATAGAAAAAACCTCAATCCATTACATAATGCCAGCCATCTGGCTAATGAATTCTGTGGCTCCGCTTACCTAATCAGTGTCAGAAAACTCAAAATCTATTTTTACAACTGTTGGTCAGTTGTTTGATCTTTAAAGAAAAATTAAATAATTCATTCAATAAAAATGTTATTGCATACTTATATTTGTGAAAGGCTTTAGAGTTAGGCTATAGGAAGGATAAAGAAAAGTCAGAAAATCTTGGTTTTTATGAACAGAATTAAATTCCAATGTAAACATGAGGGCAAGAAAAGCTTTGAGCAAATTCTACATGACTTAGAATCACTGAAATGTCCACAAAGATAAATAAGTAACTTAGAGGTAATATTTCAATTCCTAGACAGCCAAAGGAAAAATTATCATTATTATTATTATTATTATTTTGTAGCACAAAACTAGAAGGGAAAAGAGCCTGTCACCATTAAATTTGTCCTATCAACACTAATAATAGATAGTAATAGATTTATCTTTCTAAGTGACAAAATCCTCCCGGTGGCCGCCACTCCAGACCTCTGAAACACAATCCTACCAACATTGACTGTCCACACCTCAAGCCTTGCACATTGCTTCTAAGGCCTCCCAGAAAATATTCTCCCTTTTTTTGAGGCTCCTCTATACTTTGTGATTTTACATTTGGTTCAAATCTAGGCTATTTCAACACCTCATCTCTGATTACTCTTTTCACTGAACTCTTAAGTCTTCTATTCTTTACATGCCACTAAATTTAGTCAGTAATCAGTCAATAGGCCTTTATTAAGCACTTACTATGCTGGCTATATTCATGTAGGACAGGCAAAAACCCAGCCTCTGCTCTCAAACATACATTCTAATAGGGAAGACAATACACAAACAATTCTAACCATACAAGATCTATGCAGTGTAAATGTAATGCAATCTTAGAGGGAAGATGCTTGGAGATGGCAGAAGCACATCCTTTGAGGGAGTGGTCTTATAAAAGGTGGGATTTGTGCAGTCTAGGAGGATGCCAGGAGGCAAAGTATTCTAGGCAAAGAAGGACAGTCAGTATAAAAAGTCGGAAAAGCATTGTACCTGGACATCAGAATGTATACATAATTATGATGCAAGAATACTGGAAGGGTCGATAAGGGCCAGGGTTTAAAAGGTTTGGTTTTAATCCATTTTTTTATATATAGATTTTTTTTCCCTTTCAATTAGATTGTTGGCCTGGATTGTGCATTGTGCACATTGTGCAATGCCTAGTGTCATACAGTAGCAGGCACTCAAATACTTCATTCATTATGATGACACCTAACTAGAGGTTAAGTTCTTCTCAGGCAGAGATGCAGTAAGGTTTTCTACAAATCTAGCTTTTATATGGTACTTCCTCAGCATGAGGCTGACACTTCCTAAGTAGGTGCTGAATGATCCAACTCCAATTTCAGAGCACTGATAATGCAAACCATGATGCAAACTACCCACCTTCTGCCAGAGATGTGAGCCATTCAGGGGCAGAGTGAGTTCTTGTCTTTAGGACATGTTCAATGCAGAAATTTGTTTGGATTATTATTTGTTACAAGAATTGTGTTTTCCTTTTCCAATGGAGGAAGAGGCAGGGAAAGAAAAGAGATTTTTTTGTTCATTGGGAAAAAAATCAGACATTTGACAAGCTCAAGTATTTTGTACCGAAATTATTTTTTTAAAATAGCAAGGACTAGAGAAGAGTTAATAGTTAAGGTGGCCCAAGACCTGGCTTTAAGCCCCAATATGGAAGCAGCAGCTATGTCCTCTGGGGTTAATTCACAACCACCAGATGCCAACATTTATTAGTGTAAGTTTCTTCACATAATATAATAAAATCAGAGGGCTGGTCAAGTAAAATTATTAATATGTATGCTTTAGTCCTCTACTACTGCTGCTGTTAACGGGGGGAAAGCCTTAGCTTTATAGTTCCCCTCGAACTTAACCCTATATTTCGGATTCTGAAGGCACTTATGTTTCTGAATTAAACTGCTGCATAAGATGTCAGTTCTTAACTTTTTCCCCCTTTCTCTCTTGTGTGAAGTTTATATTTTGAACTTGTAATTTTAACTAAAGTATAAGAGGAAATATGGCAGAGTAGTAAATATGGTAGAGTAGACAAAGTGCTGGGCATCCAACCCAGCTATGACCTGTATGTCTGGTTGTGTGACTCGGACAAATCACTTGTCCTCTCAGGGTTCAAAGGCCCTTTTCTTACTCCTATAACTCTATTAACTATGGGAGTTGGGGGACAGAAGGGCTGACTTGCAGTACTAGATGGAGTTTCCTTATGCAGGAAATTTCCTATATCAGTGTAAAATCACAGATCCAGTGCCTCTTCCTATCCTACAACTTAGTTTTTAAAAATCCATTCTTTTGAGGACAGTTAACTGGTACAATGGATCAGCCCTAAAGTCAGGAGGACCTTGAGTTCAAATCTGGCCTCAGATATTTAACACTCCCTACCTGTGTGACTCTGAGCAAGTCACTTAACCCCGATTGTCTCAGTGCAAAAAAAACCAAAAACAGAAACAAAAAAAGACTCCAATCTTCAATAGAAAAGGACACCTGAGTTTCAAGCCTCAGATACTCTACCTACCAAACCAATTTGTTACTTAAAATATTAAACATTTGGTGTCTTGATATAAATACACACTATATATCAGGCAAATACTATATCCCACTGTAGTATTTCAAATATCTCATGTAATCAAGTACTTAGTAAATTATTTTAGATTAGGTAAACATAGGCATCCACACATCCAAAGTGTGACAACTGTGAAAAGGTATTAATAATCGATGCATAAGTTCGTTGTAAAATTCTGATTAATGGATATAATTTAGATTTTAAGAGGAATCTGATAATGGCTTTTGATGGAATTGGTTACTAAAAAATTTAAAGAATTTTAAAAATTTAAGTAACGACAAGCCATAATTTAGTGTCATATACAATTTAAGAATATCTCATCTTATAAACTTCCCTAAATGACAATTTCAATTGAGGATCCATTCCTGTTGCCTGAATAGTTATGAAGAGATATAATCTTGGTAGGTGATTCTAAAACTCTGAATGAGCATTCACACAGAAACAATGTTATCAATGGCAATTGGGGTCTGTATTATTAATGCTGTAGTTCAGATATGAGAGCTAGAAAAACTTTTATGGGCTACCTTAGGACAATATCAACCATTGATAACATTGTTTCTATAGGAAAATGATTTCTAAATTCCTAACTTAGAAAAAACTTCTTGAACCGAATTTGCTCATAAATTAGTGACTGGCTCTATTTGGAAACAATTCCAAACAGAAATTTTTTTTTTATAAGATTAGGTTAAAAATCAATTTTTACTTAAAAAAAATTCAATAGTTACAAAACTATTTCATTCCAAAGATAAATTTTAAAGTTTGAACAAACTCAACTGTTCTCACAGCAAATCACTTAAGATTATATCAATTGTTATATTTAGAAAGTATATTTTAAAAAACAGGACATCTGGTTGTGTATTCTCATTCACTAGTTTCCTTATATAGACAAGAGCGCTAAAAAAGCAATGTTATACTCAAGGCCTGAAATCAGGGAAGCCTGGTTTTACCAGAGGCTTAGGATCAATTTCCTGGCTCTGCCACCTTGTATTACCTACACCACCTTGGGCAAGTCCTCTAACTTTTGTGGGCTTCAGATTCCTCATCTAAAAAAAAGAAAAGATCTGGTCTAGATTTCTAAGATCCCTTTCCCAACTTTAATGGGGCAACCAATTATTTTCTTCAAAATTTACATCTCTTCATAGTTTTGCCCTATTTGGTATGCAAGTACTCAAAGGAATATAGCACAAGTTCCTGATTTTTTCTCAGTTTTCTATTTTTCTCATGTTTTCTTCATTTTTTTTTTTAACTTGCCCCTGTGTTTTGTCAAAGGCAGACAATCTACTCATTCATTTCTGAGCCTCATTTCCAAGGGGGCAGAGACATAATGGTCATCATTCAAGTAATCAGAAAACAATCCATCAACAAACATTTACTCTGCACTAATAAGCCAGGTTCTATGCTAGGTACTGGGTACATAAACAAAAAGAATAGAACCCCCTCCCCTCAGAGAGCTTACACAGTCAGGAAAGACAGAGCTAAGCAATGTTTTGTTTAAAAAAGAAGAACTGGGGGAATACTCTGGACAATTAGTCTTCACATATGTTAAGCACTGTCTTGAAGAAGACTTGTCTTTATTTTTTTTCCTCTACAAGAACTGAGAATTGGAAATTGGAAAAAGTTATTTTAAAAAAGCTCAATGCTGAGCAAATAAAGCAGCCCCAACCACAATGGAAGGGACCATCTCATGAAGCCAGGAGCTCTGGAGTACTGGCCACAGTAAAATACTTCTAATGGGGCTGGATACTCACTGGTCAGGGTGTTACAGAAGGGATCCCTGTATTAAGGTCTTTAATGGGATCTTATCACAGTTATCACCTTTTGCCTTATATTTTATCACTCATATATGCTCATAATTTACCTTACCTATGAGATTCTTGATCTCCTTTCATTTTCTCTACTTTTGATAGCATGTCATCAACTTTAAATGTTTTCCTGTAAGAAACAGAAATTAAGTTAATGCTTCTCAATTAAGAAAAATAAGAAGTGAATATATTTAATGGCCCTACAACAAAACAAGATGGAATCTTTGATTTTGACTCATCTGTTACTTTAATGAGATTAAACAGGGCTGGTCAAGTGTAACAATTGGTATGTCTTTTCTTCAACAGAATGTATATAATGGTAAAACAAGCATATGGAAATAATCACTAATACTTGGGGACTATATAAAACCTTTCAATTTCTGCTAAAGTGATATTTAATGTAGATTTTGTAAAAAGCAAAACAATACATCTATTCCACATGTTAAATCAAAATACCTAGCAAAGATACAAATTCAACATATTCAATTTTTCTTATGGAAGAGTAGAAACTAAATTTTAAGTCAGATTAAAAGTTAGGTAACAGTCGTAAAACTGTTTTGAAGTCAATTTAATGTTCATACCAAAAGAAATTTTAGGAATTTAAAACTGATTTGTAAATCAATTTCATAAAAGGAGAAAAAAATCTTTTAAAACAAAGGTATAAAAGGTTGTGTTATTTAAATATAAAATCTTCAAAGCAATTAAAGCTTTAACAAGTTTTAAGAAAATCTTATGGTGATATCAAATAGACTTCAAAATGTAAAATAAAAATCTAAAGCTACATGTAATTTCATTTTTCAGAAATAATACTGCTAACAATTATTATATTCAAGACACTAATTCCTGACATTTAAGGGATTAACACATCTTTTCATAGTCTATCTGATATAAACATTTATTGTCATGCTTGCTGTTTGAAAAAATATCAGTAAAGAAATGTTAAGTGTAAATTCCTTGTAGTTTCTTACAGTCAGCAGTGACTGTAAGTCTAAGTGGAACAATTTTCCTTGCAGAGGCATAAGGCTATATATAATATACCATTAGTAACCTAAAGAAAACCTATTACCTTTAGCAGTAATCTAATTTTAATACAAATGCGTTATCAAATACATTGTATTTTACACAACCAACAGCAGTTCTATAAAAAGGAAAATACCACAAAAATATTTTCAATTTCTTGATTAGGAACTTTCCTAGTAAAATGTTTATATACAAATCAAAAGACTACACATCTTGCTGACAAGATTCATCATATTTAAGTTATGTTACGATAGCCTAAACCAGACAATACCTTCTTAAACTATTAAGAAACTATTAAGTGTACATTTTGTATATTATAATATACAAATTGTAAGATTTTTATAGGCTCAAAGTGGGAATAAAAGTTTTCATTTTCATACTCTAACTTTTTATTTTTATTCATCTCAATAGCTACACAGAATCCAGCAAAGCTACTCCAGTGTTTAAAGAGGGTCCTACACAACCTAAGAGGCCTATTATGAATTCATTTTTCTTGACATGACTTAATAAAAACATGCTTTCAATCACGTACTAGGTAGTCCCTTGGCATACCAATTAAAGCTTTAAACAATAGCAATGGTAACAAACTCTAAGGTCTTCATGTGCCCTAGCACGAACAGGTTGTATGTGGTTTAAATATGAAGTAGAACCAATTTTTTTTTGGGGGGGGGAAGAGGAGAGCTGCTTCATCCCATACATATTTTTGGTGAATAATAGTTATTTTTAATATATTAGTACTTAATATATTAGTCATGTTTTATGTGACCAATCACTTGCCTTACACTCATTTCCATAATAGCAAGACTTTTTTTCTTTGTATTATATCTAGTGTCTTGAACAGCATAGTAACAACTTATTAAATGTTTGCTGAAATTAATAATTATTTGCAAGGAGGTTTTCAAGTTTCTATGGAAACTTTAAAGACTAGAGTGGATAGCACCCTATAGTTAATATGAAATTCTGCCTGGTGATGCAAGGGGTAAATTAGTAACTCTACAAGTCCATTCCCCTCATTTCAATGCTATGAATCACAAGCCAAATGAAAACTGGTACAAACAATGCCATAAGAAAAATCAAATTTCCCTTCCATATCTATTTTAGGTGTTTTTAGTCTCTAAAAGGACTTCAAAAAGTAGGAAATAGTTTTTCTTTTTTTAATCTTTCAGGAACTTCTTAGAAAATCCATAAGCAATTCAGAATAAATTTAGTGAAATGATTGAAGAATGGTTAGCTAAGTGACACTATATTATCAAATATTGCAGTTCTGTTTAAAAAAATTTTTTAAGAATTCAAACAAAGCAAAGTCGAAACCACCAAAACTATTTAAAAAGGAGATGGCACAGAGGGGGCAGAACTCAGATGGACAAAGAAAATATGCGGGCATTTTGTCAATTCATTTTTAGTTATACTTTTGTTTATAGTGTGCTATAACCTAGAAAAGAAACCCTCTGATTATAGTGCTTTAGAAACACAAAAGAAAGCGTCTGCTTTTATAATTTTACTGAAAACAGTTAAGAGATAGAAACTGAGGCTGTAATTGAGGATGAGCCAATTTCCTCTACCAATATAGGGAGGTGTCATCTTTGCAACTAACATTCTCAGGGAACTGTCTAAAATAGTCTGGCCTGTAGGTGGAAAATATTTAACAGAATAAATAAAAATACAATATAAAATAACATTAATTTGTAGTTTTTTAAAGTAAATATACAGTACTGTTTCTATTTGAGTTTAACAGGAATAGTCTAGACCATCTGCCATGAGTTACAATTACTGCATTATGTCTGAAGTGGTACTTCCAAAACAGGTCTTCCAGCTCCAAGGCCCACTCTCTACTACCCCATGACTACCCTCAAACATAACAGTCTATTAAAATAACCAAATAATAAATGCTCGTTGAATAAAGGATTGAACTTATCCTTCAATCACCTTAGAAAGCTACATACTTATTTCAACAATGCAATCACCACTGGTTCAGAAAGTAGCTACAAAAATACTATTCTGAACAATAGTTATACATGCTGAAAAATCCAAAAGCAAACCCTATCCTACTGAAAAGAACAACATTCATACACTCGTTGGAATCTATAAATCAGGATATA
This sequence comes from Antechinus flavipes, assembly GCF_016432865.1. NCBI lineage: Eukaryota > Metazoa > Chordata > Mammalia > Dasyuromorphia > Dasyuridae > Antechinus > Antechinus flavipes. Next base: position 32,769,746 of record NC_067401.1, on the reverse strand, counting down.
TTGAAAAATTTGTCTCAGTATCTTAGTTACATTTTATATGTATAACATCCTCAATAATTTTTTTTTTTTGGGGGGGAGGAGTTGGATAGTGAGTCTAAGGGTAAATAATTTGCTCACGGTCAAATAATAATTGTTTGAGGCTAAATTTGAATTCAGATCCTTCTAACTCCAGAGCAGGTGCTCAATCTACTGTACCACCTAACTGATCCCCTCCCCCTCCCTAATAATTCACATTAATAATTCTCAGATAATAAAAGAGGGACAAGAATTAAATTTATTAAAAATAAAACTCTAAACTCTAAACTATGCTATCCAATACTGCAAACTATTTTCACATATTGATAAAACACAATCAATCCTACTCTTGAGAATAAGTAACATGATAAAAATTTATTACAATTAAGGGATGAATTAATTTGGAATTTACTTTTGATTTTTTGGGTGGATCAATTCTGTAAGACATAAATCTTATCCTTTATGGGTTTTATACTGAATATTTTGGACACCTTTTTTGTGGTCGTAAGAAAAACATGTAGAACAAGCTAATGAAAACAAAATAGGCTTTAATAATGATTTAAGTTATGGCAGACTAAACTGGGTAGAAATTGATTAAATCACTTATTTTGGCACCTAGAAAAATCTTTCATTACCCCTCAACTCAAAAACATATTCTAAATATCTATTTTGTATTTCAAGGCAAATACAAAATTTATAAATGAAACATGTTTCCTGGCCTCATGGAGCTTAATAAAGTTAAAAGTTAATAAAAACCCGAATAGTAACTTTATAGAACCTTCCTGGGCTTTAATTTTCTTAAAATATAAAAATGGGGGAAGAAGGCATTTGCATCAGATAGCCTGACATCACTTTCATTGCTAGACTTATAGTCTTACTGCTCTTTAAGGTGCAAGCATGAAGAATTTATTGTCTAGGGATACCAAAGGTTTCCAAAGAGATGGCATCTCTGGGAAGCTGTCAAGAGCAGATGGAAATCAACTGGCAAAGTTAAGAAAGGGTAAAGACACTGGCAACAACCAAGGCAGGACAGACCAGATCACATATTATAAAATTGCAGGTAATTTTGTTTGGCTAAAGTACAAAATTTGTGCAAAGATGTATGAGAAAAAAGCTGGAAAGATAAGGTTGTGCTATACTGTCATGTAATTTAAATGCCAGACTAAGGATTTTGTGTTTTACTTGACCAGCAGCAGTAGTCACTGAATGATTCTGAGTAGAGAAAAAACAAGATCAGACACATCTCTACTATGTATTCTCAGGAAGAACTTGGGAAAGCCAACAATTAACTGGAGTTTTTGCTTGAAATAGGCTGTCAAATAATATAATTGAGTACAAAAAAAACTTAATCTCTCTCAAACATCAACTAAGTCTCAGTGAGAATAAAAAACAAATTCCCATAACTGCTGAAAGTTCTAAAACACTTTTCACTAAAACATTAATTTAAATAATTAAAATTAAGTTTTGTTTTTATTTAAAATATTAAAATTTTTCAAGATCTAATTCCAAAACTGAATGTTTAAGATTATTTTCTAGTTCATGTATCTTATTTAATGACAACATGCCATAATTCTGAAGACAATGAAACCTAACTACACTTATACAAAAACCTGGCTTATTTTATGTTTTTAAGCATATTTGCCCATGATAAGGGGCACTAAATTTACTTGGCATATATAAGGCATGAAATGATAGATATTCTACCCAGACATTCGTACTCTAAAAGAGATGACTTAAATCTTTCTTTGTTCAGTAAGCCAAGTAGTGGAATAGGCAATTAATAATTACTTTGTTGTGTTCATATGCCCAAGACCATTCTACCGAGTACTGTAAATTCTGAAATTATAAAGTTTGGATATAACTACTTGCCCAAGGCAAGAATTTATGCCAGGTCAGAATGAAACAAAGCCAATTTTATTCATTTTCCTACCAGCATGCTTCTCTAGGGGAAAGCTAATCTGCTACAATACTTTACAAAAATAGATGACAGCACCTAAAAATATTTCATGACACATTTATCCAGTCACCCTCCCCCCACTTCAGTTTTCACAATGAAACTGTTTTTTAAGTTCAAATGCTTAGTTTTAAATAAGATTCATAAAATGTACCTTTTGACGTTTGTTCTGGAGTTTCGGTGAGACATGTAAGTAAGAGTTCTGTGCAAAAATATTGGCTATAAAAAAGTTTAAAAAATTGTTAAAATTAAATATAGATTAAGTACTAAGTAAAGATATTGATTAGTATTATCAAACACTTACCGCTATGAGATTTCGAGTACGAAGAAATCTATAGATCTGTGTTGGTTCTGCATAACAGAAGAAAAAATTCACATATCAAAACTGTCATCATGATTAAAAAATGATTATTTATCATGGAAATTCTACATAATATACTGAAATCTAAATCACATCTTAATGTTAACAAAAATCAGACTTATCTCCAATAATATCTTACTACAATGAGCATTAAAGACCTGTTGGCTAACATTGGTTAAAAGCAGTGAAGAGTACTTTCTGTACAATAAGTATTTGATCCAACTGACTCAATCTAAACATTACTGTTTCTAGCACTATGTCTATTAAGCCAACGTTTACTAAATAAATGTTTAAATCCTGCCTGTCAGCCTTTTACAAATACTGACAATGAAATTTACTCAATATTTAAAATACTTATTTTTAAGGAAACCCCTTATAAAACTAGAAAAACTTTAATGCTCAATTGATATACTGATAATTTTTTTTTAGATCTTTAATATTAATGTACTGTTCTGTAAGTTCTTTCTATCACAAAATCACAAAAATATATAAGACTTTTTTGGGGGGACAACTGACACTTACTTTACTACAAGCCCCTTCCACCCAATATTAGATATGTACCAATATATCATATATTGCTAGCCAGGGGGAAAAAATTTAAACTATTCTCCATCCATCCTAGATTTTCTCTAAAATTGGACAAAGTTATATTCATAATATAATTAAATTTCACATAAACTGTACATGGATTACAACAGAAATATTCAGTTGTGTCTGACTTTGTGATCCTGGTTGGGGTTTTCTTGAGAAAGATATTGGACTAGTTTGCCAATTCCTTCTTCAGCTCATCTTTACAGATGGGGAAATGGAGGAAAACAACTTTAAGTATCTTGCTCAGGTCACACAGCTGGTAAGTAAGTATCCGAAGCTGGATTTGAACTTAGGTCTTTCTAACTGCAGTCCATTTCACCTCCTAGTTGCCCACAAAGAAGTCCTATTTTGTGCAATTAGACCTACTTGTAATTAGCATGGGATTACCCTTTAGAGAGCAACATCTCAAAATTCAACAATAAACTCTGGGACAACTTGCTTTTCAGCGACACTCCGCAAAAAGAAAAATATGAAAATTATTTTTAACGTTTTCTTTATAGTAGTTAATACTTCCGATTAAGCTATTAAGTGGAAGGAGTAAATTAGAAAAAGTACAAACAGGTATTTATGTTTGTACTACCAGCATGCTTAATATCACTGCTTTAAAAGAGCTCATTATTTTCAATTATCAAGGCTCACCTGGCTTTGAAAGCAAATTAAACACAAGTGAGCATTGTTCTTACCAAGGGTAACATTCGACTAAAAATTTCAATTTTTTAAATAAGCCCCAATTCAAATTTCCACATAAGAGTAGAGAACCAGTATTCAATAAGGCAATTTTCTCTTTCCAAGAACAGCTCACATCCTGAACTTCAGATGCAGCATAAAACTTAAAAGACCAATATAGCAGAGATGCTAACTTATCTACATTTTTCTAAATTATAGTCATCTCAAACTACAGGATATGCAAAGGATGTAGCAAAAACTAGAACAACTCCATTACAGAACAATTCAGATTATTCACAATTCTGATGTTATTGGTTTTATTCTAATTATTGGAGAGGGATTTCCCTAGAGAAAACAAGCACCCCTAAAAAACCATTAAAAGCTGAAAATAGGCCAAGCAAACATCTTAAGAGGTTGTTACATTAATACAAGGCAGAGTTAGCTAAATTGCGGGCAATTTACTCACACGCCTGAGTTGTGTATCTATAAAAATCACAAATATTTTAAAAAGAATTGAAGATCAACGTGTGAAAATGCCAGGGATGATCAGCAGCAGCACTGCTACCACCATCCAAGCAGTAAAAACATCAACCCTGCCACAATTTGTGTTCGTTTCTGTCTTTCAAACTTTAGTCTTTTTTGTGCCCTGGAACCCACAGTTGAAATATTTGTTTGGGACTCTCGAACATGAGTAATTCCAGTCAAGCTGTAACCTGGGTGCGGGCTGTCCCGTGGCGGGGCCAGCCTCCCTCGTGCAGGGGGAAGAACCTGCCTCTCATTCAGCACACGAGGGGGGTGCGTACTGACCCAGACCCGGATCCCCACAAGTTCTCCTTACTCTGGGAATAAGGGGAGGGGGGGAGGGCGCCTTAGCCGGAAGAAAGACAAAGTCCCTTGTTCTAGAGGTAAGGGGTCCCTGGGTATACATTAAAGAGGGGAAGGAGGGAGTCGTTTAGTGTAGCGGGAAGGTATGAGGAGGGGGGGAGCTTAACAGGGAAGAAGCCCCTTCAGAGAAAGGAGGGGAGTCATTAAATGCAGGGGAGCAGACGGGCGGGATGAGATCTCTTAAGGGTCCCTCATTCTGGGGGGTTCCCTAGAGTAAAGGGAAGAGGTCTTTTTCTCAGAAGGGGAATCCCTCTGGGGAGGGGCTCCAAGGGGGTTTCTCAGTGGGGATGTAGTCCCTTGGTGTAGGTGATCCATTACACGGAGGAGGGAGTCTCTTGAGTTTGAGGGCACGAATAGGGGATCCCTTACTCAGGAGAAATCAGTCCCTGATGTAGGGGTAGAAGGGATTGAAGTCTCTTGGTACGAAAGAAGTCCCTGAATGTAATAAGGGAACCGGGTAGGGAGGACCTGAATGTAGGGGCCCGGGGAGGGAAGGGGTCCCTACTCCGCCCCCCAACCCCCGCGCACTCACTCTCGAAGGCCTGGAGGAAAAGCTCGTGGTCAGCCTGGACCTGCTCCATTTTCGGCTTCTTCACGGGGAGCACGGCGGCTCCCGCAGCCGCCGCCACGGCCGCGGAGGAGGCCGAGGAGGCCGAGTAGCCGCCCCCGCAGCCGCCGCCGCCACCGGCCTTGCCGCCTGAGGCCGTGGCCGCCACAGCCGCCGAAGCCCCGAAGCCGTGGCCGTGGCTGTGGCCCCCGCCGCCGCCGGAGCCGGCCGAGCCCGCGCTGGGCCCCGAGCCGCCCCCTCCCCCACCACCACCGCCGCCGTGCTTCTGAGGCGCCATGGCTGAGGACGCTGCTCCCGCCGCCGCCGCCGCGGGCCCCCCGCCGCCAGCTCCCCGCCGGGAGGGCGGGCCGCGGGGACGGGGACGGGGAAGCGCCGGCCCCAGCGACTGTCCGCCCGCCGCCCGCGCACGGGGGCAGGAAGGATTGAGAGAGGGGAGGAGAGGAGGAGAGGGAAGGGAAGGGAGGACCGGAGGAAGGAGAGGACAGGAGGGAAGGAAGGAAGGAGGGAGGACGGCGGGGGGGAGGGAGGGAAGGAAAAAAAATCAGCGCCCGCTCCGGCGAGCCCTACTCCGCTCCGGAGGCCCGCGCACCCGAGCCCGAGCCCGGCCTCGCACCGCCCCCCTCCGCCCGCAGCGCCGATTGGCCGCCGGGCGCGCGCGCCGCCCGCCTGCCCGCGCCCGTTGGCCCGCCGCGGCCTCGGCGCCTGTCACGCGGACGTGGGGGCCCTCGGGGGTGGGGGAAGCAGCAGCAGGAGAGGAAGGGGAGGGGTTGGTTGGCCGGTGCGCGCGGCCGCTCGCGGACCCGACCGCCTCTTTGAACTGAATTCGCGGGAAAATGAGGGGTCAGAGCGGCCTTCCCTCTCGGCCGCGGTGCATTGTGGGAGGGGACCCCAGCGCGAGCCGCGAGCCGCGAGCCGCGAGTCGCTAGCTCCGGACCGGCCCCTCTCTCTCTTCCCTCCCCCCGCCAGCCGGTCTTAGGCCGAGTCTGCGCTGCTCTGAGCCTGCGCACTGCCGAGGGGCGGGGCGGCCAGTGCCGGGAGTTAGGTGCCCGCACCTTAGGTCCTAACCCTCTGCCCCGAGCTTTGACAGCAGGGGGAGGGGCGCAGCTGGGTCCAAGGAGATGGCTGGGATGAGGAAGGAGAGCAGGCAGGAGCCGGACTGGCCAGCCCGGTGGCCCTAGCCAAGGTCCTTGGACCCGTCTGCCACGACCCCCTTGGGCCCTCCTTGTTGGAGCGGAGGGGAGGAAAGAGCTAGAGTTCCCTGGTCTCTGGCCCTAGCTCGCTTGAGAGCCTTGTCCGGATGAGCCCGTCAGAGCTTCATTTGCCGCCGTCATCCAGTATGGGAGTTGGGCCAGGCAAGGGACAGTGGTCTGGGGTGCATGAACTTGCTTTTTACACGATTTCGTTAGCTTCCACTCCTCCGGCTTCCCTTCTAACCCCACGTATTTATATTTATTCATCGCTCTGGGAAGGAGTCCATAGGTTTGGAGCCTGCCGGCCGCCCCCCCCCCCCACCCGAGAAAGGTGAATCCTTGCACTAGAGGACTGCCAGCTTCCAATCTGAGAGGCCGGAGTCATCAGGGAATCCCTCCTTGCGTAGATGGGATCCCCTTTCTCTACTCTCAGCCCCCACTTGCCTTCTGCTCCCCGACGTGCACTAGGATAACTAATGAGCCCCGTAATTTTACTCAGGGAATGGGGAGGGACCCAACGAGGCAGTCCCCTCCCCGCCATTCCCAGAGCACCCTTGCTATATTCAAATTGCAAGTCAGGTGTTGTAGGTCTCCAGGAATTTTGCTTTTCTTTGTAGTCCCAGCTCTTAGCACAGCATTTAGTACACAGTAAGTGCTAAATAAATGGTGACTGCTCGATGTTTTAAATTGAAGGAGTCAGGATCGTCTTAATTCTCGCCTAGCCCTTTTAACCCCAAGGCCCAGAGAAAGGAAATGACTTGCTCCACGGTTTCTCAGCTGCAGAATTCAGATCTTCCGACTCTGAGTTCTCTGCTTGTTTGAATGATCCGCTCTCCAAATTTTGATCTAGAAAGAGACTGGTTCAAGCCTCTTGTGACAGAGATGAGGGAATTGAATCCCTGATTGGAGAAGTGTTTTCCCAAGTCACAGAAATGGTCACAACCAGAACCGACATATGAAGCCTGAGTCTTCAGACTCAACGCGTTGGCTGCTTTCTGTTTCTTCACTTTTCCCTTGCCCCTGACTCATAGACATACAGGAAAGGACTTTTAACTGTAGTCACTAGGATTTGAGTTAGAGATCCTTTAATCTAAGTAAGGTCCCTCTGTTGAGAGAAGTTTTGACTTTTCTAGCAAAAGCAAAAGGAGACAACCAATCTTTTTGGCATGTTTTAAGATACAATTCTGCCCAGAAGCTGAGGGTGGGATGTTAGGGCGATGTCAAAGGGGCCCTTCCAGTCCAATTATTACATAATAGTAATTTAGGTAAGAGCCAATTACCTGATTCATTTCACTATCAGAAACTTGACCCTTAAACCATTGTTTTGAAAGTCCTGGCCAAGAGACAAACCTAGTAATATTTCCAATGATTGCAGAAGTGGTGTAAATTACAGTGGGGGGTGATTTTCACAGCCTGACAAAAGAACTTTTGGCTGTCCTTACAAAATTACTTCCTCCAAAAAGCAAGTTCTCCTTGTGAATGATGTTCAGCGTTATTTTCTTAGGAACATACCTATTGCATGAAATGAGATCTACCTGTACTGATTTACAAGCGCATTCCCAGGGTTTTGTCAAAGCCCGATTCAGAATGAATGATCTAACATTAAGTGTTCCCTCCTCAAACAAGTCTTTGGAATGCCTACCCACAATGATGTTTTGTTTTTTTTTTTAACTTTGAATTCCTCAAGAATCTATATATGAATGCTGTGGCCACCTTGCTACTTACATATTTATTACCTTAGAAGCCTTGTCTAATTGTTTCACTCTTTTAAACTATTTTCCACTCATAACTGGTAGGAGGACCCAGTTTTTCCTTTTGGTATCACTGACCAATATATGTATGCAGCAGGTATTAAAGAATTGTGAACTAAAACAATGAAATAGTACAATTAGAATAGAGTCATCCAAATCGTGAGTATATATTAGAGGGTTTTTGGATAAAAGATTTTAAAAAAATACAAGGTACCTTGCATTTTTATTGCATTTTAATGTTATTGAATTGCTTAGCCAACAAGCACACAAAAGGAAGAATTCTAAAGTACCAAAATTAAAAATGAAATAATACATTCAAATGACATGAACTTTTTGTATATTTTTGAAAAGCTTGATTTCTATTAGAAGATTTAGAGATGTAGAAACATTTAATTTGATTTGCTGCCTCAAATTATATTGTGTGTCTTCTTAAAAGTAATCCAATTTTGGAATGAAAAATCGGTAGGATTAAAGACTGTTCTTGACAAAAATTACCCATTTACCTTTCTATTTTTATTTTATTTTACAATGACTTGTTCCTTACCCTAAAAACAAGAATTTTGATTAAAAAAAAAATAAGACAAAGAATGCTAAATTGAAAGAAACAAAGTCTTCCTTTTAGAAAATTTAAAAATCGTATTTCAGATAAGGTCCCCAAAGAAAAATAATCCACCAAATTATCTTTGGGACCTAATTTCACTGCATGGGGGGAAAGGTCCAAATGAAAGTTGAGTTATTTTCATAATCTGTGGGAAATTATAGAATAGATTCAATAGTCCTGTTTGTAAGAGAACCAAAGATTTATAAGTCCTTAGAAAAATTCCTTTTTCTTCTAAAAGAAAGATAAAGGCAGAGAAATCATAGACTATACAATGTATATTACTAGACTTTTATAATTTCACACAATTTAGTATGTGTGTTTTTAGAGTTAACAAGATATAATAATAATGTAATGATACTTGGAGGAATTAAGGACTCCTGGGAAATGTAGTTACTTGACACCAATTATCTGAGGACAAAAGGCACCTGAGCTAGTTTAGAAATATGTAAACTTGAATTTTGATGCGATTTGCACCTGGAGTCTCTGATATTAAGTGCAATCTATACCAATTGGACAGATTTTTTTTTTATTTTAAATAGCATTGATGGAGAAAATCAAGGCTCTGGAACTAGAGAAAAGTGAGACTTAGTAAACTGTTGTCCTTATATACACACAACACAGAATTTCATACCATCAAAAAATAGGACTCTGGTAAAGAAGAGGGATAAAAGTTACATAGAAAATTCTGGTCTTGCTTATTCCTCCTTTGGTTATGAATTTTGTTTTAAAAATGTAGGTATTCCTCATGTAAACTTGACCACTTATCAAAAACATATTTTAATACATTTACTTAAAAAAAGAAAAAAAATTGTTAGAATTACAACAAATAAATGAATCATGTCAAAATAAACAATAACATTACTTTCAAAACCATATGTTCTAATTCTGGAGCCAGGATTCTGATTTTAAAACTACAATATTAGACTTCAATGAAAACTTTGCAGATGACATAATTACCAACTTGGTACCATTATTAGAAAAACAACTTGAAACAAATGCTTCATATTAGAATTTTTGCAACACTAGAACTGCAACTTTCATTTCCCATAATGTATAAATTACTTTAATGTTTTACTTAGTGTCCTATAAGCTAAGTCAATAGTGAATGGAATGTCAGAACTGAAAAATATCTTTAAAATCATCTAGTATATAACCCTTCCCATTCTTCCCCCATCCTCAGCATTGGGCAAATGATGAAAATGAAGATGAGAGAATATAGTCATTTAATATCAGGCAAAATTTCTGATCCCAGTTCAGTGCCCTTTCCAATAGATTGTATAGATAGATAAATATAGATATGTGGACAGATAGTTATATCTACATATAACATCTACATATATACCTATAAATATATATACATACATATCTATATTATAGAACTCTCATATTTCATGAAAAAAGAACATATAAATGTGTATATATAGTCATTTTGTCAATCCCATTTAGAGTCACTTATGCTCAATATTTTATTATTTAGAGCTGGTTCCTGGGGGAAACTTGCTGTCAACTCAATTCCATTTTTGAAAATTTATCTTTTTCACATTTGTTGTTCTTTATTTTTCATCTAAAATTATTAAAGTTGGAAAGAAAATTTAGAAATCAACTAAACTACAACCCCTAACATACAGATGAAAATATTGAGGCCTAGAGAAGCAAAATCACTCATACATTTTCCCCCCATTAAATTGCTTTTCTTTTATTTTAAACACTGACCCTTGTGACAACTTAATAATTACATAATTCCCAGTAAGGAGGCCACAAAACTCTGAGTTGTTTTAAGAGGTCCATAAACTTAGATTCATACCAAATATTGCCTTGTTGATTTTTAGGTTCCATAAAATATGCAGCATGAAAATATGCTTCCTATAGACTAACTAATAAACAGATTCCCTTCTGTAGATTGTCTCAAAATATGTGTATAACTATATATCTAATGTAGTTTTTTAATTAATAAAATGGGAATTTACTTAAAAGTTACTGAATTCATAGTAGCTTTTGTCATCGTGCATTTTCTCAAGTAGTACAGTTTTTCTTTTGGATGGTTCATGAAATTATTTAATGTCAAAATGGAATTTTTGTTTTTAAAAAGTTTGTTTGGAATTGCCCACAGTAAGGGCTGTAACATTCTTGATTTGCCTAGGTGTGTTGTGACTGAAAACTATTTGTGTGATTTAATAATAGTTTGAGAAATAATCCACCTTTTCTGTAGAATTCTGTATAAGAGGTTCTCTAGAAGGCAACTCTAGAATTAATAAAGTTATGTTTTTGATAGAGTAACTGCAGGCTTGTTTATTGCTTAGGGTAGTTAATATACCCTATACACGCCTAAGGAAAGTTCCTTCAGAACATTAAAAAAAAAATCCACAAATAAAAATACAATCGTAGAGCTCTATTTTCCGTCATATAGACACTGCAAATGAAAAGAAAGAGAGAGAGAGACAGACAGACAGACAGAGAGAAAAAGAGAGAGAGAGAGACAGACAAAGAGAGAGAAAGAGACAGACAGACAGACAAAGAGAGAGAAAGAGAGACAGACAGACAGACAGACAAAGAGAGAGAAAGAGAGAGAGACAGACAGACAAAGAGAGAGAAAGAGAGAGAGAGAGAGAACAATTTTCTCCATTTTAAAATAAATGAAGTGTTTAACACTTAACAGCCTAGGTCAAATTAGTCCACAGAACCAAACTAAAATTCACTCTCTTTTTCTGGAGGTAATCTTTGTAGTTCAGAAATTCCTTTAGGAAATAACTTCCAGCCACATTTCTAACTACCTATTTTCCCTCAAGTTCCAACTTGCTAAAAATTGGGAAAAAGAGAGAGAGAGAGAGAGAGAGAGAGAGAGAGAGAGAAAGAGAGAGAGAGAGAGAGAAAGAGAGAGAGAGAGAGAGAAAGAGAGAGAGAGAGAAAGAGAGAGAGAGAGAGAGAGAGAGAGAGAGAGAGAGAGAGAGAGAGAGAAGAGAGAGAGAAAGAGAGAGAGAGAGAGAGAGAGAACACTAGACTGGGAATCAGGAGAAGTGGGTTCTATTCCCAGTTTTTTAATGTTTCAGCAATATGATTTTAAGCAAATCCCTCAAATTTTCTACCTTAGTGTCACTGCCTATAGAATGAACTGTTTGGACTAGACCATTTCTAAGGTCCCCATTCTAACATTCTATGATTTTCTGAAAATAATATAATATGCTATCTTACATGCCAAAGTCAGGCTCTAGTTAAGCTATTCCTGCCATATAATATGCTTACTGCTTATACAAGGTTGCCTACATTTTTGGTCTCCAAATGAATAAAAGTTGGGAAATCAGATAATTTTTCAAGTATCCTCTCACTTTCAGTGAACCTGAATGCTAACCAAATGCTAACCAAAAAGTTAACATTTATGCTATTGTTAATATTACTACTATGCTATATTTTAGAAGCCTTTTATTTTCCAGGTATTTTTCCTAGAATCAGAGCACTCTTTTGCCTATAAAGTGTCAAAGATACAGTGATGTGTCTTTATTCTCTCCTCCTTTGCTACTCTCTATAGAATCCTTTTTTTCTGTTATGACAATAATGTTATTAGTTATATTATTATGTAATTGTATTGTAAAATTATAATGCTATAATATTAATTTGTATTATAATTATATTAATTAATGATGGAAAAATTGCTACTGATTATAGTTTCTTTTATATTAGGTGCCACCATCATCAGTTCAATTACCTGACATTATTTCATTGTTGTGTTTTCTTAAAGTTTATTTTTTTCAATCACCAAAAACTATCTTCTTTTCCTCCCACATCCCTCCCCTAATTTAGACAGAAAGAAAAATTTTATAAATATGTATAGTCAAGAAAAAAAAAAAGTTTCCACATTGGCCATGTCCAAAAAATATGTCTTATTCTATTATCTGAGTCTTTCACTTCTCTGTTGGGAGATGAGTAGCATGTTTCATCATGAATCCTCTAGAAACTTGGGTGCTCATTATGCTGATTAGAGCTTGTAAGTCTTTCAAAATTGTATTTACAATATTGTCATTGCATAAATTGTTTTCCAAGTTCTGCTCACTTCACTATGTATCTGGGCATACAAGTCATCCTAGCTTTTTGTGAAACTATCCCCTTAATGATTTCTTATAGCATAATAGTATTCCATTACATTTATATACCACAATTTTTGAACCATTCCCCAATTGATAGGTATGTCCTCAGTTTCTGATTCTTTGCCTCCACAGAAAGGGCTATAAATATTTTTGTACATCCTTATTTAGGGTTTGTTTTGCTTAGATCTATTTCCTTAATCGACCCTCTCTCTAATTATCCTTTTTTCTTTTCTTTCCTTCTCCTCTGATTTCTCTACTGAATGAAGTATATTTCTGTAGCCAATTCTAGATGTACATTCTTCTCTCCTTTGATCATTTCAGATGACTCTGAGGAACCTAGATTCTACTTCAAGGTTGTGAGTCTCTACTCTAAGTGCGCTGATGCTTTGGGCAATATCACTCTCAAAAACAGTTAGCAACATCAACATCATTGAGACAGGGCTAGAATAGGGCTAAGATAAGCAAGAAGTTATGACAGGGACCAAGGCAACAACTTATTACAGATGGAATTGAGTAAAAAGGGGGAAAGGGGCCAAAAGCGTAAAATCAATTCTTCCGTGGAATCTCAGGTAGATCAAAGAATTATACTAGAGGGATAATAGAGGAGCAGTCCTGATTCAACGCAGCATTATTCATATCAGAGACAGGCAGATTGAAGTGAGATGCTAAAGGGGGCATGCAGAGGCAAGGATCAAAGTACAGACAGGTGAGATTCCTTTCCTGGAAGAGGTAAATAGCTTGAGGCTGTGTAATCTAAAAGCAGGTACTGAAGTTCCAGCAGAGAGAGTTTTCAAAGGAAATAATGTAAGAGATGCTGAAGGTCAGAGCAGTAACTCGCTAAAGGACACACTGGCAAGTACCATTCAAAGGATATGATTAGTTTTCTTTTTTTTTAAATGATAAAATCCTTTTATTTATTAATATTTTACTCCATAAAATAAAATATACATGTGTTTAAAAAGAAACATATGTTGTTGGGCTTTTGGGGTTTTTTGGTTTTCAGTTTTGGTCAATCAACAACCATTAATCATAGCCTTTAAAAATTGCAAGTAATGTGTCTATTGCTGTTTAACTTGGCAAGTTAAGATGTGTTGTTGAGAGACAACTTGTCTCAAGTAATTTATGATTCTGGACTTCTATTTTGCATTGCCTCGAAATGGTTCTATTTCAGCTCTCCTCTTCTTAATTCCTTATATCTTTGAAAACAATTCTGTGAGTAACCATGTGAGGCATCAAGTCATGAGATCCCTTCAGGTTTTCATTGTCCTACTCACCCACCATTATGGCAGAATGTAACCTAACATTACTTTGTCATTTCATTGGTCCCTCTGGAAAGCATTCCTCTGGCATTTCTCTTCATTTGAATCTATTATTCCTGTCTATTCCCCTGTTAGCCTAGTTCTAGATTATGACTAGTTTTCAAAAGAATGGCAAACATCTAGGGGAAAGGATGGGGGAAAGAGGAGGGAAAAATTGGAACACAAGGTTTTGCAAGGGTCAATATTGAAAAATTATCCTTGCATATGTTTTGAAAATTTAAAAGCTTCAATTAAAAAAATGGCAAATCATAAATAGCTATTTGATTTGTGTAAAGAAGTTGGACTGGGGGCTGGGGGGACAGCTAGGTTGTTCAGTGGATAGAGCACCAGCCCTAAAGTTAGGAGGACCTGAATTCAAATCTGACCTCAGACACTTAACACTGCCTAGCTTTGTGACCTGGGGCAAGTCACTTAGCCCCAATTGCAGAAGAAGAAGAAGAAGAAGAAGGAGGAGGAGGAGGAGGAGGAGGAGGAAGAGGAGGAGGAGGAGGAGGAGGACTAGGGGAATGACTTATCATACTCAAGAATTCATCTGTAAACTTGATAAGAGTATGTCATATTGGAAGTTGGACAAAAATTCTTCATGAGAAACAGAGAACTCTTTTTTTAAAGTTTGTTATTTTTTAATATAGATAGATAGACAGATATAGATATACATACTATCTTTCAAAGTAATGGAATTAATTCCTAAGTACTAAATAATATTTAAAGTTTCCTTCTTATCACAACAGTAGGAATTCTTAAACTAGTGTTTGTGAATTGATTTATTAAAGCATTTTGGTAATGATGTCAGTATGATTGGTTTTCTTTGCAATTCTATATTTTTATTTTATGCATTTGAAATATTATTCTGAGAAAAAGTCCATGGTTTTCACCAAACTTCCAAAAAAAGATTCATGATACAAAAAAATCATTAAGAAGTTCTACTCTAGAAAGGTACATATTATCTGATATTTTACTTTGTTATCTAACTATGCAATTAAAACTTTATACATTTATGTACATATATGCATATATATAGTTCATTTCTCCATGAGTAAAAATCTTTATGGAAATGTACACTTTTACTTTCTTCTGATCTATAATTTTCTCCTAAAAAGAACTGACTGAATATACTTTTCATATAACCAGATTTCAATAAATGGACAAACATTAATTGTTCATGGTTTAAAAGAGCTAATACAATAAAAATGATAATTCTTCCTAAATTAATCTAGTTATTCAATGTTATCCTAACAAAATTACAAAAAAATTTTTTTATTAAGCTAGAAAAAATAATAAAATTCATTTGGAAGAACAAAATATCAAGAATAACAAAGAATTAATGGTAAAAAATGTAAAAGAAGGAGCTTTAACAATACCAGATGTTAAGCTATATTTTACAACAGTAATTACCAAAATTACCAGAATGGAATAAGCATACAATGTACAGTAGTAAATGATTATAATAAATTTGCATTGACAAATGTAAATATTTAAGCTTGTTGGAAGAAGTATACACTATTTGATAAAAAGTTGTTGGGAAACCTTTAAAGCAACCAGGTGGAAATTGGGTATAGACCAATATTTTACACTATTTACCAAGGTAAGGTCAGAATGGATACATGACGTAGATATAAAGGGAGCTATCATAAGAAACCTAGAAGAACATGGAATAAATTATCTATTAAACTTATGAATAAGAAAATAATTTATGAATAAAGAAGGAAACAGAGAACTTTTAAGTGATTTTTTGGTTTAAATTATTAGTGACATTTCTCCTGACCTCTGTGGACAAGTTTGCACCACTCACGGACGCTCACTTTTGATCACTTTCTATTCACCTTTTGTGCAGTGAGATTTCTCTTTTGCAGCACAAGGATATGGCATGGGAGACATACTTGTATATAGTCAGAGATGAAATAAAAAGAATCTTGTTTTCTGAACTCCAATATTCTTTGTAGAAAAAAAGGGATTCCAAATTACTATAAGGTGACTTTACAGCAAAGAAAGGAAACTTTTCAGGCAGCATCAACTTGGAGAGCTGCTTCCTAGGAAACTCCAAGTTCAAGAGTTGCCAAGTTTAAATGGCATCTTCTTGAGAGAAAAGATTCTCTGATATATCCTGCTCTGGACATCCCTAGGACACAACATTTACAGATCTACTTGCCATAAAGCTTGCCTTCCAGGCATCCCTGGAACCAACACTGCAGACTTACAGTCTCTGGTCATGAGATCCTAGACAGCCCTGGAAACACACCACTAACAGGCTTGTTTCTGGAAATGCTGGACTGCCATAACACTGAGACAATACCACCAGAGAGAAGGCTTCAAGATCTCCTGGCCCCATAATTCCTAGAGTAGTTGAGGATTGTGTTCAAACTTCAAGGTCCAACTACCCCTTTCCCAAACTCCAAGAGCCATATACAGAATATGAGGACTTTGTGTCAAGATTTAAGAGCTGTGCTAAGACCTTGAACCTTCTAATCACATATCTTTATATTAGTATTGTTCTTCCCATTCCTTGATGCTCTGCCCACCCAATGGTTAGCTAGTTCTCAGACCTCCCCCAATTGCTGTCCCAATGATCCTCAACCTCTGATTGCCAAAGAGTGAACACCTTTCTCCAATATCTTCTGTCTACTCCCAGGATCCTAGTCTCTTTAATCCTACTCTTTATCAGTGTCCCAGTTGACATTTTTCTGCTAATTTATTATGCTTGTGGAATTCTCACTCCATAATTCACATATTTCTTTTCATTTTAGACCTCTTCCTCTCAAGCTCTTTCCACTTTCTGGCACTCACTTAGATCTGGCTCCATCTAAGTGATGCTGCATCTCTGGCTATCCTTTCCAGTGCTCCTTGTTTCTTTAATCTTTCCCCTTCCCCATAGTCCCATACAGACCAGAATATTCATTGCCACTTTTTATACTCTTTAATACTGTCATCACTTGACAACTATTTTGTGATATTCATTCTAAACAAATTTATCACTCAATCCAGATCCTGATGTCTGTGATTAGCAGAATTCTCACATCATTCTTGCCTCCTCTATAGCCTTCAAACTTTCCCAATCTTTTGACTCCTTTCCTGTAGCCTACAAACAAGTCCATCTCTCTCATTCTTCGAAAACCCTCACCATAGTTTTTTAGTCGATTCCCTAGGATCCTATAAATATAACATCATGCTTGTTGATAGTTTTAGATAGCAGAATCTATCTTCTTGAAATCTCTGCATCATTTAATATTGCTCTACTCTCCCCTCCTTTTCAAGGCACTCTACCCTGGTTTTCCTCCTTTCAGCTTAACTATTTCTTCTTTGTCTCTGTTGCTAGATCATCATCCATATCAAACTCACTAACTTTGAGTGTCCCTCTAAGGCTCTGTGTTGGGCTCTCTTCTTTTTTCCTCTATTCTTTCAGTTGGTGATCTCATCGTTCTCATAGGTTCAATTATTCTATACAAATGATTCCTACAGTGACATGTCCAGGACTAGTTTCTTTCCTGAAATCCTCTTCTGTATTACTATTGGACATTTTGACTTCTAGATCTCTCTGAAAGAGAATCTGTCTTCTCCTCCTGAACTCACTCTTCTTCACGTTAAAATATGAGCTCTTTGAATGCAGTAACTATCATACTTTTCTATTTGTATCCTCACCCCTTAGCATAGTGCTTGGTACATAGGAAGAACTTAATAAGTGCTTCCTATATTTATGTAACATGAACTTCCTGCTTTCACTGTCAAGGACACCATCATTCATCCAGTTACCCAGGTTGATGATCTCAGTGTCATCCTCAACCCCTTAGTCTCCCTTATCCTACATATCCAATCAGAAATCTTGTCATTTCTATTTCTGCTACATTTTTTTTCCTCTGTACTCACAAAGACACCGCCCTAATTCACACTCTTGTCACTTTTTTCCTGGACTTCTGCACAGAGATGACACAGTGGATAGAACAGGAGGCAAAGAATCAGGAAGACCTTAGTTCAGGTATGGACTCAAATACTTATCTGGGTAAGTCACTTAACCCCCATTTACTTCAGTTTCTTCATGATTGATTGTCCCCATGCCTAGAATGTTTTCTCTATTTTATCTCTACCTCTTAGAATCCTTGCTTTCCTTCAGATTCAGCCTATGTCCTGCAGGAACCTGCTCCTGGTCCTTCCTTCCCCTTGACACTAACTTCTATTGCCTTCATCTTTAAGGTAAATTTGTATCAACCTTGTATATACTTATACATATCCATATTGACTTTCCCATTAGAATATAAGCTTCTTCTTTTTTTAAAATTTTATAATAACTTTTTACTGACAGAACCCATGCCAGGGTAATTTTTTACAACATTATCTCTTGCACTCACTTCTGTTCCGATTTTTCCCCTCCCTCCCTTCACCCCCTCCCCTAGATGGCAAGCAGTCCTATATATGTTAAATATGTTGCAGTATATCCTAGATACAATATATGTTTGCAGAACCAAACAGTTCTCTTGTTGCACAGGAAGAATTGGATTCAGAAGGTAAAAATAACCCGGGAAGAAAAACAAAAATGCAAACAGTTTACATTCATCTCCCAGTGTGCTTTCTTTGGATGTAGCTGCTTCTGTCCATCATTTATCAATTGAAACAGAGTTAGGTCTCTTTGTCAAAGAAATCCATTTCCATCAGAATACATCTTCATACAATATCGTTGTTGAAGTGTATAATGATCTCCTGGTTCTGCTCATTTCACTTAACATCAGTTCATGTAAGTCTTTCCAAGCCTCTCTTTTTCATCCTGCTGGTCATTTCTTACAGAACAATAATATTCATAACATTCATATACCACAATTTACCCAGCCATTCTCCAATTGATGGGCACCCATTCAAGAATATAAGCTTCTTAAAGGCAAGATCTGTTTTGCTTTTGACTTTGTATCCCTAGTGTTTAGCAGAGTACTTAGCACAGAGTAGTTTCTTTATAAATGCTACCTGATTGGTTAATTGACCAAAGGAAATAAATTGTTCCCATGTAAAGCCTCCGCTCATTTTAAAGATTCAGCAGAATCTGAAACAGAAAGGCAGTATAGATTATAGCAAATTAGCATCTAGCAGAGCAGCTTCCAGATCTTAATAGCAGAGCATTATCAGAAATTATAAACCAAGGTCAGCAAGCAGAGCATGAAGACATTGGCAAATCTGTAGTTTCAGGGGTGTGAGTTGTCCCTCAGTAAACAGGCTTTGATCACACTTATTCCTAATCTTCATATGCCTCTCCCATGTTTATCCTAAGGATTTCTTATGTGAAAATGAACCCCAAGTTTATGAGAGAGATATTTTGTTGCTACTTTTCTAATAAGCCATTTTACTAAGTTTACCTTGCTAATTTATGTTTTCTGGCTGATTATTAAAAGTAAACACATCAATAGGAGCTTGTGAACTAGAGTTTTAGGAAATATGGTTCCAGAGAGTACTTGGAATCTGGCATAACCATTCTATAGAACTTATCCTGCAAGAGGATGCTTTTTATATATATAAAGATGCTTTATTTGAAAACCTGCTTAATATCACTCGTTAGGAAGAGAAATCCTAATTAAAACAGGATTTTAATTTTAATTTTAAAAAATAAAAAATTTTCACCTCACACTCTACAAAAATGGCAAAATTATTCAAGTACTCATAATTGCAATTCATCCATAACTGCCATTTTGTTCACTTCTCATTTGTGTTCTCCCAGAAATTTTGTCACAGAGTTATCCCATTTTGGGGGTCTGATTTACTTTCTCCTGGCTTTGCAAAAAAAACCTCAAAAACAACCTCCCCCCAAAAACAAACAAACAAGAAAACCAGTGATGCACTAAGGTTGGCATTCAATGTAAATGGAACTGCAGGTCTGTCAGTCAATAAACATTATTAATTCCTTGTGATTTGTCTTCTTATCCAGGGTTATAAAACAAGTTTGTGGTAGAGAAACTATGTCAAACAGCTACATTGAATCAATTTGAACAGAAGGAAAAAGCTGACAAAAAAATCTTATGTTTTAGAATATCAGAATACCTCTCCCCATCCCAACCTATCAGGTCTCATCAAGATGCCTCTGCCCATCTCAGGAGTGCCTCCCCCTATTATATTATCCCCCTCTCCAGTGGTTCATCCCACCCTGTCAGAGTCCCGTTCCAGCTCTCAGCACCCTGACTCCGCCCCTGCCTTAGTCCACCCCCTGAGTCTGAGCCATGTGTATATATGTCATTGAGAACTCACATTGTTTGCTGGATTCTTGGAGACGATAGTCTCACCCTGGGACCAAACCATGGATCCATTTGGTCCCAGTAAATTTCTCCCTTTTAAATAAATTATTAAATAGTCTCTAATCGCTATCTTGCCTCAGTTTCTCCGGCATTACACATCTAAGGCAATTCCAAAAGACTCATGATGGAAAATGCTATCCACATCTAAAGAAAGAACTATGGAGTCCAAATGCAGATCAAAGCATACTATTTTCACTTTTTTTGTTTGCTTGTTTTTTCATTCTCATGTTTTTTTTTTTTTTCTTTTTTCTGATTCTCCTTTGTGTGAAAAGATGTTCAAAATAATTGTTCGTGCATAACCTATCAGATTGCTTGACATCTTGGGGAGTGGGAAAGGAGTGAGGGAAGGAGAAAAAATGGAAATCAAAATCTTAGAAAATGTTAAAAACTATATTTACATATAATTGGAAAAAAGTTAAAAAATTAGGTTGGGAGAAAATATGACTTTGAGCAACTAAATCATTTTAACTATTATAGATACATAAATTATTATTTTTTTTGTTTTTTTTATTTTTTTATTTTTATTTTTTAATTTTTATTTAATAATTACTTTATATTGACACTCGTTTCTGTTCCGATTTTTTTTTTCCCTCCCTCCCTCCACCCCCTCCCCTAGATGGCAAGCAGTCCTTTATATGTTGGATATGTTGCAGTATATCCTAGATACAATATATGTTTGCAGAACCGAACAGTTCTCTTGTTTCATAGGGAGAATTGGATTTAGAAGGTAGAAATAACCCGGGAAGAAAAACCAAAATGCAGATAGTTCACATTCGTTTCCCAGTGTTCTTTCTTTGGGTGTAGCTGCTTTTGTCCGTCATTTATCAATTGAAACTCAAGTCTCTTTGTCAAAGAAATCCACTTCCATCAAAATATGTCCTCATACAATATCGTTGTCGAAGTGTATAATGATCTCCTGGTTCTGCTCATTTCACTCAGCATCAGTTCATGTAAGTCTCGCCAGTCCTCTCTGTATTCATCCTGCTGGTCATTCCTTACAGAACAATAATATTCCATAACATTCATATACCACAATTTACCCAGCCATTCTCCAATTGATGGGCATCCATTCATTTTCCAGTTTCTAGCCACTACAAACAGGGCTGCTACAAACATTTTGGCACATACAGGTCCCTTTCCCTTCTTTAGTATTTCTTTGGGATATAAGCCCAATAGAAACACTGCTGGGTCAAAGGGTATGCACAATTTGATAATTTTTTGGGCATAATTCCAGCTTGCTCTCCAGAATGGTTGGATTCGTTCACAACTCCACCAACAATGCATTAGTGTCCCAGTTTTCCCGCATCCCCTCCAACATTCATCATTATTTTTTCCTGTCATCTTAGCCAATCTGACAGGTGTGTAGTGGTATCTCAGAGTTGTCTTAATTTGCATTTCTCTGATCAATAATGATTTGGAACACTCTTTCATATGAGTGGTAATAGTTTCAATTTCATCCTCTGAAAATTGTCTGTTCATATCCTTTGACCATTTATCAATTGGAGAATGGCTTGATTTCTTATAAATTTGAGTCAGTTCTCTATATATTTTGGAAATGAGGCCTTTATCAGAACCTTTAACTGTGAAAATGTTTTCCCAGTTTGTTGCTTCCCTTCTAATCTTGTTTGCATTAGTTTTATTTGTACAAAGGCTTTTTAATTTGATGTAATCGAAATTTTCTATTTTGTGATCAGTAATGGTCTCTAGTTCATCTTTGGTCACAAATTTATAGATACATAAATTAAAAATAAAGGTCATATGAAGAAAAATGCTGAAAAATCTTCCAGTGTGACAAAAGAAAACTTTTGGCTTACCTGAAGGAAAGTAGTGTGAGAGAAGACTAGAAATTTACATTGTTTCTCTAAGGTGAGGATTTTACTTCTATGGGTTTGGTCTTTATTTGGAAGACAATAGGGAGCCATTGACAATTTCAGACCAGTAAGTAGAGACTAGATAAGAATTAATGGAGGCCCTGAATTATACTAGTGGCAGAAGAAAAGTTGTGAGAGGTCTTGCTGGGATAGATGATGGACTTGATGAATTAAAAAGGAAAGAAAACCTGAAAGATGATTGACATTATGAGCATAGAAAACTGAGACTAATAATAACTTGCATCTACAGGGTGCTTTAAGGATTGAAAATGGCTTTGCAAATATCTCATTTTATCCTTACAACAATCCTGGGAGATAGGTACTATTATTATCCCCTTTTGACAGAGGAAGAAACTGAGGCAAACAGAAGGC
Source organism: Antechinus flavipes (assembly GCF_016432865.1). NCBI lineage: Eukaryota > Metazoa > Chordata > Mammalia > Dasyuromorphia > Dasyuridae > Antechinus > Antechinus flavipes. The sequence goes on along the minus strand of NC_067401.1, from coordinate 32,747,260 downwards.
AAGCCACGCCATTGAAAGAAATAGGGAAATTAGGAAAAGGAGTTGTATTTAAGGGAAGATAATGATTTGGATTTTAAATGTGTTGTACTAGGAGTGCCAATAAAAGAAGAAGAAACAAGGAGTCTGAACTTGAGAGAAAAGTCATTTCTTTGGTCATTGCTTTTAATTCTGCTGTCTGGGATCCTAATACAAATCTTTAGGCCTTTTCCATTCCACAAACTTAGAAACTCTCCCTCTTTTACTTCTACTGCTGACTTTTCTGGCTTCTAAAGGAATAATAATTTATTACGCTGGTCAAAAACAATTATTATGCTGTTTAAATCCAACCTTATGTGATTAAAGGTTGTCTACACCAAAAAATCTGACCCCAAGAACTCTCTAGGAATGCTTAAAATGATTATGAGGTATTTGGGATTTCCCCAGGTCTTGGATCCACCCAAAGCATTGTTTTGAGTTTCTATAACCAGTACTTGCAATGGATCTTATCCTTGCTGTCCTATCCTATTATGATTTGGCTTCAATTAATTTTATTGAATGTTTATAGTAAAACGTCTATCTTGATACATTTCTCTACAGGTGAGGGTTGTGAGGGTATTAAAAAAAAAAAAAAAAAAAAAAGGCAAAAGAAACTTCCTGTTCTCAAGTAGCTTACAATTTAGAGGGAGAGAAAATATATAAACAAATATATAAAAAGCAAGCTATATACAAGATAACAAAATGATTAACAAAGAGAAGGTACTAAAATTAAAAGGGATTAAGGAAAGCTTTGAGCAAAGAATAGGATTTTATTTGGGATTTAAATGAGTGTTGTTCCCAAGAACAAATCCCAAAAAGTCTAAAATAGTTTTAGAAAGAAATTCATTAGATCATTCTGTAGAGCAGGGCTTCTTAAACCTTTTCTATTCACAATTCTTTTTTTTTTTTTCATTACCTTCTTTTCTTTAAAAAAAAAAAAAAAACATCGAATATTAGAGGGGATGTGGGAAAACTGGGACATTGATGCATTGTTGTTGGAGTTGTGAACGAACCCAACCATTCTGGAGAGCAATCTGGAATTATGCCCAAAAAGTTATCAAACTCTGTATACCCTTTGATCCAGCAGTGCTACTACTGGGCTTATACCCCAAAGAGAGAGTAGAGAAGGGAAAGGGACCTGTATGTGCAAGAATGTTTGTGGCAGCCCTGTTTGTAGTGGCTAGAAACTGGAAATTGAATGGATGCCCATCAATTGGAGAATGGCTGGGTAAATTGTGGTATATGAATGTTATGGAATAGTATTCTGTAAGAAATGACCAGCAGGATGAATACAGAGAGACTTGTTGAGACTTGCATGAACTGATGCTGAGTGAAATGAGCAGAACCAGGAGATCATTATACACTTCAACAACAATACTGTATGAGGATGTATTCTGATGGAAGTGGATTTCTTCGACAAAGAGACCTAACTGAGTTTCAATTGATAAATGATGGACAGAAGCAGCTACACCCAAAGAAAGAACACTAGGAAATGAATGTAAACTGTTTGCATTTTGGTTTTTCTTCCCGGGTTATTTCTACCTTCTGAATCCAATTCTCCCTGTGCAACAAGAGAACTGTTTGGTTCTGCATACATATATTGTATCTAGGATATACTGTGACATATTTAACATGTATAGGACTGCTTGCCATCCGGGGGAGGGGGTGGAGAGAGGGAGGGGAAAAGTCGGAACAGAAGTGAGTGCAGGGATAATGTTGTAAAAAATTACCCAGGCATGGGTTCTATCAATAAAAAGTTATAATTAAAAATAAATAAATAAATAAATATCCTACAATTATGAAAACAAAAAAAAATTATCTTAATAGTGTATTATTTCTTCAATTACATGTAAATATGGTTTGCCTATTCATTTTTTTTTAGTAATACCTTTCCACTTTTCAAAATACATGCAAAGATAGCCTTCAACATTCACTCCTGCAAAACCCTGTGTTGCACACTTTTCTCCCCCTTCCAATTTTCTCCTCCAGACAGCAAACAATTCAATATAGGTCAACTCTTCCAAACATATCTCCACCCTTATCATGCTGTACAAGAAAAACTATATCAAAAAAGAAAAAAAAAATTAGAGGAAAAAAACCAATCAAGCAAACAAAGGCAAAAATAACATGTTCATAATCCCTTTTCACCCAAGAAATTTTTTACATACTCCTAGGTACACAAGGTATACAAATCAAACACTTTCTGAGAATAAATTATAATTTCATAACCCTATATTCAGTTAATGACTCCATAAGTGGTTAAGATCCATAGTTGAAGAAACTTTGCTGTAGAAGAAACTTTTATCCAGGCTCTTAAAGGTTTATATTATATAGGATTTAGAAAAGAGGGACTCTATACAAGTCACTCCTATTTTGCTTATGTCTTTCTTAATTCAAACCAAAGTGACCTTAGATTTTTTTGGCTGCCACTTCATCCTGAGTTATGTTGGGTTTGTAGTTCATGGAAACCTCCAATCTTTTTCTAAAAAGATGTTATTAGCCATACTTTCCCTATTCCATACTTGTGCAATTGATTTTTTTAACCTGAGTGTAAAAGTTCAAATTGATTCCTATTGAAAATCATTATCATTTTCTGCATCTGTTTGCCATTTAATTGTATTATCTTCGAGTCAATCTCTGTATCATAGACTAAATTGTATTTACACCATTCTTCTTATCTATAAATTTAGTAATCCTGTCAAAAAAAAAGGAAATTAAGTTAGTTTATCATGCCTTATTCTTAAAACTATGCTAGCTCTTGATATTTCCTACTTCTTTTTCTACATGTTCATTAATTACTTCTTTAAAGACTCACTCAAGATTTTCTCTAGGAATCAAAATTAAGCTCACTAGCCTGTAGTTCATAAGTTTTGTTTTAGTTATTTACTCTTTTCTGCTGTTGTAGTACCATGTCTGGTTTCCATTGTTATGCCACAGTTTTCTTTAACTGTCCTGACTCAGTTTCCCTGTCTCAGTTACCTTAACTGTTCTGTCTCTGACCCAGTAAAACTAAGGATTATTCGCTCTCGGGTTATAAATTAGCAAGATAAAGAGTAGATCTCCTGATTCTTTTAGGGATTTACAATATTCCTTTGGAATATTCCAGGATCAACCCATGATATCTTTACTTCTTTGTCTCTGGAATTTTTAGGTTTTATGGCTTCCCCTCCCTGATAAAAAAACTTTCCCTCCCTTTCTCTTCTTTGTCTCCAAAAAGGTATTTAAGAAGTTGGGGTTCTTCCATTCAGGGCTGGAGAATGGCATCTGGCAGTTGTATGCTGGACGCTGGATTCTTTGGGTCCTCCAGCCCTGGGACCAATATGGATTCCTTGGTCCCAGTATACTTATCTCTGTCTGACTGGATAATCTGAGACGAGAGTCCTGTCCAGTCAATCTTACTCTCCCATTAATAAAATAATAAAAACTCTCTAATCTCTCTCCTGCCTCAGTTTCTCCGGCATTACACCATGATCTTTCAGATATTACTAATAGTGGTTCAGTTATCAGATTCACAAAGAACTAGTGTTTTCAGTCAGACCTGATTCAAGCTGATCCATGATTCAGGCTTGACATTAAAATGAAAACAGACCCTAAAATCATAGACCACAGAACATTTAACAAAAGGAAATTTACTCAACAGTAATATAATAAAAATGTTCAGCAAAAATATAGCATTCATTCATTGATTTGCGTGCAGCATTTGCTTTTGTCGTAGCAAACCTGGTTGGAAAACCATGTCTCCTGGATCAATTGGGTCATGAGGAAAGTTTCGTTGCCTTTTTCAGGGAAAAATTATCCTTAGTCTATGTGATCTATTTGACCTACCACTCTTTGTAAATGATGTATGATAAATTATGCAACAGGACTAACTGTTACATATCTTGATAATGGTATAATAAAAATGATTTCTGCTTCATTCCAAACTTTAGTGATCAGGTCCTATAGGTCTTCTAGGCTATCACTTAAGCAACCTTAATTAAGCATAGTGTAGACAACACTGAAAATGAACACATTTAAAAAAAAAAAGATAGATTGATCTTTTGAAGGAACAAAGACAAGAAACAGTCATTGTACAATATCACCCATTTGAAGGTGGTATGAGAGGAGAAACAGCAAATATAATGGCATCAGGACCAATTTTGAAATTTCTTCATGATGAAGTGAAAGATGAATATGTTCTATGAGAATTTTGATAGTGGCAAGGTAGTAGACCTGACTGACATAGCCATATCCTATGTAGGTATTTACTTCCATAAGGATAAATCTTTTGTTCTGAAATAGAAAAAAGGTCCAGTATAATTAATTGGACAGCTGGAAACAAGTTGAGAACCCCAAAGGATACCCAAGTTTTTTCAGAGGTGATTGCTCTGATTGATATGAGGAGCTTGTTGAGATTAATCAGCTGCTTTGTCCTTAGGGGCATAATATTGTCCCATAATAATGATAGTTTAGTAATTCAGTTTAATAGAAGGCACATGATATCTCTAATGGGTATTGACATATTCCATAAACAACTTGTACATAGGATGAAATTCCTTCATTGGTTCTGACTCCAAAGGCAGAGTTTTGGATTGTTCAGACCTATTCCCTCTAGGCCCTAGATCACAACATTTCTAGGGCCATCAGCAATAGCCAGAGAGCTCTGGCCCTGGTACTATCTTTAATTTCCCTGTTAAAGCTCTTTACCACCCAGTGGTCCCATAGTATTAATTAGAGATTCTTTTTCTCTCCACTTGAGAGGACTTGACATATTCAGCAGAAAGCATAATGGCTTAAGAGGTTGCTATGCTCTAGTATCATATCACCCATCCTTCCACATATCTCTTTTCCTACTTTGATCACAGTTAGCCACAATATCATCTTGAGCTAATCCTGGCCTTGAAAATGTTTTGGGCTCAGTCCAATATTTCAGTCTGAATTCTGAAGTGAAATGATTCCACATACAATTTAACAAAAATAAATTTTACTCAACAATATCATTTAAAGGATAATCAGTAGATACAGCATAGATTCAATAGTGTTTCGGCTCCTCTCTTTTTTGTATTTGCCACAATAGTTTACCTGGTTAGAAGGATGTGTTGATTTTCATGGCAGTTGCAAATTTATCAAGACTGAAAAGATTGATTACTTGTGCTTTGGACTCCTATATTTTAAACAACTGGGAAGCGACATCAAGGTTTTAAGCCTTTGTCTCCTAGATCAGTTAAATTTTGAGGATGGCCTTGTTGCCTTTTAAGGGGAAACCCCCCCCACTATATTGTGTCACAAGGATCTTCCAGGCTTCATAGGTCATGATTTCTAGCTGCACAATAGTGCTTACTGCCATGGTTCCAACCAAGTTTCTAGTAGATATTTCTCATTCCTAAAATATATTCATCTGGAGCAGGTAACCTGAACTCTTAAAAGATAACTGGATTCTTTTTTATTATCTCCTGAGTTATGTCAAGGATCAACTGCTTAATAATCATATTTGTCCTGTCATTTCTATTGCAATGGTTATTCCTTTTGGTAGAGAAAACATAAAGTAAAATTGTTGAACAACTTTTTTTTTTTCATTTTTATCTGTCACTATTGTTCCATCAACTTCAGGCAGAAGTCCTATCCCTTCTTTGATCCTCCTTTCTCTCCCAATAATATTTTTTCCCCTTAAACAACCATTTTTGCCATTCTTCCTTTATTTTACCAACTTCGGTTAACTGAGCTTTAGCACTGACACTATTCAAACAAGTCTATCCCATGCCCTTATTTCCTTATCTTTTACTTATCCTACTTATCCTAGCTATCATCTGTATATTTCCTTGTGTGTTTGTATTTGTGTATTTTTTTTAAGGAACACATTTAAGTCTTTTAATTTTTAAAAAATAATCGTGGTACATATATTTGTTTTGTTGAGGCAGTTGAGGTTAAGTGAGTTGTCCAGGGTCACACAGCTAGGAAGTGTTAAGTGTCTGAATTCACATTTGAACTCAGGTCCTCCTGACTTCAGGGATGTTGCTCTATCCACTGCCCCACCTAGCTGCCCCTGTATGTTTTATGTTGGAAAAACAATTGTTTTAAGTAGAATAAAACTTAAAACTTTTCAAAGTATGGCAAACATAATACAAAGATACTATCTATTATGTAAGTAACTTTTTCTAGATCTGTGACTCCTAGACTTGAAAAAAAAATAGAGATAAAATTATCTCTTGGTTGTAATGACTAAATTTTCCAAACCAAAAACATCTGGATGTGATAAATGGGCAATGCTCTCTTTTTTCTTTTTTCTTTTTTTTTAATATGAACATTCATTTTTTTCCTTACACATTTCTTTATGAATTATGTTTGGCTGCTTGCATTTTTGTTTTTCTTCCCGGATTATTTATACCTTCTGAATTCAATTCTCCCTGTGCAACAAGAAAACTGTTTGGTTCTGCACACATATATTGTATCTAGGATATACTGTAACCTATGCAGCATGTAAAGGACTGCTTGCCATCTGGGGGAGGGGGTGGAAGGAGGGAGAGGAAAAATCGGAACAGAAGTGAATGAATGCAAGGGATAATGCTGTAAAAAAATTACCCTGGCATGGGTTCTATCAATAAAAAGTTATTTTTAAAAAAATGAATTATGTTTGGAGAGAAAAATTAGAACAAAAGGAAAAACCTAATAGAGGAAAAAAAAAAAAGTGAACATAACATGTGTTGATTTACATAGTTCTCTCTGGATGCAGAAGTGTTTTCTATTTCAATTTTATTGGGATTACCTTCAATCACTGAGCTGCTGAGAAAAACCAAGTTTTCATAGTTGATCACTGTGCAATCTTGCTGTTACTGTGTACCATGTATTGCTGGTTCAGCTTCTTTTGCTCAGGATCAGTGTAAATCTTTCCAGGCCTTTCTAAAATCAGCTTGTTCATTTTGTATAGAAAAATAATATTCCATTATTTCATGTATCATAACTTATTCAGCCATTACCCAACTGTGAGCATCTATTCATTTTCTAATTCTTTGCCACCACAAAAAGAGCTGCTACCAACATTTTTGCACATGTATGTATATCTTTTTTAAAAAATCAAAGTTGATTGATGTATTCCTTTTCCACTCTTTTTAGGTAGCTTCCATTTTTCCTCTTCTTTGAATTGTTTCATTATTTGTCTTCAGAATTTTACTTTTCAATGTCTTCCATCTCTCTTGGGCTGATATTCCTTATAGAATATCAAGGGCTAAAACACTCTGAAACCTGCTTTCCCAAAATCTAGAATGTATATCAGATTCTCTCTCCTCTATCACAAAATTTAAGTCAAGATTAAAGATGTAGATTTGAGAGTTTTGTCATATAAAGTAGTAGTTAAAGCTACTGGTATAAGTGAGATTATCTAGGAAAGAGTGCAGACACAGAAAAAAAAAAAAAAAAAGGGCTGAAGACAGAGCTTTGGTTATCCCTGTTAAGGACAAGAGAGAAAGAAAAAACCAGCAAAAGACAGTCCAAAAGTGAGACTAGAACTAAGAGAATTTCACAAAATGAAAGTTAAGAGAAAAGAGAACAGTATCAAAGGAGGGGAAAAAAGGTAGCCATCAATGGTATAAGAAGGAAAGGGGAAAAAACTGAGAAAAGATCAGTGGATTTGGTGATTATGAAGTCATTAGTTTGATAATGCTATCTCAACAGAGTTCTGAAAAGAGAAATCAAATTGTAAGGATTTGAAAAGTGAATGGGATAGTGAGGGAAGAAGGACAGGAAAGATAGGATTGTGAGAGAAATTTTTAGGATAAGTAAGGTCCATATATATTTGCAGGGCAGAGGCAAGGAGTTAGTTAAAAAGTAGAGTTTGGAAATAAAATTTAATTCTCTATTCACTCTACCACCTAGCTGCCCCATTACACTCTACTCTATATTATACTTTTTTGGCTTGAATTCAGCTTTGACTTATAGTATTAATGTCTGCTTTTTGTGGTTGGAAATAAAATTTCATTGAAATCTATTGAGCTCTTTCTTCATTAAATATTTCCTCCAAGCAGGATATTTTAAGGTTTTACTTTTTAATCTAGTTCCTGAGTCTTTGTTTTAGTGAGGAGATTAGTCCATTTAGACCTAATGTTAAATTTGTAAGGGTTGTCTTTTTTTAAATAGTTATTCTTTGGAACGGAATACTCACTTCCTCATTCTTATTTTTAATTACTAATCCAAACAAATCTGAACAAAGTTTCTTTGTCTCATATTAATAATGATACAAATTTCTTTAACCTGAAGTTTCCAATTATTCAGAGATAGGAACTTTGCTTTGGAATTACCCCACCTCCTCCACTTCCCTTTTGCTATTTTCCTCTCTTCTCTGTTTCTTTGAAATACTCCTTTGAAAGCTTTAATGATTTAGTCACTACTAAGGGTTCTCACATTCAGAGGGTTCCCACATTGGGAGGGTTCTCACATTTTATTAACAACTGGTTTATCTTGACTTAAGAAATATGAGTCATTTTTTAAACAAATCTTTCAGTTAGGAAATTTAATTGAAGACTGAGTTGAAATTTCCCTGTCTGACTTTTCAAAGTTGGCTTCTCAAATAATCATCTTCTACTTTCATAGAGCATACCATTTTATACTGAGTGGATAATTATTGTCATTGACTTATGTTTCTTAATTTTCTAAGTGTTACATTTCAATTTCCCCAATTTTCCCTTGTCTTCTTGGGAAAAAAATATATTATGATCCTGGTTTGTTTATTTTTTTGGCAAGTAATTTCTAGATTTTTTCTGACAGCTTCTATTTTTCTTTATTGTTTTAGTGTCAAATTCTGTTTTGAGTAATTATGAATACTTGCTTTTTGAGGTTTCATTTCTTCTTTCTATTTGTATTTCACAGTTTTTTGCCAGTTCTGGACAATTTTCCATGATAATTTTCTAGAATATAAGACTTAGATTCTTATATTTTGCTAAATTCTCTGGGATATTAACAATCCTGAGGTTACTGAAAATAATACTCCAAGATTATCACTTGGATCTGTGCATTTTCCAATAAGTTATTTTATTTACAACTATTTTGCATCATGTACAATTCCATTTTTTTCTATATTTTGGTCAATTCTTTTTTTTTTCTATATTTTGAATTTTTGAGATTTTATATTTCATTATCCATATTGGTCATTTTCTTCACTATTTTCTCCTGTTATTTTAAAGTATTTAGCTCTAACTTAATTGCCCCTAGTCATTTAAAATTTTTTTCAAGTTCTTTTATTCTAGCTTACGATTTTTCTTACTAGAGCCAATGTGTTATTAATGCCTTTTAAGATATTGTTCCATAGCTAAGATTTGGACAAGTTTTAGAGCTTTGGTGAATCTAGGTCTTTTTGTGTAGATGATTCCTTGGTTTATATCAGCAGCTAGCAAGGTCATAGTGTCTAGCATTTCATCTTTCCATCCAGGACATGCCCTGTTCAACAGTTGGAGAATAAGTTGAGAGAGACTGACATATAGTTGAAGGAAATGAGATTTAATACAGGCAAAATCATACAGAGAAACAGCTTCAGGGAGTGTGACCTCTGGCAGCAGAAAACTGCTAGCTATGGGCTTAGGAGACCCTAGTCCTGATAACTGAAAACTGAGCTGTGAAGGGGAACAGATCCTGAGAGTCAATGAACACTGCACCCAATAGAAACATTGCTGGGGACAAGCTAAGGGGAAGCTTTATGAGAATTCCACAGGAGAGGGGAATTTGAGATCTGGCTTTACCCAAAAAGTAGCTTTAACAATGTGTTCTCTATTTGTGTGTTTCACTATCATCATACTTTAATAAATTTCTATCCCCATGGATTCAATGTTTACTTATAAGAGAGTGAATTCCAGGTTTATAGAAGGGATATTTTATAGCTGTTTTTTTTTCTTCTGACAATTGTCTACTGACCAATTCCTAATTAGAAGCACACTGGTGGGGTCTTATGAACTAGAATATGAGTTCTCATAATCAATGTACCTTAGAACCACCTTCTTGGGATCTAACGCTTGAGTACAAGGACAATTTGGGGAGAAATCCAGAGAGGATACTATGTTTCTCTAATATTTTCTGTCATTTGTAAGAAAAATTCTGATTCCTTTCAATCCTGTTACTCCAATATCTTGGATTGGTCTATTTTTTTGATTTTTGAGGTGATCAATACATTGTCCTATTGATCTGTTTGGTATTTTTTTTTTTCATATTATACTTATTTAACCCAGATGTCAAGCCTAGATCATTTACATAAGATTGTCCTTATTGGATGAGGTAATTTTGACTCACAGCTGCCTGGTTGAGATAGAAGATAGATTTTAAAGGATTTTGGAGAGAAGAAACATTTCTTTATTCCTTCTTAGAGGAAAGGTACATGATGTTTTAGATTCTCTTTTGGGAGATCTGTAGGGAGAAAAAAAATCCTTGCAGTGACTCTGCCCTACATCCAGGTACTCATCATTGAGTCATCATTCTTTCTACCAATTAGAAGCTTATTGAGCAAATGTTCCAGTTTTCAAAATTTCCATAAGATTGTTGTTTTCAATCATGTCTGATTCTTTATGTCTTGATTTAGAGTTTTCTTGCCAAAGATACTGGAGTGATTTCCTATTTCTTTCTCCAGTTCATTTTATGGATGAGGAAACTGTGCATAATCTCTTCAGAGTTCCTGGCTCCTCCACATTGGGATGGAAGCCTTTGAGTTGCATTTCTGTCATTTGGGAAGAGGCTCCTCTCTCTCTAAAGTGAACAATGGGTCAGTCAACTTCTGGGCTCCAAGTTGCTTGCTTATTTGGATGATGTTTATCTTTTCTGTAAAATAAGCGGTTAAATCATCTGCTAAGGGGGTTGAGGGCTTGAAAAAAATTACAATTACCTCATTATTTTAAAGGACATTTAAATTTATCCATCTACAGGAGAAAAGTGACACTTTTAAAAGTAACATTGCTCAAATAAGCAAAGAAAAGTGTGACATGCAAGGATGCTACCCACACATTTCCCCTTTCTATGAAGTGGGCACTTTAGGAAAGCTGCTCTTTTACTATGTAAATGCCACAGCCTTTACTCAGCATTTCAGGCCCAGATATACAGTAGACCAGATGAGCATGTGGGCTAGATGGCTACTTCTGAGCTAACTGAAAAGTAGGAAGAAGGGTGAGAAGAATTTTCTTGACAATCACCTATCATTTAAGTTCTGGATAGGAACAGTTTTCAGTTTCCAAATGGATAAGTGGTAGAAAGATAGGAATATAAATTTCTAGAAAATGAATGATAAATTCTCAAGAACTAAATGAAAAATTGTTCTCTCAGAAGACTAATTCAAATTAAAACAGCTCTGAGATTTCACCTTACACCTAGCATATTTGCAATGATTCCAAAAAATAGAAATAACTTTGGAGGTACTTCAAGACAATGAGCACATTAATACATTGTTGGCGGAACTCTGAATTGGTCCAATTGATCTGGGAAGCAATTCAGAATTATGTTGGGTTTTTTTTTTTTTAATTACTAAAATGTCTATTCCCTTTGATCTCTATCAAAACTGAAAATTTAATCTGTTGTTTCTACTGGTCAAAGCTGAAACTGAGTTTCAGTTCTGGATTAAGGTTAATGTTACAAACATACCATATTGCTAACCAAATTGAACTTCTAAAAATTGCCTGTTGAGACAAAACAAAATCAATCCCAAAAATCACAAAATGTAGCAAAATCCCACCATTTCAGAACTTTTTTTCCCCCTGTACAACAGTTTGATTTAATAAAAATGAGCTAGTGTATGTTGTTGGAAACAATCTTGCTAAATTTTTTTTTTAATTTGCAAAATTCCCCGAAAACTTAGACATCAGAAAAACAGCTTTTAAGCAATTAATTGCAATCCACTTGACATAGGTATGTGTTCCAAAATAGAGACGCTTTTTGTTAAAAAAAAAAAAAAAAAAAGGAATCCATTATTACCTTGTACTGTCACTCTTTTCCTCCCCCTTCCCCCTTGCTCCTATATTCAAAGACCATGTCATTATTCCCATTATGTTCAGTTCCCAATTTTCAGGGCTTATTAACTGGGTTGTAAAAACTTGCCTCAGTTGAAATTTGGCAGGCTGACAAGGCTGGGTGCCAGAAGCAATTTTCTTCCCTGAGGAAAAAAAAAAAGCCTTAAATAATAGAAAAAACAAATGAAAAGTTAATAGTTCAAAATAGTCTAATGCATTTGCTGTGTAAAAGCTCTCCAAATATTTTTAGCTTTTTATGTTCAGAAATGTGAGATAACTGTAAAATTTGAAAAATGCACATGCTTTAAATTTGCATTGGACTAAAGCTGGGATGCTCTTTAGGGCATCAAAGAGTAGAACCGTACCCATCATTCCTTTTGCTTCAGACTTCGAAGTCCGTGGAAGCTCCTATGTGTGAGGAAGATATAGGCTAGGGATTAAAAAAAAAGTAGGATTCCAGGTGCCCAGGTTCTCACTAATTTCATAATTATGTATATTCCTTCACTGAGGGAAAGGAAAGAGGAAGAGAATTCATTTTACCTTGGCTGATTTTTAACCACTGAGTATATGATATAAACCCACTATTTTCAGTGTTGTTTTATCAATGATTCACCAGAAAATTAAACACTGGTCAGTGCTATGGAGAGCACTCTTTAATATCTGGCTGCCATTGAAATGGCAAACACCTTAAGAGAATATTTTGGTGCCCAAATTGAGATTAACTAGGTTGTTTGACTTAGTAATTCTAAAACCTATGGGGGTTTAGACAAAATGCATCATTTCATTTGTGTGCATTCTGGTTTCTTTTTCTCCTTGGCTAGAAAATGTGTTTTTTGACTTGGAGCAATATTTTCTAGGTTTGTGTTTTTAATATATATCTCATGAGAGGTAGAACAGACATGAGGTCCTTACCATTTCTCATATTTCCATCTTAATATTCTCCTAAAGCAAATTGTATGTAGAAGCCAAGTGGTTTTATTCCTTAAATGATCTGGATTTCATCACTATAGTTATTTACTTCAACTATGAGGAATGTAATTCCTCCACACTTTCTGATCTGAGTAATTCTTGTCTGTAATTCTATTTTAAATCCTCCAAAGCAGATCTATTCAAAAGGCTTGTTCTTTCTGTATTTTTGAAGGTATGAATCATAGGCTTATAGACTCTCAAAGTAGGAAGGGACCTAAAATGCCAACCAATCCAACCTACATCTCAACAGGAATCTCCCTCTACAGTATCCTTGACAAAAATATATTCTCTTTTAACCTCTGCTTACAGAGCTTCAGTGAAGGGGAATCAACAATTTCTACTTTGGGACAGCTTTAATTTTTTTAGAAAACTTTCCATTATTATAGTGCTAAAACCTATCTTTCAGAAGGTGCAAGTTGTTCCCAATCTTACCTTCTGAGGTTAAGCAAAATAAATCTAATCCCTCTTCCATATGACAACAGTTCTTTAAAAAGTTGAAGACAAAAGTCTTTTCCATGCTAAAAATGCCCAGTTCCTTGGATCCATTATTGTAGTGCATGATTTCCATTCCTTTCACTATCCTTTTTAAATGGATCATTCTCTGATTTATTAACATACTTCCTAAACTATGGAACCTAGATATCAGCACAATACCCCAGATTTGTCCAATTATCATTCATCCCTCATTCTCACTGCACAACCCACTTAGTCTCGTTTTTGGTCATACTTCTCTCTTCATGTTATCTGTCATTTCACTCCTCATAACATTTTGGTTTAATACTTGGTAACATAGCTACTTATGCCTACCAATTTTTTTCTCTTGCCCTTTGAATGAATCATTTCAATTCTTAGGAGATAGATGTAGACCATAAGTGGCATTTGTGTAGGACCAACAGAAAAACACTGAAGTAAAGGAGATAGGGTTTTGCAGAGGCATCCATTGTTGAAGGCAATGAGCAATTTCCCAAAATTTCTCCTGAATTCTGGACTTATTGTTATGTGCCCCTTTGTTTACCCAAGATTCATATATTGTGAAAATGAGTATTTGTAGTTGTTCACAACTCAATTTATTCCATATCAACTTCAATTGATAACAAAAATCAAATTACTCCCCAGTTTACATTATATTAATAATTCTCATTTTTATGTTGCTAATTTAACAATTTTTGAATGTAAATTTAAAATCATTTGGATATAGGACTAGACTAATGGTTGTCTCCCACTAATTTCCTTCTACATTTGTTCAACTTGTGCTCTAAGCCTGGAATCCCTATCCTGTTTTTCTGCTTATTGAATTTCTACTAATTATTTTAGGATCATAGAGCTAGAGCTAGAAGGGACCTCAGAGAAAAATCTAGGCCCAGAAAAGTTAAGACATTCAAACTAAGCTCTTTTCAGCAATGAGATGAATCAAGGCAGTTCCAATAGACTTGTGATGGAAAAAGCCATCTGCATCCAGAAAGAGGACTATAGAGACTGAATGTAGACCCAAGGACAGTATTTTCACATTTTGTTGTTGTTTCCTCTTTTTTTCTTTCTCATGTTTTTTTCCCTTTTTATCTGATTTTTCTTGCATGGCATGATGAATATGGAAATATGTTTAGAAGAATTGCACAATTTAACTTATATCTGATTGCTTGTTATCTAGAGGAGAGGGGAAGAAGGGAAGGAGGGGAAAAATTTTTGGAACACAAAGTTTTGCAAAGGTGAATGTTGAAAACTACCTGCAAAGTAAAGAGCTATTAAAAACAAAACAAAGCAAAAAAGTTGCCTAAAGTCATTTAAGTAGTTAAATGGCAAAACAAGGATTTGAACTCTTGTGAACCCAGGTGTTCTTTCTATTATACCAAAGTCAGTGCTACTTTTTTTCCCCCTGTTGTAGTGAAATCTTCCTTGGATTTCACATGTTGCTTTCTCTTTTGTTCATGATCTCTATCTGACCACTGGACCCACAAAGCTCTGGAGGAGAAGGTGAGGCAGGTGAACTTGCCCAGCCCTCCCTCACTTCAATCCAATTCACTTGTCTGTCAGGGCATCCCCTTCCTGAAGTCATGATCCTCTTGAAGAAAGAAGGACAAGCAACAACAATCTCTCTGGAGTTATCATTCTCTTTTCTGAATTTTATTTCTGACAATCTCAAAAATGAAGTATAAGTATAATCATGTCAGGGCAGCTAAGCAGCATCATGGTGCCCAATGCCAAGGCCTGGAGTCAGGAGGGTTCTTTTCAAATCCTACTTTACTAGGTATGTGACCTTGGGCAAGTCCCTTAATCCTGTTTGCCTCAGTTTCCTCATTTGTCAAATGAATTGGAGAAAAAAAATGGTAAATCGCTTCAGTATCTTTGCCAAGAAAACCCCAAAGGGGGTCACAAAGTCATATCTGACTCTATATCGTCCCTAAATGTTCATAACAGGGTCCCTAGCTTTCTCACCATAACTCAACATATAATAATGATTTTATTATACAAAAATTGAATAAAACACCCAGGATTTTTAGGAACCTAAGAACATATCTAGCAAGTTAAGGCCACAAGCATTTATTAAGGACCTATTATATGTGTGGCACAGTGTAAATGCTACAAAAGAAGATCAGACCATGGATCTTACTCTGGAAGAGCTCACTTTCTAATGTGGAAGGTGGGATTTGAGCTGAGTTTAAAGGGGTCCAGATGAGACCAGGAAGGGAAGCATGCCAAAGGCCAAAACAAGAAGTGAAATAAATAGAAAAAACATAGAAGTAAATGTTATATTGGAGGAATAGCAAGGAGATAGGTTAGTGTTACTGGATTGTAAAATTTATGGAAAATAGTGAAGCAGAAGCATTTTAGATATTTAGGAAGGAATGAGGCAGTGAAGGGTTTTAAATGTCAAAAAGAGGATTTCATATTTGATCCTGGAGGTGATAGGGAGTCACTGGAGTTAATATTAAGTAGAGCTTTGAGGTTGTCATGATCAGACCCACAATTTAGGAAGATCACTTTGGCTGCTGAGTGGAGGATGGATCTGAATAGTGGAACATGGAGTGACTTGAGCTGGGGATATCAAACAGCAGCTATTGCAATAGTCCAGGAGGGAAGTAATAAAGTCTTGAATCAGAGTGGTGTATCTGAGGACAGATGGGAACACATACAAGAGAGGCTAAAATTGCCAGGATGTGGCACTTCATATTTCATGTGACTTAGAGGCAATTGAGATGTGAGACTAGAATGGGATGATTTCTTTTCTTTCTTTTTTTAAAATTATTATTTTTTTACATTTTATTTTCAAAATATATGCATAGTTGTCAACATTTATCCTTGCAAAACTTTTTATTCCAAATTTTTTCTTCCTCCCTTCCCCCTACCCCTTCCTTTAGACAGCAAGTAATCCAAAATCTGTTAAACATATACAATTCTATACACATCTCCACATTTATCATGCTACACAGGAAAAATTAGAAAAGGAAAGAAAATGAGAAAACAAAAATCAAGCAAACAACAACAAAAAAGATGAAAATACTATGTTATGATCTACATTCAGTCCCCATAGTCTTCTCTCTAGATGCAGATAGCTCTCTTCATCACAAGTTTATTGGAACTGGCTTAAATCACCTCATTGTTGAAAAGAGCCACATACATCAGAGTTGATCATCACATAATCTTGTTACTGCTGTGTCAATGTTCTCTTGGTTCTACTCACTTCATTTAGCATTAGTTCATATAAATCTCTCTAGGCCTTTCTGAAATCCTCTAGCTAATTGTTTCTTATAGAACAATAATATTCCATAACATTTATGTATCATAACTTATTTGGCCATTCCCCAACTGATGGGTATCCACTTAGTTTCCCATTTCTTGCCATTACTAAAAAGGCTGCCACAATCATTATTGCACATGTGGATCCTTTTCCCTTCTTTATGATCTCTTTGGGATACAGACCCAGTAGAGACACTGCTGGATCAAAGGGTATGATAGCCCTTTGGGTATAGTTCCATATTACTCACTGGAATGGTTGGATCAACAATGTATTAGTGTCTCCATTTTCCCACATCCAAGAGATGATTTCTTACCTAATTTTTTTTCCTTCTCTATGTTCTCTGCACACAGTGGCTGTTTAATAAATGTTGAATGAATGAATGAGGGGATCTTTTGTTGATGCTTCCAGAACCAAGAAGTAATTAAGCTGAAATCATTGATTTCTCTTTCTCTATTTCCTAAGTTAGTTTTATTGCCTGAACTGTTGTATTGTTCATTTAAAAAGGAAGAAAAAAATAGAGAGATTTTACTTAGTGGTCAAACATTTCCTATATGAGAATGAGAGTGATTAGCCATTAATAAGGATGATGAAATAAAATAATCTAACAAATACTCTCCTTTTATTATTATCTTGTTGAACTTAAAATTATTGAATTGTGTCACTGCTATTATAATGGGGAAGGGAGAGAAACTTGTCAGGGAATGTCCAGTCTTGGACCAGTCACAATATGTTTTGTCTGCTATCATCCTAATGATTGCTTGGTGAGCCTTCTAGAAAGTCATGATGGAGAAACCTCTGCTCTTGTTTCCCACCAAGTTCAAGAGGTATCCTGTAGCTTTTTCCTTTTATTCATTCCTTATTTTTAGTGGAAGAGCAGACCAGATTACAATCTGTTCACTTCAAAGGACAGTAGAGCCATCAGAGGTCCAAGAACTGGATTCCATAGCTTTGTGGGTAATATGCTTGACCTAGACTAGCAATAAATTGACTTAGGAGTGAAGTGCCAGTATGACAAGCAAAGGAAAGTAGTCATGACCATCACCAATTATTCTGCCTAGCTTATTATTTTAGGTCTTATAACTCCATCAGCTAGCACTGTTCTTAGAAGTCAAATCTGCAGCCTTAGTCAGGAACTGTGCTGAGCCCTAGTGATACAAAAAAAGGCAAAAACATAGTCCCTGCCCTCAAGGATTTCACAGTCTAATACATAAGACAACATAAAACCGACTATGTATAAAGAAGATAAAATGAATTGGGGATAGTTTCAGAGGAAAGGACATTAAGATTAGGGAGGGCTGGGAAAGGTTTCTTGCTGAAGGTAGGAATTTAGTTGAGATTTAAAGAAAACCAAGAAAGCTAACAAAGAAGATGAGGAAAGAATTTCAGGGATGGGGACAGATGGTGAAAATGCATGGAGTCAAGAGATGGAATATCTTGTATGAGGAACAAAAAGGAGATCAGCCTTACTGAACTACAAGTACACGGAAGGAGTATGATATAAGGTGATTAGAAAGGTAGGAAAAATTTAAAAATTAGAAAGGTAGGAAAATACCAGGTTATGAAGGTCTAAATTAAAAACCAAACAGTGGGTTTTGTATTTGATTCTGGAAATAATAAGGAACCACTGGAGTTTATTAATTGAATAGAATTTTCAACCTTATAGCTGAAAATACTGAAAACCTTTCACAATTTGACTGTAGTCTGTCTTTCTAGGTAGGCCACCCTCCTTGCAGGTTTCCCCATCTATACTCACAAGTTGGTTGCATGGGTAATGACTATCATAGATTAAAAATACTTTTAAAAAAATTACTAAAGCTATAGCTTATGAGCTTCTACCAGTGTATTTACCTTGACTCTGGCTGAGGTGACAAATAGTTCAAAGCAAAAGTATTTACTGAAACGGCATAGTATAAACAAACCAGAAGTGGAAAAGCACATATATTGGAAATACACATAGCCAACACATGCATGAAGATAAGCAAGTTATTCATATGGTTCAGTGTAACTGAACATTGAATCAGAGGACATGGGTTCAAATCTCACCTTTGATGCTTACTACTTATATGGCCATAGGCAAATCATTTAATCTCCCTGGGTATTATTACCTGCTCTGCAAAATCAGAGATTAATGCTCCCTCTCTCCTCTAATAAATTTGTATTTAGATCCTTGTACATGTTACACCATTTGGTAGAATAAAATCTCTTTGAGGTCAAGAGCTATTTTCCCCCCAAAGTCCAACACAATGCCTGGCAATATAATAGGAATTTAACAGATAATTTGTTGGATTGGGTTGACATCATGGCTTTGTATTTACAAAGTATGGTCTTGGGCAACTTTTCTTTTTCTTTTTTTAATATTTTATTTTATTTTATAATAACTTTATATTGACAAAATCCATGCCAGGGTAATTTTTTTACAACATTATCCCTTGCACTCGCTTCTGTTCCGATTTTTCCCCTCTCTCCCTCCACCCCCTCCCCTAGATGACAAGCAATCCTATATATGTTAGATATGTTGCAGTATATCCTAGATACAATATATGTTTGCAGAACCAAGCAGTTCTCTTGTTGCACAGGGAGAATTGGATTCAGAAGGTAAAAACAACTCGGAAAAAAAACCAAAAATGCAAATAGTTCACATTCGCTTCCCAGTGTTCTTTCTTTGGGTGTAGCTGTTTCTGTTTGGGCAACTTTTCTAAGTCTTAGTCACCTCTTTTATAGGATGTAAGGGTTGGACTAGATGTTCTCTAGGAAACTTTACAACAATAACAGGATGATCCAAGTAGATTCTGTCACCATATGACTCATTTTTTTTTGTCACTTTTATTTTTACATCTTCTTGTACTATCCACATATCCATTCTTATTTAGTCCCTTATCCCTTCCCATTTGGGTTATCACAATAACTGCTGGTGCATCTGTCTGCTCCAAGGCTCTCCCCACTCTAATCCATCCTCTATTCAGCCACTGAAAGGATTTTCCTAAAGCACAGGTCTGACCATGACATATCCCTACCCCACTCAATAAACTTCCTATTGTAACCTCTAAGAGCAAATCCAAAATTCTTTTTGACATTCAAAGCCCTTCATAATCAATGCCCTCCTATCTTTCCAATCTTCTTATGACTTACTCCCTTCAATTTGACACATAAACGCAAATTCTTCAATCCAGTGATCCTTGCCTCCTGGCTTTTTCATGAACAAGACACTCTAATCTCTCAGCTCTGGGCATTTTCTTTGGTCATCCCAATTGAAAAAAAAAGTTGTATGAAAATATCATAATATTCAGTTCACGACATAGAACAGCCATGACAAGACATCCATCACAGATTATAAAGTTATGCTATTTATTATGTGAATTAACAAGTTCCTAGTGGAACTTGGAAACCAGGAAAAAGGAGCCACCAGGGGAAAATTGTTTTGGACTAAGGTGTAGAGAATGCTTCATAGTGGCTTAATTCTGGAAAGAATTCAACAAAAATCTTCATTATAAGCATATCTTTTATAGGGGAAATGTAATCTTGGGAGTTTTTCAGGGAAGAAGTGGGAAATAAAGGCAGGAACAAGGATGTGTATTGAGATATTGAGATTCTTAAAGATATTCTGAGAAAATTTGATTTTCATCAAGGCTAGGATTCTTATCAGTCTGGGAGTTCCTATCTAAGGTATCTTTAAATTGCTATTCAAGGCAGTCTGGGCATATTATGGTTGCTTTGATGCTGTTAATAAGACAGTCTGGGAAACTAAGTTCTTAGGATGAGCTTTTTAGCAAATCCTGACAAGGACAGGGAATAAGCTGGTTTCTGGATCCACATCATTAATAAGAACAAGAAATGATATGATTCTATTAATAAATTTGACAAAATATAACACCCGTTTCTGCTTTTAAAAATGGGAAAAAAGCATAGAAGAAAATGAGCCTTTTGTTAGTATGGTGAATAATATCAATATAAAATCATGAAGCAGCATTTCATGGAATGGGGATAAACTAGAGATTTTTTCAAGATTAGAGCAATATTCATTATCAATATTATTTGACATGTTACTAGAAATGCTAGCTATAATAATCAAACAAAGAAATTGAAGAAATAAGCATATTTAAAGAGGAAATATAACCATCACTTCCTTAGCAAAGACTAAAAAATCAATTAAAAATTAATTTATATATATATGTATGTATACACACACACACACACACACACACATATATATATATGTATTTTTTTTTGCTGAGGCAATTACTGAGGGTTAAGTGACTTGCCCAGGGTCACACAGTTAGGAAGTATTATTAAGTGACTGAGGCCAGATTTGAACACAAGTTCTCTTGACTTCAAGGCCGGCATTCTATCCACTGCACCTTCTAGCTGCTTCCTGAAACAATAATTTTAACAGAGTTTCAAAATACAAAATAAATCCACAAAACTCAGCAATAAGTAAGAAAAAAGAAAATTTTAATTTAAAATAAGTACTGAATGTATAAAATACTTGGGAGTCTACTAATCAAGACATAGGAATTATATTAATTCAAATAGAAACTATGAAAATAAAGGTATTTTTAAATTACTGGAGAAATGGTCATTGTTCATGATATGATGAGGTCCTGGGTAACTAGGTGGAGTTGGCAGAGAATTTGCCTGAAGTACTGATAAAATTGTAAAACTCCCTGAGGCAACTCCCTGGGATCAGCTCAATTTTACAGCTCCACCCCTTGTGGAAGTCTTAGGTAAGACCATCTTACTGTATCCAATCAGAAAGCCAAGTTATGGTCTCAAAAACCTGAGGTTAAATTTCCCCTATGAATCTACACATGACCTAGGCCATCTTTGCTCAATCCTTTTTGGGTTAGTCCACCTTAGTATTCTGCCTTTTGATGTTTTTCTCCTCATCTTTTCCCAATGCCTTTTGATATCTTGTCTATCTTGTAAAGGCCTTAAAGAGAGATTCATTTTTACTAAGCATTATTCATTTTTTGAACTTGGCTAGAATATTATAAATTATAATTATAAATACATAAATACTATTTATATTACATATAACAATAAATATATATTTATAAATATAAATTCTAAATAGATTACTTAATATGCACTGTTTTAAGATGGATTATTCAATGTATTCATATATGCTATTCCAGAACCTTTTGTGACAACTGAAGTTAATTAGGCAACTTTTAAATTCATTTTTGTATTAAAATTCAGCTTATGAAAAACTATATTGTTACTAATTCCAAAGCGAAATCTTTTCCTAATATAATGCTAAGTATAAAAATTGGATTCTTTCTTTTTGAATTTGGGTTTTATATGTAATCTATATGTCTATTTCAATATGATGATTGGACAACCTAAATCTGTAAATTGTTTGATTTAAAAGGTTCTAAATTTGATTTCTTAGGTAACCTTCATTATCTGACCTGATATGTGTGAAATTTATCTTAAGATCAATTTTTGTAGCAAAGTTTTAGCTGAGAAGAGAATCTCTAAAAGCAACCTGAACTGGAGAAAAACTGCTTTGAGACCATATCCAAACCACAGGACTGTATCAGATGTTTCCAGCGCAACAGAAGGACATACATGTATAAATTTTATTTTGCTGTTTACTTTTCCCTTTTGTACCTTTTATCTGTAAGATCTGCTTATCCCCCACTTTGATTTTGTCAAAGCATCTTTCATCTTTCCCTTCCCCCACACATTCTCTCCTCATAAATCCCATAGTTAGAAACTCTTGATGAAAGGCTTGTTATATTAATTAGTGATACATTAGGTCACAGTGGTTCTCAAACTTTTGTTTTCAGTATCTTTATCCTATTAAAAATTATTGAGGATCTGTCCAAAGCGTTTTTGTTTATCTGGGTTATATTTATAGACATTTACCATATTGGAAATAAAAACTATTTTTGAATTTGTAGATCCTCTAAAAGGGTTTCAGAGATCCCCAGGATTCTCTAGATCATACTTTGAGAACCACTGTATTAGGAGGTCACAAGAATGATAAATGATTATTAATTATCGATATCTTAGGGAGATTTGGAGTTCCCTGCCCCTACTTCTTACCAAGTTTTGACCTTTAAATTCAGTTCTTAAGGACATTGTAGGTGATGAGATTGGATATACTTTTTCTTTCAAAGCCTCACCCAGGTAGAAACTATTGTGTTCTGCTCACCTTGAGTGGGATATACATTCTGTGAATTGATAGCCCAAAGCTATAAGTGGTTTGAGATGGAGATACTTTCCTTATCCAAAAGATCTTCAGCCTTTCATTTTAATATAACTCACTTCCACTTTTGGTAACTAGTTAGATCTGATTGCTATTTGATAACCTATCTACTATATTGATAGATATGTAAAATGTGTGTTCACTGCCTTTGTTTTTGCTTTAAGAAAAATGTACTCTTTTAACTAGGTAAGAAAGATCATTCTCTGTTTCTTTTCTTACCTTACACTAATCAACTCATTGAGTATTACTTCAGTCAAACTGAGACCTGGGAAAGATTTTAGCTTAAAAAGACCAAGGTGTCGCACTGTATCCTGGACCATCTCCAGTCCCTCTGATCTGTATTTTGTCATTGGACCCAGATAGCTCTGGAGGGGAAAATGAGGCACATCCTCTCACATTTAAATCCAATTCACTTGTATATCATAACAACATTTCACTGATGTTATGATTCTCTTTGAGAATGAAGGAAAAACAACAATTGGGAAAATTGGAAATGGATTTGGCAGAATTTAGGTTACGACCAGCACTTCAAGCTGTATTTGAAAATAAGCTCCAAATGTATATATGAGTTAGGAGAAAGGAAGAAATTGCCTTTTAGATCTAGGGAAGAATTCATGATCAAATAAGGGATTTCAGGAGGCAAAATAGACAATTTTGATTACATAAAATTAAAAAGATTTTGCCCAAATAATACTGATGAAGCTAAAAATAGAAAGGAAACATGTATTTTCGGGAGAAAATCTTTGTGGTAAATTTGATAAAGATCTCATTTCCAAATTTATAAGAATAAGTATCATTCATTAGTTGATATATGGTTAAAGTATATGGTACAAAGTATATTAAGTATATAGAGTATATCAAGCATACAATGCATGCAAACATAGTTTTCAACAGTCACATTTGCAAAACCTTGTGTTGCAAATTTTTCTCTCTCTCCCCCTCCCTCCACGATAGCAAGCAAACTGATATAGGTTAAACATGGATTCTTCTAAACATATTTCCATATTCATCATGCTGCACAAGGAAAATCAGATCAAAAGGGAAAATAACATAAGAAAACAAGCAAATGAACAACAAAAAGGCGAAATACTATGCTTTGATCCACAGTCAGTCTCCATAGTTTTCTCTCTGGATGCTGGAAGGCTCTTTCCATCACAAGTATATTGGAATTGCCTTGAATCACCACATTGTTGAAGACTACAGCCAGTTGTCAAAGGAAGAAATCCAAGCTGTCACAAGTCATATAAAAAATGTTCTACATCACTAATAATTAAAGAAATGCAAATTAGGTAATTCTTCCATTTCACATACATCAGATTGGCAAAGATGACATAAAATAGAAAATGACGATTTGGATGATGAACAACAACAAAAAAAGCAGTAATGTTAAAATAAAGAGGCTACCCATCACCCCTTTACCTAATCATATATTTTTAAGACTCTTAGGAAACCTGTGGGAAATTCTTTTTATACATGATAAATACAATTCACTGTAGTACAGTTCCTATAGTGGCTAAGTCAGCCTATAGTTGGTTAGCGTGAATGTGGTTGGTTAGTTTGTTGAAAAAAAAAAAAAAACCTCTTTAGTTAAACTAAATTAAGACTACATGATTAACCTATTTTTAAGGCAGTTAATAGTTCACAGTCAAATCTGGGAATTGGCTAGGCGATGTGGTATATAATCATATGGTCTCTAATTTCAGATTTAAGGTGTCTTCCTTAGAAATGGAACTCAAAATAAGCAAAGAGTTCCCTGAACTCTATTGGAAAAAATGATTAAAATGTTTAATCAGAGAATTTATTCACTCATGTCTGATTCTTCATGATGCCATGGACCATATTGTCCAAGGGGTTTTCTTGGTAATGATATTGGAGCGTTTTGCCATTTCCTTCTCCAGGGGATGAAAGCAAATAGAGGTTAAGGGATCACACAGCCAGTAAGTGTCTAAGGTTGGAGTTGAACTCAGGTCTTCCTGATTCCAGTTCCAGTGCTCTATCTTCTGAATCATCTAGCTGCCTCTGGCCAAGAATATTAGTGTTAAATCATTTTTTGTATATCTTTAGTTAGAAGAGATTCTTTATTTGCTGCCACTTAAATGCCTATCGTATCCACTCAAAAGTGAATTTAGAACTATAGTAAAAAAAAAAAATAGTAATAATTGTCCAAGAACAAGTAATACTGTTTCCTTGACTTTTGTTTTTTATTAATGTTTTTATACAGTCAGCGATGTCTCTTAGTATTGTGTTCTGTTACTGTTTTTCAGTGATGTGATCAGCCAAAAAATTAAGGTGATAAGAGTAAGAACTTTCAAAGCTTTCAAAGGAAACATACAAACCCTCTATATAAACACATGTATATATACACACATGTATATATGTATATATGTATGTGTGTTTATAGTATTATCTGTGTCCACATAGAGACAGACTGACAGTATGGAAACATGTTAAAATCTTTCTTTTTAGCAAAAGTGAACATTTTCTTAACTTTAAATCCATTTAAAGACTTTTCCTTGTAGGAAGAGCAAAAACTAAAGTTTTACTTAGCAACTGGATTTTACAATGTTGCTGTAAAGATCAAACACACTTCTCTGGCTTCCTTTTAATCCCAACTAAAATCTCATCTTTTACTGGAAGCCTTTCCTGATACTTCTTAATTATAGTACTTCCCTCTGTTAATAATTTCCTATTCATCCTATAAAGTTTCTTGCTTTATATATGTCCATTTGCATATTGTACCTGCCATTAGAATGTAAGTACCTTGAGGTGAGAAACTATATTGTCACTTTTTTTGTACACCTAATGCTTAGCAGAGCCCCTGTGTAATACATCTTTATTTAGTCATTTTTCAGTCGTGTCTGACTCTTTGAAACCCCTTTTGTGATTTTCTTGACAAAGATATTGGCATGTTTTGCCCGTTCATTTTACGGATGAGGAAACTGAGGCAAACAGGGTTAAGTGACTTGTCTAGGGTGAATTCAGGTCTTCATGACTCCGGGCTTGGGACTTTGTGCATTATGGCACCACCTGGTGGCCTTTATTATTTTTTACAGTTTTTGTGTTTCTAGCAATGTGGTTTTAGAAAAACATTTTTTCATTTATTTTTTAATTTATTTTTATTAAAACTTTTTATTTTCAAAACATATGCATGGACAATTTTTCAACATTAATCCTTGAAAAATTTTGTGTTCTAATTTCCCCACTCCTCCACTCCCACCCCTAGATGGCAAGGAATCCATTATAAAGCATTGCTTTTTTAAAAAGTGCTGTTGAACAAGATTATAAGATGATTAATCCTGATGGATGTGGCTGTCTTCAATAATAAGATGATCCAATCCAGTTCCAATTGTTCAATGATGAAAAAAACCATCTACACGCAGAGAGAAGACCATGGGAATTGAATGTGGTTCACAACATAACATTCTCTTTCTTTTTGTTGTTTGCTTGCATTTTATTTTGCTTCACTTTTTCTTTTCTTTTCTTTTTTTTTTACTGGTTTGATTTGATTTTTTTTGTGCAGCATGATAATTGCATAAATATGTATGCATATATTGGATTTAATATATATTTCTATCATGTTTAACCTGTATGGGACTACTTGCCATCTAGGGGAGGGCGTAGGGAAAGGGTGAGAAAATTGGAACACAAGGTTTTGCAAGGGCTAATATTGAAGAATTGTCCACGCATATGTTTTGGAAAATAGAAAGCTTTAATAAAGAAAAAAATTGAAAAAATAAAAAGTGCTATTGATTTGTGGAATGATACCTTAAGAGTTATGCATTTGTATCATTATATAGCTTCTCTTTTGACTTGAATGCGTGATTTAATTTGAACAATTAATAACAAGCTAGCAATTCTTAAAGACTTTAAAGTTTACAAAGTGTTTTATACATCTAAACTTTTATACATACAAACTTTATTTGTGTAAACATTCACAAAGTTAATTCATTTGATCTCAACAACAATCCTGTGAAATAAATGTTATTGTGGCTGGAGATAAATGGACCTTGAAGGGTCACATAGCTATTAAGAATCTGAAACTACATTTGAGCTTATGTTATCCTTACTTCAAGTCTCTTATACTATCCAATGTGTCACCAATTTCTGGATGATAGACACAGAGACCCTATCCTTAAAGACTGCCTTAGTATTCAAACAGGTTTTGTCAAAAAGTTATTATGGTGTTTGGAAAAGTACCAGATACCTTAAGAAGTCTCACTGTCTAAAAGAAGTTCTGTAGGAACTTGCCAACTAATGAATCTTTGACCTTGCAAAAGTCATATAGATTAATGAACTCTATGAAAGAAGAAGCTGTAGGAATGTGTGTCCAAGGAAATTTTAACCTGATAGGAGAATCACTGGAAAACTGGTTTAACAAGCAACTAAGATCCCTCTACCCTATATCATCCCTCCTAAGAGCCAATTAGGGGATGGTTTAAAACTTTAACAATGTAGTATAAAATAGAAATTATTTATATGTTGAATTGTCTGACTAGTCATGATAAAATCTAGGGAAACTATTTGAATAAATTGTAACTGGATTACGTTTTTGAACCAACTTTGGTGTAGGAGGCTCCATTTTAAAAGATTTTCTTTTGTCTTTATCTTTTTTTTTTTTCCCTTTGGAGATTGACATATGGTACATTAGGCTAACTAAAATTGCCTTTTGGGTTTTGAATGGATTTTCCTGATTTCACTTTATTTGTAAAATTCCAGAATGTGATTATTTTCATCTTTTCTAATGATTTTTTTTTCATCAGAAACTAAAACAAGAAACAACTGAAAGCTTTTAGAAGGAATTTGCATATGCTTCATAAGTATTAAGGACAAATATTTTCACTAATTATTTATT
This sequence comes from Antechinus flavipes, assembly GCF_016432865.1. Taxonomy (NCBI): domain Eukaryota; kingdom Metazoa; phylum Chordata; class Mammalia; order Dasyuromorphia; family Dasyuridae; genus Antechinus; species Antechinus flavipes. The sequence goes on along the minus strand of NC_067401.1, from coordinate 32,719,529 downwards.
GTGAGAATATTGATATTACTATTAACTTGAGAAATAATTGTACACTGCTCTGAGCTGCAAGGGGTAGAACTACTAATGTCAGGTAGAATTTCTTGGAGGGGAAGTTAGGTGATACTTTGGTTAGATCACTCTGGAGTCAAGAAGACCTGAGTTAAATATGACTTTAGACATTTATTAGCTGTGCAATCCTAGGCAGGTGATTTAACCTCAGGTTTCTTATCTGTAAAATGGGGATAATAATAGCACTTGTATTTCAGAGTTGTCCTGAGAATCAAATGTGATTATAAAATGCTTAGCACAGTGCCTTACACACAGTAAACATTATACAAATGTTAATTATTCAAGAACCTTTATTGCTCATATTTTTACTGTTCTGAATTTGTGGTTATTTCTTGCCCTGTCTGACTCTTAGGGATCCAATTTGGGGTTTTCTTGGTAAAGATTCTGGGCCAGTTTGTCATTTCCTACTCCAACTCATATGACAAATGAGGGAAGTGAGGTAAATAGGGTGAAATGACTTGCCCAGTAAATGTTTGAGACTGGATTTGAACTCAGGAAGATTCTGATCGAAGCTACCCATTGGTGGACAGTTCTTAGAATTGTTATTTCCTTTTCCATTGGTTACATATTCATATATTAGAATATGTCTTCATAACCTCATACTCTCTGTTTGAACAACCTTTTCCTTCCTTTGACCTAAAGCGAATACAGGAGGATTAAATACGTACTCAAAAGAAAATAAGGTTATAAAAAGCTCTCTCATTCTTTATTTTTTCTTTGAAATAGCAATGTTTATTTCTGAGCAATGAGCAATATTTTGAAATTCATTTCTTCTCAGGTTTTGAGGTGTATTTAATTTAAAGATAATATCTCCGTCTTCAACTCAGTGATTTCTACTTTGTCTGTATTTCCCAGCAGCCTTGACAGCATTTTCTGAATCTTTCTCTTTAAAATCTTCATATTTCATTACTTTAGCCATAGTACATTCCTTTTCAAAATCATCGTGAATTTTTCCTGCTGAGGAACCTTTGTTCCTTTCCTGATGGTCCATGTATATACTTCAAATGGGTCTTCAGTGAAAAAGTATTCTAGTTGGAGTGCCTTAATGATCTTTGGCAAAGCACTTTATATCATATTCTCTTGCAGATGCTTCTGTTTCTCCTTAGCACTCATTTCTTGCAACTTGAGTTCTAAGGCTTCACTAAAAATAAGGCACCTGTGTCATGTTTGTCTATCTACTCTTTAATTTTTATCAACCATTTATTTTTCTTTCTAAAGTAGTCCTTTTCTGAAAGATGAGACAAGTAGGTCATTGGTTTTTTTTTTTTAAACATTCTTATTTATTTTTTCTAGTTATACATGTTTTATATATGTTTACATATACATATATTTATATTAAAATTTAATAATATGGTCTACCTGCCATCTAGGGAAGGAAGGAGGGGAAAAGTTGGAAGAGAAGGTTTTGCAACGGTCAATGCTGAAAAAAATTACCCATGCATATGTTTTGTAAATAAAAAGATATAATAATAAAAATAAATTTTAATGCATATTTATGAATCATGTTGAGAGAAAAATAAGAACAAAAAGGAAAAAAACACAGGACAGAAAGAAAAACAGAAAAAAGGAATGAATTGATTTACATTCAATCTCCATAGTTCTCTTTCTGGATATAGTTGGCATTTTCTATCCAAAGTTTATTGAGATTGCCTTGGATCAATAAGTACCTGAGGAGAACCTAGTTTTTCATAATTAGATCATTGGTTTTGAAGTCAGAAACAAATTGTTTATTCAACATTTTAATCTCTTTGTCATTCCAATCATGATAGAAGCATATACATTTCAAAAAGCTCTCATTCTTAATAGAATAGTTAGCTTTATCTTGAGAGAGGCAAGATGATTAGAATATTTCCATTAGGAACTGAAATATGCATATTTATCTTCCAAACATTTTCCAGTGGATAAAGAACATATTTATGGGGTTCAAGATAACTACAATTTTATTAGTAGTCTCAGATTTTTTGTCTGGTGTGCCAGTGAAAAGAATGGTAAAACTGCTGCTTCCAGATCATATTTTTTTTGGAAGTAAAAGGAAAGAAGTTTGAAAAAGTAGGGTAAAATTTTGATCGTATTCCAGAAGGTGCATTTGAACATCCACAGATGAGTTTCATACAAATGTTTTTGTTGGAATCTTTACAAACTGCTAACTCATTAGAGTTGATAGATTATTGATCTGATCTTACAAGAAGATGTTTTGGGCCAGAACCTGAAACAAGGTACTAAGTAGAACTAATTGATACAATGCTTGTGTTCACACCTTTACTCATTGGAGTTCACAAGTATGGGAGATTCACAAAGTAAACTTGTAACTTTGTGAATTCACACCTCCCTTGAAGCTCTTAGGGCCAGAGAGCACTATGCAAGAAACCCATAATCCCTCTCTCTTGCATCCCACAATTCCTCTCTCTCGAATAAATAGAGCTTCAAAGGGGCCAGTCAGAAGAGTTTTCAGAGGAAGAAGCTATGAGTCGAGAGTTCAGCTGAAGATTAAGAAGGCTCTCTCAGAGGCAAAGCAGATTCAACTTGATGCTGGCTCTGGAGGCTGAAGAAAGCAGAGGCAGAAGTAAAGGACAAAGTGGCAAGAGCTCTTGGAACCCAGCAGAGAGATAGGTCTCTAAGCTAACCGGGCTATATTGGAGGCAATAAAAGATCTGAACTTTTATCACCTGGCTGCGTTTTGGGTGATTATTTACTCAACTGAAACTAAGGCTGCCTCCAGAAAACCTCCCCGAGAAACCTGCTTTCTCTCAGAGAGAATCATCTCATATTATATATTTTTAAAAAGAAAAAGAACACCACAGTCTTGAATATATTTTAGTAATTAGGTATAAATTTTTAATGTGAGTTGAAGATTTGTCATGAAGATCAGCTACTGATTTGAGAATTGTCCATAAATTTCTAATCATGTTTTTCCTGTTTGAGACATTTATCTGATGATACTAAACAGAAGATTGTTTATATTAAGCATTTTACAGTTCAGGTCATTCAGGATGTTAAAAAAAGAAAAAAGATTCTTCCTTTAACCTTCAGATATTGTCCATCATCATCTACAGGGCTTACGTAATATTGAAAGAACAAATGGTAATGTGAAAATTGAAACTCTCAAAATTTTCAGATGAATTTCAGGTACTCTGCCTTGATAGCCTTCCTATATCTTTATTGATTATTATGCAGGTCAGTACCATAAGGTTTGCATTGATTTCTATGTGAAATAATTACAGGAACAGCAGAGTGATTAGGTTTTGTCAGGATACAGCAGAATTTCTTAGGGAACCACAAGAAGTAGGATTGTGCAACTTGGAAACTGGCTTGTGGATTGACTAGGAAAAAAGTCCTTGAAAGGAGGTAGAAAGGCCTATCTTGGGTCACAACTGAAGGTGTTGATTCATGGATTAATGTAAGCTGACAGCACTAGTTTGTGAACAGTGGCCTAGGATAGATCCTTCAGACTCAGAATTATCTGGGGAAAGTGTTCCCCAGAAGCAGATGATTTAATGAAATAAACAACTCAACTTAAGATGATGTTATGACATCTCTGCTATCTAAATAGACATTACTATGAATTCATTGTTCCTTTTTTGTCCTGTTTTAAAATTTTGTTGCTCATTTATTTTCTTTGTTAGTTATGTTAATTTTCTATTGCCTCTTAAAGAGTGTCCGGACTCCTATGGAAAGCAGTTATGTGAGTAGACTATTCGGCTTTGCTGCTGTAACCTAAAGACTATTGACTTTTCCATCTGACTTGCAATAGAAACCTCTTAATATCTCTTCTACCACACCACAAGCTCAAGAGCAGGGACAGTTTTGCTCTTCTGTTTTTAACTTCAGCTAACAATGCTTGTTAATTGAAATAAGTTTAAATGGTTAATTGAAAAATAAGTTAAGAAATAAACACTTAATTGAAAAAACTTTAAAATTTTTAACTGTAAAATAAGTTTAAAAATGCTTAAATGGAAAAAAATTTAAGATAACTTGTTAGTTGAAAAGTTAAAAAATTCTTGTTAGATGAAAAAGTTTACAAATGTTTTTTAATTGAAATTTAACAGTGCTTTACATATAGTAGGTGCTTAACAAATACTTTGTTAATATTTGTTTCATCATTATCACAACCAATAGATCAATATTTTAAAGTACCTACTATGTGCCAGCACTCAAGGGCTATGGATATTAAAAAAAAAGGGCAAAAGGTAGTCTTTGCCCTCAAAGAACTTACAACCTAATGATTGCAACCATAATCTTCACTAGAATGTTTTCTATTTTGTTGGGGAAACAATTGCTTTACTATATGATAAGTCCCTAGACCAGATTTGGTGAGAGCATTTATGAACATTGGACAGCCATTAAGAAACCCATGAAGAGACAAAAACACCATTATATAGAAAAATGTTAAATGAATAAAAACTTTGTTTTGACTTGATGTATTGACAAGATCCTTCCCACCTTAAATAATTCAGCTTTTCTATAATAGCCTTGTGATCAGCAGATCTTTCGGAGATTATATACATGTCAGTAATAAGGGACCAAATAAGATAACCCAACATTTTACTTAAGTATTGTGCTTCATTTACCCACCTAAGATGTAATTTGGTTGTGTAGTTTAAGTAGGGCTGAAAGAAACAATATATAAGTCTCCTTTCCCTCATCCGATTAATAAATTTTTTCCCATTCAGTTTGGATGTTCTAGTTTAAAGCTTCTTAAGTTGTGGGTCATGAAACAGTAATTCAATGTAGAGGTTGGAAAATTATGATTTATTAGTAAATATTTGATTTGTACACCCATTTTATATATTTATATAGCTCAGGTCACATAAAAATTTCTTGGGTAAACATAGAGTCATGAGTGGAAAAAATTTATGAAGCCCTGCTCTAGTTGACCTCCAGTCTAGCTGTCCATGGAAGAGATTCTTTTTAGCACTCAAGAGAATTCAAACGGAGAAATTTCCAACATCTTCACATCAAATTATTTTACCAAATAAAAATATCTAAAAAGTCAATACATGACCAAAGATGAACTAGAGACCATTACTGATCACAAAATTGAAAATTTTGATTATATCAAATTAAAAAGCCTTTGTACAAACAGAATGAATGCAAACAAGATTAGAAGGGAGGCAACAAACTGGGAAAACATCTTTACAATTAAAGGTTCTGATAAAGGCCTCATTTCCAAAATATATAGAGAACTGACTCAAATTTATAAAAAATAAAGCCATTCTCCAATTGATAAATGGTCAAAGGATATGAACAGACAATTTTCAGAGGATGAAATTGAAACTATTACCACTCACATGAAAGAGTGTTCCAAATTACTATTGATCAGAGAAATGCAAATTAAGACAACTCTGAGATATCACTACACACCTGTCAGATTGGCTAAGATGACAGGAAAAAATAATGATGAATGTTGGAGGGGATGCGGGAAAATGGGGACACTGATGCATTGTTGGTGGAGTTGTGAACGAATCCAGCCATTCTGGAGAGCGATCTGGAATTATGCCCAAAAAGTTATCAAACTGTGCATACCCTTTGATCCAGCAGTGTTTCTATTGGGCTTATACCCCAAAGAGATACTAAAAAAGGGAAGGGGACCTGTATGTGCCAAAATGTTTGTGGCAGCCCTGTTTGTAGTGGCTAGAAACTGGAAAATGAATGGATGCCCATCAATTGGAGAATGGCTGGGTAAATTGTGGTATATGAATGTTATGGAATATTATTGCTCTGTAAGGAATAACCAGCAGGATGAATACAGAGAGGCTTGGAGACCTACATGGACTGATGCTAAGTGAGATGAGCAGAACCAGGAGATCATGATACACTTCGACAACGATATTGTATGAGGATGTATTCTGATGGAAGTGGATTTCTATGACAAAGAGACCTAACTGAGTTTCAATGGATAAATGATGGACAGAGACAGCTACACCCAGAGAAGGAACACTGGGAAACAAATGTGAACTATTTGCATTTTTGATTTTCTTCCCGAGTTATTTTTACCTTCTAAATCCAATTCTCCCTGTGCAACAGGAGAACTGTTCGGTTCTGCAAATATGTATTGTATCTAGGATATACTGCAACATACTTAACATATATAGGACTGCTTGCCATCTTGGGGGGGGGTGGTGAAGGGAGGGAGGGGAAAAAACGAAACATAAGCGAGTGCAAGGGATAATGTTGTAAAAAATTACCCTGGCATGGATTCTGTCAATACAAAGTTATTATTAAATAAAATAAAATTTAAATTAAAAAAAAAGTCAATACATTAATTTGTTTTACTTGGCTAATCATACTTAAGTTTTCTTTTTATTTTTGGGTTGGGAGATAAAGTGGTTAAAAAAAGTTTTTAAAAAATTAATTGAAGAAAATCTTAAAAATCATTAGTTTTAAACTTTAATTGAAACAAAAATTTAAAATAGTTGACCTGCTAATTGAGAGTACTTAAGAATGCTTTTAAAATGAAATAAATTAAAATGTTTAATTTTTAAAATAAGTTTAAAATGCTTGTTAATTTAGAAAATAAGTGCCTGTTAATTTAAATAAAAGTTAAAATGCTAGTCAAATGAAAAAAATTAAAAACTTAATTGAAAAAAGTTTTTAAAAAACTAAAAAAAGATATAACTTAATTAAAAATAAATTTAAGCACTATTATAATTGAAATAAATAAAAGCTAAGAGTTCTTGATAACTGAAAAATAAAAGTTAAAAAAGTTTTTTAAAAACATGTTCATAGGTTGATTGGTCCGTGAGAATTCAACGGGACTTTTAAATTTTGCATCTCTAGCTAAGCACGCCTTTCCTTCTTTGCGCCTGCGCTCATGGTTTTACAAGTCCCGCCCCCTCCGACGCGCGCCCCTCCCCCTCCCTACGAACTTCCGCCAAGCAGAAACAACCGGTGCCGCAGGGTCTCCTGTGGGGCGGGGAAGCGACGAATCACGTGTTCGCCTGATAGGTCGGAGGGCAAAGGTTGAAGAGCTTTTCCGGAAAAGACTTTGCGCAGGCGCGCCGGTGTCGGTACCGCTTTCCTTCGTTCAACTGAGTCGAGACCATGGCGGAGGTCATCGAGCAGCACCTCGAGGACCGGCTTCCGGAGCTGCTGCAGCTGGAGCGGGTTGGACTCTTCACGCGCAAAGAGATTAAGTGAGCTCGCTGCGGGTCTGGGGGGAGGAGGTGTCCCGGAGAGAGGGCGGACGCTGGGGGCGGACCACGTGCGGCCGCCGACGTCACGTTTGCTCCTCGCGGCGGGAGATGGCAGGGGCGGAGTCCTTGCCTCGTGGAGAATCCGCGCGCGGGCACCACTTTACTCAGGGCCAGTGGGTGCCCCTGGCATCCTGTCCGTCTGCCCCAGGTGTTCCGCGCCACGCCTCCTGTTAGCGGAGGACCTGGCTTGTCTCTTCCCTGGTACAGAGGCGCCCCCTAATGGTGGGGAGGCTCGGGGTCTGAATGGATGCTTCGGGAGCCTTCTGGCTCCACCTCCGGGTCCTAAGGGATGCGAGCATAGCTTACCCCGCTGGGAGGCAGGGAGATGCTCATGGTACCTCGAGGATGCTGCCTAGCATCAGCACCATAATCAAAATCAAGCACTTATTGAGCTCCAACTGTATGCCTGGTATTGCGCTAAGCGTACAAAGAAAAACTTTAACGGGACATCTTGCAAACAGCCATGTACGACTGAGCTGTAGAAAACACTCATTAAGTTCCTGCCTGTGCTAGGCATGTGCTGAGCATTGGTATAGGTGCAAAGAAAGACAGAAACAGTTTCTGCCTTGGGACAGACAGAATGCAGACTACTATGTGGACGCTGCATATGGAAAGGATAGATAAGGCAGTTTATTATTTTTTTAATTAAAAAACTTTTTGATAAAGCATTTTTAAAAATGTCTCCTAGTCTCCTAATTTAAAATAAAAAAAAGCAAAATTTTAAAATAATAGCTTTTTACTTTCAAAATATACGAAAAGAGAGTTTTCAACTTTCAACACCCTTGTAAAACCTTGTTCCAAATTTTTCTCCCTCCTCCCCAGCTCCTCTCCTAGACAGCAAGTAATCCAGTATATGTTAAACACGTGCAATTCGAGTATATTTCCACATTTATCATATAAAGCATTTTAAAAAATGTCTTCTACGTTCCAAAAATTGTGCTAGGGATTGGGAATAGATTCAAAGAAGGGCATAACAAAGAAGCCCCTGCCTTCAAGGAGCTTACATCCTAGTATAGGAGACAACATGCAGACAGTTAATACAGTGTAAATGGGAGGCAATCTTGAAAGGGAAGGTACTAGCCAAGTGGGAGGGAAGGCCAGAAAGTCTCCCAAAAAGGGTGGAAGTGAGTTTTCACAGGGTGGCTTAGATGGAGGTCAATCAGTAAACAAGCATTTGTTGCAAACTTGGCACTTAGTAAGTTAGTTTCTGAGTGAAACATTTTAGGCATGGAGGTGGGCCGTGGGAGTGTTGTGTGAGGACCACCAGCAGGCCAGAGTTGCTGTAAGTGGAGGAGAGAGTAGAAGTCTAGACAAGTTGGAACTTGTGGGACTTTAAAAACTTAATGGGACTTTTTACTTAATCCTGGAGGTAATGGCCTGGAGGTAACGGGGAGCTGGTGCAGTTTATTGAGTAAGGTAATAAGTGTGGTCAGGTCTGAGATTTAGGAAGATGGTATGGAGGGAAGAGACCTCCAGATGTGCAAAATCCATATTCATTTTGTGCCTTGTATTGCCTGAGAAGCCTCTGAGAGTAAAAGATGATTTAACTATTGCTGTATTAAAACATTTTAAAATGTGGGGTTGGGTTTTTCAAAACCCATAGCTGCTTATGCACTCTGCCTTTTTAAAGGATTTATTTAAAACTACTTTATTTCCCCAGGGCTATCATTAAGAAGGCCTCAGCACTAGAATACAAAGTACAAAGAAGAGCTCTTTTTAAGGAAGACTTTATCAATTATATCCAAGTGAGTGGATTGTTTGATAATTACATCTTTCCTGAAATTTTATTCCTTTTTCTTTTAACTAATTAACGGGTGAACTTGACATTGCTGCCTACTTTTGTAGAATGGATTTTTAAAAGGAAACATTGATAGCAGATAGCCAGCATAGATGCCTTCATTGAGAGTAAGTCATGTCCACTTAAAATTATTTTCTTTTGTGATGGAACTTAAAGAACGGTCAATAAGAAAAATAAAACATTTAATAAAATTTAATTCTGACTTCACATTTTAAAAGGGACACCAGCCATGTGGAACAAATCCAGAGGAATGAAAGGATGAAAGATCTAGAAACTGTCATATGAGAACTCCTTTAGGGATCAGGAGGTGTTGGGCCTAGGAAAGAAAAACAACTTGGAGGGACATACCTTGGGTGGCTGGAATGAATGAGTGTTGGCTGGGCTATCAGAACATATGGATTCAAATCCTGCCTCAGATGCTTCCTGCTCTGTGTGGCCTTACAAAACACTTCATATTCCCAGGGCCTCAGTTTCTTTTCTGTGGCAGGCCTAGGGCCTTCAAGTGGAGGTGACCTAAAGGCAGGTTCTAGATCTTCTGATCTTTCTCCCCCTATGAGCTTTGTTTGATAAAACAGGCCCTTTGGGGAGGGAGTTCAGGCCTCTAGGCACAGTCAGAAGCTGGGGGTAAGTGTTAGAATGTGTTGGGAAGGCTGAATCCCTCTGAGGGATGTTTTGATTCTTAGTCATAGCTTTAGTTAGAAGAGCTTCCTTGATTTTTGAAGTACTGACTGAAAGGGTTAGTTATAGAGAGCCCAATGATTCTGTTTGATTCAGTTCTGTAGACATAGCTTCAATACCAGGCGTAATCTGCTGAATTCCTGGTCTTTCTGAGAATTATCATCACTGTAAATTATGTATTGTGACAGTAATTCTTGATTACCATATGCCTTCATTTTTATAGCTGCTAGAACTTGTCCACAACTTTTAGCTCTCCAGCTAGCTTCATTTCTTTAAATTCTTCTCTTGTTCCTCTTCTATGTATATTCTGACATACCATGCTGTTTGTTCCCTGTAGTATGAAATCAATCTTCTGGAACTGATCAAGAAAAGAAGGGCAGTAAGTAATGAATTTTCAGGATTGGGAGTGGGTGGGGACAGCAAAGGTAAAAGATGCAATTACAAAATCTAATCTGCTTTTAAGCTCCTCCCCTCCCCCCCAACCTTTCAGAACATGAAAGGGGCAGGCTCCTGGCTATGCTCTGCTCCTTACCCCAGAGTTTGATTCTGATGCCTTTAGATTATGAATACTGTGGGAGTAATGCTGATGACTTTAGTCCTCCCCTACGGCTGCATTAAAATATTCCTCTTGACTTTTAAGTGTTTGGGGGGTTGAATTAAGGCAGCTGTGAGAGAGATGGAGTCTCCTTGGCCTCTGGATAGCTAAGGCAGAGCCACTGGGAGGTCTTGTGCAAGCTGCAGACAGAGTGGACCATGGAGAAAGGGAATCTAGCTCATTTGATTCAATTTGCTTGATATTTGTTGAGCTGCAAACATGATCTGTTGCTCCTCTCTGGGGCAGGGCTGCGCTGCCACTTGGACTGAATTGTTTCTGGTTTGAGCAAATGGGACCAGATGATGGGGAGCCTTTTAAAGCTACAGATGTCCTTTCACATCAACAACTCTTTGCCCACGACTCCATGGTACTAAAGGATTAAGAACTGCAGACCTAGAGGCAATAGGAGTGGAGATTTTGTTTAGAGGAGTGCCATGGTTGGACCTGTGCCTAATTAGGGGAGGCTGATAATCACAGTAGTCGAATAAAGTCGGGGAGGGCTTAGGGTGGAGAGGAAGGGTGGTGTGAGCTCTGCAAGGGGATGAGTTGGAGAGACAAGGGAGCAGCAGAATCCCCTTCCAGCTTGGTGTTTGGGTGGGCCAGGGCCAGTGGACTTCTGCTGGAGACTGAATCTTGCCTTTTGGTTCTTAGCGCACCAGATATATGTTTAAGAAGGAGGAGATCGAGTTTTCCATCATACACAGAATACAGAACCTCTTCCGCCGAGCCACGTCCAAATGGAAGGTCAGCAGGTTTGTGGCTTTGTGGATGGTGGGAGGTATCGCTGCTTCTCAAGTGATAAACTGATTTCTAAAAACCCACCAAGACTGTCAGGCCCTTGCGGTGATTCCTACTCATAATCAGGCATATTTTGGTATTTTCGAACAGCTACATTTTGTTCTTTTTTTATGTTTCTGAGTTGGGAATGGGGAGGGAGGAAGGTGGGAGGTAAAGGGAGAAGGCAATGACACATCCTGACATCTCCTGTGCATTTTTTAAACATCAGCCAGGGAATAGCTTTTGTGTATCAGATGTTAAGTGAGAAACCCATGTAGTCAGTGGGGGAAGGCTGGTGAGTGGGGTCAGGGGTCTTTCTGGCAGCCAGGAGAGCAAAATTTGAGTTTTCTTTGCCATGACCTCTGTGTGACTTTGGCAAATTGCTTCCTTGTCCTAGCCTCCTTTCTCTGTGAAATGAAGGGTTGGATGACTAATCTCTGAGCCTTTCTCAGCTTTGAAAGTTGGTGAAAAACCACTCTGAGGCCTTTCAGTAGAATTGCTTGTACCCCATGTGTGATTTTCCTGGGCCTCGGCTGCTTCCTCTGTGATTGAGGAGGGTTGGGTGATAGCCTCTGAGGACTTTTCTAGCCTAAGTCTTTGTATACTCTGTCCAGAATAAATTCCAGTGTATTTGGTTGGAGTCCCCCCTCAGAGGGGAAGGGATTTTCCTGGGGATTTGCCCCAGCTAGTTAGAGGCAGGGGCAAGATTGGAATGCATGTCCTCTGACCTGAGATTTAGAGCTTTTTCTTTTGTTATTATGTGACCTTCTGTTCAGGTGAGTGGCTATCATGTTTGATATAAGAAAGTGAGCCTCATGGTCATGTCTCAAGGATTTGTGGGTACATGTCTTTTTTTTTTTTTTTTTTTTTTGGTCTTTGGTTAGGGCAATGGGAGGGATATATTTGGAAATGAAGAGAGTGCAAAAACAAAAGATTAAAATTTTAAAAATTTACTCCACTGTGACTATGAAATACAGATAAAGACTGGTTTTTATTTGCTCAAAATTCTTTTTTTTTTTTTTTTGACTGGTTTTTATTATGTATTTCCTATAGGAAGATATTCAGCTCTGGCTTTCTCACATAGCCTTTTGTAAGAAATGGGTAAGTATGAGGGGTTTTCTTTTCCCTCCCTCCCTTTCCTTCATTTCCTTACCTTTCATTCCTTTTAGACAGTGTCTCTCTACTCTGAGGGCATATATGTAATTGCAGAGTCCCATGATTTTCACTGAAGGTTGGGAAGAAACCATTGTTACATATTCAGGAAACATTGATAGTATGTCTTGTGAGCAGCGCTCACTGTGCTGGGAAAGATACACAGTCAGGATCCAACACAGGCCTTGTTCCTACAGCATGGGTAAGGGTGGGCCAAATAGCTCTCTGTGGGATACCATATTTATGATGTTTCATGATCTATCTTGACATGGTACCCTGGAGCTGAATGCTTTTCCTCCCTATGGCCTTGTGAGATGAGTACAAAGAAGTATAAGTGCTCCCATTTTGTAGATAAAAAAGCTTCTATGAGGAGAGACAGTAAGTAACGTCCATCCTTCTATGGCTGGTTAGTAACAAAGCAGAGACTCAAACCCCCAAGTCTTCTGACCACTTAGCCTGTTATCCTTTTTGCTCCCCCTAAAGGTGGACACAGAATTTGGGAATAGACTTAAAAAGGGAAAAGCTCATCTCCTGCAATCTTAAATTTAAACCTTAATTCTTTATAGTGAATAGATTTCCAAATGAGTCATAAAAATATCTTTTTTTTTGGGGGGGGGTATAACTTGGGGTTTTTACCTTGGAGTTTGTGAGATCAGATTTTAAAAAAGTTTTGATTTATATTTCTTTAAAAAAAATTCTTTCTTATATGTAACTTGCTATTCTTTTTTAAATGAGTATTTTATTTTTCCAAATACATGCAAAGATAGTTTTCAACATTCACCTTTGCAAAACTTTATGTTTCAAATTTTTCTCCTTCCCTTTTCCACTTTGCTCTTCCCTAAGACACTGAACAATCTGATATAGGTTAAACATGTGTTGTTCTTCTAAATATATTTTAATATGCCTCATGCTATGCAAGAAAAACCATTGATCTCTGTAGTTCAGTATCATTGGCTCCCTGTATAATTCTTTGCATTTTATTTTATGCATTTTATTCATATTTTGACTCTGAGAAGAGATACAGGCTTCTCCAGACTTGTTAAAGGCATCTATGTTCAAAAAAGGTTAAGAGCTTGGTATAAACTAAGATCAGGAAATTTGAATGTAGCTTTGATTTGCTCTAGGATGATTGGAACATAAGGGACAATCTAATCTCATCTCAGACACCTCCTTTCTTTGTGACTTTGGGCATGTCATTTAACCTCTCAGCTTCTGTTTCCCCCATCTGTAAAATGGAGATAATAAGAGCACTTATCTCTTAGAGTTGTTTGGAGGAGGACATGAAATAATATAGGTTGTCCCAAAAATCTTAGTGCAGTTTTAAAATTTTGATAGTTTAGAATGGCGGGAAGATTATGGGGAGCCTCTATGTATAAAGTGCTTCACACGCTTTTGCTATATAAACATTGGTTGTTATTTATGGCCTTGTTTTGTCACTGGAATTGTTGGGTTTAGATAATCCTTCGTTATGTTTCAATGTGATTGCTCTGGGATCCTGACTTCCAGGAGTCCAACAGAACATATTTTGGTCTGAGGCCTGATTGTGAGCATCTCTTGTGTCCTGGGGCCTCAATAAACAATGAGGTTGATCAGGACAAGTCAGGGGAGAACTGATAATTCTTTGCACTGAAAGCAGAATTATTTATCTTTTCTCTTACAGAATAACAAAACCCAAATTAGTAAAATATTTTCTAACTTGTTGGCTATTCATCCAAACAAACCAGGTATGACAAATTCGAACTCTTTTTACTTGATGGTTTCTAAAGGCTTAGCTACTTCAAGAATGCATTTATAAGTAATGGGGGGGCTGGGGAACCTGATGAATCTCTGTGGCTCAACTAAGATAGGATAACAAGAGGGCCTGGCCAGCTTTGTCTACCTTCAAGGGCCTTACTGTAGCAATTGTAAGCAAATGTAATTTGGCTGGATTTTGGAGGGATCCCTATTGGACTCAGCTTCTTTGAAACAGGCCAGTAGGATTTAAGAAGCAGAGAAAATGACTGACCTGGATTTTAAAGAACATCATTTTGTTTTAGGCAAAAAATTTGTTTTTCAACTTGATGGCTGGCTTAATTAGTATTGAACTTTGCTAAGATGATCAGTATAAGCAATGAAAGAATTTAAATAGATTTTTTGCTGGGTGTGGGAGATTAGCTAGATTGATTGGCAGCAATGGCATCAGGCTTGTTTTTTTCCTTTCTTGGACAGCACTGTGGATCATGGCAGCCAAGTGGGAAATGGAGGATTGCCTCTCTTCAGAGAGTGCCAGGTATATCTTTCTGCGGGCACTGCGTTTCCACCCAGAGTCTCCCAAACTTTATCAAGAAGTGAGTATGCTTCAGCTGGGGAGACAAAAACTTTTTTTTTTTAATTTATTTTATAATAACTTTTTATTGACAGAACCCATGCCAAGGTAATTTTTTACAACATTATTCCTTGCACTTCTGTTCCAATTTTTCCCCTCCTTCCCTCCACCCCCTCCCCTAGATGGCAAATATGTTGCAGTATATCCTAGATACAATATATGTGTGCAGAACCGAACAGTTCTCTTGTTGCACAGGGAGAATTGGATTCAGAAGGTATAAATAACCTGGGAAGAAAAACAAAAATGCAAACAGTTTACATTCATTTCCCAGTGTTCTTTCTTTGGGTGTAGCTGCTTCTGTCCATCATTGCTCAATTGAAACTGAGTTAGGTCTCTTTGTTAAAGAAATCCACTTCCATCAGAATATATCTTCATACAGTATCATTGTTGAAGTATATAATGATATCCTGATTTTGCTCATTTCACTCAGCATCAGTTCATGTAAGTCTCTCTAAGCCTCTCTGTATTCATCCTGCTGGTCATTTCTTACAGAACAATAATATTCCATAACATTTATATACCACAATTTACCCAACCCTTCTCCAATTGATGGGCATCCATTCATTTTCCAGCTTCTAGCCACCACAAACAGGGCTGCCACAAACATTCTTGCATGTATAGGTCCCTTTCCCTTCTTTAATATTTCTTTAGAATATAAGTCCAGAAGTAACACTGCTGGGTCAAAGGGTATGCACAATTTGATAACTTTTTGGGCATAATTCCAGATTGTGGGAGACAGAATCTTTGTGTTTTAATGGCTACTGTTAATTAGGTGGGTCATATTATTCTGGATATAGCCACATCCTTAAAATTTTCTTAAAAAAAAGTAATTCAAGCTATATCAGGACACTACATGGGATTATAAAGAAGGCCAATTGATCAAAATATTTAAAAAAACAAAATCCAAGTTCCTGAACTTTAGGTGAAGGACCTCTGCTTTATATTGGAGTTTAATGAGGAAGGGAAAGAAATCTCAGGAGAGCCCAGTGGTGCTGAGAGCCCAAATCTACCAGATTGGCAACTGAAGAGCTGTCCCTCAGGCCGGTGCTGATTTAGGACAGGCAGTAATGAGCGGGCCTGTGACCCAGTTCTGAAGGCCTGGGAACTTCATGTCCACTTGCCCCTCTTTGCTCTTTTCCTCCCTTTTTGAGCTGCTCTCTTTTCCTTCATTTTTGGGGCCACACTGCCTTTGCTTAAGATTTCCTCCATAGGATATGGATGGCTTACTTGATAAATGAATGTCAGGATATGTTGGGAATTTGCCCCTATGGCAAATGTCCCTATTAGGCTGACCAGGAAAGGAATTCAGATTCTCCTGGAGAGTCAGTTCATCAATGGCTTTTCCATCCACTCTGTCTTAAAGGGAAAGGGGTTTTTGGTCTCCAACTTAAAAGCCTCCTAGTGGTCATAGTTATGTTATTGTTGGTATGCCATGTAAATATGATGACAAAAGAACTACCTTTTCCTCAGGTCCTCAAACATAATTTGGTAATTCTTTATTGTTATTATTCATATTTTAATTTAAATATAAACTTAATTCTACATGAAACAGATAGTCAACTAGGATTATAAAATATGGAAGAACTGCAACACAAAACTTTTTGCATTAGCTGCAAAGCAACATCAAAAGCTGACAAGCAAGAGAAAAAATTTGAGCTTTTGTTCTTTGTTTCCTTCTAGGCCTGTCTGATGGTCCACCTTTGATTTTGCTTTTATTGTGCTTTTAAAAAGTATTTCTATAGGTAATTGATGCTCATCTTAAGCTATATTATTGTCTTTAAAAACCACACAAGAAAAATATTAACATTTTATTTTGTTTGAAATAAATTATAAATTTGACCATATGACTTATTACATAAAGCAGTGGTAATATAGTGGCTAAAGATTGCATTGTGCTCTATGTAATTTGCCTTATCTGATCCTTATAACCATCATGTGAGGGCGATCATGTACTTGTCACCTTCATTTTTTAGGTGACTCAGTCTAAGTAGGTGATAGAAAAATCAGATTTATACTATAGAAGGGCTTAGTTCAGTTTCAGCATGTAATCTGTGCGGGAGTTGCTTTGATTTTCTGTTTACTCATAGGCAACCTTAGCTATCATGTGGATGTCATGTGTGTATTTCTGTCCAATTTTCAGGGTGAAGGGGAAAAGGGGCTTTTTTCTCCCAACATATTTATTTCTTACCCCTATTAGTATTTTAGGATGGAGCTAATGAATGCTGAGAGGCAGAGGAAAGAGAAGCAGGAATTTGAACGAGCAAAAATGGATTTGGTAAGATCCTTAATTTGTGTTGCTGGTGAAGATTGGGGCCTTTTTCCTATTTGAGAATCAGAAATCTCTGGTAGAGATCTCATGGTAGAGGCAGGGCTCTTGTCCTCCTTGTTGTGCAGAGCTGAGATTGTAAATAGACTTAGGAGAGAGCCATCAGCACAATTGGTTTTAAGAACAACTGTAGTGGGAAACCACTTCAACAGCCTAATAGAAATCACTGAAGTTTTCTGAAAAGAGGACTAAGGTTTCAGTGTATGTGAGTGGTGGAGAGACTTTTGAGATGTGGTTGAAAAATATAATTAGAAGAGAAGGTAAAATTTATCAAGCACTTTAATTTTTAGAAAGGCCATACAAAAAATAAAATTACTTAGGAAAGACTGACTAAAGTATGATTCTCTAAAACCTATTTAAATTTCTTTTTATTTTAAAGAGTTAAAGGTATGAGATGATGTGAAATAAAACCGATTCTGTGTAGCCTTTTTTCCATCCTCATAATGAACAAATCAGAGACAGGAAGTGTTTTTAAAAAGTTTGGAGTCTCCTTATGTTACAGTGGAGGAAACTGAAGTCCAGGAAGTTTGGACCTCTCAGGGTTTCCCGGGCTTAATGGAAGCCAGGTCTCTGATCTGCTGTGCTTTGCTGCTCACACACTTTGGGTTTTTAACACTCTAGAATGAACTCGATTATCCAGAAGAGATCCTGAATGGTGCCTTGGCACAGATTATTTACAAAGAAGCTGTCAATAAAATCAAAGGTACGTCACCTCCTCGGGAGGGGGGGGAGGCGCAGCAGGGACCCTGTGGTGGTTATGTATAGGATGTAGAGACAAGGGGGAACAGTCCAGGAGCCAGTGGGGAGGCTTGTTCTCGAGCTCATTTCTTCTGAGACAAGAGAGAGCCCTGGCAGGCTCAGAAAATGCTTAATCCCGTGGGTTCCTCCTTAGTCATTCAGTGGTATGGAGCCAGTGCCAACAGCCTGGTGCTGTGCTGGGGCAGAAGACCTAGGCAAGTGGAAAGTGAACAGGAAGTCCAAAGCCCGACTAAGAAAGGATATGCTTTGCTTTGCCATTGATTCCTTTTCTTTTTTTTTAGGGGCTGAATTTCATCTTTCATTGCTCTCCATTGCAAAGTTATTCTCTTTTACACAAGATCTTCAGAAAGAGATTTATGACCAGTAAGTAGAGGGGGGGAGGGGATGTATGGAATTAGAAGCATCTCCACTGATCTTTGGGTAGAGCTTTAGGGTTCACAAAGCAGATTTCCTCACACTAATCTCAGGAGGGGGTACTTTTACCTGAAGACATTGAGGCACACAGAGGCTAAGTGGTTTGCACTGGGTCAGGAAACCAGAAAGTGTCTGAGACAGGATTTACACCCAGTTCTCCTGACACCAACTCCTGTCCTCTGGCTACTGGGCCAATAAAAGCAGTGACCACAGCCATGGACATAAAGCCACAGCACCAAAATGATTGGCCCTGAGGGCTGGGAAAGGGTAAGGACCAAGCGGGCTCTCGAGAGGAAATGGGGGAGAAAGCCTTCTCTGCCATCCCATCCAGCTCTGCTGCTCTGAGGCTAGGAGCGGGTCCCAGCCTGTCCTCAGTCAAAGCTGAGCTCTGGTCATCCTCATAGCTGTTCTAAGGAATGTCCCTGAGACATAGAGGGAGAAGGCGGTAAGGCGGTGAGGTGAAAACAGTAATTGTGAAGAGGAGGGAGTGAAGCTCTTCCTGGGGAGAGATCTGCCTGGTGAAGGTGCTGCCCCCATGGGTTGGTGGGATGGGGATGGGCCCAGCCTGCATAGGAGGAATAATTGGTGCTGTGCAATGCTGCCCAAAGCTTTCTGTTCCTCCTGCCACAAAGGCTCAGACCAATTGTAGACTGATTCTGGGATTCAAAGCTAGCAGCATCTCCTTTTTAAATAGGAGATGCTTAATAAATGAGTATCTATGACATCATAATATCCAAAGCCTGAAGGGAATTGAGATCTTACCCACTCATTTCCTCAGACAAGGAAACTGAGGCACAGAAGGTACGCTGCTTGCCTTTAGTTATACAGCTAGTAAGGGTCAGAGCTGGATTATACCCAAGTCTTCTAACTTCAGGACATAGCAGATTAAGCCTCGGGCCTAAAGTCAGAGACTACCTGTGAGACCAGAACAAGGTCCTTAACCTCTGTTTGCCTCAGTTTACTCAATAGCAAAATGGGATTCATACCAGTACCCACCTCGTGGGATTATTATGAGTATCCAAAGCACTCAGCACAGGGCCTGGTATATAGTAGGCATTACATAAATGCTTATTTCCTCCTCTCCCCTCCCTTCCTCTGCTCAGGTCCATTCATACAGTTCATTAGAGAAGTCTGCATTGGCTCTGGCTGGAATGCTCTCCAGGAGCCGTTGGGTTTCTCTCTGTGTTAAATCTGAGGAATCACTGGGCTGACGCAATGATGTGCCAGTCAACAGTCCTGGTTCAGTGAGAGCCGCTGCCACTGCCTCTCTCTTTAGCAGTTTGGCTCCTCTCCCCTGGGTTTCCTTAGGACGGGGCAGTGGGAGAAATCTCTTTGTTGCAGTCTGCAGGTTCTGCATGCTGGGGACCCCCTCACCTGGGACTTTGTGGCACGGAGAGAGCTTGAGCTGGAATCTCCACTTCCTGGAGAGCTCGCGTCCAAACAAGGGAAAGCTGCCGAGGTGGCCCGCAGAGAGGAACGCACCTGTGCCGTCTATGAGGAGGCCGTGAGCTCTCTGGCCACAGGTTGGTCTTTCTGGTTGCGCTCAAGAAATAGGTCCTGGAGTCTGTGCCTGGAGGTTCTGGTTTCCCACAGAAAGTACTGCCAATTGTTCCCTGTCAGTCTGTATCTGCCCAGTCATAGGCTTCTTGGTGGTGGTGGGCAGGGATGAAACGGTTGGGTTTGGCCATCTATAAAATGAGTGTGCTTTTCAGACTGGCTCCAAATCCTTCCTAAGGCTGTGAGGTTTTAAATATATTCCATAGCTACATCTCCTTCAGTGGTGAGCATGCTGCACAGCATATCCCACCTGCTTTTGTGTAGCTCCCACTCTAAGGACAGCTATTAGCTTTGGAGTCACCTTCTCCAGTTTAGATATCTGTGATAGTTCATTTTCACAGGAATTCTCAGCGCAGGATCTCCTATTTCCTTTCATTGCGGCAGCCCAGTGATTCCTCAGGAGCTGTCTGAGTCACTGAAATTGGATGGCTTAACTAGAATCCCTCTGCCAGTGGGCATCAAAGCAGGACTTGCCCCCAGCTGATCCTGGTCTCTACCCACCAAACCTTTTCTGGTGCATATTTTAGGAGAGACAAATAATCCAACAAAAATAATCAAGTGTATACGATACAATAAGCCATAAAGTCTCATATAAAACACAACACTTAACAAAGTGGAAAGGAGCACATGAATTAACAAGCTGCAAGCAAAGTTATTCTTGTTCTGTCCTTACTTCCTCTCCTCCCTTATATTCTTCTTTTCCCTTTCCTTTCCCTTTCTCTTTTACTATCTTCTGCTCACCTACCCTCTTCTCTCTTCTCCTCATTCAGACTAGTTGTGGAAAAATTTGCTTATAGAGTAATTTTGACAGTAGTAAATCATTGCTACTTGATGACCTTATTTGGGAAGGAATTGTGAGTAAAATGCTCCTTTTCATCACATAGCATTTTAATTTAGAATTGGAAAAGACCTTTTGTTTGTCCTTATTTTTTGATAATGCTCTGTGGTACGAAATGAATGGAGTTTCTTAACCTGTAGTATTGCCCCAGCCTGGCTCTGCAGCATTGCTGGGAAGTCTCATTTTCCAGCCCACAAACTTGGAGTGATGGGTTGCTGTGAGGTAGTGAGTTTAAGTTTTCCTTTGCCAAAAAGTAGTAGGTACTTGAGTGAAGGATCTGATCTTATTGATTACTGGTCTTTTTTTTTAAATTTAATTTAATTATTATAGTTTTTTATTTACAAGATATATGCATAGGTAATTTTTCAGCACTGACAGTTGCAAATCCTTTTGTTTCAACCTTTCCCCTCCTTTCCCCCACCCCTTCCCCTAGAGGGCAGATTGACCAATACATGTTAAATATGTTAAAGCATAAGTTAAATACAATATATTTATACATGCTCAAACAGTTATTTTGCTGTACAAAAAGAGTTGGACTTTGAAATAGTGTACAATTAGCCTGTGAAGGAAATCAAAAATGCAGGCGGACAAAAATAGAGGGATTGGGGATTCTATGTAATGGTTCATAGTCATCTCCCAGAATTCTTTGGCTGGGTGTAGCTGGTTCAGTTCATTATTGCTCTATTGGAACTGATTTGGTTCATCTCATTGTTGAAGAGGGCCACGTCCATCAGAATTGATCATCATATAGTATTGTTGTTGAAGTATATAATGATCTTCTGGTCCTGCTCATTTCACTCAGCATCAGTTCATGTAAGTCTCTCCAGGCCTTTCTGAAATCATCCTGCTGGTTATTTCTTACAGAACAATAATATTCCATAATAATCATATACCATAATTTATTCAACCATTCTCCATTTGATGGCATCCATTCAGTTTCCAGTTTCTGGCCACTACAAACAGGGCTGCCACAAACATTTTTGTACATACAGGTCCCTTTCCCTTCTTTAAAATCTCTTTGGGATATAAGCCCAGTTGGTCTTTTTTTTTTTTTTAAACAAATATATGAATAAACAAAAAAATCTTAATCCTAAAACCCTCAAGGATTCAACCAGACAAAACTCAATGATTTAACAAATCAGCACAGAAGCTGCTTCTGATGTGCAGCCTATTGTAGATCAGTTAGAAGTTCTGCCGCTTTTGACCTACTTTTTCTTTCTCTGTAGTCAATGTGTAATCTTTCTGATTTATAGAGGCCATGTGGAAGTGTTACGTCACCTTCTGCTTGGAGCGAATTAATAGGAAAACAAATAATAAGGAGCTGAGAGAGAAGGTAAGGCACAAATTATATCATTTGGTCAGGGGGCAGCCTGGGAACTCATGCATTCCTAGGGAAAACTACCCACATCTGTGAATTGGTCATCCATATCATAACCCTTTTCTCAGAGCCAAGTTGCCTTAAATAAGGTGTGATTTTTCTGCTTATCAGCATCATTTAAAAATCCTTGTTGTTTGGGTCAGATCTTTCACACTTAATCCCACCCCCCCCTTCCCTTTTTTTTTTTTTTTTTTTTAGGATTCAGTTAGCCTTTATTAAAAAGTTTTTTCAATTAAAAATCAACTTTTTCTTTTTACCTCCCTTTAAAAAAAAAAAGGAAAATAAAACTCTGAACCAGTATGCATAGTCAGAAAACATTACTGTGTTAGCCACAGTGTATATCTCAATCTGCACCTTGAGCCCCTCACTTTCATCTGAAGCTGGATAGGATGCTTTGCCATGGTGGCTGGTCCTTGTGTAGGTCAGACTTGTTAAGACTTTACAGTGTTGTTCTGTTGGTGGTTCTCTTGGTTCTGCTCACTTCCCTTTGCATCAGTTCATATGACTCTTCCCAGATTTTCCCATTCTCTCCATTTCTTACAAGATAAGGATAATTCCATTACATTCATTTATTTAAACATTATATTCATTTATTTAACCATCTGTCAGTTGATAGGCAGCCTCTTATTTTTGGATTTTTTGTTTCAAATACATAGCTGCTTTAATTGTGTGTGTGTGTGTGTGTGTGTGTGTGTGTGTGTGTGTGTGTATACTTTCCCTCTTTGTCGTTTTTGGAGTAAAGGCCTAGTATAGTGATATTTTTGGGTCAGCATGTGCATGCAAATTAAGAATATTAGTATTTGGAGCTTAGTTTCAAATTGTTTTCCAAAATGCCTTTGATTTAACCTCCTAGGACAAATCATGTAGCTTATCTGGGCCTTGTTTTCTCCTCTAAAACAAGGGGGCTTGAAGGTTTCTGAAGGCTATGAGGCTCTAGGCACTGCTTGTTCCCCTTCCACAATCTTGGATCCTAGGACACTGACATTATCTCTACATCCTCCATCATGAATCCTGAGCCTGTCCCCCTGTAATCACCTTAGCCCTTATGGCCGACTTTGGCTTTGTTATCTTGGGTTCCAGGAGCCTGCCACTTTTATAGGCCTTTTTCTTGCCTTGCCAACTCAAGTTCATCTCCTTGCTTTCCAATTCCCTTTGATGTTGCCTCTTCCCATTAGAATGTAAATGCCTTAAGACCTGGAGGAATTGTATTCCTTTTTTAAATTTTCATTCCCAGTGCTTAGTAAAGTACACAATGAGGACTTAATAAATGTCTGTATGTCCAGCTATCTATGGATAATATAACATCTATATTATATTCCCCTTCTTTTTGCTGTAGTTTCATCACTGGGGCGTAGTAGATTCCCTTCCTAATTATCAAGAATATTGTAAAATAACTTCTGTTCAAGATCCTAGACCCTTTCCCCAGGATTGCATGATGGACTGTGGCCCTTTGTGATTTCAGAGGCAGCAGCGGGCCATGGATGTATTCAAGAGGGCCCATGAAGCCAGACTGCTCCCTGAGGACTTGTACCAGCAGTGGGTAAGGAAGTGGGGAGTTGTGTTCTACCAGAGCCCCAAGCCGCCACTTGCTTGTGCTGTGCAGATGATGCTGGGCTCTCAGCCATAATCTGTTGCAGCTCCTGTGCATTGGCAAGGCCTGAGGATGGACCTGGGGAAGGCCGGCAGCCTTCACTTGGGGATTTGTATTTATAAGAGCCTCCTTGCCAGCAGCATCACTAGAGTACTTGCTCAACAAAACGAGCTGCCAGTGGCCAAAGCCAGGAGTGATTTCTCTGAGTTTCAGCTCTGTTGGGAGGTGGGCAGCAAGGTTTCCTCCACATCAGTCCTCCAGGGTCTTGGTTAGATCCAGCATCTGGCAGGGCTCCTAAGGCTTCAGCTGTTTGTCTTCCTGCTGTTAGCGTTTTGGTATTGTGCCCTTTGTTCTGCCTCCGTTCATACAAGTCTTGGGCTTTTCTGAACCTGGCCCTGCTGTCATTTCTTATAGCGCAGTCCTGTTCTTGTGCAGTCATGATTTATTCATTCACTCCCCAGAAGATGGATCTCCCATAGTTGCTATTTCTCTGCCTCTTCTGCAAAAGAGAGATGCTGTAAACACTTGGGTCCTTCACCTCACACTGATCTCTCTGAGAATATCAAGGCCTCAAGGGGACCACTGATCTCTCAAGATCAGCTCCTGAGGTCCTGTCATGCAGGGGTCTGCTTCCTTAGCTTTTTGGGCAGCCCTGATTCACTGATGTGTTGATTTATATTTATTTAGAAGCAATAGTATGAATGAGACACTGGTAAGATTTTCGTTGGATGGACTAGGGATGTGTAAGCATTAAAATCGTAAGTAGCCAGGCTTGGGGCACAGATATTTGATTGCAGACCCAGCCCTTTGTTCTTTGCCCAGCCCTGCCAGGCTGGCTCTCCCACATTGGCAACGTGCTTCATATCTGTCCTGCCGCAGGAGGGCTGATTTAGGGATCCACCTGTGGCTGGGTTTCCTGGGCAGCCCTGGGATTGCTCTGCTAGGCTGCAGAGGAGGGCTTCTCTGGAGTTTTAGGAGGAGGGGAAGGGTCTGTGGTTTTAGTCCAGCTTATTCCTCAGCAAACCATCTTTCCAGTCTGAGGTAGTATGATTTTCTGGAGTCTCCTGTTCCTCATTCTTTGATTATGTTTACCTCCCACAAAGAACAGACGAGAGTTGAGAGAGAGGAGACCCTCCCATCTGATTTCTGTCCCTTGGGGTGGCTGCCCCACTTGGGGTTTTGTTCAGCTTCTTGTTTAAATGGAGGTTTTGTACCTCTTGTGTCTATCCATGAGTGTCATGGCACTGGTCAGGGTCACAGTTCTGGTGTCTCTCTTTTTTGTGCATGTAGCTTGACATGCTACTGGACCTGGGCCTGGACGAGGTGGCCCTGGGAGTGGCCCTCACCATGACAGACTGCTGCCCGGACTCGGCTGCCAGATGGCAGCTGCAGCTGCAGCTGCTGATCAGGTTGAACAACAGCAAGGTCGAAGAGCGCTTTGAGGAAGCTGTCCGGCACCTGAGAGCCAAGGTCTGAGCTGGCGCCTGGAGGGTCGTAGGGCTATGTCCATGTGTGGCTGGTGAATGCTGCTTTCAGGTCACCAGCGATGGCTGGGGCGGGGCGAGTTCCCTAAATTTGCCTCTTCCCTAGAAAACTGGCCTGGGCTGGTGGGCTCTGACTGTTTTCTGTTGGTGTTTGCTAGCTAGTCCCAAAGTGCCTGGGGTGTGCAGCTCACAGCCAGCAACTCAGCTCATATCTCCATTTGCTTTTCTGTTTGCAGGATTGTTTGCCATTGTGGAGTTTGTGGGTGGAGTGGAGTGAAGGGGCCCACAGCCAAGAAGACACAGAAGCCCTCTTCCAGGTGCAGCCTGAGGGGAAGCTCTTTTCTCCCTCCCACTTCTACACTTGTTATAAGCTTAGTGATCATCAGCAGAGACGAAGGGCAAGGGGTTCAGCCTTCTCCCCTTTCCCTCCTAGCCTTGACCTGCCTTTGCATCAGGTTGTAGAAGCAGCCTCTGCATTCCTGTCTTGGCCATATTCGATTTTTGAGGAGCCACAATAGGCCACAATAGGATGTATCCATTAATACACATTAGTAAGAAGTGAACTACTCATAGAGGGATGAGTTGCTTTCCCCTTTGGCTATCATGGGGGAGCAGGACTGCCCAGATAGGCAGTTCTCCAGCTTTTCCTGATGTTTTAGGGCTCTGGTTATAGTTGGGGTCTCTGAAGCCCCTGGGCCAGCATGTTTTACCCTGTCCTTGCTCTTAGGGCTCCTGGGCCTTCCCATGACGCTGTAGCTGAACTGTCCCATGTGTCTTCCCCAATTAAAGGATGAAGACCATTTGACTTTTTCTCCATCTCCCCAGTGCTAAGCACAGTGCCTGGCACATCATAAGTGTTTGACAGACTACTTTTCATTCTTTCATTCACGAGCAAACGAGCTCTTTTAGTGGCTGTCCGTACAGTCCCTTGGTGGTCTGAAGCCTCCAGCTCTCCAGTGGTGAGGCTTTGGGGTGATAGTTCTGAATTTTCCTCATGTAGATTGTTTCTGGCTTCTTCTATATGACAGAAATCTCTCCTTGCTACTGTTCCTGCTGACTCTGTGACCATGAAAGAGAAATACCTCGATTGGGCTTATCGGACCGGTGGCCACAAGAAGGCAAAAAAAGTCTTTACCAGGTTAGACTGACCATCCCTACAGGTGCTCTGTGTTGTGTATGAATGAATGTCCTAGCTTGTCACTTGCTTGGCTCTTTTCTTGGCTGAACTTTGCAGTCCTCTATCTCATCTGCTCTTGAAAAAAGGTGACTTGTGCCTTTTTGGGCCCCATGTAAGTACGTAGAGAAGACATATGGGGATCTTGGGGTCTGTAGGCTGATGGTACAGGTTTATACCTGGCAGTTGTGAGACAAAGATTAGGTTATCTGTAAAGTTCTGCTAAAAAAAACCCAAACAACTTTAGGATCAAAATGAAGAATTTTTAAATTGGCTCTTGAAATGTAGAAATGAGGGATATAGTGAAGAGTGGGGCTGGGTTGGAGAAGTAGAGTGAAGGTCAGAGAGGAGGAAGTTGCTGCCCATTGAAAACACTGGTAGTCTGTGCTATTGGTAGTTGATCCCCAGCCTTGAGCTCGTCTATTGAGCCTGATGAGCCAGATTCACTGTTGGGTTCTTTTGGCATGATGGACATGTGAGAGAAATAAATAAACATTTTTATTCTCTTAGTTTACGTGAAAACCGTCCATTTTCAGTTCAGTTCTTCAGGAGGATGATCCAGATTGAAAAAGAGCAGGTATGTGAGAGAGGATATTGGTCACTGCTTCCTAATGATTCTGAGAGTCCTTCAGCTGGGAGGGTGTTTGAGGATGGGGGGAGAATAAGAAAGAAACTTAGCAAATGCTGGAACCTGGAGTCCCCTGGCTTTTCTCCTCTCTAGTGCCAGCCAATTAGTAGGCATAACCAACAAAAAAGAAGACTAAAACAACAAAAGCTAAACCACATGGGCGAAAGTTGTGGGAATCAGGATCTGTCTTTAAGGAAGCTCTTCTGTGAAAATCCAGACTTCACTTGCCATTAATTAAATGGCCTCTGTTTACATTGCAGAAGTATCCCTGGTGAATCTAAAATGTAATTGGATTTGCATGCAAAAGCACTAAGGTGTTATTAGGGTCACTGGGCTAGGAAAGCAGGCTCTCCCTACCTGTACACAGAAAACAGCCACAGAGCAGAGAGGGATGAGGGTAAAACAGGGTTCTGTCATATGAAGGTATAGATAATGATGTGTTAGCTTCTCTTAAGATTGTAATGGAAACACGCATAAGATGAAGTAATTGGGATTTAAGGTAGTCTAAACGGGAGGCAGCTTTTCTAGGAAAGTGATGTGATGGCAAATCAAGGCTGAAGGATTGGCCTGTTTCCTGACCCTTTCTATTTTTGTTAGGAAACCTGCAAGATGTTGAACTTAGAGAGTACTATGAGAGAGCCTTGAGAGAGTTTGGCTCTGTGAATTCTGGTAAGAAACCTTTTCTTGGAAGTATGTGTGTGGCAGTGTAAGTGGGGTGATTGATTCTTGTTAAAATGTTTTTGGCTTCTGGGTCTCTGGGCCTTCTCTGTGGAAAGCAATGGATTTGTCCCTAACTTTTCTGTCCCGAGTCCCTTGGACCATCATGCTGGTGAGGCCTATGAGTCCTTTCTCAGTTACATTTTTAAAAAAATAGCTAAAATACATAGGACTTTTTAAAGGAAACCAATTATAACAGTATGTGGTTATCAAAATATACATATATAAAAAGCAAGACTCTTGGCCTAAGAGCATCATTTTGTATGAGTGACCTGAACTCTTCTAGCTTTCAGAACTCCAGGGTCTTGGTCATTCCTGGGCAGCATGCCGGGGGGTGGGGTGCGTGCACTGGTGTGAGTGATTTTTCTTTTTTTAAGACTTATGGCTGGATTACATCAAGGAAGAATTGAACCATCCTTGTGGCAAACCAGAGAACTGTGGGCAGATCCATTGGAGAGCCATGAAGATGCTGGAAGGCGAGCTGGTGGAGGAGTTTGTGACCAAATACAGTTTACTCCAGATGGGCCAGTTATAGGAAGAGCCAACAACTGGACTTATGGACTTTTTAAAATAACCTGTGGTAGATTTACATTCTAGGTAGATCTATCCTTTGTACAGAGATGTTTGTTTTTGATTTATAGTAAACATTGGACTTTGCTGTTTGACTCCTAACTAATAAGGGCCTTGCTCCTTCTGGGATCCCCATTTGGCATCTTTAAACTGTGGGAGAGATATAGTAAAAAGTTGTTGTCCATCTAGAACAAAAACAAACTTTTACTCATCGACCTTTCCAGAGATGACAGAGTTGACAAAACCGGAACATCGTTTTTTTCTTTCCAGATTTATATTGGAGGTCATTGGGAGATGAATGACGAATGAATGTCTCCTCAGTTCTGTCCCTTTCTGGATTTTGTTTAATTTTTGAAAGGCAATAAGAACATTTCTCTTCTGAAAAGCACCCAAATTGTATTTGAGCTCATGAAGTTTAGTGAGGAAGGAGAGAGAGGAGAGGCACACTCTTGGGTTTTCTATCTTTTGAAAATATTTGAGAAAGCATAAAATATTAACAGATTTAGAAGAATAGGGCAAGGGGTCCTTTTATTTTAGCAAACTTCAGTTTAGCATACCACCTTTGTTATATAGCCACAAGCCAGGGAAATGGCATTCTTTGAAGAATCAAGATTAGGAATTACTTAAAGAATAACAGAAACATTTTGTGGATACAAATTGAGTATAGCTTATTGCCAAGGACAAATTGTACACAGAATGTTGCAAAAGATTTTACAGCTCCAGGAATGGAGAAAGTGTTGTTGAAGTTTGGAGCTGGGTTTAAAGAGGTAAACTGAGATTTGGAGCCTCATAACTGGGAAGATGGTGGTGAGAGGGAATTTACTATGGAGAAGAGAAGGCTGGGAAGGGGAAGGCAAATAGTTGGAAGGCTATTGTATGCAAGATGATACAGATTTTGACTTTAGTATTTTCCAAAAGATTACAGAGCTGTCCAATTTTGAAATGGACAAGAGGTAATGAACTCCCCAGTATCATAGGACTGAGATCTCAGTTAGGTAACCTGTTGTTTGGAATGTTGGAGAGGCAATTCTTGCTTCAAAGTGGGGTTGTACTAGATTATAGTTGAAAGTCCTTCCTGTTCTGATTCTGAAATGGATAAATTGAAGAAGGCAACATTTTGGGAATGCAAAAAGTGTGGGGCGTCCAGGAAGGCATTTGTAAATGGGGGAGATTTGTAAATCTCTAGGGAGATTTAGGTTCATTAAATAGATCGAGGACAAAGAAGTTAGAATTGATACTGTGGGAGTGAATGAGAAGATAGAGAGGAGTAGTCAAGCCTGTCATTCCCCCTCCCTCTGCCCTGTCTCTCTTCCCTTTTTCCCTCTCCCCCCAGTCCCAGATATTGTGGGGTTAAGGAGAAAAAGGGCTGGTAGAGCTGAGCTCTAGAAGGTTCTATTTAGACTTTCAGAGGAACTAGTTTAATTGAAGGTGAATATAGAGTATAATTATGGGGTCGCACATAAATATTACAGCGTTTGCAAACTACAGAGCACTATGGCTTTTAAAGTGCTTTGTCCCAGCTTGTCTTCTCAGGCCTCACCGAACGCGATTCGGACCTTGATCTGGGCCTTCCCGACATTCCCATTCGAATGCCCAGGTATTGAGGTTGCTCCTGCCCACCTAAGGGCTTGGCATTTCTCTACGTGGACAGATTTTAACTCCGGATTTGATGTGGGATCTCGCCATGAGTCTGGATTGTCTATTTCTACCCCAGTCCCTGGCCTAGAGCCTGAAGACTCAGGGCTCATTCCGCTATCCTCCGCTACTGCTTGGGCAGCTCAGTCTTCCTTGCTGGGCCCAGGCCCTCTATGGAGGAAAGGGGGCGGGGCTACAGCGCACTCGGCATTCTGCATTTGGAATGGATGCCAAGCCCTTACCCCGGCAGGATGAGGGCAGGGAGGCGCGTGTCTGGAGGGGGAGGATGAGGTGTCCCTAGTAAAGTCAGCCCAGCAAAACGAGTTAGGAAAAAGCTCTCGTGGTGCTGGCGGACAAGGCCAAAGGCCGGGCTCTCTGCCCGGGGGGCGGATCTGCTGGGGGGATGCCTTGGGACTCGGATCCATCAAATGCTAGCTAAAGGTAGGAGCCATGGGGAACTCTCGTGGCTGCCAGCTGGGCTGGGCTCCTTCCCAGAATGGTACTGCGGGACCTGGGAGGCGGAGACCGGGGCCGGGGCCCTAGTGCAGATCGGTTTGGCCGGACGAGTTGGTGCATGGTGTGATGAGGCGGGCTGGCGGTAGTGGGTAGATTCGGTCCACGTTTCCCTCCCCTGACGGGCTCAGTCTTCTTTCCTGGCTTGTCCGGTTCTGTGGCCGGAGACTTCGGCTCCAGGGGCAATGCGCTAGGCTGGCTCGGCCGGACGCTCCCCTTTAGGCCCGTGTGCCAACCGCCCGCAAAGCCCTTCCTCGGCTCCCAGAGTGGGTCGCCTGGCCCGGCAATCCTCGGGGATTCCCACCAATGGCCCCGCGCGTGTGGCAGGCCCCGCCCCCTCAGACCACGTGATTCAAACCACGCCCCTGTTGCTGATTGGGCGCTCCGTGTTGCCTTTCGGCCGGCAGCATGGGGAGGTCGTCACGTGGGGGCGGCGGCGGCGGCAGCCGCGGCGCCTCGGGGACTAGCGGGCATGGAGCCGCGGGCTGCAGGGGCCGAGGGCGGCGAGGGGCCGGCAGCCCCGGAGGGAGAGCCGCCGCCACTGCGAGGCGCATGGGCGCAGGAAGAGAAAGAGGGGCCGAGGCCAAGGCCGGAGCTGGAGTCGCGGGAGAGGCCTCTCAGTCCAGTGGCGGTAAGGCCGGAGCCCCCCGCGCCCACCCGAGCCCGAGACGAGGCTAGACCGAGCCTGGCGCGGGGCCGCCACACCCCCTCCGCGAGGGTCCTCCGGGAGCGACACCTCGGGGCCGGAGTCAGAGCTGGGGAGGGAGGTGTGGCCGCCCCGGGCCGCTGCAGGAGGCCTTGGGGGGGAGGGGAAAGCTGGAGGCCTCGGGCCGCTGACCCTTCCCCTCCCCTTGCGGGTCCCTCTTTCTGTGTCCCGAGACTCTGCCGGCCCCCAGCCCGCGGGCCCCCTTAGCCCTTCAGCTTTCTCTGCCGCCCTCCACCACTCACTTACCTTCTCCCCCATCTCTTCCTATCTTTTCTCCCCTTTCCTTTCCCCCCTCACCACAGACACCGCCCCTCACCACAGACATCTTCCCCCCACATAGCCTCCGGCCCTCTTCCCTCCCCCTCACTTCTTTGTGGCCCTGAGGGACCCTTTGAGCCCCTCTGCAGAGGTGGAGAGGGTGGTTAGGAGACTGGTTTTTCCTTCAAGAGAGGAATATTTTCTATTGAAAATTAGTCAGTTACTTAGCATTTATTAAGCACCCACTAATGCCGGGCCCTGTGCTAAGCTGGAGTTGGGGGGGGCAAAGTATTTGGGGATTTTAGGAGGCTGGTAAGGAGGGGAATGATGCCAGACTTGGGGGTCCTCTCTGGTACTGGGAGGCTGATCTTGCTGGCATATTTTTTTTTAAGAACCAGGTGTTGTACAGGTCTTGGGTCTGGGGGAAAAATGACATCTTTACTTGGGCGTCATTGATTTGCTTTGTAATCTTGTATATTTTCCTGTATGCACAAAAGCAAGATGGTGAAAAGAAGTTCTTAGGCTTCACCAGGCTGCCAAAGGCATCCAGGACACAAACAAGGTTTAAGAACTCTGCTTTGGGGAATTTGCCCTTATCAAAGCAAGCAGCCCACCACTGGATGCCAAGAGTTCATTTTACACTTAGGAAAGTCTTTGAAAGTGTCTCCTACTGATGGTAGGAAATTATTCAGTCCTAGGTCAGATCCAGACCTCATTAGGATTCTGCAATGTACAGCCCGGTCATAATTGTTACCAGCAGAATGTTCTTTGTATGCTCAAGGCTTAACATTGTGCCTGGTTTAATAGTCTGTGGAAAGTCTCTTTGAATGGACTAAGATCCTCCAGTTCTTCCTTATTTTGCTTGGCTCTAGTGAGAGAACCTGCAGTGACTTGGTAAAAACTGTACCTCACC
Source organism: Antechinus flavipes (assembly GCF_016432865.1). Taxonomy (NCBI): domain Eukaryota; kingdom Metazoa; phylum Chordata; class Mammalia; order Dasyuromorphia; family Dasyuridae; genus Antechinus; species Antechinus flavipes. Next base: position 32,687,450 of record NC_067401.1, on the reverse strand, counting down.
CCACAAAACAAAAACTACCCAGATAAGAAACCAAGTCATGGTGGTCAATATCCAATTATTGGGTATTATATACCGGGGTGAGAAGAGCAAAAGTTCTTTACCTTTCTTGTGCCCAGGGCCTGAAGGGTCTCTTCTCAGAATCATGTTGTTAAATGCATAAAATAAAACACACAGAAGTGAAACCAGTTATTGAAATTCAGGGATCAAACTGTTTTATAAACCAATGCACAGCCACTAGATTGAGAGTCTTTGTTGTAGAGGAAGGATAAAGGAGTGGGGGTGGGTGGGAGGGAGAAGCCTGTACTAGAGCAGATTTTTCATCATTCCATGAGCAAACTGGGCAGGGAGAATCGCATATGAGCATTAAGAGATAGATGAGATCTTGGGGGGCATCTTGTCTAACCCCTTATTTTAGAGATGAGCAAATGGAGGCCCAGAGAGAGGAGAGATAACTGGGATCATATGGGTACTTCTCAGTTTGAGACTTTGAGGGGCTATTAATAATGAAGGGAGAGAATATGTTAGTGATCTTGTTTGGCAGTGGAGTGGGAAGAAAGCATGGCAGTGACCCAGATTACAGTTACAAAAATGTTCCCAATAAGTGGTTATTTTCTTTCAACCAAGAAACATTGAGAAAGTGCCAAAATTCATAATTGTTTTTCCTTTGTTCAGGTCAGGTTGGCCATGTCTGACCACTTCTATCAAAAGAAGGAAGGAGATAAGGAAGAGGTCATGAGATGGAGACCAAAACTAGGCAAGTAACTGTCATTGCACAGATGTGGAGTTATGGAAGGTCAGAGTCACCAGGAGCAGTGAATGGAAGCTACATAGTGGCAGGGCTAACTGTAAGCTTCCCAGATGGGCAGTGGGCTGCCCTATGGCAGCCTCTAAGCAATGGCTGGCTGTCACCATATCTGGTGTGCTGTGGAGAGGAGATTGCTAAGTGCTGTGGGAAGGTCCCCTCCAAAACTCTGTGGTCCCTTGTGATTACAGGTGCCACCCCCCTCAACCCCTTGTCTTGGGATCTGAGCTGAGATCCTCAGCTTGTGTTGGGGGCCCTGGCATCTCCTCCTTGTGTTCTTTTTTCCACCTCCTATCTAGCCCATCTTCTTTGTGAGCTATCTTTCTCTTTTCTATCTTAATCGTTTTCCCTCAGAGTTGTCTGCCAAAGTAACCTCGAATACCTAGAACTCTGTTAGCCTTCCCCAAGATTGTTTCATCATATAAATGGCTCCAAAAATTCTGCTTTCTCCACAAATCCTTTTTGAATTCCAAGTAATACTGATGATTTCTCTTGTCTGTCCTCCGAATGCTTCTTGTGGCCAGCTTCTTGCCAGATTTACTTTTTCCAGGCTGTGTCCATAGGTGTTCTCGTCCTCCATGGTGGGTGGGTGGGAGGAAAATGGAGCAAAGTAGGGAGGTGAGGTCACTCAGACTTGTGTCCTTTCTGCAAGATACCATGTTGCCTTTCATATATATGTATCTCTGTGTTTATATGTGTATAGTTAGAACCTTAGGGATTAGTCCTAAGGAGGATAAAAATGATCTCATCCCATGATTTTCAGTTTATTAAAGTGTGACATCAGAAAATGTGTAGAAACCTAAATGATAATGGATGTGCTCATTGAATCCTTTGGGAAAACTAGAGGACAAAAAGTCTACTATTGTTTCAATGCTACTTTTAAACAAATTGTTACTAGAACAGCATCTGTGAAGATTTGAGAAATTAGTAATATTTCAAGGTCTGAGTCACTGTTTAGTTTACAGAAGCATATTGACCTATTTAATAGTGAGTCACGCTAGGGATTTGGGTCTTGCTTTGAGGCGTATTCACAAGTTACTTTGACCCCTGTGGCTATAATATGGTTGTGATGCTGGTGTGGGGTGAGGAAGAATGCTGATTTTGTCCATCTCTTTTTTTCTTAATAAGTCAGAAAATAGTATTGTATGACTTACATACAGAGATGGGGTTAAATGACCTGCCCAGAGTCACAGAGCTAAAAAGTGTTAAGCGTCTGAGGCCAGATTTGACTCTAGGAACAGTGCTCTACCCATGGTGCCATTTGGCTGTCTTGACAGATACATTTTGTGTTATCCAAATCATTATTTTCCTCTGCCATTGCTGTTAGTTGGGAATTTGCTGACCTTTTACATTGGGGTTTTGCTTTTATTTAAAGAACTCAGAACAGTCTGATGGCCGTCTTTGTGTTTGCCAAACATTTATGGAACTTTTCCTCTTCTCTTTGCTGACTTTGCAGTCTGTGGGGCTCAGGGTATGTCTGCCAGAGAGGAGGAGGACCATCCTGAAGAGGATGATGTGCAGGATTGCGGGGACTCTGAGGAAGACTTGAACTGGGAGCTGGAAGACGGAATGGAGAACATTGTCCCTACAGAACAGAAGGCCGAGCCTCCCATTAAGGAAGACTGGGACACTGAGCTGATCGCAGATCAAGGGAATCCGTACGGTAGGTGTGGCGCTACCTCTGGGCCGCCTAGTCTGGACTTGGCTAGGCCCTCCCATGGGTCCGGGTGGGCCTGTAATCTCTGAGGCTTTTCTCCTTTATTTTTGAAACTTCTTTTAGGTGCTGAAGACATCCACCGTGCCAGCATTCAAGATTTCTGTTTTTGGGCACCTCGAGCCCAGCAGGGAGACATGATCTATGACCCCAGCTGGCACCACCCTGCCCCCCTGACTCCCCACTATTCCAAAATGGTCTTTGAGACGGGGCAGTTTGATGATGCTGAAGACTGATGGGAAACTTTGGGATGCTTTTTTGCCTTGTGAGCCGGCCTGGAGGGGGTCTCCCCTTGGCCTTTTCCCCATCCATCACATTCCCTCATTCCCACTTGTGAGGTGGGTTCTCACATGGGGAATGGTTTTGGGGTGCATCCTGGAAGCTGCTGCATTTTCATAGACTGTTGTTTAAGAAGGGAAAGAAGTTCTTTCTCTTAGTTTTCTTTTGGGTTTTGTTGGCACAATCTTTCCTGGAACAAGGGCACTGTGGCATCAGAGGAGGGGGGAGGATCCTGGTGGGGGATTTTTTTTTCTTAAATAAAAGTTAAAAATCAGAGTGTTGCTTTTGTCATTCCCCATGCCTTTTAATTGGCTTCTTCTGAACCAACTTAGGCTCATGGCTGCCTGGTGCCTGCCTCTTTTCATATTTTTAAAAAAGAAATCACTCAGTAAAAGTAAAAGTTTAGATATTTACTAGCTCTGTCTTTGTGTCACTGTCTTAATGCTGTTGATCAGGAAAGCCTTCCTGAAGGCCTTCCCTTCCATCACCTTTTATTATTTTATATCTATCTATCTATATCCATCTATCTATGTCTAATGTTTTAATATTTATATGTTAGAATGGGGACACATAGGTGTCTACTGGGTACTGTGTAGGGTACTGGGCCCGGAGTCAGACTCATCTTCTTGAGTTCAAATCTGGTCTCAGATGCTGGCCAGATCTTGGTTGTAGTCCTGAGTTTCAGACCCAGGTTAGGAGGAGCACTAATACGCCAGAGCTTGTGAGGTTGGTACCCTAGTCACAGTTCCAGGGTGGAAAAGAGTGACCACAGACCAGAGCAATAGGCCAGGAGAGTGGTAAACCCTCTCCTTAGATCAAGCCAACTTGGAAGAACTGAAAACTTACAGAGCCCTCCTGATTTGAAGAAAAGAACTTTAAAAGTAGAACTGGCTAAATGGAAAAGGAGGTACAAATGCTCAAATGCTCACTGAAGAAAATAATTCCTTAAAAATTAGAATTGGGCAAGTGGAAGCCAATGAATTTATAAGAAAGTCTAGGGAAAAAATTGAAGAAAATGTGAAATATGTCATTGGAAAAACAACTGACCTGGAAAATTGATCCAGGAGAGATAATTTGAGAATTTTCAAACTACCTGAAAGCTTGATCAATACCTGATTTAAATAAAAAAAGAGTCTAGACATCATCTTTCAAGAAATGATCAAAAACACCCTGCTCTGATATCCTAGAAGCAGAAGGTAAAATAGAATTGGAAAGAATCCACTGATCACCTCCTGAAAGAGCTGCCCAAATGAAAACTCTGGAATATTATATAGCCAAATTCCCTAATTCCCAGATTCAGAAGAAATTATAGCCAGAAAGAAATAATTCAAAAATTGTTTTTGTTCTAGGATAACACAAGATTTAGCAGCTTCTTCATTAAAGGATTGGAGGATTTGGAATGATATTCTGGAAGACAAAGAGATAAATAGGAAAGAGAAATTTTAAGGGCTTCAGTAAGGTTAAACTTTAAATTCTTACATTTGAAGGTATTTGTAACTCCTAAGAATTTTATTATTCATTAAGGCAGTTAGAAGGAGAACACGTAAACACAGGTGTGTATGTGGGCACAGGTGTGAGTTGAATAAGATGGGATATTTAAAAATATAAAATTAAGGAATTAAAAAAAAATGCCTTGGGAGAAGAGGGAAGGGAGAGTGGGGTAAATTTATTTCATAAAAAGCATGAAAAAGCTTTCATAGGGAAGGAAAAATGGAAGAGGTAGGAAGGCAAGTACTTGAATCTTACTCATCACTGTTGATTCAAAGAGGGAACAATGTGCACAGTCAATTGAGTATAAAAATCTATCTTATCTTACAACAAAGTAGGAGGGAAAGAGGATAAGTTAAGGAAGAGAGGCTCATAGAAAGGAGGGCAGATTGGGGGAGGCAGTAGTCAGAAAATATTTTTGAGCATGGATAGGAAAAGGAGTAAGATAAAAGGGAAAAAATAGGATGTAGGGAAATATGTAGTAATCATACCAAAAACATGGTGACATCAAGTTTCTCTGAAAGGTCTTGCTTGAGGAAAAAGCCCTCAAATATATAGAGAACTGAGTCAAATTTTAAGAATACAAATCATTCCCCAATTGGTCAATGGTTAAAGGATATGAGTAAGTAATTTTCTGTTGAAGTAATCATAGCTATCTTTAGTCATATGAAAAATGCTCTAAATTACTATTAATTAGAAAAATACAAATTAAAACAATTCTGAGGTACCATCCCACAGCTGTCAGAATGGCTAATATGACAGAAAAGTTAAATGACATATATTGGAGGAAATGTGGGAAAAGACACTAATGCATTGTGGGTGAAATTGTGAACTGATTCAACCATTCTGGAATACAATTTGAAATTATGCCCAAAGGATATAAAATCATGCATATCTTTGACCCACTAATATCCAATAATGGGAATGTTCCCCAAAGAGATAAAAAACAGAAAGGAAAAGGATCTATATGTCTGAAGATATTTATAGTAATTCTTTTTGTAGTGGCAAAGAATGGGAAACAATGCCCATCAGTTAGGGAATGGCTGAACAAACTAATATATGGTTGTGATGGAATTTTATTGTATTATAAGAAATTATAAAAGTGCCCTTAGAGAAATCTCGAAAGACTTACATGAACTAATACAAAGTGAAATGAGCAGAACCAGGAGGACATTTTACACAGAAACAATAACATTATATGGTGATTCACTGTGAATGACTTAACACTTCTCAGCAATACAAGGATTGAAACCAATTCTAAGGGACTTATAATGAATTCAGAAAAAAACTGATGGAATCTGAATGCAGATCAAAGCATAATTTTATTTTATTTTTTTATTATTATTATTTTTAAAAATAACTTTATTGACAGAACCCCTGCCAGGGTAATTTTTTACAACATTATCCCTTGTATTCACTTCTGTTCTGATTTTTCCCCTCACTCCCTCCATCCCCTCCCCTAGATAGCAAGCAGTCCTATACATGTTAAGTAGGTATATCCTAGATACAATATATGTGTGCAGAACCGAACAGTTCTCTTGTTGCCCAGGGAGAATTGGATTCAGAAGGTATAAATGACCCAGGAAGAAAAACAAAACTGCAAACAGTTTACGTTCATTTCCCAGTGTTCTTTCTTTGGGTGTAGCTGCTTCTGTTCATCCTTGATCAATAGAAACTGAGATCTCTCAAAGCATAATTTTAAAAAACCAACTTTCCTTCCTTCCTTCCTTCCTTCCTTCCTTCCTTCCTTCCTTCCTTCCTTCCTTCCTTCCTTCCTTCCTTCCTTCCTTCCTTCTTCCTTCCTTCCTTCCTTCCTTCCTCTCCCTTCCTTCCTTCCTTCCTTCCTTCCTTCCTTCCTTCCTTCCTTCCTTCCTTCCTTCCTTCCTTCTTCCTTCCTTCCTTCCTTCCTTCCTTCCTTCCTTCCTTCCTCTCTCCCTTCCCTCCTCTCCCTTCTTTCCTTCCTTCCTCTCCCTTTTTCCTTCCTTTCTCTCTCTCTCTCCCTCCCTCCCCCATCTCTCTCTCTCTTCCTTGGTTTACATTTTCTTGCACAATATGACTAATATGAAAATGGTATAGTAAGGTTGTTGTCCTTACTATACCAAAGAAGACCAAAATGACATCAGTATGTTAGAGTCAAGTTATACTATGCCCAACTGTAGCTGATCAGATCAGTATGAGCTTGGAATGCTCTACCACAGGTTGGGCATAACTTGTCCATATTGGGGGTAGAGTCTCTAAATTTGTGTATGTTGCAAGGTTTTTTGGGAGCTATTCTGTTTTGTTCATAGAGCACAGCAGCTTTTCTGACGAGGACACCCCCTGCTGGGTGGTCCTGTGCAGTGTCTCTCATGTCCTATAATCAATTCTAAAGTTCTTAAGATTGAGAGTCCTTGGATCACTTTTCCTGACAACCATATGAGCACTTTCCCTGTGTGAATTCTCCATAAAACATTCTTTTTGGCAAGCATATGATTGGCGTTTGAACAAAGTGGCCAGCCCAATAGTATTGTGTTCTCTGCAGTAGTCTGAATTCTTGGCAGTTTAGTTGAAGAAAGGACCTCAATGTCTCATACCTTATCCTGCCAGATCATCTTCAGAATCTTTCTAGGACAATTGGCATGGCCAGGTTTCACAGGCATTCAACAATAATGTCAGCATGAGGACTCCAGGGGTAGATGTGGCAGTTGAGGACGTTTATCCCCCTCATCCAGGGCTATGAAGTTTCTTTATTTAAAGGCCCACAAAACAAAGTTTTTGTTTTTACTATAGTCCAGCCCTCCAACAATTTGAGGAACAGTGAACTTGCCCCCTATTTAAAAAGTTTGAGGACCCCTGCTTAGATACCTTCAGTTTGGTAGTCTGTCTAATACCTCTCATCTCCCACACTTTCTCTTGGAGGCTCTCAAACATTGAGCCAGCTCTGGCAATGCAAGTGTCAGTCTCATTAACTATTTGTAGATCCCCAGAAAGGATAAGTGGAGACTGAATATGGATCAAAGCATTTTCATCTTTGTTGTTTGTTTGTTTGTTTGTTTTTCCTTTCTCATTTTTCCCCTTTTCATCTGATTTTTCTTGTGTATGATAAATGTGGAAATATGTTTAGAAGAATTGCACATGTTTTACCTATATTGGAATAATTGCTGTCTGGGGAAGTAGGGAGGGAGAAAAATTTGGAACACAAAAGTTCTCCAAGGATGAATGTTGAAAACTATCTTTGCATGTATTTTGAAAAAGAAAAATCTATTATTATTTATTTAAATTAAAAATATATTATTTTAAAAAGAAAAAGAATTTATTGGCAGTGTGGTAGCTTACCTTGATGCCATGTTCATCCTCATTGAAGACATTTGACTGATGAATATGAATATGGCTGAAAACATGCTAAAAAGCATGGGAACACACATGGGGAAACATGAGAGCATTGTCTATTATTGAGAAGCTGGGCAAACATGCTGTCATGAAATTGACACACAATAATGATGAACTTTTTCAGGCTACCAGATTTTGATGTAACTTTCCATAAGGCCTTGAGAATGACAATATCAAAGACCTTGGTCAGATCTACAAACTTTGTATACACATGTCTGTTCTGCTCCTGGCATTTCTACAAACTTTGTATACACATGTCTGTTCTGCTCCTGGCATTTCTACAAACTTTGTATACACATGTCTGTTCTGCTCCTGGCATTTCTCCTGGAGTTGTCGGGCAACAACACGATATTAATTGTTTCTCAGCCCTTTCTAAAGCTACACTGGCTCTCAGGTAGATGACTCTCTTCCAGGTGAAGGATCAGCTTTTCAATGGGACATGAGCAAGAATCTTGCTAATATGAAAATGTTTTACATGATTGCACATATATAACCTATATCAGATTGTTTACCATCTCAGGGAAGGGAGAGGGGAGAGAGAGAGGAGGTAATTTGGAACTGAAAAAAAAAATGACAAAAACTGTTTATGTATTTGGGAAAAAATAAAATATTAAATAGACGAACATTCCTTCAAAATTCTAGGTGTACTATCTCAAATGGATACAACGATTTATGGAAGAATGGGCTCAGTGTAATAATAGTGAGGCATAAATGTAGGATAGCTATATGCCAAGAGATAATTCCCCATTCTTGTTCGTGATAGTCATTTCTTTGTATAATTCTCACACAGCTTTCCTCTTTGTGCAGCATTTCTGCTTTGCAGATCACCCAGCTGGTCTTGAAGTCTGTTCCTCCCTTGAGTCTCTCATCAGAATTCTTCTCTACCCCAAGGGAGCTATATTCCTTCAAATTGCTTCCTCCTTTAGGTATTATCTGCATCCATACTTGTCCTTGGATGTGTTTCTGTCCCTGCTGAATTCAATTTCCTGTTCTAGTAGCAAAATCCTTTGTAAAGCAAAGTCTCTTCTATTCACCTCCATTCTAGCTACCCTTTTTATAAGAAAGGGGGGCTGCCTCTATAAAGCCTGCTTGAATTTGGACCAATGAAAGAATTACTTTGATAGCAAGGTTTAATGGGTATGACTGATTAGACCAATCACAAAATATTTCCTGAGGGGGTCAGTAGTTTCATCCAATAGAATCCTTAATCCTTTAAAGTTGATTAATTTATTTAAGAACACCTCATGATTATATTGGAGCCTTTGTAACTTCATCATGTAAGGAACTCCTTTCTCCTCTAAGAAACATTCTTTCTTTCCCTTCCTTCCTTCCTTCCTTCCTTCCTTCCTTCCTTCCTTCCTTCCTTCCTCCTTCCTTCCTTCCTTCTTCCTTCCTTCCTTCCTTCCTTCCTTCCTTCCTTCCTTCCTTCCTTCCTTCCTTCCTTCCTCCTTCCTTCCTCCTTCCTTCCTTCCTTCCTTCTTCCTTCCTTCCTCCTCCTTCCTTCCTTCCTTCCTTCCTTCCTTCCTTCCTTCTTCTTCCTTCCTTCCTTCCTTCTTCCTTCCTTCCTCCTCCTTCCTTCCTTCCTTCCTTCCTTCCTCCTTCCTTCCTTCCTTCCTTCCTTCTTCCTTCCTTCCTTCCTTCCTTCCTTCCTTCCTTCCTTCCTTCCTTCCTTCCTTCCTTCCTTCCTCCTTCCTTCCTTCCTTCCTTCCTTCCTTCCTTCCTTCCTTCCTTCCTTCCTTCCTTCTTCCTTCCTTCCTTCCTTCCTCCCTTCCTTTCTCCTCCCTTCCTTCCTTCCTTCCTCCCTTCCTTTCTCTTTCTTTCTCTCTCTCTCTTTCTTTCTCCCTCTTATTTCTCTCTCTCTTTCTCTCTTTTCTTTCTCGCTCTTTCTTTCTTTCTTTAAAAACAAAGCAGGAAAGGATTTTAGTAGTAAGAGTTGGAAAAAGTCATCTAGACCTACCTCACTAAAATCCTTTCCTGCTCCTCCCCCATTTAAGTCCAAAGGCCCTATGAGGATCAAGTACTTTGCTTAATGGCTTCCTTATTTGCAATGATCTTGCATTCTTTTTTTGTTTGTTTCTTTGTTTTTAAATTTAAATTTTATTTTCTGTTTATATGATACATTTGTTTTTCAAAAAACATTTTCTTATGAATCATTTTGGGAGAGAAAAATCAGAACAAATAGGGAAAAACTATGAGAAAAAAAAACCAAGAAGAAAAAAATGAACATAGCATGTGTTGATTTATATTTAGTCTTCATATTTCTCTCTTTGGATATTTCTCTTAGATGGCATTTTCCATCCAAAGTTTATTGGGGTTGTCTTGGAACACTGAACCACAGAGAAGAACCAAGTCTTTCAAAGATGATCATCCCACAATCTTGCTATTACTGTGTACAATGTATTCCTAGTTCTGTTTGTTCCTCTTAGCATCATTTCATGTAAATCCATCTAGGCGTTTCTAAAATCAGCTTATTCATAATTTTTTATAGAACAGTAATATTCCATTATTTTCATATGCCAACTTATTCCTCAATTAATGGACATCTACTCATTTTCCAATTCTTTGCCTCTATAAAAAGAGCTGCTCCAAACATTTTTTCCACATGTGGGTCCTTTTCCCTCTTTTATAATTTCCTTGGGATACAGACCCAGTAATGGCACTGCTAGGTCAAAGGGTATGCACAATTTTATAGCCCTTTGAGCATAGTTCCAAATTGCTCTCCAGAATAGTTGGATTATATCACAATTCCATCATTAGTGTCTTAGTTTTCCCACATCCCCTCTAACATTTATTATTTTTTCTTGTCATCTTAGTCAATCTGAGAAGTCTGAGATGGTACCTCAGAGTTGTTTTAATTTGAATTTTTCTAATAGTGGTTTAGAGCATTTTTGTGTATGAAAATGGTTCATATCCTTTAACCATTTTAATTAACTTACAATTAGCTTAATAATAACACAGGTACATAGAAAAACATGTTGAGGCACGTCTGACCCATTTTCTTGGCAAAGATACTGGAGTGGTTTGTCATTTCCTTTTCCAGTTCATTTTATGATGAGGAAACTGAAGCAGACGGGGTGAAGTGACAGCTTCTAAGTATCTGAGGCCAGATTTGAACTCAGGAAGATTTGAGTCTTCCTGACTCCAAGTCTAGCACAATCTGTCCACTATGCCATGTACCTGTCCTACAAAAACATGTTCAGCATAATGAATAGACACAGACACAGACACAAACAAAGATACACATATGGTAGTGAAGTCCAAAATATTATGGGAGGACTTTAGCTGAGGCAAGTGGAGGATGGGAAAAAGCTACATCCAGAAAACTGTTATCTACATTGTGTCTTTTAAGGGCCTGGAATTCTTATCAGAAAGAGGTAAGTCAGTATAAAAGAAGAGCGATAAATGATAGGAGTATTGTCCAAGCAGTTTGGAACAAAGAGAAAGGGCTATTTGACTGCAAGGCTGGTGGGTAATAACCAACAAGATGGGATAGATTGGGGGCAAAAGTTAAACAGAAGGATTTTTATTTTATTCTTGTCTAGACCTTTCATTTTACAAATAGGGAAACTGAGTCTTAGAGTGTTGAAGTAACCTGACCAAGATTATGCATATAGTGTCAGAGAACTCCCCAAGGTTATCTCATATAATTCCCTCATTTTAAAGGGGAAGAAAATGAGGCTTGTAGTGGTCCTAGATGATGCTCAGGGTCATCTCTTGAATTTGAAGGCAGATCGGCTGATTCTGGATTCAATATGCACTTTCCACTCCACTAGACTAGAAAACTTGGAGACTTTGGCAATTAGTTTTCTAGCAGTTGAAAGGAGAATGTTTTTCTCTTTCTCCAAAGAATGGTTTCATAGTTTTACAAATTAGTTGGCTGTTAGTTGATGTCTGTTATATGGCAGATACGTTAAAGTCGTGTGTCTTACAAAGGCCGAAGCTGGGGCCTGAATCCAGCTGTGCTCCCCAAACTGTTTTCGGCACTCCAAACCCAGCTGCTGTTGGCTTGAATTTCCTCCTAATTGCCAGAAGGTGGCACCAATGACCACAAAATTATGTCTCCAGCTCAGAAGAGGGTTTGGTAGAGAGTGGTCTGAAGCTTTGGGGATCCTTTATATTCACATAGAAGATCCCTGCTGGTATGAATCTGTAAATCTCTTTGTAGTCTGAGATGAACTGCCAGCTGATTTCCTAAAGAAAGAATTTTCTCAGGAGAGGGGCGAAATATGAGCTTTTTCTACATCAATTTTTCAAGCATAGGATGGGGGAGACATTGTCAAGATAATATCAATTCATTTTATTAATAAAAAATCATTTTTTGCACTCAAAATAATAATAAAACAAGAACAACATCAAGAATAATAATTGTCATCAGAGTCAAGCATCTTGTTGGGAGGGGAGAGAAGTCAAAACAAAATGATCTTTATTTGTAATGAATTTGGGACTGAACTACTCCTACTACTCCTACTAATAGTAATAACGGCACAGGAACTGAACCTCTGAAATAGTATAGTGAACTCCCAGATGGGGAAATATACACCATACTTTTAAATTTAAATTTAAAAAATTAATTTAAAATTGCTTTCTTTTGTTTTTATATTTCATTCATTTCCAAATACAAGGTGTCCCAAAAGTCTTCCTTATAGTTTTAAGCTATTAAGACTTTCTATATATGTATAAGTAATTTTATATATAGATATATATATATATATAATCTGTTTAACCATCTATCTCTATCTCTCCATCTATGCTTCTTTTTTGTTTCCTTCCTTCTTTCTTTCCTTGTCTTTTTTCATTCTTCCTTCCTTTTTTTTCCTTTCTCCTTCTCTCCCTTCCTCTCTCCCTTCCTTCCTTTCTCCCTCTCCTCTCTTTCTTTCTTTCTTTCTTTTTTTCTTTCTTTCTTTCTGTCTGTCTTTCTTTCTTTCTCTTTCTTTCTTTCTCTCTCTCTCTTTTTTCTTCCTTCCTTCATCCGCCCATCCATTTATCTCTCTCTCTCTCTCTCTCTCCCCCCTCACGTCTCCCCCCATCTTTCAGCAAGCTAGGTGGATCCCTCTGCAACTTAGAATCTTAAAGAGTTACCTAAAGCATTGAAAAGTGATTTGCCACATGTCACATAGCCAGTGGGTATCAGAGGATTAGAATCCCATGACCCTCCTGATTTTGAGGCCAGATCTCTATTCACTCACCATACTGCCAAGGTAAGAGAACTTATTCACAGTATTCAAAACTATCATTTACTTTAACTGATGGTTCCACATGTGGATGGTCTAGTGCTGGTTGATGGGAGGACCTGTGTTTTCTTGGTGTTAATTGTTAGGTCTGAAAAACCGTTACAAGGATGCTCTTAAGAATTGGCCTGGGAAACACTGGCACAAGACCACCCAGCATGGTGCGCCCTCATTAGAGAAGGTGCTGTGCCCTATGAGCAAAGCAGAATGGAATTAGCTCAGAGGAAACGTGAGATGCACATTAGAGAAGTCTCCCCAAATGTACGTCTGGACTATTTGTGTCAGACCTGTGGCAGAGCACTCTGAGCTCGCTCGTATTGGTCTGATCAGCCACAGTTGGACACACTTAACTCTAACATAGTGATGTCATTTTGGTACCAACCAAGTTACTCTTCATAACACTAGAGGTGATATAGTAGAGTAGAGAATGGGTATGTTGGGTTTGGAGCAGGAGGGGCCTGAGGTTGTGTGTGACCCTGGAAAAGTCACTTGACTCATCATGCTTCAGTTTCTTTACGTGTGTAAAGTGAGAGGGTTGAATTAGCTGGCCCCTAAACTTCTGCTCTGAACATATAATTCTCTGATCTTAAAATAGCTGATACTGAGAAAGTACTTCTAAGGTTTCTAAACTACCTAATGTATGTTAACTCATTTGGTCTTTATGATAAATAACCTTGGGAGGTAGGTATTATTAGGGTCTCCATTTTATAAATGTGTAAACTGAAGCTCAGAAAGGTGTTTTGGCTAGGGTCCCATAGCAAGTAAGTATCTGAGACCTGGACAATGGACACTTTGACTCCGGCCATGATATTATGATCTTCAAGAAGACATTGTATGACCTAGGTGTTATAGAAGCAATTTATTCTCAGACCTGGGTGGGATTAGTTGCTTCTGGGATCTCTGCCCTACTCTCCTATTCCTATTAAGTCTGACCTAGCATATACCAGAGGGCTTTAGTGGACTGAAAAGTCAATATGGGTCACAGTGTAATACTGTCTGCTGGAAAGCTAATGTGCTGTTGAAAGATTTAGTAGTATCCAGGAAAGAATAGTTATGTTAGTGATGTGGCAGCCTGACATCATCAGTTCACTTAAATTCAGTTCAATTCAAATAATCTCAATGCCAGAAACTAAGGATCCAAAGACAAAAGCGGAATTGTCCTGTCCTCAAGGAGCTTACGTAGGGAGAAGAGTGGAGATGTAATATGTACACATAGAAATAAATATTTATTTTATATATGCAAGGAAGCTGGTCCTTTAGAAACTTAATCTCAGCAAATGAGCCAAATTAGCAGGCATAAGTCTAGCCAGGTGACCTCTTTTTGAGGTTCCAGTGAGTCTCTCAATTCAAAGGCACTATGATTAAGAATGACAGGTTGCTCTTCCTGGAGATCTTCATTTTTTGAAAAATTATCTTTCAGGAGAGAGCTTAATAATGAGCATTTCTAAATATGAAATTGAAGAAAGAAAATTGCATATAAAACAGCAACTCTCTATTAGCACAGCTTGTCCTTTTAGGTATGTCATAAGTCCAGGGAGTCCAGGAGACAGACATGAATTGGTACCTAGCTCTTGATAAGGGTAAGTAGAAGCTGTAGGAACCTGGAAGAAGGGAGTCATGAAGAGTAGGACACAACTGAACCAAAACCTCTTTACCATCTAAAGTGCAGCTTAAGTGACATCTTATATCTAAAGTCTTTCTTGCCCTTACTTCCTAGTAGTCCCCTGCTTCTCGTTATATGGTATTTAATTATTTTGTAAATGATTATCTATGACACTCTTCTTTCAAATACCTATCTCATGGTGATTTTTGCTGTCTCTTTAAGAGCTCAGAGATTGTTGCTCTGTAATTTTTAAGAACTAGAATGTTGGGAGAAATATAATTTGTGTGGATAGTTTGAAGTGTCATTTGGGAAATAGACTGATGTACAGAATCTTTGCATATGATGTTAGGCAGATGATGTTAATCTATGATCTATGAGTATCTATGAAGACTTTGCACCACGTTTGCCTTTCTCCGAGGAGTCACAGAGAGAGTGTGTGATTTTGACTTTTAATCTATGTGAATCTACTTGATAAATTGTGGAGAGAGATTACTAAAAGAGCTAGCTTGAGAAAAGATGAAGAGATATTTCCTGTTATTGCTGGGGAGAGGCTAAAGAAGGCACAGAGAAAAGAGAGATGAAGAATTCTTTTTTTTCCCCCTTTCCCGAAGAAAGAGTTATCAACATTATCTTATGAAAAGAATTTCAGAAAAGAGAGTTAATATCTTGAGAAATTTGGAATCAAGAAATACTGAGTTTCTAGACAAGTAAAAACACTTCGATTATATTTTAAAGATTTTAAGTGAGTTGTAACGTGAAATCTTTATTTACATTATTGCTCTCATTAATAAATTATATGTTTATTAATTTTAATGTTTAATATACAGACACAAGAGTAATTATTAATTGGAAGGAGCTAGTGTTGGAAATTTAGCCATCTACAGGCTTATCCCTAGAGTACAAAATAATAGCTGCTCCTAGGCAAGACTCCAATCTGAGTGGGTGCCCGTGAGTTGGGGAGCATCAGAGCTGGATGCTATACTTATATGTGTGTATTTTGTTTCCTGTGCAGAATGTAAGCTCCTTGAGGACAGGAATTTGAAAAATTTTGTATATCCAACACCTAGTATAACGCTTAGAACACAAAAAGTATTTAATAATTGCTTATTGATTGATTCGTATGATAAACTTGGCAACTGAAGCCAAAACTCTCCACATCTGTGTTACCCTTTGGATGCAGCGTGGAGAGTTAGAAAGTCACTGACTCAGGTAAGAGCAGAGAAGACAGGACTCAGCTGCTCTGTTCCAGTGGGGTGTACACAGTGGGATGAGAATGGGAACTTCCAGGGAATCGGTGCCAGGAGAGGAGCTGAGAGATGGGAGAGGAGGAGGAGGAATCCTGGCCTCATGCTCAGGCTTTGTTGTGAGCCAAGGTGTTTTAGGGACCAGGGCAGCTAGGTAACTGCATTAGCTAGACTAGGTGGTATGAGGGAGGGAAGGGGAAATGGTGCCTAAGCCAAATTACCTTCTAGGAGTTCCTTAATTAGTAACACTCCTCAGCAAAGATTTCCTCTGTCAAATCTGACCAAGTAGATCACTGCAGAGAAGCTATAGGTGTTTTGTGGGACGAGGGATTTTTAGCCTTGTCCTCTGTCAGGATGTTTATTGAAATTTTAAAGGATAGCACTGATGGGATTGAGATCTTTCTGGGCCCTGGCTTCTAAGTTTGGGATTCTCAATCCACCAATAAACACTTATCGAATACCTGCTGTGTGCCTGGCACTGTACTAAGGTCCAGGGATACAAAAAGAGGCAAAAGATAGTGCCTACCCTCAAAGAGCTTACTCTCTCTCTTAAACTCTGGACTCCCTTATTCTAAGTATTTAAATCTATCCTCCGACCCAGGCAGTGAGGGGCAGCCTAACATAGGAGAAGGACTTAGGAATTGGATTCGGGCGGCCTGGGTTGAACTTTCAACTCTGCCTTGCTTTCCAGCCAAGGGATCTCTGAATTTTTATATCTGTATCCATGAAAAAACACATGTATTACTTATACTATGACAAGGCTGTTGGAGGAGTAAGCACCTTGCAGACTTTAAAGCTCTCTTTAAAAGTGAGTTATCATAATTCCTTGGCCAGAACTCAGCAAAGTCTATTTAGGCTTGGGATTGGAGGGTTGGTCAGCGGGGGGAGTGGGGAGGATTTAGACTGGCTGAGGATAAAGGGACAGAAACCATTGAGCAGTTGTTGAAACAGTGCTTCCCCTTGATATCTGTCTGCTGCCTCCCTGACTCTTTGGACTCTTTGCAGGGGTCCTCAAACTTTTTAAATAGGGGGCCAGTTCACTGTCCCTCAGACTGATGGAGGGCCGGACTATAGTAAAAACAAAAACTTTGTTTTGGGGGCCTTTAAATAAAGAAACTTCATAGCCCTGGGTGAGGGGGATAAACATCCTCAGCTGCTACATCTGGCCTGTGGGCCGTAGTTTGAGGACCCCTGCCAGGTGTAACCCTATTGCCTTCATTCCTGATTTCACCTTGGTGATTCTTCAGATACTGTCTCAGTTTGAATCAACTTTAGTGGAAAAAGCCCTTTGGACCACTTATGTCAATACATCTGTACCCCTCAGAAAACTGATCTTCAATTTCTTTTTTAATGAGTATTTGATCCCCTTCTTGGCTTTCAATCTTGCTGTTGTATAGCTCCAGGGACCCTTCCTCAAGGCTGAGACTCTGGCTTCTGTTGGAAGATCACAGTGATGGCGAACTCACTACTCCCTGAAGCCGTTGTTTTCATTTTTGGGATTTTTTTTTTTTTAATGAATAATTCCCAAGCAGCAGCCCAATGCTGATTTCACACTAACCAAATCTGATAGCAGAACCCAAGGTACCCTGTGGGGCATGGAACAAATCCAACACAAGCTAAATCGGCTAAGGGATGGAATTTTCCACTATTTGGGTGCTGTTTTGTTAATGGCAGGTATCCTGAAAGGTTGGCAATGTAATCCCCTCACTGTAAGCTCTGGAAGGAGGGCATTTAATCTCTGTTGGCTTCCTGCCACAACACACAAGTATTTTGCAAAGCACCAGTGCACAGGGCCTAATTGCTCAAATATCTATGTACTTATATGGCACATGTTACATGGTACACATCAGCCCTGAATTAAAGAAGGATGGTACATCCCACTTGTCAGCATCAGCCCTCCCAGAAATGGGGACTGGGCATCTAAGACTCAAGTAGATTTTCAATTTATTCCTTTTTTTCGTAGTGAAGGTTACTCTCATTTTCCCCAAAGGAAAATTTTCCTTTGACTAGCCTAATGTGAACAATTTCTAACCACACCCATGGGCTGATCCTTATCAGTCACAAAGTCAGTGAAAGAAGAAGCTGGAAAACAACAGACTTTAGTCACATGGACATAGAGGGGCTAGAGAGACTTTTTATCCATTGGGCACCATTACCCTCCTCAAGAACCTTTCTTTGGGTCATCCAATATGGACAGGGGCTATATTTTTCCAGAACTCTATCAAAGGCAACTCCACAACCTTGCTTAGTGACCTTTCTGATATTATGGAGCTGTCACCTTCTATATCTAGTTCAAATGTCTCCAGTCGACATTTACAGAATTACAGAAGCTCAGAATTGTATAGGACTGCAAAGATCTCTTGGTGCAGGAGTTCTTAACTCTTTTTTGAGTCTGGGACCTAATGAGCAGTTGGAGAAGTCTATAGACAGGCCCTTACTTGAATTATATTTTTAAATGCACAAAATAAAATTCAGAGAGCACAAAGGAAACCAACCATATTGAAATAGTTACTCAAAACAAACAAAAAATAAGTTCATGGTCTCAAGTCAAGAACTTATGATCAAGTCTAATCTCTACTTGAATAGGAATCTCCCTCTAAAGCACTCCCTGATGAGGGGACATACAGTTTTTGCTGGAAGATCACCAGTTATAAGGAACTTAATACTTCCCGAAGCAGTCTAGTCCCTTAGTCTTTTGAGAAACTGATTGTTGAAATAGTTTTCTTTACATCTAGCTAAAATCTGCATCACCATAACTTTGAATCAGTTTATCAATCAATCAATCAGTCATTCAGTCAACTATCTTTGTTCCTTCCCTCAGTGCCTCTAGTTCTGCCAACCAGAGCAATTTTTGACATTCCCTCATATACTCAGAGTTATCATGTTCTCTTCTCCAAGCTAAAAATCTCCAGATAATGTACCTCGAGAGACAGGGATAGAGAGGGGGAGAAAGAGACAGAGACAGAGAGAGAGAGAGAGAGAGAGAGAGAGAGAGAGAGAGAGAGAGAGAGAGAGAGAGAGAATCAGACAGAGACAGAAAGAATAGGAGGGATAGAAAAAAAGGAGGGAGAGAGGGAGCAGAAGAGAGGAGAGAAAGACTGAGAGAAACAGAGAAAAAGAGACAAAGAGAGGAGAGTAAGAGAGGGAGAGGAGAACCAGCCAGCCAGACACACAGATCATAAGTATACTTTTTTGGAAAATACACATATATTCATACATTATATGCACACATATATTTAATATACACAATTCTTTCTTTTTGAAGAACCTAAGGAGATGTTTATAGATGAACCTGTTACACATGTCAACTTATCAGCAGATGCTCTGGTTGGCCCTCCTTGAATTATCCCCATTACACAGGGTCCCTTCAGGGTTACATTCAGCTCAGTGTTACATCCCCATATTTCTCTCTGAAACAAAACCAGCTCCTTGACCCGATATTCTTCTGGTGACGCTTCTAGATGGTAATGAATCATGGGATGCTGCCATCTCTGAGGAATCAGCATTTCAAGTCATCTAAAGAATGATGGAGAGATCCATGGTGGATGCGAGTAGGCTACAGTTTATCACCAGTAGTGAATTGCATGCAAGAAGCAGCACACAAGATGTCATCTAAGAGATGGATGAGCAGAGAAAAGCCGGTAAGAGGTACAGGGTACCTGTACCCTGTGGTAAGAGGGACAGGTAACTGATTGATAGCCGGGGTGCTGCCTGAGCACCCACGTGATGTCAAGAGACTAGAAGGTGGCCTCCAGTGTGGGGTGGAGGAAGTACCTACCTCAGATCACAAGAGCCACCGAGGCATGGATGTAACGATATCTCCTCAAAGATGCCTTATCTTTCACATTTCCTCCAGTTTCTCCTCATCCTTATTCATATTTACAACATGATCTGTAATTTTCAGATGAAAAAAATCTGATTATGGATACCTGCTGTCTCTATTTATTTTCCCTTTCTTAATGCTCTGTAGGCTTCTGTCCCCCACTATAGACTGAAGTGTCTGTCTGTCTCTGATTGTCTCTCTCTCTTTCTCCCTCTCTCTCTCTCCTTCCTCTTCCTTCTCCTTTCTCTGTTTCTCTGTTTCTTGCTGTCTCTCTCTCTGTCATTCTGTGTCTCCTTATCTTTTTTCTTCCTCTCTCTCTCTCCTTCCCTCCCTCCTTCCCTCCTTCCTTCCCTCCTTCCTTCCTTCTCTTCTTCTGTCCTTCCCTTCTTCTCTCCCTCCCTCCCTCCCTCTCTTCTTTTGTTCCTTCCTTCGTTCCTTCCTTCCTTCGTTCTTTCCTTCCTTCCTTCCTTCTTTCCTTCCTTCCTTCCTTCTTCTCTCCTTTTTTCTTTTTCAGGTCTTTGTCTCACTTTCAAACATCATTGCTGACTTTTTACTTGACAAGTTCAATTCCCTTTGCCTCCAGTCCTCATCCTCTCTGACTTTTTGTGGCATTTTTCAATCTTGATCTGTCTGCCCTGAAAACCCTCTCCTTCTTTAGCTCTTGTCACACTTTTCTTAGAAGGGGCTAAGTATCCCCTTCTGCCTCTTTGCCTGGTTCTCCTGTTTCCTTTACTGATTCCATTTCTATTCCCAGATCTTTAAGTATGGGTATTTCAGCTATTGGGCCCACTGAATGGACTTCATATATTCTCACCACTTTGCTCTGACTTGAAATGCCCTCCCACCTTCCTGTTAGATGGTGAGGAGACTAGAATACCAAGTCTGGAGTCAGGAAAGCCTGAATTCAAATCCAGCTTTAGATACTTATTAGCTGTATACAAGCCACTTTACCCCTGTCTGCTTCAGTTTCCTCAGTGATAAAATGGCAGATAATAATAGCTATCTCACAGGGCTTTTTGGAAGATTAGATGAGATGTAAAGCTGTAAAATTAACTCTGCCAATCATATAGTTGGTGCTTAATAAGTGTTTGTTCTCTTCCCCTCCCTCTTTTGCCTCTCTAATTCTTACCTATATGTCATCCTCATCCTACAGTAAAACTGTTCTTACCAAAAGGAATTAGAATTATAGAATCTTAGATTTGGGAAGGACATTGCAGGTCATTTTCCAAGTTACTTATCCTCTGCTTGAAGAATTTTTTTTTGAAGGTAAAAGCATTATTTACTAAGACAATTGTGATGGTTCAAAAAAAACTTTGGGTTTTTATTTTTGCCTTTGAAATCCATAGGGTTTATTTGCATAAGTCACCCCCTCTTTTGGATTTATCCCAGAGTCCTTTAGTCTAATAATTCCTATCTTGTGCTTACCTCACACTATGCCCCATGCCTGTACTATACAGTTTTATCCTTAGCCAGTACTTGGAGGGTACCTTCCTATGACATTAAGGAACCAATCAGACATATTTTAGCAAGAACCGCCCCCTTCTTCCTCCCTTATGCCTGCAAAAATCATGGCCTTGGATTGGTATGGAGGAGAAAAGCACCAGCTGTCATAGGATTCATAAATAGAGGTCATCTCCATCCCACTTCCCATCCTCATTTCACAGATGAAGAAACTGGAGGTCAAGACCTAAGATGACCTGGTAAGGACCACACAGATAAACAATCATCTTAAGATGGATTTGAACTCAAATCTTCTATTGGAAATGCCCTGGTGAGTCCCCTTCTGATAAGTGAGACTCAGAAGCATCTGTTGACCTGAGCCTTCTTATCTTTCCCCTCTTTTCTCATTTCCCTGATCCTGAGTATCTCATTTTAGACCTTGGGTCTCTCCTTGTGTGAGTTAAAATACACCATAATAAAGACCTATTGCTTTCTGTCCCCAAAATTTTAAATCTCCAAACCAAGGACAGGTTGGGACAACAATTTATTCCAGTTTTGGACAGCTACAATTTTAGGAAGTTATTCTTCACATAAACCTAAGACTCTTTGTGGCTTTTTGTGATTTCTACCCTTTGTTCTCAGTTCTGCCTTCTAGAACTAAGTCTAAGAAAAAGTCTAATCCTTTTTCCACATGCCAATCTTTCAATAATTGGAAAAAAGCTTGCATTGTCTTTCACTTTTCAGTTCACTTTCATAGTTTAAGGATTTGTCTTGATGTCCCTCCTTGTCTTTGGGATACTCCTTTTGTACATCAATTTATTTCTATAAGATCCATTTCTTTTTTTATTTATTATAGCTTTTTATTTATAAGTTATATGCATGGGTAATTTTACAGCATTGACAATTGCCAAACCTTTTGTTCCAATTTTTCCCTCCCTTCCCCTTACCCCCTCCCCTAGATGGCAGGTTGATCAATACATATTAAATATGTTAAAGTAGAAATTAAATACAATATTAGTATACATGTCCAAACAGTTATTTTGCTGTTCAAAAAAAATCAGACTTTGAAATAGTGTACCATTAGCCTGTGAAGGAAATAAAAAATGCAAGTGGACAAGGGTAGAGGGATTGGGAATTCTATGTAGTGGTTCATAGTCATCTCCCAGAGTTCTTTCGCTGGGTGTAGCTGGTTCAATTCATTTCTGCTTGTAAGATCTATTTCTATCAATGTCAATTTAACTCTATCAATCAGTTATGATCAAAATTCCAAACAAGCTTATTCAGTTTATCAGGGAACTCCCCTCAACCAGCTCCTTAGGCTAATAGATACAGTAGAAGAAAACTCAACCCTAATAAAAGTGATATTTGAATTTTCTTTGAGTGAACAGCAGACTGTTTCCAAATGCCCTTCCCATCTGTCTTTCAATAGCATCTTTCTATGATCCTATCTATTTAGTCTCACTCTATATAGTTGCTGAGTGATGGACCTTAAATGATTATAATCTTTATTTTTTTTGCCTTTTCACTTTGTATTTATTGTCTCTAGTGCCCCAAGGTGTTCAAACTCAGGGCTTGCATCTTGGGCTTTGATTGAAGCTTCTCTATAGCATGGTAATCATCTATCTGGATTCCTGCTACCCCAGAGAGAAGCCACCTCCTGTCACTAGAAGCACTGCTTGGCTTCTCTGTGGACAGCAAGTACCCAGCCTTCCCTGCTACTGCTAATGTATTCATTTCTTTCTCCTTATTAATTCGTAACCAGTAACTTTTCTTAAAAATATAATTTTATTAAAGCTTTTGGCAAAACTCCTTTTGTGTGTGTGCGTGTTAAATTGCACAACTAATAGCATTTCTAATGTATTATTCAAGGCAGAAAAGAGAATTTGCTTCCTTTATATTCTTCCCTCCTCATTCCAACACAATGTACTCCATTTCTTCTTCAAGCTCCCAACCCCTCACACATCTGAAGAACAAAAAAGATTAGAATGGAGGAAGGAGGGGACAGAGAGAGATAGAGATAGAGAGGCAGAGACTGACATAGATAGAGATGAGGACATGTGCCCAGAAAAAGGGAGAAGGAAAGAAGAGGAGGAGGAGAAAGAGAGAGAGAGGAAGAAGGAAGAGGAGAAGGAGAAAAATAAGAGGAAAAAGAGGAGGAGGAAGAGGAAGAAGAAAAGAAAGAGAGAAGAAAGAAAAGAAATAATTGAGACTCTTCTGCAAATGGATATTCCTGAATATATTCTAGGTACATAAGGACTGAACTTTTTCATTGCTATGGGACTCTCTGGATTAAGAAAACTCTTGCTAATGCAACTCATCACTTTATCTCCAATTTATATATTTAGAGAATTGTTTAGAACATAAGAGGCCAATATATAACCTATGGGTGAATCAAATTAGTATATAACTGGGTATTTGACAAACTAAATAAAATACAAAAAAAAATTGATAACATTACATTTAAAAACTGAATCAATATGTGGCCCTCAGGATCATTGTTTAGAGATTAGTGACTCTCATTTCTATTTGACACTACTGGTCTAGCCCATGGAGAGATTAAAAGACTAACCCAGAAAAACACAGCTAGTAATATGTGAGAAGAGAGATTTGAACCCAACTCTCCTTGGGTGTTGAGATGAACTCTAAAACAAATTTCTCTGATTATTAAAACCTTTATGGGCTGGTCCTTTCCTACCTTTCTGTGAGATTATAGTTTTGGAGTTTTGCAACAATGTTCCTTGGGGTTTTCCTTGTGGAATCTCTTTGCAGAGGTGGTTGATGGATTCTTTCAATAATTATTTCCTCTTCTGTTTCTAGAATATCAGGGCAGTTTTTTTTTAATGACCTCTTGTAGAATGCTATCCAGGTTTTTTTTTTTTGGTCATGACCTTCAGGTAGGCCAATAATTTTTAAATTGTCTGTTCTGGATCAATTTTCAGGTAAGCTGTTTTGCCAATGAGGTATTTCACATTTTCTTCCATTTTTTCATTCTTTTTAGTTTGTTTGATTGATTCTTGCTATCTCACAAAGTCATTAGCTTCCATTTGCCCTGTTCTAGTTTTTAATTTGTGGTTTTCTTCAGTTATCTCTTGTATCTCTTTTTCCATTTGGTTTATTCTGCTTTTTAAGGAGTTGTTTTCTTCAGACAATTTTTTCCCCTTCCTTTTCCAAACTGTTGATTCTCTGCATACATCTCATTTCTTTTCTCATTTTTTCTTCTACCTCTCTCATTTGCCTTTTGAAATATTTTATGAGCATTTCCAAGAAGGCTCTTTGGGCTTGAGACCAATTTATCTCACTCTTTTAGATTTCTTCTGTGGATATTCTGTCCTCATTTGAGTTTGTTTTGTTCTGCCTTGTCACCATAGTAGCTTTCTATGGTCAAGGTTCTTTTTTGTTTCTTGCTCATTTTCTTTCCTTTTCTTTTGGGATTTCCTCTTTTTTACTTTTAAGGTGGAGCTCTGCTCCTGGGGTAAAGGTAGCACTGTCCTAAGCTTCCTGTGCAGCTCTGAGCCTTGGCTTTGATCACAGGGACCCCTTCTGTTTGCAGAGATAGTTTTGCCTGTTCTTTTCAGGAAACAGCTTGGTTTCTCTGAGTTTGCCTTCTGAGCTGGGACTGAAAGCTAACCCACTGATGCTCCTCTACTGAGCCAGGACTGAGGGTCTCAGTTGCTGATTTGATGTGATTAAGACCCTCTCACTGGCTTTCCCAGAGTCTATTTGACCACAGCTACACATCCTTTTCATCCCAGTGAGACTGACCTTTCATGAAGTTTTTTCAGTCTATCTTGAGTTGGAGAGTAGTTTCATTCCATCAGACTCTGTTCAGGTGTTTGGTTTCATGTGGTTTTCTAAGGAAACTGGGAGAGCTCAATCAGCTTCCTGACTTTATTCTGCCATCTTGGCTACACCCCCGGAACTCCCTTTTCTTACCTTTCTAGTCTAGTCTTCTTATTCCTTTTCTCCACCATCCTTCTCTCCCCCACATTGGCCTTCTGACTGTTCCTCTAACAGAACTTTCTGTCTCCTGGTTGGGCATTTTCTTTACTAACTTTCCTCATGCTTCCCTTCTCATTTCTACCACTTGACATTCAAGTCTCCACCTTCTTCAGGAAGCCTTTCCTGGCCTTTTGTTGTTGTTGTTTACTCTTTGTCATGCCATTTAAAATTTTCTTATTGCCTTTTCCTACTCCAGCTCATTTGACAGATGAGGAAACTGAGGCAAACGGGGGTAAGTGATATGGCCAGGTCACACAGTTAGCAAACATCTGAGGCTGGATTTGAATTAAGATAAATTTCTCTGACCAGGTCTGGCACTCTCTGGTGCCACTTAGCTGCTCTGGTGCCATTTAACCTTAATGACTTTCCTTTGTTAATTATCTTTGATTCATCCTGTCTATATGCCAGCTGTGCAAACTTCTTTTCTTGCAGGTTGTATTTTCCATTAGACTCTGAACTTGTTGAGGGCAGGGCTATTCTTGTTTTTCTTTTGTTTTTGTATCTCCAGTTTTTAGCATTGTGTCTGTCAATAGAAGGCACTTAACAAATGCTGATTGACTTGATTTTCTCTCCACTGTGCTAAACCCTATTTCTCTCATGCTAAGTTTTTAAACACATTGCAGTTTCTAGAGTTGGGTCTACTTTGAGGCTGATTTGTGAGTGGGTGGAAGGCCAGGCTGTGCTCACATTGGGGCAAGGCCGAGCACCTGGGATGGAGGAGGGGGGAAGACTGTGAAATGCAGTTTCTTGCTCAATATCTTAGAAACACTGCTTCAGGGAATAACAGGAATAACAATTACAATTTATTCTTCTATGGCTCAGGTTACACAGCAGGGTTTGTCTTCCTGATGCTCGCAACCCTGTGACAGGGTTCTATGGGAAAACAAGCTCTGTCACCTATTACCTCTTATAGGTTCACTAACCTGGAGCCAGAAAGGACCTTAGAGGCTTTTTAATCCAACCTTCTCATTTTACAAGAGAGAAAACTGGAGCTTGGAGAGGTAAAAATTATTTGCCCCAGGTCATCCAGATGGCAAATGGCAAAGCTATAATACACTACTGGACTGTCCTTCACTTGGAGCCTTCTTATCATTGATGTTCTCTGTAAGATCCTCATTGGCACTTCATATTACTTTGTAAACATTCTTCAGTCAGTGTTTAAATTTGGCCTCCCCAGCTAGTGTGCATGTTCTGTCGAGCAGGAAACCTCCCTCAGGGCAAGGGCAGTTTCATCAAGTACAGTGTTCCTGCTGTGGGAGCTGAGTCCTTGGGTGATGGACTGATCTCATTCCTGACTGTGAGCAATATGTCAACAATGGAAAGGGAGAGAGGCTGGAGGGCATCCAGTTCAGGAGGGCAGCTCTAATGTCAGAGCATTAGAGATCAGTCCAAAAAATATGGGCCAAAGAATTTGGGATTTTGGTTTGGAGGAAGAAGAATGAAGATGTGTAATGGCTACCATGGGGCATCATGGGTCAGAAGGATTAATTAGGCTCACTATTTTTGTCCCCTGAAAATAGAGGTAGGAACAAATAAGGTCTAGAAGAGCAGTTTTTGCCTTGATGGAAGTCATGTGACTTATTCTCTTTCCCAGTCTGGAAGAAGCTATTGTAAAACAACTCCCAGATTATCTAGGAGGGAATTCTTTAGCAACTCCCATTGTCCAAACTCCAACCTCTGGATATCTTCAAACAACCTTTTGAGGTAAATATTGATTAGCATATTTTTAGACAGGTCTGAGACCTGGTCTGCCATCTGGCTCCTGACCTCTCCCTCTGAGTTCCTGCCTTTACTTCTCTGGTCTCACTGAAAAAATCCCCCAAGAGTAAATTTCCGCTATAAAAGATCTGTTTATAATGAAGATCTTTGCTAAGTTCTCATCAGGACTAAACCACTATTTGGTACTCTCTCTCTCTCTCTCTCTCCCTCATAATATCTTCCTTCTAATGGTACCTATTGTGCCACAGTTTCCTTTAATTGTCCTGCCTCAATTTCCCTAAATTATCCTGCCTCAGTTCCTTGAATTTTTCTGCCTCAGTCCCCCTGGTTGTAATCTCCCTTTCCTGTTCATTAGGAGATACTAGGATCTGAGATCTTAGATAATGGAGATAATGAGGGCTTTGGAGATCTGGCCATTCTGGCATTCCAAAAGACTCACAAACTGTAAATGTATAATCTCAAGATAAGGGGGAATTCAGATAACTCCTAAGTTATCAAGAATTTATGGTCCTACCCCTACCCTGTTAGAACTGGACTGATGGTCTGTCCTTGGAAATTCCCAAACATTTACCAGTGTTCTGACTCTACCCCTGGCCTACCCTGATCTATGGAAACATATATAATTCATTGGAATCTCACATTAGCTGCTGGTTTCTGCCATGGAGGCAGAATGAATTCTGCTCTGCCTCTAGACTATCTCTCCCTCTCAGAAATCCAAATAAAATATTAAAAACTCTCTAATCTCTATCTTGCCTCAGTTTCTCCAGCATTACATACCTTCCTCCTTACTCTAGCTAACTCTGGTTAGTCTAACTATGTGCTCTCCCAACTCTATTTCATATTTCTCATTCTTGGTGTCTATTTCATCCCTTCATTTTAAGGTTACCTCTTTTCCTAAATAAATCTACCTTTTATCAATGAGAATAGCCATTGTGAATTTGTCACATGTTATTTCAAACTAATTATTGCTGTTCCGACCACATCAAAAGGACCCACTTTCCAACTCTTAAATATCTAAAAGCACAAAGGGTTGCCTCAGAAGGGAGTGAATCCCAATCCTTGAGGTCTTCAAATAGATCCTGGATAGTCACTCAAAAGCAGTGGTATCTTTAGACATGGATCTGGTTATATGGTCTCTGAGGTCTCTTTCAATTAGGTTCTGTGTAATTGTGAATAGACAAGGTGAGGTATTTCTAGAAGGAGAATGATTAGAAGGGTGAGAGGTCTAGAAGTGGTGCCATTAGCCTTAGTGCTAGGTACACAGGGGCACTTAATAAATGCTTGTCATAGGAAATGATTGTTATAGGAAGATTGGTTTAAGAAACTTTGTTTATCCTGGAGAGGAGATAGATGGGATGTAATGCTGTCTTCAAATTTGGAAGGACTATTGCTGGAAGAAGGACTATATTTGTTCTATTTGGTCACAGAAAATGGTAGAGCTGGGAACAATAGATGGCATTATAGAGAGGCACATTTTAGCTCAATGAAAAGAAAACTTCCAATGATTAGAAATAAATGAAAGTAGAATTAGCTTGATATCTATCATGCTCCCCCTAAGTTTGATCTGCTTTTGGATAAAATCATTATTTTTATTCACTTGAAAAACATTAATTCTAGTCTTCCATTGTTTTCTTGGTCACCTTCCTCTTTTTCCTTTTAGTTAGAGAAAGTATAGGTCTTTAAGGTACTTGAGACCTACCAGATGAAGATTTTCTTGACAGGAAACATGGGGTTAAAATACTGTTTCTGACACTTAATGATGGCTTGACACTTAATTTCTCTCTCTAAGATTATAAAATATATAGATTGCAATTGGTGTCTGTGGAGAGAATTTCTATACTGGGATTTGTCATACTTATGCATTCTAGAGGCATCAATTAATTTATTAAAACTTTAGTAGCCTCTTTTGCTCATGGTGGAGTCAAATGCTCCTACTAGATAAACAAGTCAAATTTTGAATGCCCAGAAGAAACTCTGGTTGGGAGAATGAACTACAACTATAATTATGGAGCAGCCTTCAAGATTGAACCTGGTCTGTCTCTCAGTGGAGAGTGGTCTAGTAACCCCATTTGGTTTATAAACCATGTGGCTTATACATGATTTTGAAGAAATGGCTTCATCTTCTTAGTGAGAGGAGTGAAAAACATATCTAGAAGTTACCAAGCACTCCTGTCAAAAACAAAAACAATGCAATAAAGCTTCATTATTTTGGAATTTGCTGGTTTATGCTAGACTTACTAATTTACTGTCAAGGGAAGGACAAGAACCAACTAAAATTAATCCCCATTTGCTACTTCTGTGATCTTGGATAATTTAAGCTCTCTTTGCTTCAGTTTCTTCAACTGTATTAGGAAGGGGATGGATCTCATGATCTTTGAGGTTCTTTTCAGCTCTAGATCTATGACCATAAGACCTTCCATGGGTCTCATTTCCTTTCTGTAAAATGAGGAGATTGGATTAGATGTTTTCTGAGGTACCTCCCCTCTCCAGAAAGTCATACTCACCTGGCTGGGTCTCAGTTTCCTAATCAGTAAAAAGAAGAGGATGGATTAGATGGTCTTTGTAGCACTTTTATGAATTGGAACAGAATTCCCCACTCTTGTTTGCAGACATCCCCTCCTCCTCATCAGCCTTTACATGAAACAATGTCATATCACACACCACTCATCCCACAGTCCCCCATTCCTATGTCAGAGGCAGTGACTATCATTAAGGAGTCTAGTAGGAAAGATAAGACATAGACACATAAAAGACAAATAACAAACAATGCTTGAGAGTACAGGTAGTCTGATGGAAAGACAAGTCGAGTTCCAAGATTTCATTTAAAGAAACAATAGGGTGAGGTTTGGCACACATTTCTTAATTAAAAAAAATGGTACAAACCACACCTACCAGAATTGGAAGGAAGCTTTATTTGACAACATTGGAATCTGGGACAGAGATGAGTATCTTTGGGAATGTCATTTTCTCTCTCTCAGCTGCAATTTGGAGTCAGCATAGTGCAGAGAATAAAGATCTTAGCTTTTAAGTAGAGGACTTCAGATTTTAGCTCTGACACTAGCTGATTAGCCTTGGTTAAGCTGATTCTTCAGTCTCAGACGTAGTTTTCTCCTTTATAAAGTGAGGAAGTTATACCTAAGACCAGGTATCATTCTCCCATAGATAAATGGTCAAAGGACGTGAACAGTTTTCAAAAGATTTGCCCCTTTCTTACTATTGTTCTCTAAGAAATGATAAGCAGACTGATTAAAGAAAATCCTGGAAAGGAAAATCCTTGAACTGATACCAAGTGAAGTGAACAGAACCAAAAGATCACAAACAATATAACAATAACTTATGTGACAATAGCTTATGTGATAATCAACTGTGATCTTTCTTCCCAGATATGATCGAACATGAAAATAGCCAATGTTGGAGAGGTTTGGGAAACCAGCATATTAATACGCTATTAAGACTGTGAATTTGTTCAGTTCATTTGGAAACCAGTTTGGAATTCTGAGAAAAGTGACTACTCATACTTTGTGATCTTACAATTGGACCTATATAATGTTAGTGCAAGGATAGAGTGAGTTCAAGGTCAAAAAGACCCCACAGATGTCAAAATATTCATGGAAATTATTTTTTTGTGGTAGCAAAAAGCTAGAAATAAAGTTAATACCATTAATTGTAAAGTGGCTAAGCAAATTTTGATTTATAGACATAATGGATTATAATTTCATTATAAGAAATAATGAACATGAGAAATTCAAAGGGAAAAAAACATAGGACGATTTATATAAACTGATACAGACCAAAGTAAGCAAAACCCAAAGAGTAATATATACAGTATCTATACTAATGTAAAGGAAAAATTGGTAAAGTGAACCTGAACTCTGAATAATCCTTAAATTTGCTACCAGGGAACAAATAATGAAATGTATCTCTTTCCTATCAGTAAAGAGATAGAGGACTATGGGTACGGAATGTTGTGTACATCTCCAGTTTAGGTCACTATGTTGGTTACTTTTATTTATTATTATTTTGTTGTTGTTCTAAAGAGACTGTTTTATGATGAGAGGTGAGACAAAGACAGAAATGCTTTTGATATGAAAAAAAAGGCAGCAATAAAACAAACAAGAGAAAATAATTGTACTTGTACCAGATAATCTTTAAAGTCAGTTCTAAACCGTATAAATGATTTGTCCAAGGATATACAGAGATTAAATATTAGAGCAAGATTTAAGGTGAGGTCCTCATATATCCAGAGCAGTGTTGCACTTCTCATAGAGGTAACTGTCCTCCTAAAGATTTACAAAGGGCTTTTCTTTTGTTTTTTAAATAGTATTTTATTTTTCCAAATTCACGCGAAGATAGCTTTCAACATTCACCTTTGAAAAACCTTGTGTTCCAAAATTTTCTCCTCTCCGCAATCCCAGGACAACAAGCAATCTTATATAAATTAAACATGTGCAATTCTTGTAAACATATTTCCTTAGTCATCATGCTGGACAAGAAAAATCAAACCAAAAGGGAAAAAATCATGAGAAAGGAAAAAACAAACCATGAAAAGGTGAAAATACTATGCTACAAAGTACTTTTCAACTATTAACTCATTTAATCCTTACCACATCTCTGTGAGATAGATGCAGTTGTTATCCCCATTTTACAGATGAGGAAACAGGCAGACAGGTTAAATGACTTGTGCAGGTTCATACAGCTGCTCAATATCCAAGGAACTTGTGGCTTTCCTGATTCCAAGTTCAGCATCTATCCATTACACCCTGATTTTTTTTTAAATTATAAATTGAGCATCATTAAGAATCACAATTCTCTAATCCTGTGCATTTCACATTTCTTTTGAACTACTTTAATTCTGCTTTGTTCATAGCATCTCAGAGTTCTTATTGGTCTGGTCAGACATGGTAGACTCATTGTGACTTGTCTTTAATATAGTCTTCGAGAATGAAGAACAATGACCAAGAATCACATTTTAAGACATGAAGGAGAAGAATGGAGAAGACAGCTTGATAAGTGGATCTACAGGTTCTGACACTTGTTATCTCTGTGTGTGTACACATATACATATATATATATATATATATATATATATATACACACACACACACACACATACATGTGCGTGCATAATCAAAAATATTATCCAAATGAATCACTATCTAATTCACTGAAATTGACTTTGAATGACTCTTGCCTGTTTCTAAAAAATAAAATCTCATCAGAGGAATTAACTAAGAGTCACAATGTTTTTCTTCCCTTTAAAAACTGGCTTGATTTGGCTGTTTCCCAGCATGGAACTCTCCCTGAGGGTTATGGGGCATGTGCTTGAGAACTTAGATGGAATAAGGTTTTTTTTTTTTTTTTTGGTCTTTTTCCTTAAGGGAGAGGGAGGAGCACCAGGGCATTAGCCTGAGCCCTAGGAAACTATATTCAGTTTCCAGGCACGGGAGAGGGGTGTTTTGGAGGGAAGGATTTGCCTAGATTCCTCTGGAAACATAAGCCCACCTTGCTAATGCTTCAGAATGTCTTCTCCTCACTGTACCCTTAGCATGATCTAACTTGAATAAGAACCTCTGAGTTCTAGCCATCCAATAAAAAGTTTATAGTTGCTCTCCCCTAATGTCTGTGGACTTCTAGGATTTCTGTCATCCCATACTTCAGTTCTTTCCTCTGTTCAAGGTAGCCCAGTGGATAGATAAAATATGTCCACTGGAGTCAGAGGCTTTGAGTTCAAATACTAGCCGTGTGACCTGGGCAGTCACTTAACCTCTCAACCTTAATTTTCTCATCCATAAAATTTCAATGGCCTCTAATGTCCTTCCAACTCACAATCTAGGATTCTGGGATAATTACTAATACTATTATTTCTGATGACCATTTATATGCTGCTTTAAGGTTTTGAAAGTATTGCGTGCATGTTTATCTCACTGGATCCTCTTAATTATCCTTGGAGGTAGGTGCTATTATGATTCCCATTTTTATAAATGAGTAAATTGAGGTTAGGTGACATTGCCTAGTGTCACAATCAGTAAATGTCAAAGACAAGATTCAAACTCAGATCTTTTGGACTCTCTCATTCATTCATGACCAGATATTGAGTGATCACTGTATGTAGATCCCTGAACCAGGATGAGTGGAAGGAGAGAAACATTAAAGGGGCTTGGCATTTGGTTATTGAAAGAAACATGAAATTATGGTCCTCTCTCAGGGACCTATCAACTTCAGTCATTTAATTTTTTTTTTAAACATCTGTTGTGTTCAGGGAGGTTTCTGATTAGTCTTAGGAGATACACAATTTAGAGAAGGCAAGATCCTCATGAAACTTACAGTCTATTAAGGAGCATGCAATACAAAGATTTGTTATCTTCCACAATAAAATGTAATAAATGCATCAGAGAATTGAAAAGCAGAGATTTTATGGGATGAGGAATGTTCATTACTAATAGCAGAAATAAAACAGAGCTTCATAGAGGAGGCAACTTTTGTATAATGCTTTCTAGGATGAAGAGAAGTTGAGTAAGCAAAGGAGAGGAGGAAACTCATCACAGCCTGTTGGAGATGTCAGTGGGGCATCCAGAGGGAGATGCCTTATAGACATTTAGAATCAAAAATCTAGTATTCAGAAAAGGCTGGAAATACAGATTGGAGAGATTGCCAAAGAATAGAGTGGAGAGGGGGAAAAAGGATGAAGAAAAGAACCTTTAGGAATATTCACGTAAAGAGGTATAGTTTAGATATAAACAATGAATCATATATATATGTGTGTGCAATAATATTAATAATTAAATAATATATGTACAATATATTAAGTTCTTACCATGTCTCAGGCACTGTGCTACATGCAGAGGATACAAATATGATTATGATAAGAGAATTCTTGGCCTTTCCTGCTGTCATTTACTTAAGATGAGCAGGTCACCTGCAGAATCTAGCTAATGATTAGTTAGTTAGAATCTAGCGTTAATGATTAGTTTGCAAATTCCAGCTATAATCCTGATGTTTACAGATTAGTTTATAGTTTTACTTGCTATAGATCTTTCCCTTCTGCTATCTGCTCTTTGATGTGTAAATGATTACCTTCTTCTGCCTGCTATAAGTTTTCATTCTGCACATCCTGACTATGTAACTAAAACCTATATAATGTTGCTGAATCCATTGGTCATGATTCACTGATTTTTGTAAATAGGGAATCTGTGCTCTGAGCATGTAATATTTATTTCCCTTTCTATATTTATACATCTGTTGATAGTTATGATTGATGACATTTTCTATTAATGGATCCTTGGATAATTTCTGTCACATAAGCAATCATAAGAATTCTGGCTAGAAGGGAGCTTACATTTTAATAGAGGAACACAACACAAAAAGGATGGTCAGAAAGAGAGGGTTTGAAAATGGCATGGAGAAGACAAAAATGCACCAGTCAGAGTTCATGGTCCCAAAGGCAGTGTCCAGATTCTGTTGGGAAGCGGATGAGGAATAATGACTAGCAGCATTTAGAAATGGCCAGCAGTACAAAAAAAGAAAACAGCAACATTCAACAACTGCTTATAAACTGTGCTTATAAAATCGCTTCTTTCATTCAATATGCATATATTAAATACCTACTGTGTACCAGGCACTGTGCAGGATGCTGATTGGAAGTCACCTTGGGTTTTGAGTTGGGGGAGGGATTAGAGGAGGTGAATCACAGAGTAGTTCTTGGATTAGCTGAATTTGGGGGCTGGCTCCCTACCCAGGGAGGAATGATGCAGGAACTTGGTCTCCTGGAGAAGCCCAGGTGTTGCCAGAGGGATGGGTGACTCAGCCTCCAGCTGTTGACCTACTCCTTTGATGATTCTCATCTTTTGGACAAGCTGAAGAACTGAACACTCAGCCCCGGGGTGGGGTGGGCTGGGGGAGGGGGCATTACACATCCCTTGGCATTTCCCTCTAATCCCAGGCTGAGTCACTCACTCCCGATAGCTCAGTTGCCAGAGGAGCAGTACCGTATTTCCCAGAGTATTGCTTCTCTTCTACTTGGTCTCTCCTCTCTCTCCTTCCCCCTCCTCCCCTTGTAGGGTAAAGGTATAGAGTGTAGCAGAAGTAAAATCTTTTGTATCTATAGATTTATTTTAAAAAGTTCCCCAAATGTACAAAGTATCATCTGATCTTCTGAGATAATTCTGTGCATGTACCAAGTATCACAATAGCCTGAACATTAGATTGGGAATTAATAGAATTCAATTATTAAAGGCCTGTTCACAGTGCTAGGGGTCATTAAGAGGAAAGGGAACAATCTTTGCCTTCAAAGAGCTCACACTATATTTGAGGGGAGGGGACAAATGCACAAAGATAAATTGATACAAATTATGTATAGAATAAATACAGTCTTTTTTGTCCAGAGGTGGGTAAATCACCAGTGACTAGGGTGGAGATTTGGAAATGTCTCATGTAAGAGGTCCTTGAATTGAATCTTAAAGGAAGTGGGATGTTCTAAGAAGTGATGATGACTGAAGTTGGAGTTGGGTGACCTGTATTCATATACCAGAATCTATCACTTAATATCTGAGTATCTTTAAACAAATTGCTTCCTTTCTTTGGGCCTCAGCTTCTAATCTATAAAATAGGGGTGTTGAACTAGGTGACTTCTAACATCCCTTCTGAGGTAGCTAGTTGCTGAAGTAGATAGAATGCTAGGCCTGGGATCGAGAAGATTCTTCTTCCTGAGTTCAGATCTGGCCTGATACTTACTAGCTATGAGATCCTGGATGAATCACTTAACTCTGTTTTCTTCAATTGTCTCATATGTAAAATAAGCTGGAGAAGGAAATGGCAAGAAAACCTCAAGTGGAGTCATAGAGAGTCAGTTATGACTGAAAAAAAGAAAGGTTCCCTTCCAGGTTTACATCTATATACTGCAGGAGCATCCTAGACATATAAGTCAGCTTGGGTAAATGCGTAGAAGTGGGAGATGAGGGGTCATATGCTGCACGTAGGCTGCTTTGGATGGAAAGGCAGAGTAATGAAAATAGGAGGTGTAGGGAAATCATTTGACACATATTACGTCCTTGAGCCTTAGGATAACCCTGTTGAAGTAGGTGCTGATATTTCTCATGAGGAAACCAATGCTGTGGAGGCTCTCCCAAGAACAATCATCTAAGATACTTAATAAGTGACTTGTTTAAGATCACATACTTAGTAGACTTGTTAAATGATTTGCGCACACTAGTAAGCACGGAAGTGGGACTTAAATCCAGGTTTCTCTTTACTCCAGGGCCAATGCCTTTGTGACTCCACTGTTATATCTGGTGCCTCCCAAGGATGTATTCAAGTCACTTAACCCAGATGAAATACAACCTTTAGGTCCAGAAAGAATTTCCAAGTATAATCACTGGGATATGTAAAAGATAATAAAAAATATGAATACTACAAGATTGGAGAGGAGCAAATGAATTTAAGGTTGATTCTCAGGAGTATTCCTCAGCAGATCACTAAGAAAATGATTGGTGACCATCTAAAAAGGGAAGGAGTAATCAATCACAGAGTACCAGGATGGCTTCATCAAGAACAGGGCATGCCAGACTAACCTCATTTTCTTTTATGATAGGATTACTACACCAATGGATAAACGGAATGCAGTGGATATAGTTTTCCTTGATTTTAGCAAAGCTTTTGATAGAATATCTCATACTATTCTTATGGAAAAGAGAAAAGATAGAGATGACATTTTTTAGCTTTATCTTCCAACATTATCCTATTCTGTGCCTTTCCTTTGCTGTGTAAACTCTCAATCTCCCCCTCTCCCCCTCACAATGAATCATAATATACAGTATTTTCCATAGTGCACCACTGAAAGAAATTTTACCCCAACTTTTTGCCCCTATCCTCTTATGGCTGCAGTTTCTATGCTTGGGGGCAGGGCAATGACTGCTGAGTAAGAACTCTAATTCTCTTCTTTTCCTTTTGGGTGGGACAGTGAGTCATACAGGATGAGCAGGCTTGGAAGGATTTTGATTTTCATCATAGATTTTATTATATTACCTTTCTTTTAAAGATTAGCTTAAAATGATTGTACATCATTTTAAGTTAATGTACATGTAATATAAATGTACGTAATGTACATTTAAGTACATTTATACATGTAATGTACATGTATAAGCTATATCAGATTGCTTGCTGTCTTGGGGAGGGGAAAGGAAAGTAGGGAGAAAAAATTATAACTCAAAATCTTAAAAAATGAATATTGAAAACTACCTTTACATATAGTTGGAAACAATGAAACATTGTTAAGTGGGAAAACAATAAAAGAAAATTTCCATAAAAATTAGTTTGTTTTTCAGTTAAAAATCTATTTTCCCCCTCTCACTTCCTCCAATAGAGGGGAAAAACCTTTCAGCATATATGTATAATGAAACAAAACACATTTCCCACACTGGCCATGTCCAAAAAAGGTATGTATCCTGTACCCTGAGTCTATTCTCTCTCTTTCCGGAGTGGTTACTATGCTTTATCACTGACCCTCTGGAATTGTGTATGTGTATGTATATTTTAAAAATTTCATTTATTATATTATCTTTCCTCTACCATTCTCTACTTACACTTCTTCCAGACTTCACTTCACCATCCTTCTAGTCATCCAAGTATTTAAAAGCTTAACATCACCTTGGATTCTTATATTTCTCCTGCTCTGAAACTTATAATCTTAAGAGATTTGCCTAGGGCATTCAAAGGTTAAGTGACTTATCCAGGGTCATACAAACAGAGGTAGGACCTGAACATAGATCTTCCCAGTTAGGAGGATATCTCCCTAACACTATATCTTGCTATTTGTCAGTACATGTATATAATTTATTAAAAAGAAATATACACATATTAGGGGAATATGTTAAAATTATTTTATCTATCTATCCATCCATTCACCTATCCCTCTCTCTCTCTCTCTCTCTCTGAAAGAAGTTCATGATCAAAAATATCTGGAGATTGCTGGATTAGATGACAAAATGCAAAGGAGAATAAAGAACTATCTCTCGCCACGAGTTTAACCTAACATATCTGGTTGGTTGATTGGTTGTTGTCCTTCATTCTTGAAGGGCATCACTATGGTATGTTCTTGAAGGACATCACTGACAACGTGGCTGAAAACATCATGCTAAAAAGCATGGGGGCAAGTAAATAGTCTTGTTCCTTTCTTTTGGTGACTGGGAAAATTTGAGAACATTGTCCATTGTCCAAAAACCAGGCAAATGTGCCATTGTGAAATTGACAATTTCTGATACTGATGAAATTGATGTACTATATGGATGAATCTAGCATGAGATCTCCTCTAAAGTATTTAAGGGGTCTGTGCTTGATCCCAGGCTTTAGCATTTTTATTAATCAAGGGGAGGGAAAGGGAAGAAGTATCTTTTAAAGTACCAATGATGTGCCAGGCATTGTGTCAAGCATATTTTCTCATTTGATCATCTTACCAATCCTGTGAGATAGAGCACTGACCTGAATTGAATTTGATAAGATTCAATGGGGGTAAATGGGAAAATTCTTACATGTGAGCACAGAAAATTAATTTCACAAGTAAAAGATGGGGAAGAAGAAAGAGTTATACTTAGCAGTTCTGAAAAAGATCTGAAAGTTTAAGTGGATTGCAAATGCAACAGAAGTCAGCATGTATGATGGTAGTTGACAAAGCTAACATGATCTGGGGCTACCTTCAGAGAATAGAGCTTCCTTATCTTCTTTATCCTTATCAGACCACATCTGGAATATTGTGCTCAATTGTGGTCATATTTAAAAGGACATTGATTAATTGGAGCATTATTTGAGGAAAGTAAACAAGATAATATGGTGAAGAGCCTTGAGTCTGTGTTATAGGATAATGGCTTGAAGTAATCAGGGATGTTTAGTCTGGAGAACAGACTTTGGGGTGGGGTAGGAGTAGCGTAAGGATAGCTGTCTTTAAGTATGTGAGGTATTGTTACATGAAGAAGAATATTAGGGTTGCTGTGTTTGGTCTTAGAGGGCAGAACCAGTCAAGAGACAGATTTGGCTTCCAGTTAGGAAAGATGACATAATAAGCAGTGTTGGCCAGAAAGGAATTGGATGCTTGGGAGGGGTAGATGGTTGGTTCCCCTACTCTGGTGGTCTTTGAGTACAGGAAGAATGATCCCTTGTTGAGTATTTTATAGAAGGGAATATTTCCATATATTGGGGTTGGATTAAATGGTTGCTTGAGATCCCTTCCATTTTGAAAATTCTATGATTCTGTGAAGGAGGCTTCATCTGCAGCCTTAGGGAAGACTACCCAATCTAGAGCTCAGCCTGAGGGATACTTTGGAGTAACCTCTATCATAGAGCAGTGATGTCAAACTCAAGTAGAAATGAGACCCCTAAATCCAACTTAAGTGCCTCTGTTACTGCTTATTGACTTAAAACAATCACACCATAGCATTATCTATGTTCTGTTGTATTTTCATTTATTTAAAATTTTTTTCCAATTAATTCTAATCTAGCTCTGATCTCTGACCACATTATGACCCACTGTGCATTTGAAAACTCTGTTCTGGAGCACTGGAATAAGCATGATGAATGCCAGGTCCTTTCCCATTAATTTACTTGAGACATCAAACTTATGTGTTCCTTTTTGATTACATACCTGCTTGGATCTGCATGGAGTCTCACAACTGAAACCATCATTTTACTCTATCTGATGTGGTATGGAAATATACTTGAGAATGTTTGTACAAATGAGTTGGTAATGATCTAACAATTTAGCTAAACAGTTCAATGATCTCCTATCGTGTGCCAGGTACCATGAAGGAGAGATAAAAGCAGAAAGAAAATAATGCTTGACTTTGAAGAGTTTACATTTGCTGAGGAGGGAAAAAAATATGTACAAAGACAAGTAAATGCATAGGATATTCAGGGCAAATTAAAAGTAATTTAGGAGGGAGGGAGATGAAATATTAGTTAATAATCCAGGTTTGGGAGCCGTAGTGAGAGTGCATCAAGAAAGGTCTCATGTAGATTTCCAGAATGGTGGAACCACTTCAAAGTCCCACCATGAGTGTATTAGTATTTCTGTCTTCTCAGACTTTTCCATATGGGCTATTTCCAGCTTTTGTCATCTTTGCCAATTTTCTGGGTGTGAGGTGAAACCCCAGAATTGTTTTGATTTGCATTTCTCTTATAATTAATGACTTGGAGCAATCTTTCATATAATTTGTTAATAGCTTGCAATACTTCTTTGAGAACTATTTGTTCCAGTCCTTGACTACTTATTCCTTCTCAACAGCTCATTATAAATATGTCTTATTGCTGACTTTTGTTTTGATATTGGGGTCATTTTAGGTAATAATGCTCTTATATAAAAAAGAAAACCAATTAATAAAAAAACAACTGATTGAATTTTGACACCTGATGATGTAGAGATATCATTCCTCCCTATCATTCTTGTTCTCTTTGTCATGAGAAAGTAGGTAAGTTTTATTATCTGTCTTCTGAGACCATTATTCAATTCCCTCCTTTTTAGTGAGATGGGAAACTGAGGTTCAGAGAGAAAGAGTAAGCGACTTACTCATGCTCACCCAGGAAATGTGACAAAGGTGGAATCTGACTTTGCTTCCTGACTTCAGGGTTAAAAATAAGATGTTGGCCCAATTAGGAGTCTCTTTTGCTTTGTAACCTTTGTAAATAGGTTCAGAAGGGGATTAGTAAGGAAAAGTTCTGAGTCCTTCTTCAGTTGCAGGTATATCCTTAAAATCACTTGGACCTCGTTTAGAGTGATAAGTTTGAAGGGGACAGAATTCATTTATGGCCATAGTCGTTGTTATACTGATTGAGAGTACATGTCTCCCTGCATACAACCTAGTCTCACTTCTTTACAGCCACCCACACTTTTATATATAACAATCAATCAACAAGCATTTTTTCACATTTATTTATTTTATTTTTAACTTATGGAATAAAACAAATGTTTCCCTAATATAGTATCATAAAATAGATGATTGCACATGAAACTACACATTGAATATACACCTTGCTATTCCTTTTAAATATCATAGTTATCATGTAAATATCCTTCTTACCCCCCCCTTGTTTTTTCTCCCTATTGCCATAGAAATGGCTACCATCAGCAAGTGTTTTTTTTCCTGAATTTTAATATTTCTTTTAAAATTAATTATAGCTTTTTATTGACAGAACATATGCATGGATCATTTTTACAACATTGCCCCTTGCACTCACTTCTGTTCCAACTTTTCCCTTCCCTCCCTCCACCCTCTCCCCTAGATGGCAGGCAGTCTTATACATGTTAAATATGTTATAGTATATCCTAGATACTATATATGTGTGCAGAATCGAACAGTTCTCTTGAGCAAGTGTTTTTTAAGGATTTATTACTAAACCAATTTTTTGTCTAGGTGCTGGGAACACAAAGACCAAAATGGAATAAACCCTGTCTCTAGGAGTTTCAGCCATGAATGACTTTTTATGACTTCATTTGGGATTTTCTTGGTAAAGAAATTGGTGTAGTTTATGATTTCTCTGGTTTATTTGACAGAGGAAGAAATTGAGGCAAACAGAATAAAGTGACTTGTCCAGAGTCACACAACTAGTAAATATCTAGGGTCTTCCTGATTCTAGGTCTACTACTCCATCCACTGTGCCACTCAGTTGCCATATGTGTATGTGTGTATAGTATGCTTACACCTATATCTACATGCATACATTCATGCAATATGTAATCAATCCATTTTTCTAACATAATATAAGCTCTTTGAGACCATAGACTGTCTTTTGCCTCTTTTTTTGTATCCCTAGTATTTAGCACAGAAACACAGTAGGCATTCAATAAATGTTTATAGTTGAAATTTATGTTTACATACATATATACACATACCTAGCAGCAATGATATTTATGTGTATTGTAACTTCAGTACTGGAAATATTTTAAATACATAATTTTTTTATGTGTGTGTGTGTGTGTGTGTGTGTGTGTGTGTGTGTGTGTGTGTATGTGTATTTCGCTTCCCTTTACATGTTACAAAGCAAATATCCTGAACTGATGGTTCCCTGTACCGATGAAAGTTCATCTCCAGTCCCTATTCCTTATTTCCTATTCTTTATAATCTCTACTCCTGTGTACAGATGGTATATAAAGCTTTTAGGGATTACTTCCCTTTTGGAAAACTCTTTTTTTTCTGAGTCTTCCCTAACAAAGAAGTCGTTTCAGCTTTTGCTTTTATAGGCTCGGGGTTTCCAGGGCACATCTAGACCTGGCTCCTGGCAGCTCTAGTACCTTGTGGTTTTGGCAGATGTGGTTTCTCCACCACACCCCAAGACCTGGTTTTGTGTTAAAAATGTTCCCCCAAAGCTCTCTGAAGAATGCGTCCCAGGAGGAGACATTGGGGAGGCATGATGCATCACTTAGTCCCATCCAAGGGTGGGGAGACAGTGAACCCTTTTTTTTTTTTTTTTTTTTTTTTTTTTTTTTTGCCTATGACCCAAAACTAAGGAAATAAACACACCATATTGATCTGAATATAGGCCCTCCTCTGAATATAGGCTGCATTCCTAAAATGGTATTTCTTTGGGGAAAAATGTTTAAAGTTTTTTTTTAGCACTAGAGCTCAGTTTTGATTTTGTGGTACTTTGTTTTGTGCTGTTCTTTTCATTTGTTTAGTATACACAGACACACATACAGATATTTTGGTTCTTCATTCTACAGTGGTGTATGTAAGTCTTTCTATGTTTCTCTATATTCTTTATACTCATTATTTCTTATCATATGATATTATTATATTAAATTGAAAGAACTTGTCTTTTGGAGTGTGATAATACTTTATTTTATTCAAGTCACTGTTTGTTCCAGAAAACAAGTATCTACTCTGTCCAAAGGTCTTTTTAAACAAGATTAGGTCTCATTTTTTCTGGAATAGTAGAGGTGTTACTGCTTAAATACAGGGCAATAGACAAGAAGAAGTGTTACAATATGTTCTAGTGAAGGAAATTGCTTATGTTAGGGTTCCAGCCTTGATATTTTTAAGAAGGATCTTGACTCTTGCATTATAGGAATGAAAAATAGACTTCTGCATTTCCTGCAGAGTATATCAATGCTTTCTAGGGATGCTAGTGAAGGTTGAAAGTGTCCAGTGGCTCTGGAAAGAAGTCAGAAAGAATAGGAGAGACTGGTGAGAAGTCACCAGGAGCTCTCTTCTCAGTGAGTAGAAAAAAATCTGGGCTTCAATCATCTTCCTTTCCTGGGATGTGCTAAGCTCTCAGACATGTTTGCCCTTGGCTACCACTGCTACTGTTAGTGTTGATTTTGGCAGCCCCACTAATTCTGTATTCCAAATACCTGTGGGCAAATACAGATCGAATGGCTTATATTCTACTTGATTCTGCTCCCTGTTCTTCAGCTGGGGAAACAGCATAGTTGTACCTGGAAGCCACATCTGGATCCATATTTCATAGGGTCAGATGAACAGACAGGGCCTCCTATAGGAATAGGAGGCAATGAAGCATAAATAAGCCCATGGTCCATGATGGATTAGCCATTTCAAGACATGCAAGGAGGAAGAGACTCTGTATCTGAGACTCTGGATCATCTACTCATGGCTACCTTTTCTTTTCTTTTTCTTTTTCTTTTTTTTTTTTTTTTTAAATAATTTTTTATTGATAGAACACATGCCAGGGTAATTTTTACAGCATTATCCCTTGCATTCATTTCTGTTCCGATTTTACCCCTCCCTCCCTCCACCCCTTCCCCGAGATGGCAAGAGTCCTTTACATGTTGAATGGGTTGCAGTATATCCTAGATACAATATATGTGTGCAGAACCGAACAGTTTTCTTGTTGCACAGGGAGAATTGGATTCAGAAGGTATAAGTAACCCGGGAGGAAAACATAAATGCAAGCAGTTTATATTCATTTCCAGTGTTCTTTCTCTGGGTGTAGCTGCTTCTGTCCATCTTTGATCAATTAAGGCTCTCTTTATCGAAGAGGTCCACTTCCATCAGAATACATCCTCAAACAGTATCATTGTTGAGGTATATAATGATCTCCTGGTTCTGCTCATTTCACTCAGCATCAGTTCATGTAAGTCTCGCCAGTCCTCTCTGTATTCATCCTGCTGGTCGTTCCTTACAGAACAATAATATTCCATAACGTTCATATACCACAATTTACTCAACCATTCTCCAATTGATGGACATCCTTTCATTTTCCAGCTTCTAGCCACTACAAACAGGGCTGCCACAAACATTTTGGCACATACAGGTCCCTTTCCTTTCTTTAGTATCTCTTTGGGGTATAAGCCCAGTAGAAACACTGCTGGATCAAAGGGTATGCACAGCTTGATAACTTTTTGAGCATAGTTCCAAATTGCTCTCCAGAATGGCTGGATGTGTTCACAATTCCACCAACAATGTATCAGTGTCCCTGTTTTCCCACATCCCCTCCAACATTCCCCATTATCTTTCCCTGTCACTCTAGCCAATCTGACAGGTGTGTAGTGGTATCTCAGAGTTGTCTTAATTTGCATTTCTCTGATTAATAATGATTTGGAGCATATTTTCATATGTCTATAAATAGTTTCAATTTCTTCGTCTGAGAATTGTCTGTTCATATCCTTTGACCATTTATCAATTGGAGAATGGTTTGATTTCTTGTAGATTAGGGTCAGTTCTCTATATATTTTGGAAATGAGTCATGGCTACCTTTTCTAGAAAGATCATAGGATCCTGGGTTTGGATCTGGAAGGATTTTAGAAGCCAGTTAATCCAACTTCCTCATTTTATTTATAAAAAGAAAGAGATAGGCTAGAAGTCTCTAAGATTCCTTTCAGCTTTAAATCTATGTTCCCAGGATTCCATTTAATGGTTTAGTCATTTTCCACTCAAAGGCCATCTACTTTATTTCTAGTTCTTTGCTTCCACAAAATGATATTTGTGTCCATGTCTTCTGGCTAGATTGTAAATGTAAGAATGATTCATTTTTTTTAAACTTCTCAATACTTAGCACTGTACCTTTCCCATAGCATATACAATAAATATTTACTGAATTAAGTTATATTCTATGTTAGGAAAATGAGCAGCCTCTCAGTAGCAAGGGATCCTTCACCTTTTTGTGGCAGTAGCAATGCCTAATAACAATAGCCAATATAGCAAGGCAGCTAGGTATTGCAGTATATAGAGAGCTGGGCCTGGAATCAGGATGATGAGTTCAATTTTGGTCTCAGACACTTACTATATCATCCTGGGCTAGTCACTTAATTTTATTGCCTCGGTTTCTTCATCTCTCA
Source organism: Antechinus flavipes (assembly GCF_016432865.1). Lineage (NCBI taxonomy): Eukaryota > Metazoa > Chordata > Mammalia > Dasyuromorphia > Dasyuridae > Antechinus > Antechinus flavipes. The sequence continues at coordinate 32,642,468 of NC_067401.1, read as the reverse complement.
GATGAGCAAGAGAAGGAAATGGCAAATTGCTACAATATTAAAAAAAATCCAAATGGAGCCATCAATGAGCATTTTACATAGTATTTTAAGATTTGCAAAATGTTTTACAAATATTTCATTTTACCCTCATAAAAACCTGAAAGGCAGATGTTCTTTTTATTCTCATTTGACAGATGAGGAAACTGAGGTTGTCAGACATTAAATAAGATTGACAGAGACACACAGATAGTAAGTGTCTGAGATCTACATCATTAAGATTTTCTAACATTGAGACACTCAAGAAGCAGAAACCTTAGTGGCATTTTCTAATTCCAAGTATTTGTTGGTCATTTCATCCATTGTTTTTTTCTAATCTTGGCAAAATTTCCTTTCTGTTGTTTTTTCTTCCTAATGAAGCAAAGTTGTTGTTATTGCTGTTTTTAGTGTCTGTTCCAGCTTCAGAACAGTATCAGAGAATGGAGGTCACAGCAATGGAACACTGAGCCTGGAGAGAAGACTTAGGGGGAACAGGCTTACTTCAAGTGTTAGAGAGACTGCCATCTGAAAAGACTTAGATTTCACTCTCTTTTTCCAAGGGAACAAAACCAGTAAAAAGAAAAGAACTTAGAGATGCCAGTGTAGGATAATGGAATAAGTTTGTGCTTCTTCATCTGAGCTGTCGTTCAAAAATGGAATGGACTACTTCACAAAGGAATGGGTTCCGCTTCACTGGAGATCAGCAAGCTGAGCCTGGATGGCCACTTGTTGGATATGTTATAGTTGGGATTCCTTTGCAGGTTGGCGTCAGACTTGATGGCTGCTGATAACCTTTTAAGGCTAAGACTTTGTGATTCTTTGATTCAGTGTTCCTGGCTCTCTTGTTCAGACGAGGGAATCTATTTTAGTGATTATCAATCAATCAACCTTTATTTATTTATTTATTTTCAATTTTTAAAAAATTATAGCTTTCTATTGACAGACATATGCATGGGTAATTTTTGAACATTGTCCCTTGCACCCACTCCCTCCCTCCACTCCCACCCCTAGATGGCAGGCAGTCTTATACATATTAAACATTCAACCAACCTTTATTAAGCACTTACTATGAGTCAGGCACTGTGCAAAGTTCTGGGGATACAAAAAGAGGTAAAAGACAGTCCCTGCCCTTAAGGATCAAGGCCTACTTGGGTAGACATCAGGCAATCAAAATAAAACAAGCTATAGGTAGGATAAATAGGAAATAATTAACAGAGAGAAGGAAACAGAATTAAGGCTTCTAGTAAAAGATGAAATTTTAGATGGGACTTAAAGGAAGCTAGGGGGGACAGTAGGCAGAGCAGAGGAGGAACAGCATTCCAAGTTTTCTTGCTCTCCTTTTTAAAGGCCATTCTTCTTCATTTCACTATCCAAAGCCTTTTTGCTACCAATTTTCTGTCTTCCCAGAGACCCTATTGTGATACCTAGCTTGGATCTTCCTTGGTCAACAACCCCCTCCTCAATTGTTTCCTTTTTTCTCCTCCCTTGCCATCAAAACTTACAGATCCTGGACCCCATCTTCTTCATACTTGGCTTTTTGCTGAATAGACTAGTCCAGGATAAAGCCTTAGTAAGTGCTTCTATGAAAACAAGTGTGTATTCTAGAGATAATAATAACATGATTTTGCAGTTGGAAGAGGAACTTAAAGGTCATCTAGTCTAACTCCCTTATCTAACAGCTGGGAAAATTGAGGCCTGGAGAGGTAAATTTATTTCACCAAGACAATACAAATAGTCATTTTTGACCCAGATCTTCTGATTTATACTCTCTGTGCATTTTTTGCAAAGTAACCTAATTTCCTAATCAAAGAAAGTATAGTGGTTAGAGTGCCAGGTAATCTGGCTTCAGACATTTTCTAGCTGTGTGACCCTGAGCAAGTCACTCCATTCTATTTGCTTTAATTTCCTCATCTGAAAAATAAGTTGGAGAAGGAAATGATGAGCCACTCCAGATCTTTGCCAAGAAAACCCCAACTGTGGTCACAAAGAGTAAGGCACGACTAAAACAATTGAACAGACATTTCCTTATCTATAAAATAGGAAGATTAGATTAGGTGATCTTTTCAAGCTCTAAATCTGTGATATGATTCTACTACTCCAAATCCAGCATTTTCTGTACTTTATGAAGTGGCTTTTCAGATCAGTCTAGAGACACAAAACTTTCATCCAATTGAGTGTTTCTAATAGTGGAAATTCTGGGCATTGTGGCAGGCCTGTGGGGAAGATACCTTTCATTGGGGCAAAAGGGTATGTGTGGGAGGGATTTGTTCTCCCCTCATCATGCCATGCAAGTTGCTGCCTACTGGGTTCATGGTCATTCTTCAAGACAGACTTTATGCCATGGGGGTGAGTTGGGTTGATAAGCTTCTATTGCTCTATGTGGGAACATTTATTGCTATTTGAATTAACAATGACACATCAGAAGGTGGCTCTTTTTCACTGGCCTAGTAATGGGAACCAGGATTTATTAGAGCTGCCAAGTTTAATAAACCTTGCATTTTACCCTTTTAAAGCTGTTATATTGAGGCTTCCTTGCAAGAAGCCTCCTTCCTACCATTAGTTCATAATTTATTCAGGATTTTCTTAACTGATTCATCAACAAAACTGTGAAAGTGCCAGAGAACAAAGTTTGTTTAATGATTACTGAGCTTTTTTGCTTTGTTACAATAACTTCTGTGGAAGGAAACAATTACCTTGGGCCTTGATATTCAGCTTCTAAGTGCAGTATCTTTTTTGTTGGTTTAGACAGAACATCATTTTCAAGCTCTCTTGCTTTCCCTGAGATCTGCAGCAGCTACTTTCTCATCCTCAGGCTCATCTGGGAAGATGAGATGGTGAGAAGAGTGTCTTTCTTTGGACTCTGTAGAAGAGTGCCCTTTGATACAAGGCATTTTATCAAGGAGTTGTAGAAGTGCAGAGAAGAGACTTAAGCTATTTGCTCAGAAACAAAGATGATGAAATAAAGAGAGACTTGTCCAATGTCACATAGGTAAGTAGTAGCAAAAACAGAATTTAGACTCAGGTTCTTTGATGCTAAAATCAGAGATTGTTCCATGCTATACCATACTGTCTCTTTTAGAAGAATAAATACACTTTTCTTACGTACTCAAAAAACTGATCAACCTCTGTAGGATGACCTGACAGATCATCCATTCATCTATCCATCCATCCATCCAACCAGCATTTATTGAGAGTTTACTACTTGCCCAAGGCAAATATATCCTTATGAAACTCATGTCAGTAGATTCTGCCACTGCTGTTATCAAAACTTTAGGATACTATAACTTACAGTTACTGTATATTTGTATTTTTGAAATTGTATTGTAGATTTGTATTTTGTATATTTGAAATACCATAACTTAAAATCACTGTTACTATAGCTTTGGATTCTTTAAGAACTATAAAACTTGGCTACACTTGACAAAAAGACAAGACTACTTTCCTCATGCTCTCATCCAATATCTCTGTTCTCGTTCTTCCACAACCAAACTTGCCTAAAATGTGCTTTGCTGCCCTTTTCACTTTCCAATCATCAACTCCTTTCAATCTGATTTGACTTCATCTTTTTACGGAAACTGCTCTTTCCAAGGTTAACAATGATTTATTTGAATCACGTTGCCGGCCTAACCATCATCAACATTTTCTGTTTATTCCAACTCCAACTCATCGGTATCGAAATAATCTACTATCCTATCCTCCAGAAGAAATCCTCAAACTCCCAGAAATTCCATTCCCTTGAGAGAAAAAATGAATGAAAATCTATTTGCCCTTTTTTCTCTCAACAAGCATTTCTTTTCTCTCCTTCCTACTCTACTCTGCACTGAAAAAAGAAAAATCAGATCTCTTAATTGCCAAATAAGACAGCCTCTTCTCATTTCTCATCCTTCTTGATTTCCCTGCAGTATTTGATACTACCAACTACTCTCCATTCTAAGACACTTCCTGCTACTTGGATTTTTTCTGACACTGTTCTCTCCTGATGATTCTCCTTCTATCTGTCTTCTTGACATTCCTTCTCAGTTTCTTTTGCTGGATCACCATCCATGTCCTACCTCCCAGCCTCTTTTTTTTTTCTTTTGTTAACTTCATCAATACCTATGGTGGTAGTAATGGTGGCAGTGGTAATGGTGTGTATGTGTATGTGTGTGTGTGTGTGTGTGTGTGTGTGTGTGTATGAATTATCTCTATGAAGATAGCTTATAGATATTCAGCCACAGTTTTGGTCATGAATGGTTGTCCTGTCTTACCAAGTACCTACTTAAGATTTAAATCATCTTAAATCAATAGATCAGTCAATATAACAATCTACTATGATAGATTTGGCTCTTCTCAGCAATATAGTGGTCCAAGACAATTCCAAAAGACTTGTGATGGAAAATAGCATCCATATCTAGAGAAAGAATTATAGAGTCTGAATGTAGACGGAAACCTACTATTTTCACTTTTTAAAAATTTGTTTTTTTTCCTTATTTTTTTCCCCTTTTGTTATGATTCTTCTTTCACAGTATGACTTAACATGTAAATATGTTTAACATGTTTGTAAGAGGATAGCTTATATCCAATTGCTTGCTGGCTTGGGGAGAGGGGACAGAAGAGAGAAAGGCAGGAAAATTTGAATGCAAAATCTTACAAAAATGAATGTTGAAAACTATCTTTACATGTAATTGGGAAAAATATTATTAAGTGGAAAAAACTCTTTATTAGCACATACTATGTACCAAGCTAATTTCTGGAGGACACAAAGATAATGAAAGTGGTCTTTATAGATTTCTCAAGCTCATGCTTTCCCAAGTCAAGTTCATTTTCTTTTCATTCAAATGTACCCTTCTCCCTGATATCTCTCCCTTTTTCTGATGAGGGCACTATTCTCTCAGTCACTCCAAGTTTGTGACCTCTGAGGCATTCTTGACTTTTCATTCCTCTCTTCTCTCAAAGTCAAACACTTGTCATGTCTTACTGATTTTACTCCCATGACATTTGTCACATCAACATTCTCTCCATCACATAGCTAATAGCAGATCCTTTCCATTCACATGGTCACTTGGTTCAATTCACTGAACAGTCAATCAGCAAGCATTTATTATCTACTACGTACCAGTTACTATGCTAGGTCCTGAGTAGTATAAAACAAAATAATCCCTATCTTCAGAGAACTCGTATTTGAGTGGGAGAGAAACTTTTAAAAAATAGCTAAATGCAAACAGATACAAGGTACTCTTAGAGAGGCATTGACCAACTGGGAAGGTGGGATAGGTACCAAGAATATCCTCAGGAACAAAATATCCCTTGAAATGATTTCAGTCCCTCTTTGCCTCTCACCTGAACTATTACAGTGGTCTCCCAATTATTCTCTCTGCCTCCAATCTTTCCCTACTCTGATCTATCCTCCACACAGCTGCTAAATTGATATTCCTGAAGCACCAACCATATTATCCCTTGATAAAGTCCCAATGCTTGAGAAGTCCCAATGGCTCCCTCTTGGTTCTTGGTTGCAAAATCTATTTAGCTTTTAAAGTCCTTCTTAATATGGCTCCGGCTGACCTTTCTAGGCCAGTGACATCTAGGAACCAAATTGGCTTAACTGATGTTGTGCACAAGTAATTTTCCACCTCTCATTACTGGACCTTTGCATACACTTTTCCTCAGCCTGATATGTCCTCTCTCCTCATCTCTGCCCTCTAGCATCCCTGTTGTTTCAATCACATCTGACTCTTTGACATTTTGTTTGGGATGTTCCAGGAAAAGATGCTAAATGGTTTGCCATTTCATTTTCCAGCTCATTTAACAGATGAGGAAACTAAGGAAAACCAGGTTAACTGATTTGTCCAGATTCGCAAATAATAAGTTTCTGAGGCTGCATTTGAATTTAGGTCTTCCTAACTCCAGATCCAGAACTCTGTCCACTGTACCAACTAGTCTTCTCTCCTCCCAACATTCCTAATTTCTTTCAAAGCTCAGCTGAAGCATGATCCACAGGAAGCCTATTTTACTCTCTGCCTCCTCTCCTCATTGTGAGCCTTCCTCACAGCCCAGATTGATTTTATCTAATTCATATATATTTGATATAATGCACATGCATATATTATATATAATATGCTATGATGCAATGGTTTAACTTTGGAATTTCTGACAGTTCTTACTCCCCCTCAACTCCCTTAATGAAGTCTCCTTAGCCAGCCATTTTCTACAATTATCCATTTGATTTTGTCTCAGGAAAACAATTTAATATAATAGAAAGGGGACTAAATTGGAGACAGAAGAAGTTTGGATTTGAATCTTTGCCTCTTCAGAGCTGTGTGATTATGATCAAGCCACAATCTGAATCTCCATCTTTTCATTTGTAAAAGAGAGATGGGGGTGAGACGAGGATGATGAAGGAGGCTGAGGAAAGGCAGTTACACATAGCCAAGAAAATCCTGGGACTTGGGGCACTCAGCTTTGCAGCTTTCTAAACTTTTATTGGTTTATTTTGGGTGGCCAGGTGGCACCATAGAGCATAGAGCAGTGGGTCTGGAGACCCATCTTCCAGCCTCAGACACTTACTAGCTGTGTGACGCTGAGCAAGTCACTTTATTCTGTTTGCCTCCGTTTCCTCATCTGTAAAATGAGCTGGAAAAGAAAATAGCCACTCCAGTGTTTTTGCCAAGGAAATTGCAACTGTGGTCACAAAGAGTCAGATGCTAATGAATAACAATAACAACAGATCTTTACTGATCATTGACATAGAAAGCTTTCTGGATTAAGACGCAGAGAACATGGGTATAAATCTTGGCTCTTCTGCTCATCAGCTGTGTGACTTTGGGTAAGGGACTCTACCTGAGTCTCAGTTTCTTTCTCTGGAAAATGAAGGGGTTAAACCAAGATGATCCCTTTGAAAGGTAATGTACTATATAGTGATGAGTGTTGCACTTGTGTTCAAATCCTGTTTCAGCATAACCGCATGACCCTGAGCAAGTCACTACCCTGAGTGTCAATTTTTACTTGTGACAAATGGGTATAATAATCTCATTTATCTTTCAGGATTGATGTGAGGCGCAAAATGAGATTATATCTGGAAAGTGTTTGTCAACCTCATATCACTTAAAGTGAACTATTTTCTGAGTCTTTTCAAGCTTCAAATCGCATGGTCTCACAAGCTGCTAATGATACAAGCAGTACCCACTAGGTGGGATTGTTGAGAGACTCAGATGGGCTAAGGCTTTGTGACTTGGCTAAATGCTACATAGATTGTGTGCTATTCTTATCTTCCTAAATGTAGGCCTCTGCTAGCTTAGGGAGGGGGCAAAGGGGCTGTGAACACCAGAAAATAAACCAAACCAAGGAAATCTAGCTCATTTCCCCAGCTTATCCATCTCCCTGTGATCTGTCCCCAGCATGCTGCCTACTAAAATGCTCTCTGAATAAAGAATATCCCTTCCTAGGAGACAGCACTGTCCTCTAAGACAGATTGTTTCTGGTGGCCCACCTGCTGTTCTCAGCCTGGAGCTACAAACTCTATCTTTGTCTCTGTCTTTGGTGCTGGTGGGGTGGGAAAGAAGGCTGAAGCTCTAGGAGAGGGCTTCAAATGATGAATGAGCTTCCTGAGAGTTGATTCATTTAAAGGCCTTTGTCTCTCAGTCTTGCTGGGATTGGGAGAAAACACTGAATTGGACTGTGGACATTTTGTACTGGACTAAGAAGCTCCCAGGGACAGCTAGGTAGCTCAGTGGATAGAGCTTCAGACATGAATTCAGGAAAATCAGAGTTCAAATTCCTCCTCAGACATAATAGGTGCATAATATTTATTGGTTTGGGTTGGATTGGGGTGAAGAATAGTAAGAAAGTCAGTATGGTGGACCATAAGGTATTTGGAGAGGAATCATGTTCTACTCAAATTACCCATGAACTCTGTCAGTGGGTCAATCAATTAGCATTTATTGAACATTTATTATGTGCCAATGTATCCAGGAAATAGTTTGTTCCCAGTTGTTGCCATGTCATCTCCCCCATGAGATTGTAAACTAATGAGAACAGGATCTGATCTTTTTGTTTGATTTTGTTTTTTATTTCTCCTAGCACATAGCAATGCCTAATTAATTAACTAAATTAATTAATTGTTGGTTGACTGGCTGCCTGACAGGCAGAGTCCATGGGTAATTTGAGTGCAGGACATTTCTCTGTTTTACTCAGAAAATTTAGATGACTTGCCCAACATAACATAGTAAGTGGGAGGATCAGGTTTTCAACTCAGGCCCTCTGACTCTAAAGCCAAAGATCTTCTTATGAAGGTTCCATAAAACCAATATCTTTCGTTCCAATGGCAGAGACATTATGCAATTAATCAGGTACACATAAGATATAGCGAGAGATAAAGGGAAGGCAATGTGAGAGAGGAAGATGCTAGCTTGTTTAATAGGAAGAAAGAAAGATTTGGAGAGGAAGAAGACTGGAGTTGAAATTTGGGCTCTTCCCTCTACTGACTTCCACTATAAGCAAGTCTCTTAACTGCTCTGCACACTTACTGTCCAACTCAGTTGATATTGGCTAGTTTTGTTGAATTAATTTTTTTTCTCTTCCAACAAGCCTCACTATGTGAGGCTGAATTTGAATTCAGGTCTTCCTGACTCAATGGTCTATCATTGTTTCAATTTTTCATTGTTCTTTCCTTTACACTTGAAGGAGTTCAGAGACTTTTGTTTCCTGGCTCCCTACACTGAAGTTTTATTGTGCCAGTGACAATAAATGAGTGAATTCATTGCCAAGAGTAGGAATACTGGTGCTCTCCTCTTTGCCTGGCCCCATTAAGTTTCTGTCTTTTTCAGCTTCTCTGGAGGAAGGCCTGAGGGACTGTCTACTAGGAAGGAAATGTCCTGTTCTTTTGGGCTCCCAGGAACAGGTAGGACAGGAGTCCTGTCCAAGTTGTCAGGACAAGGTAGATTGTGGAGAGGTGGAGGCTACTACTCTTGCTTCCTTGCCAGGCTTCTTCCCCCTCTCTCCAATGTGGCTGGTGGGCAAAGTCTACCAAGATCTAAAACATTTTCTCCACATTGTGTTGCTGTGCTTACTACTTTGAGATGATGTTGTATCCCTCTATGACAAAGTTTCTTAAACTTTGATTTGTGATTCCATATGGTGTCTTGTAACTAAATGTTGTGAAATTGTGATATTGTGAAATTATGATTTATCATCAATAAATATTTGATTTGTATATGTTTTTCTTCAATAGTATTTTTTCAAATATACATAGTTTTCAACATTTATTTTTGAGAGATTTTGTGTTCCAAATTTTTCTCTCTCCCTCCCTTACATCCCCCTCCCCAAGACAGCAGTCTAATATAGATAGATACATTAAACATGTACAGTCCTCTTAAACATATTTCCATATTTGTTATGTTGTACAAGAAAAATCAGACAAAAAGGGGAAAAATCATGAGAAAAAAGCAAACAAACAAAAAAGGTGAAAATATTATCCTCTGATTCACATTCAGTTTCCATTCAGTCTCTCTCTGGATATTTTTTTCTCCTCCCAAGTCTATTGGAATTGTCTTGAATACTCACATTGTTGAGAAGAGAAGAGTCTATCATGGTTGATCATCACATGATGTTGCTGTTACTGTGCACAATGTTTTTTTGGTTCTACTCACTTCACTCAACATCAGTTCATGTAAGTCTTTCCAGGCTTTTCTGAAATCAGTCTGCTCATCATTTCTTATAGAACAATAATATTCCATTACATTAAATATATACCTATTTTATTTACTTATATATCTGGGGTCACATAAAAATTTCTCAAGTAAAAAGGAGTCGTGAATGGAAAAAGTTTAAGAAGCCCTGCTTTGTGCTATACCCTACCTAAAGGTTTGACAACAGGAGGTTTGGGTCTCTTGCTTAATCTTTCAAACTGGACTCAGTTTACCTCCTAATCCCAGGTCAGCACAAGTGTATTCACCTTGGCTTATATTGCTTCTATCTGTGTCTACTCATTTCATAAGAGAGACAAATCTGTAAGGAACTGGATCAGAGTTCAGATACTGACTTTGCTACGGATTTCCTTGGCCCAGAATTCTTTTCTCTTCTGTAGAATGGTGCTGGTGATAGTCTAGTTAAAATAGATGAATATTAGATTGGGAAGCAAAGGCATCTTGCTTGAATCTCAGTTCTTCTACTTACTAGTGATGTGATTTATGATGTGAGGTTTGTCACCAAATGATGACAGACACCAGAAGTTGGGGTTCGTTCATGTGTAGAATTGACAATAACATTCTTTTTTGGCCAAAGGTAGATTTATTTAGAGGATAGGTTACAGACAAAATCAAGGAATACAATAGGCACCAGGAATAGTAAATATGAAATAGAGTGGGAGAATATATGAAAGACCTCAGTGGAACTCACAATTACCTGCAGAAAGGGAGTAGTACCCCATGGGATTGGGGCATGCCCTTAGCTGACAGGCTAAATCTTGAAAGGGACTTAGCACCCTAAAAGAGTTAATTAGCTATAAGGAGAAGTGGAGTTAGAAACATAGTGGAGTTAGGGGAGATATCATGTTGCATGAGGGAAGGGCACAGGAAAAGACACCACAAGGCAAAGTGCCAGTGGCAGGCTGACCCAAAGGAAGGTAGCAGCAAAGTGAGAGTCTCAGGTTGTTTTGTAAAGAAATTTTAGCCTCAGGATCTCGACTTAATTCTGATTGGCTTACTTTTAGAAGATGGGAACAAGGAACTAAACTGATCTCAGAACCTTCTTTCTGATTGCCTAAGTGATTAATTTTTATGAATTCCTATGCTAGCTACACCTAACATTGAAGATCTCACCACTGTCTATGTGACTTTGGACAAGTCAGCTTGATTCCTTAGATGTTAGTTTCCCCATATAGAAAATAAAAAGGACCGGCTTCTTTTTTTATTTCCTCTTTTTTTTTTTTTTTAAATAATTAATCATTATAATTATAGCTTTTTATTTACAAGATATATGCATGGGTAATTTTTCAGCATTGACAATTGTAAAACCTTTTGTTCCAATTTTCCCCTCCTTCCCCTCTCTCCCTCCCCCAGATGGCAGGTTGACCAATACTTGTTAAATATGTTAAAGTATATGTTAAATGCAATATATGTATATATAGGAGTGGCTTCTAACAATGCCTTTCAGCTCTAATCTATGATCCTATAAATTTTGGATCAGAAAACCTGTTTTAATACTGATTGTCTTTTGTTCCCTGTGTAATATAGAGTAGATTGAGCCTCAGTTTCCCCATTTGTAAAATGAAGTCATTAGATTAGATGACCTCTGAGATTCCTTCCAGCTCTAGATCATTGATTGTGTGATCTTAATTGAAGTCATTTAGCTTCTCTGGGATTCAGTTTCCTCATTTATAAAATATATGCATTGACCTCAGTGAGATCTCTTCCTGTTCTAAATCTATAGTCCAATCATACCCTGTCTGGATTGAGTGCTGCATTAAAGCAGAGGAGGAGTTTTAATCTTGGTTTTCTCCACAGTAGCCTTACACACAGTAGGTGCTCAGTAAATATTTGTTGAATGATTAAAATGGTGAGGGTGAGAGAAAGAGAGAAATATCCCAGGGAGAAAGAGAATTCTCTCTCTGGCTGAGCAGACAAATCTGCTTTCCCCATTTTGGCTGCCCCTGGGTCAATTGTTTCAGCTGTGACATAGGCCCTTTGCTTCAAGCTGTCTCCAGAGTATTTTAGACCTCGTGCTTGGGGCCTAAACTTCTCCTTGGGAAACGGCAGGTGTGTTTATTCTTCGTGCCCTGAAGCTAAATTTTATTTCCTTCTTCCTCGTGCCTGAGATATCTGGGTGACCTTAAATGAAGGGTGATCTTGAAGCACAGGGCTATGTCTTAGGTATTAGTTGTTCCTGAATGAGCTCTATCCCAGAATCCATCAGTTGTTAGATGACCATATTTCATTTGCTGACAGACAGAAAAGAAAATAATAATGATATATGAGAAAGGGAGAGAAGGAGAAAGGAAGGAAGGAAGAAAGACTTTTAAAATTTATTGCATAAATAGAAAAGGAATCCTACAGTATCCTACTACATTTAAAGCTGGGACCTGATGGACCTCAGAAATAATCACTTTATTGGTGAGTAAACTGGGTGGAGTGGTGATGGGAAGTTACAAATAGTAAGGAAGGTAGGATTCCACACTGGTTCCCTTAGAGGCTGTTTATTTAGTCCAACGTGCATTTGAAGAATTCCCTCTAAAACATCACAGGACATAACTCTTTACAGCATTGACAATTGCCAAATCTTTTGTTCCAATTTTTCCTCTCCTTCCCCCCAACCCCTCCCCTAGATGGCAGGTTGAGCAATACATGTTACATATGTTAAAGTATAAATTAAATACAATATAAGTATACATGTCCAAACAGTTATTTTGCTGTACAAAAAGAATCGGACTTTGAAATAGTGTACTATTAGCCTGTGAAGGAAATTAAAAATGTAGGTAGACAAAAATAGAGGGATTGGGAATTCTATGTAATGATTCATAGTCATAGTCAACATCTCATCAGAGTTCTTTCATTGGGTATAGCTGGTTCAATTCATTACTGCTCTATTGGAACTGATGTGGTTCATCTCATTGTTGAAGAGGGACATGTCCATCAGAATTGATGATCATATAGTATTGTTGTTGAAGTATATAATGATCTTGAGGCAAGTCTTCTTGATTCCAGATCTGATGCTCTATCCACTGCATCACTCTATTTCTCCCTAATTTATACCCATAGCTCTGAGATCAAGCAGAAGAAGCTCAACACTTCTTGCTCATTAAAGAATTTTAGCAATATCTCTGTACAAGGGGTATATCTCAAAGAAATCCCTTCAAGAATTCTATAGATATAGTTTTTCCTCTATATAGAACTCTGCCTCCTCTGAGGGCATTTTGCTTTTATCTCTTTTATGAGATAACTTAATTTCCCTTTTGATACCTCTTATAATTATTAGTCTATATTTCTTATTTCCTTACTTGCCAATAAGCTTCCCGAAGCCATATTTTATACTCCTTTATCTTCCCCAAAGTCTTTATGCATAAAACAGCCCAGAAAGTGTTTGAGGAAGGAATGAATGACTGAAGGAATGAATATATTGATCGTGAAGGGGCTAGATAAAAACAAGCCCGGGACTTGGCAAAATTGATTTGTTTCAGGGGACTCAAATTAGTAACTTTTTTTTTTTTTTTTTTTGCATATCTGTGTTCTACCTCCCCTTGGGGAAAGGGCCTGGGTCTTAATCAAATAGTTTGGGGAAAGCACCAAGGAGTGGTTGGGGACCTAAGCTGATTCTTGAAGGAAAGAGGAAACTGAGGGAAGAAACACATGAAATCTATGTTCTTTTCTACATGGAGAAGGTGACTATTATATTGTGCTCAGTTCCTTCCTGCTCCTACACTATCAGACCAAAGGCCCATATCCTTGTTCTGCTTGCCCATGCCTTGAGAGTAGAACATGACTGATGAATTCCTCTCTATCATATCTTTTCTTACATTTCTTCTTGAGTCTTGGTGCTAACCAGAACTCTTCTAGACCTTGATTTCTCAAGACTTACCAGAGGGAGGAAGGAAAAGACACCTGTAATACAGACACCTCTAATACCTGCATATGGACTCATATGCATTGTATAACACACAAAATGTATACATAATGTGTACTCGATGCATACACATATACATATAATACTCAAGTAACAATCCTTGTGCACACATAAATCACAAGCCATATGCATATATCATACAATATACATGCATAGGTAGCATGATATATTCACATATGGATAGATACACCTACCCCAGTACATGTATACACATAATATACTTTTGTGTTTGCCTGTACACACAATATATATGCACTTATAATTCATACACAATATAAACATGTACACATACAATACATTACATTTAATACAGTATAATAAAACTTGTAATACAATGCAATATAGAAGATACACAGCCACTTAATATACAAACATGACACATATGCAATAGTATCCCACAACACCAACATGCATACTCCTGCATAAACACCTTGTAATACAATATATGGGGTGTCCCAAAAATCTTAGTGTAGCCTTAACCTTTGGTAGCTTCTACACATACTGATTATTTAGTAGCCTGTTTGTACAGACATGCTCACACAGAATCGGCTTACTGAATTTGGATAGTGCTTCTTTGCTGGCAGGACTGCAGTAGACAATATCTATTTTGAATTAATACTTTTCACCAAAGGAAATGAGACCATTGAGGGAGATCAACAAAGAGGACAGTTCTTGGGAGAGGGGGAGAAGCCTAGTATAATAAAAGGAAGCATTACTAAAGCAGGTACTAGAAATAGGGCCCAACTCTCTCTGTCCAACTGGGAGGGAGACCCTGGCTAGGGTTATGCCTGAGTTATCATGGCCTTGTCATCGTACCTATATGTGAACTGCTGGGGAAGGAGGGCCAGCTCACCCATCCACTCTGTCTTTCCTATGGAGCATATCATATAGTGTGGGAAGAGACTTTGTTTTTTCAATGCTGCTCTTCTTCTGAGGGAGATAGCAAGGAGAAACTTCACTCATTCTTCCATATCAAGCAAGAAGAGAAACAAAGGTTTTTCTTTACCTGCAGTGTGGGAAAGCAGCTAGAGTTAGGAATAAATTAATAATAGCTGGTTTTGCTATTTATTACCCTGTGAACATGGGCAAGTAGCTTAACTTGTGTGAGTGTTTTTTTTTTTTTTTTTTTTTTTAACACTAGAGGAGAGACTTTCTCGAATTAAAAAGTCCTTCTAAGAACATGATTTGGTGAAAGATTTCTAATTTTGAAAACTGTTGAAACCACAGAAACCCGTGATGTTGCAGGTGGAAGGGACTTTGCAACTCTGTTATCCATCTTTCTCTCTCTCCATCTTCCATTTTAAAAAGGAAGAAATTGAGGTCCAGAGAATTTTCTTTGGATTATAAAGTGTGTGTGTGTGTGTGTGTGTGTGTGTGTGTGTGTGTGTGCGTATAAGGATTGTAGAGTTTGATATTGACACTATTCTGTAGGGTAGCAAGCTTCACTAACTTATAAATCAAGTAGATACTATGAATTGAATGAGTTATTAATACTGTGATGTCTCCAGTATTGGTTGAAGGAGGTAGGGGTTTAATATCTTGGTAAGTAATGGCTTTACTAATTAAGAGTTTATATTTGGGGTTAGAGGTGGAGAGTTGGGACTTAAGGAAGATTGGAGGATTCAGGAGACTGAAAAAAGTTTTCTTGAGAACCTGGGTAGAAAAGCCATTTATCATGGTGGTTTATAGATCATAAGATAATTGTGTATGGGCTATACTGTCTTCTTGCTTGTGGTGTCTATAAAGTATGTGCTAGAATGAGGAGTTAAAACCAATAAAGGGGAAGTTTCACAGAAGTAAATGTAAAATTGTATGTTTAGGTTGAAAAATTCAATTGCAGAGAAATAGGACAGGAAAAGTCTGTCTAGACAGAACTTTATGTGAAAAAACCTCAATATAGAGTCTAATAATATGACCTTTGTATCTAGAACAAGGGAAGTCATAATACCCATATAATCTACCTTGATAAAACCACCCTTGGAATAGTGTGTTTAGTTTGGGGTGCCAAATTTTATGAAGGATGTGGACAAACTGGAGACCATCTGGAAGACAACATTAATAATGAGGAATCTATTTGAAGGAATAAAGGAATAAAATTTAGCTTGGAAAGGATAAACTCATGTAACTGTTAATGTATTTTGAAAGACTGAGGAGCAGAAATTACCCTCCCCTCCTGCATCTGAATCTTCCCACTCTATAAAATGAAGGGATTCTGGTGGCACATGGTGATGCAACCTGTAATCCTTGCTACCTGGGAGACTGAGGATGGTGACTCACTTGATCTTGGGAGTTCTATGATTCAGTGGGCTAAGCCCTTTGGGTATCTGCACTAAGTCTGGCATGAATATGTTATGCCCCAGGAAGTATGTGTACCGTGTGCATGTATGTGTACATTCATGTGTGCATGAATGCATGGATGTGTATGTGTAAACAGACTGCCTAAGATGGGCAAACCAGTCCAAGTCAGAAATAGAAGATGTGGGTCAAAATTCCTGTATTAACTGTTTTAAGCCCATGGGTAGCTCCTGTGCGTCCAGTCATGTCAGATGGGGTGACTCAGTCTTCAAAAAAAATGAAGGAATTGCTCCGGGCCCTATGGAATTAGCATGGTCACTTTTAGCTTTAACATTCCATGATTAAAAACTGCATTGAAAACTGTAAAGGGTCCCGGATCTCCCAACCCTGAAAATTCCAGCATCAAACAGATGCGAATGAAATGCCAATTCATCCGGCAGATTTAGCGTTTTGTGATGATCTGCCAGCTTAGATGCCAGCTTTGATACTTTAATGGTTATATGGTTCCATTTAATTCATTTCAGCACTAAGGATCTGAGGATATGACAAAGGAACACAACTAAGATATACATAGTATTTTAGGGTTTACAAAGTGCTTTATGAATGTAATTTCATTTGATTCTCACAATTACTCTGGAAAACAGGTGCTATTATTTCCCTCATTTTACAGATCAGGAAACTGAGGTTGAGAAAAGTTAAGTAACTTACCCAGCATCACACAGCTGATAGATATCTGAATCAGGATTCAAATCCAGATCTTTCTGCTTCCTTGTGTCCAGAGCTCTCTTATTATGGCACCCAGATGCCTCTGAAAAATGGATCTAGTCCCTATTCTCAAGGAACTTATGATCCATTAGAGGAGATAGTACCTACATATAGAAGGATACATGTTATGGAGTAAATGGGGGTTCTGTCAGATTAATCAGCCGAGGGCTTGTTCTTTGAATCCTATTGAATAGGTGACTACCTATTAGCTATCTGCTGATCCTTTTCATCTTACTGCTTCATCTCTCCTTCTCCTATCTCCTTGGGCACACTTTTTAACAAAGGACCAGAGCTGCTGTGTCAATGAAAGTGAGTATGGAGCCCACCAGAAGGTACTATGTGCTAGCTCAGGTCCACGGAAAATGCTCCCATCTACTAGGGGGCTCTGTTGCTGACTACTGTTACACATATAGACCCATTCATGCTCACACCCACAAGTATATTATATATTTATTAACATGATATTTTAATTAAGTATATTATATTAATATATTTATTAATGTATATTATATTTATTTATAATCTATTATTTTATGTAAACATAAATACAAATCACAGAAACAGAAGCCATAACATATGATAAATTATATATTACAAATGTATTTTAGATTGTTATTAAATTATGTATTTATATTGATATACATATAAATAAAACAACTCTTGCCATCAAAGATCCTATATGTAATTTCACTGGCTCCAATTGTATTTTTATCCTTGACAGTCTTTATCTATGTGCTCCCATTGATCCTCCACAGAAGACTGATCTTCTAAGTCTTTTGACATTCTAGGGGTATGCTTGTTTTTCCATTAGCAATCCTTTGCTCTTTTTACTCAATATGTTCAACACTTTCCATATGTTCAACACTTTCCAGAAAATGTCTAAATTTGGTTTATAATAATTGAAAACTAGAAGAACTCTCAGAGATTATCTAAGGCCAAGGCCATCATTATAGAGGGAAGGATGCTTGGGTCCAGAGAGTAGTGGACTTTAGGTTATTTAACGTTAGGAGGGATTCACTCCATTCACTTTCTTCATTTACCTGAGATCACACAGGTTGCAAGCTTGCAAAACAGCAGGTATAGATACCCTGGGGGCTGTAGTTACAACCCTGCACATGAGTGGCTCAAGTTGTAAGGATAATCTTCTTACTGGACTGAAGCAGCAGGAGATTAGACAGTTCTTGAATGTCTAAGCAGCTTTCTTCAGGACCCACTGCTTCCCTTCTGGCATGAGGATCCAGCTAAAAAAGGTGCCTTAAAATGTGTCTGCTTGATCTGACCTTGACCTACTCACTGTGGCAGGAATGGCAGAGAGGGATCCCATCCTGTGGTCAAAACAAAACAAAAAAAGTTGTACAAAACTTTTGCAAAGATGATTCCACTCATTACTCACCAGTGTGAGTAATGGAATGGTTGATTTGTTATTTGCTGCTTGACAACTCTAGGAGATATGTAGGGAACAAAGTAGAGGTCTCTATATACAACATTCATTCATCTTTTAAAATTTAATTAGTTACTTAATTTAAAACTTAAATACAAAATAGGAAAAGCAAAAAAATTTCTATGTGAACAGTTGAACATGAGAGGATTCAAAATATGAAACAATGAATTTCTATTTCAAGAAAACATATATAAATACTACACATTGAGTTCAGAGCTGTCCATCTTCTTTTTGCTTCCTTGTAGGTTTTCTTTTGTTCTCTGCTGTGCACTTTTTACTTTATTTTTTTCTCCTTTCCCTAACCCTAAATACACACTGGACAATTAAATGCATAGATGTATATATGTTATGTATAATATGCACACAACATACATACACACAACAAACACACATATACATACATATATACAAACACACACAGACAAATGTGTATTTATAATCACACATATGTATGTTTTCCTAAAAAAACTATTTCATGGGCAGGTATTCACACAAAGGTCAGAAGAAGGACACTCCTAAGGTCTCTTAACATTTTGAAGTTGATTGTGAAACATGGCGAATCCAGCATGGCAAGTCTGCATCAAAGAAGGTTCTGTGTTCTATGAGTGAAGCAGAATTGTAGTAGCTCAAAAAGAAATGTGAAATGGGGGGCAGAGAGGTGGTGCAGTGGACAGAGCACTAGCCCTGAAGTCAGCAGGACCTGAGTTCAAATCCAGCCTCAGACACTTAACTCTTCCTAGATGTGTGATGCTGAACAAATTACTTAACTCCAACTGCTTCTCCAAAGGAAAAAGTACAAAAAGAATGAAGGACAATGATGTCATAATGTTGGCTTGCAAGATATTTCTTGACCTGATTTGGGTTTAGATGAGCAAATTAGAGCTGTTCGTTTCAGGTTGGGGTTTTTGTAGCTCAGTTCAAATCCTGGGCACTTAGTAGATGTTTGATGCTCCACAAATACTGACCTACCCATGTGTGAAAAGCCACTGAAGAGCTGTGGTACTTTGAAAGATTTGAAAGCCATAAACTCCCCCATACTTGGCTTTGGGGGGGAGTTATGGTTGATCTACATGAAGATGGATCTTCTGTGAGGACATAAAAGATGAGTGATGACTAATATCAAAGTGGATGGTGGGTAAATAAAAATGAATTCTGGTTAGAATAATTTTTTTGGAGCATTTCAAATATGGGTTGATCTGTGGCAGGCAAAACCCACACAGGACCATATAACAAGCATACACATGTCAAGCCATGCATATAGTGTTATTTCCCCTCTGTTTTCACATTGTGGTATTAGTACTTGACTGTGGAGCACACGTGTTGCTTTCCAACCAATAATTCTGAAAGATTTTGTAGAAAAGGCCACTTTCCCCACTCTGGTTTTCTCACTTTGTAGAGAGAAACATTGTAGACAAGGACAACCTTTGGTAAAAATTGGGATGTAGGTAACACATTAGTTTTTGGTGCTCCATTTGGCTATCCATACTAGGGCTCCTGGCTTGATTATTAGCCCTCTCTTCCCTCCTTCCTTCCCTTCCTCCTTCCTTCCTTCCCTCCTTCCTTCCCTCCTTCCCTCCTTCCTTCCCTCCTTCCTTCCCTCCTTCCCTCCTTCCTTCCCTCCTTCCTTCCCTCCTTCCTCCTTCCCTCCTCCTTCCCTCCTTCCCTCCTTCTCTCCTTCCTTCCTTCCTTCCTTCCTTCCTTCCTTCCTTCCTTCCTTCCTTCCTTCCTTCCTTCCTTCCTTCCTTTCTTTTCTCCCTCCCTCCCTCCTTCCTTCCTTCTTTCCTTCCTTCCTCCTTTCCCTCCTTCTTCTTTCCTTCCTTTTCTTCCTTCCTTCTTTCCCTCCTTCTTTCCTTTCTTTTCTCCCTCCCTCCCTCCTTCCTTCCCTTTCTCTCTCCCTCCCTCCTTCCCTTCTTTTTCTTCCTCCTTTCTTTCCTTTCTCTTCCTTCTCTCCCTTTCTTTCTTCTTTCCTTCCTCCCCCCCTCCCTCCCTTCTTTCTTTCCTTCCTTCCTCTATCCTGGAATTGCAAAGGAAACCAACTAGAGTGAAACATAATTACCAAGATTTAAAAAAAAATTAACATATGCCAAATTAAGAATCCCTGGTACAAATGAAGATTTTACCCATATGGCCCCTTTGTAATCTTGGTAATTATATTTTCCTCTAGTTGGTTTCTTTTGCAATTCTGTGTATTTTATTTTGTGCATTTAAAAATATTCAAAGAACTCACAGGCTTTACTAGTCTGTCAAAGGAATCCAAGACATAAATAAATTGAGATTGAAAATCCTTGATCTGCATTGATTTTTTTTTTTTTTTTTTGGCTGAGGCAATTGGGGTTAAATGACTTGCCCAGGGTCACACAGCTAGGAAATGTTATGTGTCTGAGACCAGATTTGAACTCAGGTCCTCCTGACTTCAGGGTTGGTGCTCTATCCACTGTACCACCTAGCTGTCCCTCCCTGCACTGATTCTTGATTGGAAACCTGACCAAGTGTTGGTCAGGAACTGGTGCCTGGAAACAATAGGATTCTCACCTTAGGGGTCAAGAGTAATAGAGGAATTTTGTATTTGACAGGTATTCTTAGGTGACAAAAATCCTTATTCAAGAAGTCTCTTTAATCATAAGAATTTTAAACATCATGGCAAGGGGATGGAATCTGGGGCCATGGAAAAGATCTCAGTTGAAATCATACTCAGTCTTATCACAGTCTGCATGCTTTGCTTATAGGGCTAATCTTGACAGCAGCCTGCTGCCCAGCAGTATGTTTATGGGAGTAGGAAACCCTGTTTATAATCTTATGGCTACTCTCTAGCAGTCCCCAGGGACCCATCTCCGGGTCCAATCCTCTGCAAATCAGCTTGTTTATCCTTGCCAATTTATATACCTAGTTCCCTACTGCTTCCTTTACCCCACCACTTCTCATCTCTCAGTATCATTATAGGGCTAATTCTTAGGGGAAACTGACATTGAACTGGAAAGTTCCTTTTTTTTTTTTTTTGTAGAGTCCACAGGGAGTTTAGTAATAACTACTTCAGAGGTCTGGATGACAATAAACACCCTGACCAAGAACTGTAGGCAGAATCAGAGGGGTTCTGTGTATTCAGGCCATTCTGCCCTTTGTGGGTATTGAGGTCAGAACAAAATGTTTGTTGATAATACTGAGAGATTCAAAGAAAATGTGCTTTTCGAAAGAAAAACCCAAGAAAGGTCAGAACTTGTTAATTTTGAAGAAAGGATGCCTCATTTATGATTTGTAAATATAGTCAGCTCTCAGTTGCTTCTTTGGGTTTGGAGGCAAGGGAGTAGATGAAATATCATTTTCTCCAGTTTTTCTTCTTTGTCCTTAGAAATAGATACCTTGCACACATGTATCTAATTATACCTTTTTTTTCCCCCAAACACATTTTCTTCATGAAAAGCCTGGAAGAGAGAATCTATAATCCTTTGGCCCTTTTTGTTATTGTTCAAGCATTCAGTCATGTCTGAGTCTTTATGACCCCGTGGACTATATTGTCCATGGAGTTTTCTTAGCAAAGATACTGGAATGATCTGCCATTTCATCTTCTCCAGTGGATTAAGGCAAATAGAAGTTAAGTGATATCAGGGTCACACAGCCAGTAAGTGTCTGAGGCTGGATTTGAACTCAGATTTCCCTGACTTTATAAACGGCATTCTATCCACTGAGCCACCCAGCTGCCTCAAGGCCAATTTTATATATGACAAAATGGTTCGGAAGAGTGAAGTAAAACTATCTAAAGTCATATGGCTAGTTATTGGCAGAAGCATCATTTAAACCATTCATAATTTGTTTAGTTATTCCCCAATCAGCTGGCCATCTACTTTATACTAACTCCTTCAGCATCCTTCTTCAGTTCTTTCACAAATAATTAATTTAACTGGTTTTCAGTCCAATCAATATTTGGCTTTTCCCCAATGATTAAAAGAAAAACAACTAAAGGAGTAGGGGAAAGTTAGTCTGGAGAAAAGAAGACTGGAGGAATAAGGGAAGGACTTTATAAAAGATTAAAATATGTAAAAAAAGTCTTGCTCTAGCTCTTGCTATTTTTTTTTTCCTGTTGGTTGCAATAAGAGCTGTGTAGCAGCCAAGAACTTGGAATTTGCTCTTCTTTTGACTGCTAGGCTGTAGAGTATAGACAAACCAAACTGTGCTCTGCCCCAAATCATCCTCCAGTTGTTTAGTGATTTATTCTCCAGACCAACTCAAAGGCAAGAAAGGCATCTTTGCTTCTGGACTTTGGGGACTATAGTCAAGTGTTTTCTGGCAGGAGATTTTGGTTATCCTTTGCCTGGAGTAGAGAAAGAAGGTTGGAGTACAAAAGCTGCTGGGTCAGATGTTTGGGCAGGAAGAGAAATTTATCCAGACTCCTGGGGAAAGTGAATTGGTTTATGATGCCGATTTCAACTCCAAACCGAATACCCAGGAACTCCAAGCTGGGCAAACTTAAACAAAGCAGGTTAGCATGGGAGATTAGTTACTTCCCTAAACTTTTATTTCCCTGTTGGGAGCTATCCTTTCCCCTGGCTTCAGGGATGAGTCAAGTAATGATAGTTACTTCTGAATCCCAGGGAGACACAGCCCAACCTTTGCCGCCTCTCCCTTAGTCACTTTCATTCTCTTGACTTTTACTTAAGTTGAAACTTTATAATACACAGCAAGACAAAGTGGTCCTTTCTGGGACTTTTGCCTCTAGCCTCTGGTTCACTACATTAGAATTCTTTCAAATCTGAAATGTGAGCTAGTCACTTGAAAAATACATTTTATCTTATTGTTATTGCTGTCTTTTGTTTCCAAATACATCCCTTCCTCTTCCCCAAGCCATTGAAATATCTTTTGTAACAAATATTAAAAATAAAGAGAAAAAACAAAGAAACAAAAAAAGTTGGTTTTCCTGGCTTCCTTTAGATCCCAGATAAAATTTCACCCTCTGCAAGAAGTCTTTCCTGATCTTCTTTAACTGAACATCTTTTTTTTTCCTCTAAGTATCTACGTTTATCCTGTTTGTACATAATTGTTTTCACATTGTTTTCCCCATAAGACTGAAGTTTCTTGAGAATAAGGATTACTATTATTAATAGTAATTTTTAATTTGCTTTGTATCTTCAGAGCTTAACACAATGAATGCCTGGCACATAGTAGGTATTTAAGAAATGTTTATTGGCTTGAATGAACTAACATATTGACTGTGTCTCACAATATATGCATTGCTCCAGGCTCATAGACTCCAACTTTTGTACTATGGAGAGAGGTATTGAGCCATCAATTACAATAATGATTACTTCATGTGTGGGCTGTCCTCACAATCTGTCCTATGTAGTGGGTAGCTATCCATCACTTCTTTCCCCCAATTCCTCTTCAGTTATCATGGGGCTTGAGAGTTTGAAAGGTGAGAAGATTGAGGGCATGGTGACCTATCTCTCTTAGCTGCATGCTTCTTCCTTTGTTTGGTCTTCTCTCTGTTTGGCTTGGAGGTTGGTCACCATGGCAACCACCTTATCAACCCAGTAGAATTAACTATGAAATGGCTCCAAAAAGGATTTACATATGTGTGGGTATACATTTATGTATTTAAAAAATCAGTAAGAAGTCAATCCCCTCAATTATTTCTTAGTTTAAAGTTTATAAATGCTTTTGAGGTCACGAGAGGAATCCACTGGTATAGTAGTAGCCAAGAGATAGAAACAGAACAGTATAAAAAATAATCACTAACTTCAAAGATGCATACCTCAGTTCTAATCCTGCTTCTGATACATATTACTGGGTTGAATTTGGGCAAATCATTTAATCTCCTTAGGCAGATGTTCTCTGAGGTCCTTCCTAGAACCATGAGCCCCTGAAATACCGAGGGAAAAAACTTCAAGCAATGTTTGGTCACTGAAATCCTGTTGCTCTACTTATATCAATTTCCTTACAACACAATCTAGGGAGCATGCCTGAGTCAGGAGGACACCATGTTGAACAGTACATGGTTTTAAAAGCAACAAGAAATGCCAATTAAAATGTCCCCTTCAGGTCTCATTAATATTTTATTTTCTGATTTAAAAAATAATGTAAAGAAATGAATGGTTTCTTTAAGATCGTAATAAAATAGTCATAGCATTAAATGGAAGATCAAAGCAGACACCCTTGTGTCCTTTTCAGCAATTCATGACTCACTGTTTTGTACACTCTAGTTGCTTAATAAAGATTCATGGATTGGATTGGCTGATTTTTGCTTATTTGAATATTATATTCCTTTATTGATGCCTTTTTAAAAACTTGAATGGCAGAACCAAGAATAAAATTTTTATACTGAAAATTTTTCAGTGCTTTTTGGGTTCCCATCCCTTTCCACCTTTGTGGGTATTAAAAATATTTAAATTATCTGCTGAATGAACCTCTTTTTTTTCTATCACCTTTATTCCTTATTCCATTTCTCTATCCTCTACCCAGAGATTATAGAAGCATAGATTTAGATGAGGAAGGTAAGTGCTATTATTAAACTCATTTTACAGATGAGAAAACAGAGGTAGGCAAAGGTTAAATGGCTTGTCCGGGGACAGTTTTTTAAAAAAAAAAATTAATTTTTTATTTACAAAGCATATGCATGGATAATTTTTTTCAGCATTGACCCTTGTAAAACCTTTTGTTCCAAATTTTCCCCTCCTTCTCTCCACCTCCTCCCTAGCTGGCAGGTAGTCCAATACATGTCAAATATGTTGAAATACACTCAACTCAGTTTTGATGCAGTTATGGGAATTTTTAATTTCTTTTCATTAATTTTTATTATTCAGGGATCAGGGTAATTTTTTCTGCAACTTTCAGTTAACCAAAAGCCTTTCTTCTGTTAATATTAATCTCACCTTACCAAATCTGACTCTTGAAATTATAGTATTAAGGGAAGTCTGTTTGACATTCCTCTGATAAAAACCAAAGTGTAATTTAAGCAACCCAGAGTGATTTAGTTATTTGTTAGCTCTCTTAGCTAACTGTATAAGGAACAATTACTTCCACACCAGTTTCCTTGGTTATCTTGGTAACATGTAAATTTCCCCCCTCAATAAGCCTATAGTGGACCCTTCAAAAAAGTTTATTCTGTAACCCTTCAAAAAAGTTTATTCTGTAACCCAACTTAGTTTACCTATTGAGTCTGTTTAACTAGCTTTATTTCCTTGAGGGCTGTAAGAGGGCTGGCTGTAAGTCTCTGCTTAACTAAGTTTGTTTAACTTTTACTACACTGAAGGAAGTATGGGATTATGAATCTACCTTTTCTTTTACTTTTTTTAATAGCCTAAGAGGAATATTTAAGATTGAAAAATCATTTCTCTTTCACTCTTGACATAATTTTGTTTATAAGAGGCCTTGTTAGGATCATTATCTTTGTTCTGGTTTAATTTTTGTTTGAGATTTGAGGAGAGAGAATGGAAGCATTTATGTAGATTCACTTTTCAAGGTTAGCCACAAAGTGCAGAAGAGATACACGGACAATAGTTAGTGGGATTGGAAAGATCAAGTGAGGGTTCTTTTATAGGATGATGGAAACATGAGCACATTTTTACAATAGAGAGGGATCCAGTAGACAACTATTCTAGACTGAAGAGAGATTGAAAATAAATGATAGAGTATGAATGAAAGAGGAGGCAATCTCTTAGAATGGCTTGCTAAAGCAAGTAGAAGAGTTAACCTTGGTAAGAAGAAATGGTGATGAGAGTGATCCGACATTAAGTCTTGTCTAAGTGCAATGGTAGAAATGATAAGGGGATTGAGCATTCAAAAGAAGAGGAAAGTGGAGAGTTGAACTGGTTCTCTGAGACCAGAGTGATAAGAAAAACTTGAGTGTGTTATTGTAGTTATTGCTTATGCAATTTTCTTTTATTTTCTTTATTCTGCATCAATTCATATGGTTTTCCATGTGGGAGGAAGCATGATATAATAGATAAAGTGTTGGATTTAGAATCAAAAGCCCACAGTTCAAATCCTGTTTCGTTTATTCATTATCTTTGTAATTTTAAGTGAGCAAATAATTTAATCTTGCTAGGTCTCAATTTCCTCAATCATAAAATGATGAAGTTTGATTAGAAGACCTTGAAAGTCCTTTCCATCGAAAGGGACCTGTATGTGCAAAAATGTTTGTGGCAGCCCTCTTTGTAGTGACCAGAAAATGGAAACTGAGTGGATGCCCATCAACTGGAGAAGGGCTGAATAAATTGTGGTATATGAATGTTATGGAATATTATTGTTCTGTAAGAAATGACCAGCAGGATGATTTCAGAAAGGCCTGGAGAGACTTACATGAACTGATGCTGAGTGAAATGAGCAGGACCAGGAGATCATTATATACTTCAACAGCAATACTATATGATGATCAATTCTGACTGATGTGACCCTCTTTGGCGATGAGACGAACCAAATCAATTCCAATAGACAGTAATGAATTGAACCAGTTAAACCCAGTGAAAGAACTCTGGGAGATGACTATGAACCAATACATAGAATTCCTAATCCCTCTATTTTTGTTTGCCTGCATTTTTGATTTCCTTCACAGATTAATTGTACACTATTTCCAAGTCCAATTCTTTTTGTACAGCAAAATAACTGTATGGACATGTATACATATATTGTATTTAACTTATGGTTTAACATGTTTAACATATATTGGTCAACCTGCCAGGAGGTAGGGGGGAAGGAAGGGAAAAATTGGAACAAAGGGTTTTGCAACTGTAAATGCTGAAAAATAATCCATGTATATATCTTGTAAATAAAAAGCTATAATTAAAAAAAGTCCTTTCTATCTTCAAATCTCTCATCCTGTTTCTCTGAATTTCTCATTTTTCTTATTCTTCTAAGACAGAAATATTAAATTAGAGTCAGCTACCATAATTTGTTTATTCCCCAAACACTACATACCTTCTTTATATCTAGTTTGTTCCTATGACAAAAAATGTTGCAATGAATATTTTAGTTTGTATGGGACCTTTCTGTTGACCTCCTTAGGGGTATAGGTATAGCAGGGGTATCTGAGACAAAGAGTATGAACATTTTAGTTATTTTAAAGCATAATTTAAAATTGATATCTAGATTAATTGGACAGATTCATAATTCTGATAATGTGTTGTTGGTGGGCCTATCTGTAGCCCTTCCAACTTTTTATCTTTGCTAATTTGGTGTGAGATGGGACCTCACAGTAATTTCTATTTTCATTTCCCTTAGTATTGGTGATTGGGAGCAGTCTTTCCTATGGGTTGATTGTTAAGAGTTTATAGTTCTTCCTTTGAGAACTCTTTGTTTATGATCATTGGTCATTCATCCTCTGAAGTAAATTCGCACTCTCAAAAATCTAGGTTCCAACCTATCCTTTCCCCCATTTCACATTTACCCCTTTCTTGTATTCTTTGTCCTAGACAAATTGAATTTATAGTTGTACTCTGATCTTATCTGGTCTTTTCTCACATTTATGCATTTGTGTAGGTTCTTCTCTTTTTTTTTAGAATCGTTCCCTGTTGAAAGCCTTTCCTCTGAGGTCTAGCTCAAGATGCTACCTCTTCCATGAAACCTTCATTGATTCCTTCCAGACAGAGGTTCTTTCTCTCCTCCCAAATCTCTCTTCTCCTTCTCTTTGATTCCTCAAACACAAACACAATATCAAGTTAACTGGAAATTTGCACTCATGCACACCATTACATAATGGTGTAACTAATTGCATTTTTTGCTTCTACATAATCCCTCCAACCAAACAAGGACTCTCCACACCCTCAAACTCTGATTTTTAAAAAAAATTAATTAATTTTTTCAATGAACAAAAATCTACTTTTTTTCATTCCCATATTTTATCCTTTGATTTAAAAAAGAGAAAGAAGTAATAAATATGTGTAATATAACTCTGGCATGTTTTGTGAGCTGTTATTTAGGCAATAATATTCTCATTAGTGCTGTGTGTCAGCACAAAGAATGAAGTTGCTTGGAAGGAAGAAGAAAGGCATTCTTCCTTCCTTTTTTAAAAGGGGACATGAAGTTCCAGAATCTCTTTGGAAAAACATGGATAGAAAGAGAAAAAATATCAGGAAGCATGAAATATGTAGAGAAGCTGATTCTTCAATATGTCCCCAATTTCAAGCTTGTCTCCCTAGCGTCTTGGGAAATTTCCCTTTGGGTGAGATCCAGGATTATACAATCACAGTTGAGCTGAGAGAGCTAATTTTCAGTGGTAGCTCTCATTCACTCTACACATTGTATAGAATTACACAGATTACATAGATTACACAGAAATCAATAAACAGATTAAAATATATCATACAATGTATAGAACATGATATATTTTAATCTATTTTTTGATTTCTGTTTATTTTATCTATTTATCTGTTTATAGAATTAATTTGTTTGCTATTAACTATTTGTGATGAACACAATTATGATTGTGATGATCGAAAATGAGATTTTGGAATTTTGGAGGTTTGAAAGGGATAAATTGAGTAAAAGTTGTGCACTTTACTGTTTAAAGGAAGCACCAAGGGAGCAACTTGAACCTGAAAATCATTTCCTTTAAATAATAATATTTAGGGGGGCTGGTAGATATAATCCTAGTCTTGTGCTTCTTCTCTAAAGAGAGTAGAGTGATCAGCCTAGTAGAGCCTTGGCTGATTCCTTTCCAGGCAGCCCTAAAAGTCTACTTTTTTTAAATAAATTTTTTTATTTTTTAAAATATATGCAAGATAGTTTTCAGCATTCACTCTTATAAAACCTTATGTTCCATACTAAAAGTCTACTTTTGAGAGGAGTGAATGAGAGTCCAGAAATATCTATTAATGCCGTTTTACAAATTGGATTTAGACAACCCTTATTGATATATACATGATTTTCATGGGACACACACACACACACATTCATAGTCAATCTACTTTATACTTTGTCAGAAAGGTTCAGGAGTCAGCTATCTAACATATCTCCTCCATTAATTGCTACCATCAGAAGAACATTCTGAAGCTCTTTGATAGCCTGAAGGATAACTCATACCTCTGGGCAGCAGTGAACCCCCAGCTGTCTCCATATATAGCTGCAATCTCTTCAAAGTCTATCTCTATTCACAGAGAAAAGGATCCATGGATGTGGCCTGGGTCAATATGATAATGAACAGTAGCTGCTGCAACTGCTGAAACTTGAGCACCTTTAAAGCACGTTCTGTCTCTTTGAGCAAAAACACCTCTTAAGGGAAGAGAGATGGATTAGAGGTAGAAGAATAGAAGAGGTAAATTGGTTAGGAAGTCTGGGTTCATAAGTTGGGGAATCTAGAAGACATTCAGAGCAATCAGTGCTAAACATTTCTAAGTTAATTAATAAATGGCCCTCCCATCCCTATAGTGTCTATCATACTTTATGAGTTCCAGGTCATTTTGCTTTCTCTTTGATGGCAGGGGACTGTGCTTATGTGTATGAAGAAGGGTTTATGTACTAAGCATTTATCATGTTTTACTTCCTTTTTTAAGATTGGTAATCTGATAAAACTCTTTTTTTTTCCAGCCACATTTTTCACAGCTATGAATGTGACTTGGTGGGAGGAAATTTAATTCAATAAAAGCAGTGAATTCAAGCAGGGGGATTTGAGTAAAGTTAAGTCTGCTCCATATTAAGTTTAATATTCAGAATTTTTTCCCTTTTTCTTAATTTACATGGCTCCAAAGTTACAAGGATTTCCCTTCCCAGAATCAGTCTGCAAGGAAATACAGGAAATAGGACACATTTACTTATTCATTAGATTTATCATCAATCCATGCTATTAGAAGAGAGCTGCAGTTGATCCGCAATATTTAATAGTAACTGTAGAAATACTATCTTTTTGTTTGTTCTCAAATGCATTATCTTCCTCCTAATTTTTTTTTCAGATCAATAAGAGGATAAGTTTATGTTGGTTGGGAGGGAGGTATGCTGGATAGCTAGGGAGATAACATTTTGATATTCCACAATCAATTGAGTGGATGTTGTTTGTCCTTGGTTCTCGAAGTCAACCATGACATAAAGGAGATGATGTCATGAATTACAAGTGAATTGGATTGCAGTGAAGGAGGATTGTACAAAGTCATCAGTCTCACTTTCTCTTCTGGAACCATCTGGGTCCACTGTAAGATATAGATCAGGATTACTAGAGAGGGCTCTGGATGCAGTGAGGGACCTTGGCCTTTTAAAACTAAGATTTTTTAACTGGTCTCAATTTGATTGAAGTAATGCTCAATCAGTGATTAAACTAGGTAAGAAATAAGAAAGAGAATGGCCTCTTTTATAAAATAAATAAACAAAAAACCAAACCCATTGAGTGAATAAAAGAGAATTGATAGTTTACCATGATACTTGAAAGAAGGGTTTTCTTAGAACCAATTTCTGCAGGAAGCTATGGTTGAATGAGCCCGGGATCTAGAATTGAAAAGAGCTCAGTTCAAATTCCAGCTACTTACAGGGTGTGCTAGAGCTTGCTTTAATTGATGTGTTTTAATTTGCATTTCTCTGATCAATAGTGATTTAGAGCATCTTTTCATATGATTAGAAATGGTTTTAATTTTTTCATCTGAAAATTGTCTCTTCATATTCTCGCTTGATTTCTTATAAATTTGAGTCAATTCTCTATATATTTTAGAAATGAAGCCTTTATCAGAACCCTTAAATATAAAGATGTTTTCCCAATTTATTGCTTCCCTTCTAATCTTGTCTGCATTTGTTTTGTTTGTACAAAAATTTTTAAACTTAATATAATCAAAATGATCTATTTGCTGTTCAATGATGAGTTCCAGTTCTTCTTGGGACACAAATTCCTTCCTTTTCCACAGATCTGAGAGGTAAATTATGCTATGTTCTTCTAATTTGCTTATATCATTCTTTATGTCTAAATCATGAACCCATTTTGACCTTATCTTTGGTATGTAGCATTTAAGTGTGGTTCAATGCCTAGTTTCCTCCATATTAATTTCCAATTTCCTCTGCAG
Source organism: Antechinus flavipes (assembly GCF_016432865.1). NCBI lineage: Eukaryota > Metazoa > Chordata > Mammalia > Dasyuromorphia > Dasyuridae > Antechinus > Antechinus flavipes. The sequence continues at coordinate 32,611,397 of NC_067401.1, read as the reverse complement.
TTTTTGTCAAATAGTGAGTTCTTATCCCAAAAGCTGGGGTCTTTGGGTGTCCTGACATAATTTAAAAATAGAAGAGAAGAAATAGCAAGCAGGGGGTAACTCCCTTTAAATATCCAGTGAGATTTCAAAGTACAAGCCTTCATCCCTGAATCCCAAATAACCAAAAGGAGATACCAATGTTCCCACACTGGTAGACCAGAACAAGAAAGGCCAACTCTGAGCCTGCAACATTGGATAACTCTTGTTATACTAGCAGTGCTGTTAACAAATTATTCAAATTACATTTTGATGGCTTGTGAACCTAATCAAAGTGATCAGCATGAAGATTTAGGAGTATAGTGGAATAAAGAGAGTGAGATAGATTTTATTTTGGGGGGTGGTAGTGTTGTTAAACTTCCTGATTGGGATGAGCATGTGAAAAGTGAATTTTTCTCTCCCTCTTGAATTTGATACAGGTATGGAATCCCAAGGAATGAAATGGGGGTATGTAGGGGAATGTTGGAGGGCAAATTCAGGAAGGCTCCTTAGCTTGAGAAGTTCTCAGGAAAGAGACCCAGGAGCCTAGACTCCCACCTCTTTCCAAGGAAAGATGGGTGAGGGTCAAATTTTTTGGGAGAGGATTGGGCATAGTTTTTAAAGGGATTTGCTCTCCTTGCTTTCCCCTGACCCTTCACATGGATTGGGTCTAAGCACGCTCTCCTCTCCTCTCCTCTCCTCTCCTCTCCTCTCCTCTCCTCTCCTCTCCTCTCCTCTCCTCTCCTCTCCTCTCCTCTCCTCTCCTCTCCTCTCCTCCTCTTCTCTCCTCTCCTCTCCTTTTCTCTTCTTTCTTCTCTCCTCTCCTCTCCTTTCTTCTTCTTTCTTCTCTCCTCTCCTCTCTTTTCTTCTCCTCTTCTCCTCTCCTCTCCTCTCTTTTCTTCTCCTCTTCTCCTCTCCTCTCCTCTCCTGCTTGGTGTCAGACTTATGTCCAAAAAAGGAAAAAAAAATAGATAGATTTAGGGAAAGAAGAACTTTTTTTCTTAAGCTATTGATATGAGCACAGGTTCATGTATTTTTGATGCAAGGTAGCCATTAAGAAGTGGGGAAAAGACACTTATTCTCCAAGCCCTTCCCAATGCATTCTCTTTGAAAGGCAGAAGAGAAAATATGAAATGAAACCTTAAATTGTCATTAATAGCAAATAATAATGATAGTAATAATAATAATAGATAACATTTCTGTAGTGCTTCAAAGTTTGCAAATATTTTAATATGAAGATTCCATTTATAGACTAACATAAAGACTTTTCCAATAAGAGTTTGTTTTCTCATGGATCTGAGCATTCTCTCTAGTCACTGAGATCCAGTCTCTAAGAGGGCAAAAGGGAGCAACTTCAAACAACAAAACCATTCTTGGACAATCTCAGTATTTTGGTGGAAATTACCTAGAATTCTTTTATTGACTTCTTGAATAAAGCATCCAATGTATTGTGTGAAAATGAGTGACCAAAATTAAGACTGTTTTTTCCCTCAAAGGAAAAGTAAGACACTCAGTGATTTGGTCAAACTACTTTTATTTACTTCAGTCACTCGGTTACTTTGCTCAATTTACTTAATCACTCAATTATTTAATAAAGGAGGGGAAGCTCCTAATCTTATTCCCATACTACAGAATGGAAATCACCTAAGTTCCCTGAGATGTTTGATAAAGTGTACTCAGACTAACATCTCTTTCTAACTATCCCAAACAATCTTACTATATCTAGGATAGCAGAAACATCTATTAATGGATGAGAGGTAAAGAATAAGAAAAGTTGGATCTAGTCAAGCAGATCCAATAGCAACAGGCATTGATGGTTGCGAGCTGGGCTCTGTTTGGTTCAGTGTGTAATGAGGCTGTAACCTGTTCTTTTCAGTTCCAGGAGGCTAGAATCTCAGGATCTTTTTTTTTGTTTGTTTGTTTTGTTTTTTTGTTAAAGGACTGGTTTTGCTTTGCTTGGGTATGGGCTTAGAGGATTCCTTCTTCAGCATTGGGCCATTTTGCCTCTCTCTGTAGGGGACACTTGAGTTTAGTGTAAATGTGAGGTAACCTCAAAAGGAAGGCCCTAGTAATATGGGGATTAGAAATGGCCTCCTGTAGAAGGTGAGATTTGAGTTGAATATTGAGGAATGCTAAGGGAAGCCAGGAAGGGGAGATGAGTAGGGAGAACATTGCAGCTATAGGGGACAGGTAAGGGCCCATAGTCACATAGCTATCAGAGATAGAATTTGAATTCAGATATTTTTGACTCTAAGCATAGAACTCTATCCATCACTCCATGACTTTTTGGAAGATAGCAGTTTTGTCTGTTTGGAGTAAAAAACCTGGATGTCATTAAATCTCAGTTCTTCCATCTAATATAAATTTATGCAAATTATGCTTCTTCCTGGGCCTCAGTTTCTTCATCTGTAAGAAATGGAAATTTAGGTTAAATGGCCTTTAAGAACCTTTGCAGGACTAGATCCTAGAATGCCTCTCTTATCCTTGAATCCTTTTAAGCTTTCTATATCTTTAATCTCCTGAATGTCTTGAATTTGAGCCTGATCTATTTTTCTTGAAATTATTTGGTTTGTCTGAAGCATGCTTACTAGTCCATAGTTCAAGCTTTTAAGCAAACAAGCCAAAGTTCACCACTCCAAGTCTGGCTTGCTCCTATCCTCACTAGTAGCCATGTAGCTGTCATGGTACAGATGACCTTTCCCAGGAGCCTATCTGTATTGTGTCACTTTTCTTGATGGCCACTGTTTCCAGACTTCTCTTGCAGAAAGGAAAATACTTGATAAGGTCTTAAGCTCAGGAAAGGATCAATTTTTTCTTGTCTAGAGATATTAGATTCATCCCCTGCTTGAGGTTCTTTTTATATCATTTCTCATGTGTCTTCCAGGGGTGTTGGATTTCAGAATCCAGCTTTACAATTCTGCAAAAATAAATAAATAAAATCACACTTTTTTTTTTGACCTGTGATTTCATGGATATCGTGATTTACCAGATGAGGCTATGCCCTCTTCCAACGTCAATCAGCAATTTTTCTATAGCCTATGATTTAATTAGACAGTTCCCTGGAGCCTTGAGAGATTAAGTGACTTGCCTAAGTCACTCAATCAGAGTGAGTTGAATTTAAATCCATTTCTTTAGTAACAGAAAGAATTTTTACCTATAGTTAAAACAACAGGATCCATTTTTTCCAGGAAAAGAAGTGAAGGGCCATTTCCTTAGAACAGAGAACTACTGTGAGTTTTCAAGTGATAGCAGAAGCCCGTGTGGGAAGAGTTCAGTGGAATTTTGTGGAATCTTACTTCTTTCTACAGAAAGAATGTACGGAGGATTACAGGAAATCATGAGAGTTGAAACTTGGAAGTCTGAGTTCAGCCACCATTTCATCTTATAGAGGAAGAAACTGAGGAATAGGAAAGGCCTCTTTTCTGAGGCCTTCCAAAAAACAAGAGACAGAATCAAGATTGGCTCTGTTTTCTGATTTTGAATCCAAGGCTGCTTCTATTGCCCTGTTCTTGATGTAGGTTAACAGTGTAAGAAAATTCTAACATCAGATTGCATCGAGGCTTCCTAATGCTCCTAACAATATTTAATGCCATTATAGAACATGTCCAGCACAGAATCCAAATTCACTAGGGATTCCCTTTTGCTGATGAGGTTCTACTTTCCAGCACAGTATTTAGCACATAGTAAGTGCCTGAAAAAAATGCTTTTTCATTAATTAATTCACTTCTGTTTGTGGACAACATTGTGTTGGTTATATCAAGTCCTGAAGTAATGAAATGCTTCCTAAATTAAATCTTTGGCTATTTAAGAGTTGAAGCTAACTATTCATAAAGGAAACCTAAGTGGATAAAGCAAATAACTGCCCATTTTCCAGATTATGATATGCAACTGGATGGGCAATTCAAAGACTTGCACTATAAGTATGTTTGTCATCTCATATAGACACTGGGTAGGGACAATGAGCAGGGCCTAGAATTGTACATGAGCAGGGTAGACTACTTTTAGAAAATGCTTTTAATGAACTGAAGCTTCTTCTTGAAGTAAGAGTCCATCATTTAAACAATATTTTCCTGGTGAGGCTGTATGTTTGTGAATCCTAGAATATCAGTCCTGAATAATTAAAGCTTAGATTATCTGAAGGGTAACAGAAAGGAATTTGGTGGGTGTGAGTGGGCAGGATGCAACCCATTACTAATATGATATTGCATGAAAAGCGGCAGAAAAATATCATCAGAGACATATATGGCAGAAAAATGAGCACATGAGAAGTAGTCATATGTTCTATTGACATCCAAGAAAAAAAATCAGTAAGTCAGAGCACTTCTTGGGAGATTTGTAGAAGGGTGTGAACAAGATTTGCTCAGGATTAGAGGACATGGATAGGTTGGGAAAAGTCTTCATTGTTGAAAGGAGTACCTATTAAAAAACTTTTAAAAAATCTTTTTATTTTCATTTAAAAAGAGTTTTACTGATACTGTGTTTTTTATATCACCCACATTTCTTCTTGTGTCTTTCTCCCTTCTAAGAGTCATCTTATAACCAATTTTTTTAAAAGAGTAAAAAAAGAGAAAAAAACTCAACAAATCAATTCATTGAAAAAAATTTGATGTTTCACATAATGTTCTATACCTTTTTGTTTATGAGGCAAAATACTAGGCCTGAAATTAGGAAGTCTTGAGTTAAATATAATATCAGATGTTTATTAGCTGTAAAACTTAACCTCTGTCTTTTTCAATTGTTCAAATGGTATCAATATCAGTTCTTATCTCACAGAACTGCTGTGAGGATCAGATATTTGTAAAATGCTTAACACAGTGTTTAGCACATAGTAGGCTCTCTCTATATACCAGTCCTCCTCCATTTCCTCCTCTTCCTCATCTTCTTCATTTTATAACATTCAGTTTTAACTACTTTCTGATTTTCCCATTTGCCTTTTGTCATTGGATATGTTTTCTTGACTCTGTTTACTTTTGCATCACATAACATAATGGAAAACAAGAAAAAAGAAACTCTGGAGCATTACCTTTTCTCCTAGAGGTAATTCGTGGATAATGGAGATCCATATCTGAACTTCCACTGAACACCCAGGAGGATTCATAGGCACTAGCATGTGAGAGGAACCTGGTTATGATGCATAGGAGTAAGAGAAGCATGGTTGTCACTGTTGGTTGCCTCCTGAGATGTATGGAGGTGGCCATGTGGAATCCTGATATAGGAGATCATCAGGTGGGTTGTTTCCTTGGAACTCAAAGCCAAGATGTAATGGAGAGCCTGCCAAACCTCATCAGACCCACAGACAATTATCTATTGCTGCTGATTCATAAAAGAATGAGTGATATAGATAGTAGAGATCTGAAATACCTTTCCCTAGAGGCTTTTGTGGGGAATAGAGATAAGGTGAAGAACTTACAGGAACGTATGAATTCTTTTTCTGTATTTCATTATTTCTGTGTTTCCCCTATGACCTGTATAATATGTGCAGGCTCATATTTACTTGAGCCTTGGCCAGCTAGAAACATATTTACTTAATCTGAGCTGATGACATTTATTGGTATTTGACATTTATCGATATTTAGTCTATTAGCTGGACCACTATCTGTTTGATTAAGCCTGAAGGCTTGACTTTCTGTTTCCTAGAAATCAGGAGATTTCAGGGAAACAGAAACCTTCCATTCCAATCTCCCCAAATAGCAACAACCAATTAGATGCCTCCCCCTCCCCTTCTCAATGCTCTCTTTCTTGTGATGTAATTTCTTGTATAAAAGCTATGTATCTTTACTATTTCTTTAGCCCTCCTACCGCGAGCTTTCTCTTTCTTATCTCGGGATGGGACGGCTCATCCTCCAGAGGTTTTGAATAAACAACTTTTCTGCCTTCTACTGAATGATCTCTGAGTAATCATTTTGGGTAAGGGTCTTTTACATTCCTCACACTTTGAAGATAAGAAACTAAAGGACATGGTAGCCCAGGAAATGTTTTCAAAATTAATTCCAGTTGATAGTCTTGACAATAGATTAGAAAGAAGGAATGTGTGGCTAGTTATGAAGATGATGTTACAGAACAGAAATTGATTTTTGAAATCTTTATTTCCCATACTAAAATGATAGGTTTCTCTAGGAAATTATAATATAAATGGAAAATGTAATGTAAAATAGACAAAAGAAATTACAAAGTTGCAGTTAAATAGAAGGATGGTTTAGGGATTTTCCTGGGAAACATAAACAAAGTTACTATCACAGTAGTATTCATTATACAGCAAGAAATATCATTTTATGAGAAACTTGGGATTATAGGATCATAGATATGAAAAAGGAAGGGACTTCAAAATTCACCCAATTCAAAAGTCTCATTTTACAGATTAGGAAATTGAAGCCTAGAGAAGGTAAATGATTCAGCCAAGGCTTGGCCATCTTACTGTGCTCAAACCAACCCCCCCATGAGGAATATTGTAGTTTGTGCTAACATCCATTGTAAAGAATGAAAAGGGGGAAAATCCTCTGATCTTTGTGAATCACATATTGGTATGTAGTTTGGATGATGATGCAATAAAATAGATTGACAACTGATTAAGATGCTGATGGTTGTTTTCATTACTTAGTATTACGAACTCCAATCCCATCGTGTCTGCTTTGTAAATATTTCACCAATAATTCTTTCCAGATGGTGCAAATGGATAGAGCATGGGGCTTGGTGTTAGGAACATGTAATGAATCCTGCCTCAGAAATTTATTTATAAGCTGTGTGACCCATGGCAAGTCACTGTGCTTTAGTTTCCCCCATATGTAAAATGAAAAGCATAAGAACACATCTCACAGGGCTGCTGTAAGGCTCAAATAAGTTAACATATATAAAGTTTCTTGTGAGTTTTAAAGTGCTATATGAATAGTGACTATTCTTCCCCTTTTGCTCTTTCTCCTCTTCCTCCTCCTCTCCTCCTCTTCCTCTTCTTTCTCCTCTTCCTCCAAGGTTGAGTTTGAGTTCAGATTCTTGGACTTAGCATCCTGTGCCATCTCTGAAACATGTTTGCTATGTAATGTTAGGTAAGTCTTCATGTCCCCAGTAATTTCTGTAACACCATAAATTGCAAAACAATTGTCTATATATATATTGGTAAATGGAGTTTCCTCTCAGGGGGCTTGTTCCACTGAAATCACAGGTTTGGAAACAAACATATCAGTCAGTTGATGAGTAAACATTTATCAAGTGACTACTGTATGCCAGAAAGTATACCAAACACTAGGTATACAAATTAAAGCAATAACATGCTCTTTGTTCTCGAGGAGCTCATAGTCTAAATGGGGAGAAAAACATGCAAATAATTGTGTACCAAAAAACCAAACCTTTATATGGGATGAATTAGAGATAATCAATAGAATAAAGTCATTAGAATTAAGGAGAATCAGAAAAGACTTTCTGTATGCTAGAATTTAACCTGAGACTTGAAGGAAGAAAGGGAAGCTGGGAGGCGGAGATAGGAGGGAAACAGTTCCAGGAAGGAGTGTCTTGTGTAGGGAACTGCAAGGAAGCCAGCATCACTAGATCACAGAGGATGTGGAGTATGTGATAATGGTGAATTGTGAAGTATAAAAAGACTGGAAAGGTAGTGGGAGAGCTAATTATGAAGAGCTTTGAATGACGAATGGGATTAATCTTGAAGGTGATTGGAAGTCACTGTAGTTTATCAAGGAAGGGGTGACATGGTCAGAACTGTGTTTTAGAAAGATTAGTTTGACAATTGAGTGGAGGCTGGATTAGAGTAGGAAGAAATTTGAAGCGGGGATCGGAAGTGAATTGACGATGACCATACTAACGTAGTGGTAGAGTCAGAGAAGATCAGGGGCCTTATGCTAGTGATATTATGAAGACAAAATCCATAGGCCTTTGCAACAGATTTGATATAGGGGCAAAATTATAGAAAAATGAATACTTATCGATTAATACCTAAGTTGTAACCTGCATAACTGGGAGAATGATGGCTTCCTCGATAGGAAAAGAAAAGAGAGGAAGGTGAGAGGATTTTGGGGAAAATGTAATGAGTTAATTTTGGACACATTAAGTTTAAGATAACTGTGGGACATTCAATTTAAGATGTCTAATAGACAGAGATATAAGACTGGAGGTTAAAAGAGAGGTTAGAATTTTGAAAATCATCAGTATAGAGATGATAATTGAATCCATGGAAGTTGAGAGGTATTTGTGTATATACACCCAAACATATGTGTATCTACATATGTGTATGTGCATACCATGTATCTATATCCTGTTCCTTAATTAAAACACATATTTCAGTGGTCCCATCTTTCAAGAAATCTTGTCTGACACACTTGGGGAGATATCTCACTTGAAGGAAGCATTTTGCCTGAGTCAAATGCTTTTGTGCTTCTCTGCCAATGTTGAACATAATAGGATCTTGTATTCTTTAGATGTCTCAGTCAATGATGCAATGTGACATTGAAGCTTGAAATTAAAAGAAAAGTCATTTATGAAACTCGCCTGTTTTTGTATCAGGTTTTCACTCAATATAAAATAGAAAAAGAGTGCTCAAAAAGTAGGCATATGGGTTGAGGTTTGTTAAGGTTTTCTTAGTCCTCTTTACCTTGTTGGGGATAATTCTATCTTTGCAGATTTTCCCCATACTTCTGCAACCTTTCCCTTTTTGAGTTATCTAGAAAATTAATCTCTTAGTGACTTTGACATTGAGTTGCCTTGAGCATGGGCTCCATCTGTCTGTAATTTGACTGAACCCAGCTGTTCCTTCCAATGGCCTCTTTTTAAGTACTCTTTCCACTTCCTCTCAGAGCACATAGAGTTCTGCAGAGGTTAGAGTCTGCATGTGATAGTTCTACTGTTCTTGATGATGAACATTGATTATTATAGAAACTATGGAAAATCTGTTGCAGTTCTTGTTTGTTTGTTGTCTTTCTTCCAGTTTCATTTAAAAATGTTCTTGGAGTGATCTCACTTGAAAAGGTCTCACACTGGCTCATTTTTCAATCTATTGGTTTTGCTATTTTGTGAGGATCACAAAGTACTCTTCTCCTCATGTTTTGTCATTGTCCTCTGTAATGTTTTACAAATGAGCATACAAAAACACATTTATCTGTATATCCAGGCATATATAGATGTGCATACATACATGTCCTTGAAGGATTCTACAAAAGAACATTAAACTGAGCTGTGAATTGGGTTGGAAAAGTAGATTAGATTCTATTGTCTTTGGAAAATTGTGTGTCCCTTCAACAAATCGAAATTCCCTGTAACTCCAAAAGCCTATCTTTTTATTATTGATGATTGATACATTATTATTATTATTAATATTCATTATTGACCCAATATTATAGTAGTCAAATTATATGGCTGTGAATCATGGAATATCTTGATCTTAGAAGAATCAAAATGACAAGTTGTCCAAGGGAAAAGGAAAACTACATGGTGGATATAAAATATTGTTGATTTGTTGTCCTACATTCTCAAAGAAGACTAAAATGTTATCATGATGTGGAGGTCAAGGTACTATGTATTCGACTGTATCTGATGAGACCAACAAGAGCCCAGAAGGTTTTAATCACAAGTTGGCACAAATAGTCCATATGAAATACATCAATGAGTTTTTGTATAGTTGGGAATGGAGGTGAGATGATCATATTGCAACAACGAGAGACAAGAGATGGATAGCCTAGAGGACACATTAGTAAACTTCCTCCCTTTAAACTTTAAATCTATTTCTTTTACAACCATTCAAGCTTTAAGTCTACAATTATATGATTTCTATAACTATTCTAGCTTTAAATTTATAATCTTATGATTCTAAAATATTGGGTAGGTACTCCCTGGAAGATTTATGAGAAGACATGGATGAGAATTTCATGGCATAATAAAACACAAAGTAGTTGTATTCTGCATGATAGAAGTGAATACTCATGTTGAAGAAGTCAGAGATCCATCAAAATATTGTGCTATAATAATCACAAAAATATCATTATAGATCCCAAGTATCTTGCTGAATTGAAATTCCTTTCATCATGTCCATGACATTTTCCTTATATCCCCATTTGGGAAGTCTATTAAAATTGACATGGTATATTTTTAGTGAGCCCATATTGACTCCAAGTGATTAATGTATTCTTTTCTAAATACTCACAAACCATAAGGCATCTCAGAATTCAGCTGGTGACTAACATTAGGTTTACTAGTTTGAGTTTTCCAGAATCAATTCATTTTGAAAATATGTACAGTATTTGCCTGTCCCAGCCTTCTGGCACCTCTCTCATTCTCTGTAATTTCTCAGAGATTATTATCAGTGGCTCTCAGATCCCATCTGGAAGTTCTTTTAGTAGTCCAGGATGACTTTCTGGAGATATGTACTTATTTAAAGAAGCAAGATGTTTCATAGCATGTCTTCTGTGTTCGAACTTGTTTTAGATTATATTTCTCCTCTTGCCAATTTAAAGACCATTCTCTTTTTTTCCACAAAAGGAAAAAAAAAAGAAGTTAAATAGTTCTTCCTTCTCTTTGTCACCTGCTAATATTATAACCTCTTCCCTAAGAGGTAAGACTTTGCTTTTCTTGTTCTTCTTGCTCTGAACATAATTAAAAACAAAAAAACAAAAAAACAAAAAAAACAACCTCAGTATAGTTGGCCATGTGCCCTAAACTTTGGGATAACAGATTTTAAACAATTCAGAAGAAAAATACAAATTATCCCAAAGCTCAAGACTCTAAAGAGGATAATGGCTCATAAGGGATGGGGAAAGCTAAAAAATGGGGGAGATCTGGCTTGGCAGCTGTTTATAGATGAAGGGTCGTTTCCTTGTCTGCTATGCTCCCACCCCCAGGTGCCTTAGATCTTCCCTTGTGTGAGTTAAAGCATGTCCCTATAAAAGCTTATTGCTTTACACATTACTGGCCTGGATTCTTGTGAAAGCCTTCTCTAAATCCCCAAACTGAGGGAACAGATTGGGATAAAGATTCTATGATGAAAGTGGTGGTTTTGGAAGATCAGTTCTGGCAGTGAATATAAAAAGAACCTCAAGTCAGGAGGCGAGAGAGGGTGTAGCAATAATCCAGATGTGAAGTAATTGTAAGTTTCCCTAGGGATAGCCTTCCATTTCTGTTCCCCCTTCCCTCTGTAGCTCCAAGAAGAAATGGCTGCTGTAGAAATAGAGCTTTTTGTTAGATATGAACCTGGATCTTTATGAATACACAATAGAAGTATGCTGCAAATGGATGCAGTTAGGTCAGAGTCTTCATCTTTATTGTGTCCTGGACCCCTAGGGCAGCAATCTATGGAAGCCTATGGAATCCTTCTCAGAAGAATGTTTTCAAATAAAATATGTATTAATATGCATCTTAATTAAAATAAAATACACATTAAATAATATGTACATAAAATAAAATACATAGGATTATAAGGGGAGCAACTATATTAAAATACAATGACAAAAATATTTTTCAAAATCAAGTTTGCAGACCTCAGACTAAGAATTCCTGCATCAGTTAAATTATTATTATTATTTTATTAACTAACATTTACATTGTGCTTTAAGGTTTACAAAACACTCTACAGGCATCATCTCAATTGATTCTTGCAACAACTCTGTGAGAGAATTGCAATTATTATTCCCATTTTATAGATGAGGAAACTGAGACTGAGAGAAAATAAGTGATTTGTTCAGGTTCACAGTGTCTGAGACTTGAACACAGTTCCTCTTAAATTCAAGGTCAGTGCTCTGCAGGTTGGGGTGAGGAGGTAAGTTAATTTCACAGAAACAATAAAATAGATGTAGCAACATCATTGTGGAGATTGGTTAAATTTCATTAATGGCATTATTGTAAAGTACTGGTTGTGGATTTAGAGAACTTTGGTTTGAACCTTAGTTTTTCTTTTTTCTCCCTTCCCCCTCTCTCCTTCCCTTCCTTCCTTCCTTCCTTCCTTCCTTCCTTCCTTCCTTCCTTCCTTCCTTCCTTCCTTCCTTCCTTCCTTCCTTCTTTTTTCCTTCCTTCCTCCTTCCCTTCTTCCTTCCCTGTTTCTTCAAGGAAGTTAGGGTTAAATGACTTACCCAGGGTCACACAGTAAATGTTAAGAGATTTCTTCTGTGGATATTTTGTCCTCTTCTGAGTTTGTGCTTTGATCAGCCCTGTCACCATAGAAACTTTCTATGATCAAGATTCTTTTCAGTTTCTTGCTCATTTTCTTTCCTTCTCTTTTGGTATTTCCTCTTTTTTTACTTTTATGGTTGAACTTTGTTCCTAGGGTAAAGGGGGTGCTGAACCAAACTTCCAGTGCAGCTCTGAGCTTTGGCTTTGAACACAGGAGCCTCTTGTGTTTGCAGGTACTAGTTTTGCCTGTTCTTTTCAGGAAACAGTCTGGTTTCCCAGAGTTTGTCTTTTGAGCTGGGACGGGAGGCTGTCCCACTGATCTGCTTCTCTACTGAGCTAGGACTGAGGGTCTTAATTGACAATTTGCGGTGATTAAGACTCTGTCACCAGCTTTCCCAGAGTCTATCTGAGCTTGGTTGAACATCCTTTTACCCCAGTGAGACTGACCTTTCTTGAAGATTTTTTCAATCTATCCTGAGCTGGAGAGTGGTTTCATTCCATCAGACTCTGTTCAGAGGCTTGGTTTCACATGGTTTTTAAGGGAAACTGGGAGAACTTAAGCAGTTTCCTTGCTTTTACTCCACCATCTTGGCTCCATCCCCAGAAATCTTGCAACTTAGATTTTTAAAAGACACATAGAAAAGATAGAAGAAAGATAAAGTAATAGACAATGAATACGAAAGGAGGACACAGTGGCAGGATGGTTGAAGTTTGGAAAGACTGAGGACAAGAAGTAGTTTTTAAAATTAATTAAATTTAAATTATTTAATTAATTTTAGGGAGGGGAAATATGAAGATCAAAGAAAAGATAAAACAGCTGATCAGGTAGATTTTTGTTGTTCAATCATTTCTAACTTTTCATGACCCTATTTAAGGTTTTCTTGGCAAAGATCCTGGAGTCTCTGCCATTTCCTTCTCCAGCTTATTTTATAGTTGAGGAAACTGAGGTAAAAGGGGTTAAATGACTTGCCCAGAGTCATGCAGCTTATAGGTGTCTGAAGCTGGATTTGAACTCAGGTCTTTTACCTTAGGCCTGGCACTCTACCCACTGTGTCAAGTACTGGTTAATTAAGGTGTTAATGGACACCAGGGAAGGTAGAACTACCTAATAAATTTTGCTTGTATTTTCTCTGCTAAGGAGAATAATTTTTGGACTGAGAAATACAGAACAAAATGATCAATAGGGATTTGAAAACCAGATTAAGTTAGGAGATAGTTAAGAAATGATTTCCCTGCCCCTGATGAATTCAAGTTGTCAGGCAGGCCCTGGCAAAGACAGCAAAGACAATTGGATTATCTCAAGTGTACATGAAGGAGTTCCAATTGTAAGAGTGTTGAAGGATAGATTCACAAGATAGCTGAAGGAGGAGGGGAATAGAAAAGACATGGCAAAGTATTGGGGGTGATAGTTATAAAAGTGCTTGGCACAGTGCCTGGTACATCATAGGCATTTAATAAATACTTGTTCCCTTCTCTTCTCCCTTCTCTATAAAATGAGGTTAATCGACTAGGTTTTTTTAGTTATAGGTCTGTGATTTTAAAGTCTTTGTAGGTAAGTTTTCTTATTAGAAATTTGCTTTACAAATGAAATTAGAAATCAGGGCTTAAAATATATAAAACACTCTTCATCTTTATGAGGAAAACAAGAGGGAGCATGGGATAACACTGGAAAAGAGTGAATCTCATGCTAATTTTAGAAATCTTGAAGAATGCCTCTTGTTTGCTGATTTCAGAACTTAATTTTCAAGGCTACATCAGTGTCTATCTTACTATCAGGCTCTGTTCTTTCATAAGATAGCTCAATATTCTATTTAGAAATTATTGTATCATCTCATTATTATTCTCCTCCATTTCGCCAGTCTGTTTGAACAACAACAAAAAAAAAAAATCAAGAGAAATCAAGATAAACAAAATAATCCGAGCACTCATGGGGGATATGTGTGAATTTCTCTGTAGGTTTATTCATCTTGAGAATGGATGTCCCTCCCTTGTTCCTCCCACCCCTTTCTGAAATCAGAGCAAAATGCATTAACAAAACAGTAAAGCAAGCGATGTAAATGACAAGAAATTGGCTAAGGTATTAAATGTTCTTGGCATCCAATATCCCTTACTGTCTCCTCAATGCAGTGGGGAGATGTTAATATCTATTTACTCACAGAGAGGATTTAGAGACTTTTCCTTTACTGCCTTATACTCATTTTCCCCAATAAGCAATGAAGTATACCCCAAGTATTATTTGCAAGTGAGGTTTATTTATATAGACATATTCCCTTTAAAATCTCCCCTAAATTAAAAAAAAAAACCAGTCCCTGAAATCACATTGAATATATAGGTAAAACTACAACTACACATTGGAAACATTCATTTTTGTGGCTATTGAGAAGAGGAGGGCCTATAGCACCTAGAGAAACAGGTAGAGTTCCCACAAAAGTTGATTCCTTAGATGAAAATTGGGGGGCTGAGTTGGAAGCAGGCAGGGTTGGTGATTTGGGGGACACTGCTATTCCTGAATTCTTTTGCTCAGGGTCCTGGGCTATCTCCATGAGGGTCTGGAGTGGCTGCTGGTGGAGATGTTGGCAATGCATAAGCACCAACCCTAACCTCGAACTCTATACTCTCATGGCACATAGAGATGATACCATTTACCTTCCTTTTCAGACATCAGCTATGATCTACATTTGCCTCAGAGGCAAATAATAATTCCTCCATGTCTTGAAAGATGACCTCATGGGCTGCAAAGGTCCTGGCCAAACCTCTGGTGATGGATCTCTTTCTACTTAGAGCTAAGTCTTGAACAAGCCATAGCAAATCTATACTCTAAATCTTCCCTTTATTTTTTATTTCCTACTTCTAGTTTTCATAGTAGGATATTTACATATCTCTTCAACCCTCAACTCACACTGTCTTCACTTTCTCCTATAATTCTTATAATGTTCTCTTCTCCTCTCCTCTTTTCTTTTCTCCTCTCCTCCCCTCTGCTTTCCTCTCCTCCTCTCTGCTCTCCTCTCATCTCCTTTCCTCTTCTTCTTTCCTATCCTATTTGATAAACCATATCATTGAAAGGAGAAGAGACAGGTTGTGAAACTGATGAAAGTGATATGTGATACAGAGTGCTAGACTCATTTATAGATTTATCCTCTCCAAGCTAAATATTTAAATTCAACAAAAATG
Organism: Antechinus flavipes; assembly: GCF_016432865.1. NCBI lineage: Eukaryota > Metazoa > Chordata > Mammalia > Dasyuromorphia > Dasyuridae > Antechinus > Antechinus flavipes. The sequence goes on along the minus strand of NC_067401.1, from coordinate 32,596,112 downwards.
GTGGCCCCAAAGCAAGATGACTACCAGAAGACTTAATATCAACAGATTAGAACATTTCTCTGAGTAAGAACAATTCATTGGAACAAATCCAACAATTTGGAGGAAAAGTTGAGCCAACACAATAGTGGAGAAGAAAAGGAATGAGCAGCTTTCACAGATTTGGTGCATAGCACTGCATTTACTTATCTGGGCCAGAACACATGCAAACATAAAGTTTGGTTTGGTTAAAATGAAGGGGGAATTCAGAACCTGCTAAATGAAAAAATGAGGACTCCACAGGGTTTATTAGCAAGATAGTTCATCTGTCTCTAAGAAGGCAAGCAAAGCTCAGAGAGATACAGAATTCTTGATTCAGTAAGAAGGCAGACAAATTTAATTTTATGCTGATACTACCAATCCAAAATGCTTTTATGTTCCTTATAGGCTACTTATGGGCCAAAGACCTGTAGTATATCTCAACGACTCAGTGCTGTGGAACCAAATTGATCAGTGATAAGGACATGATCCTGGAGAGATGGGCTAAACACTTCCATAGTGTTCACAATAGACTATCATCAATCAAAACTGAAGTCATTGATTATATAGGTTATTATTATTATTATTATAATATAAATTATATCATATATTATAATATATAATATATATTATATATGTTATTGTTATTATTATAAGTTATTTTTAGATTGAAGCTAGTTTCTCTCTAGCTGAATTTCCAACTGAAGAATAGACTCCTCTTGTGTGACAAAGCACTTGATATTGATACTATCCCAGCATAGATCCATAAGAAAGAGGGTCCATTGCTCATGCAAAAGCTTACAAAATTTTCAAGTTATAAGCAAGAGGATTTTATCCCAGGAGTTCAAGGATGCTTCCATTGTTTATTTTTATAAAGGTAAAGGAAATAGTTTGCTCTGAGACAGTTCCAGGGAAGAGATTTCTTTTAGTTATTACTGTCAAGATTCTTGCCAGAAATAGGAAGAAGATTCTGATAATGGGGATCAATTTAGTTACTTGGTCTAACCCTCTAAAGCTAATCTAGTCAGAAATCCAAGTTATGTCAAGACTCTCAGGATAAATTTTCCCTATAAAATCTACTTGTGGCCATCCCATGGCTGCCATCTTCCTTTGGGTCAGTCCGCCACCACATTCTGCCTTGTGGTGTCTTTCCCTTCCCCCTTCCCCCATATCATGTGGCATCTCTCCTATTTCCATTATGCTTTCCAACCCCATTTCTCTTCCTTATAGCTAACTAAATCTTTTAGGATTTCTAAGTCCTTTTCAGGATTTAGTCTGCCAACTAAGGGCATGCCCCAACTTCATGGGGTGCTCCCTTTCTACTGGGTAATTATGGATCCCACTAAAGAACTTGTTTTTCATTTGTTCCCTTACTCTGTATCATATTTACCCTTCCCAGTGCCTATTGTATGCATTCATTTTGTGTGTAACTTATTCTCCTAAATAAATCTACCTTTTGCCAAAGGAAAAAAAATATTCTTACCAGAGTCCTCCTTAATAGGCTGATCCTTCACTTGGAAGATGGTTGTCTACTTGAGAGGCAGTGCTGCTTCAAAAAGAGCTGAGGAACAGTGGCTACTCAATTTCTGATCTAGTTCAATTTGTTCCTTTTTAAGCATCCTGGCACTCCTCTGCTTCCATATTGATGACTAACTTAGTGAAGACACTCAATTAGCATATGTCCTACTGCAACTCAGAACTCCTGAGCTCAGGAGATCAGCTGGCCTCAGCCTCTCTGGTAGCTAGATTTAAAGATGTGTGCCTTCATGACTAGTGCATTGTGATTTTTAATCAGGCTAAGAAGGAATCCCGTGTCCTTCCCTTTGATAGTCTTAAGGATCCCACTGATTTAAAAGCCAGTAATGGGCTTTTAGGGTTGGTGGTGATGGGGGAATAGGATGGCAGGAACACTCAGGTAATGGAGCTAAGACCATAGGGATTTATTCCAAACAAAACCATCCCTGTGAACTGACAGGTATAAAGAGAACTGAGTAGCCATGTCACTGACCAGCAACACTATCTGACTAAAAACAAGAGACATGAAAAGAATGATATGTAGTGTCGCCTTGGGCTGATTGCTAGTATCCTCCTTTCCCCAACTGTAAGATCATCGCATTGGAAATTGAGAATTAAAAGGGACTTAAAAGCTTCTCATTCTAGGAATTTAGAGAAGAAATCATAAAACCATCTAGTCCATCTGTCTCCTTTAAAAGAGAAGGGAAATTGAGGCTGGGAGAGAAAAGTGGATTACCCAATAACGTAGGCTGGGATTTCAACTTAGTACCTTTGACGCCTACCTTGCTAAACTATATTGTCTCCCCAACATTTTTCTTGGGTTTTTCTTCATCATTATTGGCCTCTGAGCCCCAAAGAAAGTTCATATGGTTAAGGCTATATTAGGACATAGTCCAAGGATTCTGAACTAGGAGTGCATGAATAGATTTAGAAGTATCATAAATTTGAATGTGAAAATAAGATAAATGTTCATTTATTTAAATATGCTAAAATTTTTATTTTTATTTATCTCCAATCAATTTGTATTTATTATTCTATCATTATTTAGTTTAGCTTCTACTTACTCAAAATTTTTATTTATTTAAATAGAATTGGTTTCCTTTGTAATCCTATATGTTTACTTTTCTTTTTGAATTCCAAATTCCTTTCTCTCCTTCCATCTCATCTTCTACCCATTTTGAAGGCAAGTGACACAATACCCATTATACATGTAAATTTACATGAAATATATTTTTATATTAGCTGTGTTGCAAAAAAGCAGGAAAAATAAAGAAAGTGAAAAATTATATTTCAATTACATTCAGAGTTCATCAGTTCTCTCTCTGGAAATGGACAGCAATTTCATCATGAGTCCTTCCAAATTGTCTTGGATCATTGAATTGATCAGCTAAGAGTTTCACAGTCAATGTTGCTGTTACTGTATGTATGGTGAGCTCTTGATTTTGTTCACTTCACATAATACATCTGTTCATATAGGTCTTCCCAAGTTTTTCTGAAACTACCCCTCATCATTTCTTATATCAATATGTATTTTCTTTTATGCAGTGAGGAAATCTCAGAAGAGGGCCATAGACTTTGCCAGATTGCCAAAGGTGTCTATGACATAGAAATAGTTAGGAATAACTGCTGTATCCCCACCCTTGCCTTAAAAAATTTTTTTTCCCTGAGAAAGAGATCCCATGCAGCCAAGGGGAGAAGATAAGAAAGTAAAGAGACTTTGACACATTCCATAGGCTGATGTTTCTATGTAAATATATCCCGTGGCCTCTGCTCTCCTCTGGGTTTCTTGCAGAGATGGATAGATTTGCATTCCAGCTTATTATCATTATTTCTTTTAGTAAAACAGGCATAAAATGAGCTGGCAAGGTCTGCCAAGCACACTAAAAAGATCCTAATTGGCTAAAACTTAGACATCATTCATTTCAGTGTCTTTGGCCTGGGAGAAGGTATAAGAGGCCAAATCAATGAGCTGGGTGGGAAGCTGCCCAAGACACTGAACTTCTGGGCCATTCAGCAAACTTGGCTCTTGAGTTAAACCAGTCATTGGGTTGAGAAGCAGATAAGAGGGGGAAAAAAAACATACCTCAAACCCCAAATCAAACAATGTTATAACATATACTCTTGGCCCAGAGAAACAAAAAGCACTGGAGGACCAGGGGTCGTCCTCCTTCTATCTGGGGAAGTAAGCATGTCAGAAACAGTAGGCTGGGTTTGTTTATTTGGGTTTGGTTCTTTTTTTTTTTTTAATTTGAAATGAATTAAATGGTAAAACTATATTCCCCAGCCTGTGTTGAGATTTCTAATAAAAAGCAAGAAGGCTGGATTGGAAATATGCAGAACCACAGCTTTTTGCTGCATACTGCATTCTTTAGACCTGTTATCTGATTCTCTGTGCACTCTGGGATACTCTATCTTCCTGCTGACAGCTGCATAGAGTCCAAATTGGGCAATGCAAGGGGCTGGCTTCTTTAGTAAGCTATTAAGTTAGTCAGGAGAGTTTGAATGTCTTTTTCCCCCCACTGTCTTTTTTTTTTTTTTTTCTATTTGACTTCCTTTCTACTGCCCATTTATTTTCCTCTATCTACCAGCATCTTTTAGGAACTGGGTGCAGTGCTGCTTTTGCCTTGGTTTCCTCATCTTTAAAATGGGAGAGTTGGACTAAATAATTTTTTCTAATTCCTGATCTTGGCATATGGGAGCTCCCTATTTGCTACCACCTTGTGGTCTCTGTGTAGTTTTATTGTTTCATCCTGGGGTGCAGGAGAGGGTGCCAATATTTCCTATTTGCTCTACCCTAAGGATAGCTTAACTGTTAGTTCTGAATAGTTTTTTTTTTTTTGTTTCCTATAAGTAATACAGCTGTGACATATAGACCTCCAATTCTCTTTTTACTTTTTCCGTCCTTAGATTGTGGTTGGCTCTTTTTTCATACCTACCCTGACTCCAGGAGGAGTTTCCCCATAGGAGTAGCCTATGGATGCAACTCACTCTCAGGGTCCTAAAGTAATCTTTTTTTTGTGTGTGTACACGGAGTATTTTCCTACTACAGATCACTGTAGCCCTTAAGCCCTCACTGGTATGCTCCCCATCCATACAAAATCAAATTACAATGACACAATTGACTCTCATACATGAAATATTTACTAAACGAGAAGATAAAGAATAATCATAATATTTATTCAATCAAAAGCAAAAACAGAGTTAATAATAACATACTATTTACTTAATAGAAGAAGACAGCTATTTACAAACCTGAATCTTACTGGGCTACCAATGGAAACAGTATCCATGAGGACTGCAAAGTGTGGACATATACTTACAGAAACCTAGCAATGAGGCAATGAATTGGGAGGAAAACTCGTGTCCACTCACAACTGCAGACTATTAATAGTTTCTTTTAGGGAACAGTCCCCAAGTCACCTATTCTTCTGAGCTCTTTTAGAAAGGAATTAGCATTATCCTCTTTCAGTGAAATACTTGGGAGTTGAAGACTGTTAAAGCAATTAATTATAAAACTCCTGAGATTTGCCCTCTGGATTCTCTCCCTCTCAAGCCAGAGAAGGCAGTGGAGGGTGAGACCTACAAGTTCTGGAGGGATTTCCCCTTTTGCAACGCAATAGATGATGCTAAAGAGCAACAAGCCCAGGCAGCTTTTCATTTAGTTTAGAGGATTTTGTTTCCTCCAATCAGTTTCCAGTAGATAGAGCATCTCTCTAAGGAGAATAGCAGCATCTTCCCATTGCTGAGTTCCTCTTGGAGCATCTCTTTCATTAAGGAGCCCAGACTAGTTTGCTTTAATCCCATTGTGGTCCTGTTTCTTTCTGTACTTAAGAATTATGTCCCTGGCCCCTGAGAATTTTTATTCTTCCCTCCCACTACCAATTTTTCAGTTTCCTTTTATGTGCTATCTTAGAATTTGAACTTCTTGAGAGCAAAGGCTATCTTTGTTTTCGCTTGTCCTTGTATGAGCTTAGCACAATTCCTCACACATGGTCAGTACTTAATAAATCCTTCTTCCTTCCTTCCTTCCTTCCTTCCTTCCTTCTTCCTTCCTTCCTTCTTCCTTCCTTCCTCTCTCTCTCTCTTTTTCTTTCTTTCTTCCTTCCTTCCTTCCTCTCTTTCTTTCTTTCTTTCTTTCTTTTTCTTTCTTTCTTTCTTTCTTTCTTTCTTTCTTTCTTTCTTTCTTTCTTTCTTCTTTCTTTCTTTCTTTCTTTCTTTCTTTCTTTCTTTCTTTCTTCTTTCTTTCTTTCTTTCTTCCTTCCTTCCTTCCTTTCTCCCTCCCTTCCCTCCTTCTCTCAGCCAACTAAGATTGCAGCAATTTCTCTTATATACCGGTTTTTCTTTGCTATATTTCTTTCAAGCTCTAGGGACACTCTCTGTTACAAGCTTTTCTTTCAGTAACCTGGTGAGTCTTCTCAGTTATCTGATCTCTAACTTCTCATTTCATCTGTTATAGTTCCTCATCCAGTTCTTTGGCTTCTAATGCCTCAAATCAGAACCTGCTGATGAGCAGTGACCCATCTCTAACTCAGAAGAGTTTATCCAAATTTATAGTTCTAACATGTAGAGTATGATACAAAGAAACATTATGCAATTTCCCCATAGTCCCCAAATAGTTCCTTGACTTAGTTTCTTACTTAAAGTCTAAAAAACTCTGAAAAAAGTCATATGAATTGAATGGAAGGACAATAATAGCCTACAGCCATCCTCACCTTTGGTTATGTCTCATATTTTCAAGAAGCTTTCAAACAGGTCCTCTTAGAACATTTGTAATTGCATGACTGACCAAAAAGTGCCCAGTCCTTAGGGCGTGCATTGATTTGCCCTTCCTGGTGAGTTATTCAGAGTACGCTCAGTACTCTTTGTTTGCTCCCATTCTAACACCTGGAGCGGTTCTGTGATTTCACCAGCGTTGGGAACACCCAGTGAGTAACTTCTGCCAATGCAGATCAGTGCTTGCTTTGAGACTTATAGCCTTATAAATCTTATAGAGAATTGTGTGGGGGCATGGAGAGGTTAGATGGTTTGCCCAAGGTGAACCCAGTGTTTCTGACTGCAAGGCCAACTATCAATCCCCTACCCATGCAACTTCTTTGTTCCTTGGTATATACTGGGCACTTAATAAATATTGGTTAATTTGGGTGGAAAAGGAGAAATAAGTCTTGAGAAGTGATAAGCAACTCAATTTGGTTCAGAATGGCCTGTTTGATATCCATACTTAAATGCTTTTACTTTAAATTTCTCTGGTCCTATAGAACTTTAGGAGCAGTGAAGTGACACAGTGGATAGAATGCCATGCTTGGTGTCAGGAAACCTTAAGTTTAAGTCTGGCTTTAGAACCACTAGTTAGATGGACTCGGGCAAGTCACTTCTTACTTTTTGCCTCAGTTTCCTTATCTGTCAAATGAACTAGAGAAGCTAATGGCAAACCATTCCAGTATCTTTGCCAAGAAAACTCCAAATGAGAGTTGGCTATGATTGAAATGACTGAACAACAACAAATGGGGCTTTGGGTTTCAATATCCACCAAGTGAAGGTGGTTGGGAGCTATCTATTGTGCAGGGTTGGTGGATTGGAATGATCAACTGAGATGGTGTTTGTTTATTGTCATCCCCATTGAGAGGCAGTAGAGTGGAGAGAACCCAGAAATTGGATTGGAGAGTCCTGATCTTAAATCTCAGTCCTCCTAGTAAATGGTACTAGTTGAAGGACTGTGAACAAGTCAATTTAGTCTCTGGGCCCCAGTTGGGTTCCTCATCTATAAATCTGAGATAATGCCTTTGCTTCTCCTCTCAAGGATTAGAATCCAGGAAAGAGCTTTGTAAATGTGAAAGTAGTCTAAATACCTAAACTTTTATCATATGGATGAAGGAGAAAAAGGGTTGGAGTTGGATTAGAAGTTTAATTAGCACCTGAAGGATTTTCATGATGATCTAGTTTAATGTCCTAATTTTATAGATGTTCTGAGGCCCAGAAGATGAAATTATTTGCCCAAGGTCACCTGAGGCAAAGCTGGGATTGGAAAACTTTTCTTCATACTAAAAATTCAATGTGTTTTTCTACTCTAGCATAAGAAGAACCATGATTGTAGGTCAGATTTAGAGGCATGAATGACAAATGTTCCCTTACCTATGAAAGTAACCCCACATAGGGGCTACATTAGGAATGAGCATATCTTAATTCCCAGGAGATCAATTAATTTTATAGACAAACTCTTCCCTGAAAGTTAGTGCCTATGAGTTGGGGGTGTGGTGTGTAAGGGAAGAGGGTCACAGACTAGAATAACTTTAGTTAAATGCTACTCCCTCACTTAACAGATGAAGAAACTGAGATCCAGATAGGTTAAGTGTCTTACTGAAGGTCACATAGTAAATCCAGAATTGAATTCAGATTCTGATTCCAGATCCTATGCTGTTTCCATAGTACTATTATAGTATTAGAATATGTTAACTTGTTTTAGCCTAATGGTTCTCTCCTTCCTTAATCTTTCTTCTATTGTGATTTAAGGGGAAGAACTTCTTTTGGCTTAGATTAAGACTTCTTGATAGAAATGGTCTTTGAAATGAAAGCTAGTTTTTCAAAATCTCAAGTTACATTAATTTAACCAGCAGGTGGAGTTGCTTGTCACTCATTGGAAAGTTCCATGCTCATACTGATGGCATGTATATATACCCAGCCATACATGTGGATGGAAATGCTAAGTGTTGTGAGTTTTATGGGTATCAGGGAATCTCTGATCTTCTATGCCTAATAGAATATATAAATCTAATAACATATATATATATCTGATAAAATAATAAAACTTCCCTTTCCTTCCCTTCCCTTCCCTCTCCCTTTTTCTTCTTTTCCCTCCCCCTTTCCTTCTTTTCCCTTTCAGACTGGATCTTTCTATCTTGACCAAATTAGAATCATAGCTACTGCCATTCACAACTATAATCCCAATGCTCTATTTCATATCTCAGGTGGCTTGCTAGTTCTCAGATCTTGGAGTTTACCCTATTGCTAGCCAACTTGGAGAGGGTGCCCCATGGGTTTTAGCCCTATTGTACCTCAGAACTCTTAAGCTCAAGAGATCTTCCAGCCCCAACCTCCCCAATAGCAGGGCCTCCATGCTCATCCCAGGAATATAGTTTGAATCCTCCCTTGAGTGGACAAAGGAGTATGTAATAGCATAGTTTGCTTGGGATGTTTGAGTCACATTTCTAGTAGGAAACGTCACCAGATGATGATGTTGAAACTCTGGAGTTCTGGATCTGGAATTCACAGAGAGTGGACTTGGATTTGGGTAGACTCAGAACCTTGAATTGATCCCAAGTGGGCCTTAGATAGGCACCTCTCCATGCCTTTTCAGATAATGAGAACCCTGCCCCTGATGGTATTCTAATGGATGTTGCATAACTGCCTGTCAGAAATGCTGCATTCTGTAGAATGCTGTAATTGTAGGTTCCAAAGTCCCTTCTAAATCATAAGAATCTATACTTTTGGTGTATGGAAACTCAAAAAAAAATTTCTATAAAGGAAATGCAGGAAACTCAGCATTTGCAAGTGAAGGAAGGGATAATTAGCTCTTTGGGATTTATTTCCCCTTTTCTTTCCAAATGAATTGTTACATAACTTGTAGGTTGGCAACTCTAGTAGATGCATGTTCTGTGGTTAGATTCTGAAGGCTCAGCATTTTTCTCCAATTCAGAAAAGGACTTGGAACGAATATGGGCTGATAGGAGCAGGTAATAGCATCAGGAGAAGCTACTGTGCAGTTGGGGTGGCTCTTACGTGTTCTTACTACCCATTCTGGGAATGGCTGCTCAGGGTCTTAGTCACTGTAAAGAAAGGAGAAACTGAGATAATGATCCATAGATGGAGGGGAGGGCAGCAAGTTAGTTAGGATGATCACCTGCTGACATTTCTAATCTCTCTTTCCTAAAATGACAATAAATGGATGCCAGTTTTTTTTCTTTTCTTTAGTCTTCTCTTACTTATTTTTAAAAATTAACTTTTTTCTGTTATAAAACATTTATTTCCCTTTCCCATTGTGCCTTCTCTATAAAAATTAAAACAAAATCCTATAATAAATATGTATTTAAAAAATTAACACAGTGCTTATTTTACACAACTATTCATGTTTACAATCAGGTCTCTATTTATAGCAAACATACACAATGTCATAAAAAACAATACTGCATTGCTTTTGAAAATTAACACTAATATCATCAGTCTGGAGTTAATCTCTGAAACTTTGAAATGTTACCAAATTATTTAAATTGCTAAAGGATACACCAAATGTAGTGAATACTCTAAGGTCTGAATATTACAAAAACTCTTAAATGTATAGAAGGTACAAAAGTGAGTTCACAATAACTAATTCATTTTTTAAAAAAATAAGCTATCTTTCAAAAATTATGTAGCAAATTTTAATTTTTGAATATCTGAAATATATTAGAAGTATATGACAAACAAATAGTTATTATTAAAGGAAAAATTTATTTCTATCCTATGTCTAAAAGTATGTTTCCTTCTGCATCCCGAGTCTATCCTTCAGAAGGTGGGTAGCATTCTTAATTTTCAGTCCTCTAGAATCACGAGGATTATTACATTGACCAGAGTTGTTAAATCTTTCAAAATTATTTGTTTTTATAAATCTGTTGTCATTGAATAAATTGTTCTTTTGTTTATACTTCTTTCATGTTAAGGACCATGCCTAAGTGAAGGGCTGGCCAATTCTCCGAGAGCCTCCACAGCTATGAATCATAACAACTTGAAGGAGTTGCAAAGCAGCCTTTATTAACACGGATAGATGTTCCTTGTGGATTGGGGATGAAATAAATTGAAGGCAAGAGGGGAGAGGAGAGAGGTCAGAGAATGCAATTGCCTCTTAGTCTCATTGTATCATCATGATCCTCTCACATGAAGAGATCCATTCTACAGGTCTGAATTAGAGCTCCAGCAGCCACTGGCAGATGGCTCCCCTATCACAACAATTTTACTCTTCATCAGTTCATACAATTCCTTCCAGGTTTCTTTAAAATGATCTCTCTTTTTATTCTTACAGTACAATAGTATTTGATTACATTCTTATATAATTCTATCACACAACATAATATAACATACACGATTATATAATTTGTTTAATATATCCATATATTTATTTAGCACTCTCCAATTGATGAGCATCTCCCTAGTTTCTAGGTCTTGGCTACTGTAAAAAGTTATTAGAAATATGCTTGTACTTTTCCTTTTTCTTTCTTCTCGGGGTATAAACCTATTAGTGCATAACTAGGTCAAAAGGTATGCAAATTTTAGTTACTTTTTGAGCATGGTTTCAAATTGCTTTTTGGAATAGTTCAAAATGGCTTTATTAATTCAGAGATCCATGAACTGTGCATCAAATGTGCCTGTTTCCCCACAGCCCTTGTAACATTTGTCATTTCTTTCCTCTTTCCCTTCTTCTCTCCCTTCTTTCTTCCCTTCCTTCATCCCTCCTTCTCTTCCTCCTTCTCTCCCTTCCCTTCTCCCTCCCTCCCTTCTTCATTCCCTGCTTCCCTTCTTCCCTCCTTTCTTTCCTTCCCTCTTTTTTCCCTTTCTTCCTTTCTTTGAATTTGTTTTTCTTTGTTGTGATCTGGAACATTTCCCCCCCCCAAAAAAAAATTACATGTAGATTGGTTTTCTTCTTTTGAGAACTGCCTTTTGTTGATTGACCATTTGTCAATTGGGAATGGTCTTCTATTTATAAATTTGAATCAGTTCCTTATAAGTTGTGGAAATGAGACTTTTATTAGAGAAACTGGTTACAAGGTTTTTTTTTTTTTCCTCCCAGTTGACTGTTTTTCTTCTAATCTTAAGTTTTATTTTATTTCTTAACATTTTTATTTATATCTTTTGTTTTTACATTATCTTCATCTCAGAATGTATCCCCACCAGTCCTCTCTATCTAGTGAGCCATCTCTTATAACAAAAGATAAAAAAAGAAAGAGAAAAAGGGAGTTTAGCAAAACCAACCAGCATATCAATCTCATATGGCAGCAGATATTCTTTGAATGTTAATTTTTGAAAGTCTCCAAGTGTCCAAAATGCTGTGTTTAGGGTCTCAGAATTTTAAAATCGAAAGGAGCCATCTAGTTCAACCCCTTTGCAAAAAAGAATCTCTATTCTATTATGTTCTAGCAAGTGGTCATCCAACCTTTGCTTGAAGACTTTCCCACTTTTGGGTTGCTCTAATAGGATATATATTTTTTTCTGATCTCAAGCTTAATTTGGCCTATCAGTAACTTGTTCTTGAATTCTTCCCTCTGGGTTTAAATAGGATAAACCAGAGTTAGGGGAACCTGGATTTGAATCCTGGCTCTATTTGCTCTTTGGGTTCAGTCTCAGTTTCCTCCTTTGTAAAAGTAAGAGATTAGGTTAAAGGGTCTCTATTATCCAACCCAGCTTTAAAATCTATAGTTCTATGATTTCCACTGGTGTACAATAAATAACAATAAAAGCTATCCTTTAGCTTAGGGGTTTTTAAGCCTTTTTTGAATCACTGGCCCCTTAGGTAGTCTGGTTAAAACCTAGGGATCCCTTTTCAGAAGCGCATTTTTAGGTAAATAAAATACATAAAAACACAAAGGGAAGCAATTATATTGAAATGCAATTCTCTTTGTCTCTTCCTGTCTATCTATCTATAATAAAATGTTCATAACTTCAGGTTAAAAGCCTCTATTCTACCTGGCACAGTAGAATGAGTTCTGGGCTTAGAGTTATGGGACATGAGTTCAAATTCTGATTCTGCTATTTATTTCCCAGCACTTCACCTCCCTAACTTCAGTTTCCCCATCTGTAAAATGAGAGCGTTGGATTAAATGGCCTCTGAAGTTCCTTCTAGTTTTAGAGTTCTGGGCCTGAATTTAGAAACTCTAGCAAAGATCCAAAGAGGGTGGCGGGGAGCAGGGATTTGTATACGTATTCTCTATCTTTTTTCTATTCCAGGACCATGCTGACTTTGCACTCCCTAGCTTGGCCCAAGATTTGGAGAAAGTCCCTGCCTTAGGAGATTCTGGATGGATGGCTGGGCAAGGAGCCAGGCGGAGGGAGGTGAGATGGGAAAGGGACTTGCTTCTCCACTGGCACTCTGGTTACTGTGTAGATGCTGAGAAGCCAGGAGAGGCAGTCTATGTTTCCCTGCCAAAGCTGACTGTGTCAAATTAGGTTGTTAAAAAAAAAAAAATAAACCAAGCCAAACCCTGTCCAAGGAACATTTACTGCTTCCCTATCTGTTCTGGCCAAAGGACCAAGATTCAACATTTACAATCAAGGGGAACAGCCTTCTGGGACTCTATAAAGTAAAATTTTTGCCTTCAGAGGAAATTTCTTTCCTTTTAACTTCTCTCTGGGTCTCAGTTTACTTATCTATGAGAGATTTGGTCACCTCCAGCTCTAGACCTCTAATCCTAAAATGTCCTCCAGTCTATCACACTTCTCTTCCTCCAGATTTTACATAGAATTCTTTGTGATTGAGTCAGGAAAAAAAATCCCTTCTGAGTCAGTGTAGGGTTAAACTCTTGACACAAGTAACTGAGGCTGAGTTGTGTTCCCAATGGTCTAGAGGTTGAGGGGGGTGGAAATTTCCCTAGGAGACCAGGGCTGCAAACATATCCTGAGTAGATGGGAAGGTTACCATGGCTTCTGGGCTTGAACTATTGAGGCCAACTATTTCTTGCTTTCCTCCCTTTCTGTCCCCCCTGCCTCATTGCCCCTCCCCTCCCCCCAGTAAGCCTGTAAAAGCTGAACTTCACACTTAGGGTCTTCAAATTCTTAATTTGCTTTTTTCTTTCTTTCTTTAAAAAAAAGGTCCAGTTCTGCTTTAGTCAGTGGAAAGCTTTCTTGCTTCGGTGATGTCAGTAACAGCTGAGCATGGACCCATTTGTCATTATTTCTTACAGTTGTTCTCAAGGCCAAGGCCGGCTGAGTTGTCCCAGGCTCTCTTAGAGGCCTCTTTTTGGCTCTCCCCCTTCCAGATGGATGAGAGAACAATGGAGTCCGTCTGTCTAAGCCTGGATGGGGTGATGACTCTGCTCCAATGTGTGGGGAAACAGGTTTTTGCAAGTTTGGCATATTTATCTTTATGGCCTGTGACGAAGGGATCAGCCTGAGAAGACCAGGAAATCTTTGGGCAAAGCTATTTGCAAAATCCAAAGGTTTTTTTGGGGGGATAAGATTCATTCTCATCCTCTCAAGCCCTGCTTTTGCAACAGAGCTGGGTGAGTTGGAAGCAACACCTTCAATCTCTCCCCTTTTCCAAAGTCTGCTCTTTGTTCTTGACTGAAATGACAATCCAAATGATTTTTAAAAATCAAGAGAAATTCAACTAAGCCACAGGCAAAAAGGTCGCCTCTGGAAATCTTTTCCAAGTCTCAAAGTCTCTCACTTTTGACCTTTGTATATAAATAAAATATCTTGGCTACTCTTTCTGTCTGCGTTTCTGGAAAACCCTACTGAATATTTTTTTCAGATATTTTTCAGTTATTTCAGGTTCATATAAACGTAATCTGAGTTGACTATTCAGAGTTATAATGGGAAAATGGCAACTATACCTTTGCCCTAGGGTACTGAATTTAAAGGGGGTTATATATAAAAGGCACTTACCACAAACCTTGGGCTTCAGCAGTTCAGGATCAACAGAGCTTAGCTAGCTGGGTGACACTGGGCAAGTCACTTAACCCTCTTTGATTTCCAAAAATAACAGTGACAGCAACAATCAACCAAACAAAAAACTGACCAAAGTTTGCATCTAATCCCCAATAATAATAGTCAACAATAAAGTAAAAAATAATAGCCAATAATAATAATTGGTAAATAACAATAACAGATCAAAATATGAAGATATCAGATGTTTACCTGGGTAAGATCTCTCTCTACTTATCCCCAATCTAAGACAATCTTCCCAGAAACATCCATGTAATCCTGGGGAGCCACTCTCAGAAGTTTTATTACCTTCTCCCCTAATGAGTAGTTTTATTTCTGTTATCCTCTCAATTTCAGCTAAAGGCACTGTTCTTATTGTTTCTTCCCTTCTGGTTTGTGATTGTTGCTCTACATACAAAAATTCTTAGATACATTCAGTTTTGTCTCTGATGGTTTTCTACAAATAATAAAGGGAAGCAGTGGATAAAATGCTGGATTTGGAGTCAGAAGAGCTGGGTTCAAATTCTGGTTTTACACTTACTCCCTGAGTATGACTTTTGGCAAATCCTTGGACTTCTTTGGGCCTCAGTTTCCTTAGCTGTAAAATGAGAGGGTTGATATAGAGGACCTCTGAGGTCCCTCCCAGCTCTAAACCTATGATTCTGTCATCTTAGATCATCTCTTACATTTGACAATCAGCCACCTAGCATTTATTAAACTATACCTATGATATACCTGGCTATATGTTTAGCAGTAGGGATGCTACAGAGATAGAGATGAAATCCCTCCTGCCTCCCAGAGGTGCTCTCCCTCCTCAGACTTGCCTCCTGGACTCCTCAATTTCCTTCAAGACAGTTCAAATTCCATCTTCTGTAGGAAAACTTTTGGGGTCCCCAGCTCCCAGTGCCTTCTCCCCAAGGTAACCTTTTATCCCAGCTCTATAGATGTTTCTCCAAGGCTATCTTGTATCTGTGCTATATAGCTCTCCCTCCAAGGCTACATTGTATTTAAGTTGTATAGATATTCTTCTACTGCTGCCTTGTGTCTGCTCTGTGTAGCTCCTTCTCCAAGATTACCTTGTATTCTTGCTGTATAGTTCTCCCTCCACAGCTACCTTGTATCCCTTCTGTATATTTCTCCCTTAGACTTTTTGTATCTTTGCTGTATAGTTCTCTCTCCAAGACTACCTTGTATCCTTGCTATATAGTTCTCCCTCCAAGGCTACCTTGTATCCTTGCTGTATAGCTCTCCCTCCAAGGCTACCTTGTATTCTTACTGTATAGTTCTCCCTCCACAGCTACCTTGTATCCCTTCTGTATATTTCTCCCTTAGACTTTTTGTATCTTTGCTGTATAGTTCTCTCTCCAAGACTACCTTGTATCTTGCTGTATAGCTCTCCCTCCAAGGCTACCTTGTATCCTTGCTGTATAGCTCTCCCTCCAAGGCTACCTTGTATCCTTGCTGTATAGCTCTCCCTCCAAGGCTACCTTGTATCCTTGCTATATAGCTCTCCCTCCACGGCTACCTTGTATCCTTGCTGTATAGCTCTTTCTCCAAGGCTACCTTGTATCCTTGCTGTATAGCTCTTTCTCCAAGGCTACCTTGTATCCTTGCTATATAGCTCTCCCTCCAAGGCTACCTTGTATCCTTGCTGTATAGCTCTCCCTCCAAGGCTACCTTGTATTCTTGCTGTTTAGTTCTCCCTCCACAGCTACCTTGTAACCCTTCTGTATATTTCTCCCTTAGACTTTTTGTATCTTTGCTGTATAGTTCTCTCTCCAAGACTACCTTGTATCCTTGCTGTATAGTTCTCCCTCCAAGGCTACCTTGTATCTTGCTGTATAGCTCTCTCTCCAAGGCTACCTTGTATCTTGCTGTATAGCTCTCCCTCCAAGGCTACCTTGTATTCTTGCTGTATAGCTCTCCCTCCACAGCTACCTTGTAACCCTTCTGTATATTTCTCCCTTAGACTTTTTGTATCTTTGCTGTATAGTTCTCTCTCCAAGACTACCTTGTATCCTTGCTGTATAGCTCTCCCTCCACGGCTACCTTGTATCCTTGCTGTATAGCTCTCCCTCCAAGGCTACCTTGTATCCTTGCTGTATAGCTCTCCCTCCAAGGCTACCTTGTGTCTTGCTGTATAGCTCTCCTCCAAGGCTACCTTGTATCTTGCTGTATAGCTCTCCCTCCAAGGCTACCTTGTATCCTTGCTGTATAGCTCTCTCTCCAAGGCTACCTTGTATCCTTGCTGTATAGCTCTCCCTCCAAAGCTACCTTGTATCCTTGCTGTATAGCTCTCCTCCAAGGCTACCTTGTATCCTTGCTGTATAGCTCTCCCTCCAAGGCTACCTTGTATCTTGCTGTATAGCTCTCCCTCCAAGGCTACCTTGTATCTTGCTGTATAGCTCTCCCTCCAAGGCTACCTTGTATCCTTGCTGTATAGCTCTCCCTCCAAGGCTACCTTGTATCTTGCTGTATAGCTCTCCCTCCACAGCTACCTTGTATCCTTGCTGTATAGCTCTTTCTCCAAGGCTACCTTGTATCCTTGCTGTATAGCTCTCCCTCCAAGGCTACCTTGTATCCTTGCTGTATAGCTCTCCCTCCAAGGCTACCTTGTATCCTTGCTGTATAGCTCTCCCTCCAAGGCTACCTTGTATCCTTGCTATATAGCTCTCCCTCCACGGCTACCTTGTATCCTTGCTGTATAGCTCTTTCTCCAAGGCTACCTTGTATCCTTGCTGTATAGCTCTTTCTCCAAGGCTACCTTGTATCCTTGCTATATAGCTCTCCTCCAAGGCTACCTTGTATCCTTGCTGTATAGCTCTCCCTCCAAGGCTACCTTGTATTCTTGCTGTTTAGTTCTCCCTCCACAGCTACCTTGTAACCCTTCTGTATATTTCTCCCTTAGACTTTTTGTATCTTGCTGTATAGTTCTCTCTCCAAGACTACCTTGTATCCTTGCTGTATAGTTCTCCCTCCAAGGCTACCTTGTATCTTGCTGTATAGCTCTCCCTCCAAGGCTACCTTGTATCTTGCTGTATAGCTCTCCCTCCAAGGCTACCTTGTATTCTTGCTGTATAGCTCTCCCTCCACAGCTACCTTGTAACCCTTCTGTATATTTCTCCCTTAGACTTTTTGTATCTTTGCTGTATAGTTCTCTCTCCAAGACTACCTTGTATCCTTGCTGTATAGCTCTCCCTCCACGGCTACCTTGTATCCTTGCTGTATAGCTCTCCCTCCAAGGCTACCTTGTATCCTTGCTGTATAGCTCTCCCTCCAAGGCTACCTTGTATCTTGCTGTATAGCTCTCCCTCCAAGGCTACCTTGTATCTTGCTGTATAGCTCTCCCTCCAAGGCTACCTTGTATCCTTGCTGTATAGCTCTCCCTCCAAGGCTACCTTGTATCCTTGCTGTATAGCTCTCCCTCCACGGCTACCTTGTATCCTTGCTGTATAGCTCTCCCTCCAAGGCTACCTTGTATCCTTGCTGTATAGCTCTCCCTCCAAGGCTACCTTGTATCTTGCTGTATAGCTCTCCTCCAAGGCTACCTTGTATCTTGCTGTATAGCTCTCCCTCCAAGGCTACCTTGTATCCTTGCTGTATAGCTCTCCCTCTAAGGCTACCTTGTATCTTGCTGTATAGCTCTCCCTCCACAGCTACCTTGTATCCTTGCTGTATAGCTCTCCCTCCAAGGCTACCTTGTATCCTTGCTGTTTAGCTCTCCCTCCAAGGCTACCTTGTATCCTTGCTGTATAGCTCTCCCTCCAAGGCTACCTTGTATCCTTGCTGTATAGCTCTCCCTCCAAGGCTACCTTGTATCTGCACTGCATAGATCTCATAAGTAGAGGCAGGTCAAGTTCTGTGCACTGAGCTGGGCTCAGATTCTAGTAAACCTGAATTCAAATTCAACTTTAGACATTTATTAGCTGTGTAGCCCTAAGTGAATCATTTAACTTCTGTTTGCCTAAATTTGTTCAACTGTAAAATAAGAATAATAATAGCATTCTTCAATGTTGTTGTAAGCATCAAATGAGATTATAATTGTGAATTGCTTAACACAGTATCTAGCACATAGTAGGTGCTATATAAATGAATAATCCTTCCCCTCCTCTCCTTATTCTCCATGCTATCTAAACTCCTCCTCTACATGAGAAAAGAAAAAGAAAACCCAAGCCTTTGTTACAAATATGTATGTAATGATATCTTTACATCTCTAAATAGTCTCCCTTCCTCTCCACAACTCACCTTCCTTGAAAATGAGGATTGGTTCCCCCCTCAACCTTTTATCTCTTGTACTTGGCATTATGCTTGGTATATAGTAAGAGCTTAATAAATGTTTGTCAATTTGATTAGTTTTCTAGCACTTTATATCCATTAACTCATTTGATCCTCCTCAAGGTCCTGATACTAGAGAGGAGGTAACATTTATTATTATTATTTCTATTTTCCAAATGAGGAAACTGAGAGTGCCAGGCCATGTGATTTATCCAAAATTATAGGACTGATAGATGAAAGATCTGGGACTAAAACTGAGGTCTTCTCATGACCAGCATGGAGCTCCTGTGATGGCATAGTGTGTGTGCATGTCTATCTGTGTATGTATGTACATATGCATATGTTTACATACATGTGATCTCTCATTTCATCCAAGGCCATCTCCAATCATCTTGATCTACATCTCGCTGCTGGACCCACATGGTTCTGGAGGGGAAACTGAAGCTGGTGACCTTGCCCTCTCACTTAAATCCAATTCACTTGCATGTCATGGCATCCCCTCCCTAATGTCATGGTCCTCTTTGAGAAAGAAGGAAGACTACAACATGTGTACATGTGTGCACACCTGCATGTGCATTCAGAAGGCAATGAACATACATGGAAAATGTCCATATTTGCAATATCTCCAATGCACATCCAATGGGTGATGTACACACATGCACATGTGTGCATTGGGCTGCATATATGCACATACACATAAAACACAGCTCGCACAATGCCACGGCTGTATATAACACATGTCAAACGTACATGTGTACCTACATGTAACACTTATATAGAAACATACATAGGTGACAGCTGTGACATAACATCAAATGCATGCAAATATGCATGTATACAAGTGTGCAATATGTAAATGTATTCCCATGTGCTCAATGCATTGCACAATATGTGACATATAGGGAGATACACCTGTGCATTGTGTACATAATAAATGTGTGCAAATGTGTACATGCATAAGACATAGCTATCACAGGAAGCCACTCAAATATCACTTTCCACTTTCTAAAGAACTTGGCTGAGAGGCCATATAACATGACAGAGTTTCCAGGGCTCTGGGGCTCGTTCTGTCCACTGTGCAAATGTATACACAGGCCTGTGGTGATCCTTGTCTAGCTCACTGTACCCTGGGGCCCTCCCTGCTCCTCACCTCATTACTCTCCCTCAAACAATCAGTGTTTGTGTGGTTTAAATGGTCCAGTCTCGTTGGTTGGCTGCCTTGTCCTGGAACTTTGATGGGTAGGGGAGGCGCAGGCTCCAGATACATCTTTGCCATTTGTCTGTGTCACCTCCTACTTCTGTGTTGAGGGGTTTAGCTGGACTTGTGCAAAGTCTTCCTCAGATTGTTAATAACTATGTGATGTCAGACAGTTCTTAAAAACAAGTATATATTACGTATCTCCTAGGAGCTTGGCACAGTGCTAAGAGCTTTATAAATATCATTTTATCTCTACAACCCTAGGAGTGAATGCTTATCTGTAAAATGTCCATTTTACAGATAAGAAAACTGAGGCACACAGTGGTCAATTGAATTGTCCAGTCACATAGCTAGTAACTGATACATGCCTGATTTGAATTCAAGTCTACTTAATTCCAAATCCAGCAAGTCACTGAACCTCAAGTTCTTCATGTTTCAAATAAGAAGGGATGAGATCCCTTCCAGCTTTATATCTATGGTCCTGTGCTCTAAGTAAAGGAAAAAAAGTCCTCAATTCAATTCGATAAGTACTAATCAAACTCCTCCTATGTTTCTGGCACTGTGCTAGATACTTGGGGTACAAAAAGGAACATAGATTCTTGAATCTAATGTTCAGAGAAAGGCCATGAGCAACTGTGGCGGGGCTAACCTGAGGTCTGTGAGTTTTTTAAAGAAGTATTTTGAAAATATTATTAGTTTTCGTTGGCATCTTATGTATTGTACCTTAGGCATAAAAAAAAAACACTTATTCTGAGAAGGGCTTTCATGGGCTCCATTAGATTGCCAAAGGGGTGCATGACCCCCCCCCCAAAAAAAAAAAAAAAAGGTTGTGAATCCTTGAGATCACTAGAGAAATCAGGAGAGGCTTCCTGTAGGAGGTAGTACCTGAACTGAGCTTGAATGGTCTTAGAAACTTGTGAGCCTGAAGTGAGGGTGGGGTGCATTCTAGACTTGGGGAGTATGACAGTTTAACAGCAAACAGGCTAATTGGTCACGCCATAGAGGGCATGAGGAATATGCCATAAGCCTATTAAGGTCTGTGGTAAAAGTGTTCCAAAGTCAAACAGAAGAGATTGTTTTTTTTATCCCCAGGGCAAGAACCTCTGGAACTTCTTGAGCAAGAGGGTACCATGGTCAGACTGGGGCTTTAGGAGCACCATTTAGGCACCTGGGAGAAAGGTATTTTGGAGAAGGAAGAAGCTAGAGGCAAGGAGGCTTAGAAGTCTATCCCAGGAGCCTAGGAAAGAGGTAACAAGAATCTGAACTAGGCTGGGTGTGGTAAGTGAAGGGAAAGTGACAAATCTGATATGGATTATAAAGACAGAGGTGATAGGACTTGGTGATTAATTGAATTTAGAGAGAAAGATGGGGTGAAGTGGGGTGGGGTGGGAGGAGAGGAAGGGAAGGACACACAAACAGACAGAGACACACATAGAGACACAGAGAGAAAAAAGTAGAGAAACAGCGGTAGAGACAGAGAAAGAGGGAGAGACAGAGAAACAGAGAGACAAAGAGAGAGGGAGACATAGCGAGAGATACAGAAAGAGACAGAGAAACAAGAGACAGAGAGAGAGACAAAGAACTTTGGCAGGAGTTAGGGTGGAGGAGTAAGATAAGGTAGATAGCACAGGTCATCCTTTCCTTACTCCCACTTTGCTTCACACAGATTCCCAAGCACAGATCTAAGCATGATCTTCCTATGTGAATAGCTTGCCATGACCTCTGGGACCAAATACAAACTCCTTTGCTTGTCATTTAGAGCCCTTAGTCATCTGCCTCCAGCCTGCCTTTCTAAGCTTATAACACATTGCTCTCCTTTACACATTGCTCTGACCAATTTCCCTGCTTGCTTTTCCTTTCATAAGCCAGCCTATCTCCCCCCTCCCTAATTTGGCATGGGCTATCCCACTCGCCTGGAATGCACTTGCTCCTCACCCTTATCTATCTCTTAGAATCTCATGTCTCTCTTAAAAATCAGTTTAAACACAACTTTCTATGTGAAGTCTTCCCTCATTTTCCCAGTTGCTGATTCCTGCAACATCCAAGAGACTCCATATTTATATTATATATATATATATATATATATATATATATATATATATATATATATATTATATATATATATATATATATATATTTGTTTATATACCTGTTGTTTCCCCAAATGGAAAGTAAGTTCATTGAGACAAAAATTTATTTGTTCTTGTCCTTGATTTCCTAGGACCTAGCCCAGTGCGTGGAATATGGTATGTATTTAAATAAATGCTTGATTTATTGCTTGATGGAGGCCGAGGGTCCTTTCTATAAAAGCCTGAACTGAATTATCTCTGATGACTCCCCCTAAATCATCATGTCCTACTTATGTCCAGCACTTTATATTCTAAAATTGCTTTCACATCTGTTATTTTATTAGTCTTTCATTAAATCCCAGAAATGTAAGCTCTTTGAGGGAAGAAATGGTTTCATTTTTATGGATCTATATATCTTAGCACAGTGTCTGACACATAGTTGGTGTTTAATAAATACTTGGTTGATTGGTTGATTATAAATGAAGAAAGGCAGACATTTAAAAATATTGATATCTTTTGTTTTTACATAAATTAGTTACACAATATATACCTTCTCTCCTCTTCCCAGAGGAAGTGACACCATGTAGTTTCTCTTATAATAAAATATTTTTTAAAAAGAGAGGAAAAAAAGGTCAGCAAAATTTAACCCAGAATATCAATTAGAAAAAAAAAAAAGTGTTCTGAAGAGTATATTGTTGAATTTTCAGTGTGAGCATTTATGCTTTAGAAATGTCAGATGTATAAATGAGGGCTTGATTTGTTGAGAAAGTGTTGGAAAAAAGGTTAATAATGCAGATTAAACTTAAAAGTGTGCCACGTGTACATGTTTCCAGGAAAACTGGTTGGTAAACTTTGATTCCATATTTTTTTGTTCCCCCCTCCACCCCCCTCACCCTCCCAATAAGGGTGGAAGGAGAATTCTCAAACCTTTTCTTTAGAGCTAGGTTTCATCATTATAATTTCATAGCATTCAGTTTTGATTCTGTTGTTGTTTTTACTGGTTTTTCCATTTTCATTGCTGTCTTTATTACATATATTGTTTTCCTAATCCTTCTTCCTTCACCAGGCATTAATTCACATAAGTCTTCCCAGGCTTCTCTGGATTCATCATATCTATCCGTTCTTATACAACAAGGTTCCATCACATTCATGTGGTACATTTTATATACCTCTGCTCCAATCATTTGGACTTTGTTTACCCATTTTTGATGATACTACATAATTTAGTTCTTATAGCCTTCCATTTTTAGAGCCAGAAATCCTGAAAGAAAGTTGGGTGGAGAGGAGAAGTAACTGGTTAAAGATCATAAACCTTATGAGTAGCAGATCTAAGATTAGAATATAAGTGTTTAGGTTCCCAATCCAGTTCCACCATAGTCCCATCTTCTGTTTCACTTGTTTACAGATATTTTATTTCTTTAACTAGATTGGAAGCACCTTGAGGGCAGGTATCTGAGACAAATTGACAAACAATCCCAGTCTATGTGAACCTGGCTCACTTTTCAGGATTTACAAAGCTGTCAGGTAAATCCAAGCCCATGCAATTAAGTAGTTTCTTTCACTTTGGATAGAGCTTTCAGGCAAAAGAAGTCCCAGCCCCCTCCTGCCTGTGTTCAGCCTCAAAGTCTAGACAAGCTCCCTCAGACATCTTCAGAGGAAAATAACTCATTCAACAACTCTCATTTCTACAGCACTTTAAGAGAGAGTGATTTTCTGATGGCAATTCTGTGAGGCAGGCAGGGAAGTTTTTATGAAGCCCATTTCATAAAGCAAAAAATCATAGACTGCTGGCTAGGATAGATCTCAGAGGCAATCTAGTCCCACCCCCTCTTTTTATGGATGAGAAAATTGAGGCACAGGGAGATTAAGATCATAGATCTAGAACTGGAAAAAACCACTTGGTATAGAATTCATGCATTTTACAGATGAGGAAACTGAGGCCCTGAGAAGAAAAATGACTTGCCCAAAATCACACAAGGAGTAAGAGACAGAAGTGAAATATCAACCCAGGTTTCTGAGTCCAAAGCCTTTTTCTCCTGCTTTAAACTTGGATCTCCTGAATCTTTCTCATTATATTCTGTAGTTCTAAGAAAATAAGGAAGCCTTTGGTGGATTGAAGGGAGGAGGGAAGAAAGCCCACCCTCTGAAAGTGGAAGGAATAATTCTGTTTTTTCTTCCAAGTGTGCTCTGCTCCAGTGTCCACAGATCCCACAGTTCTCACTTGGAGACATGCTGCATGTTTACTCTCTGCAGCTCTGGAAGCCCTTGTTGTGGGTGGTGTTCACCTTCTGGCCCAAGAATAACAGACACAGATGTGACTCTGGAAAGATGCTTGTCTAAGATCTCACATTCTGAAGTCTCATCAGATATGAAAATGGCTGTAATAGGAAACTGGAGGAGTCCATTCCCAACCCAGAGCTGTAACTAGAAATTTCGGCACAGTAGGAAAGTATCACACATAGCTTCTGGAAGGGGTGACATAAAATATATCCTGAGATGGGGACTGGGGAAGGATAATGCCCCATATGGGAGAGGAAGGCAAAAATCCAAGGATGCAGCAGTAGGCTGCTGTCTGGAAGGGGTGAGGTTCAAGTTTGTCTCAGTCCATCGTCTAGCAACTTCCTTTTAATACCGATTATTATTGCTGAATAAAGTCCTGAATAAGTGCATTCCCTCCCCCCCCCCCCCCTACTCTAAAAGTAGAAAAGGATTGTTGGTATTCCTTAAATTCAACACCTTGGGGCATAGCTCTTGTTACCCTACCTTAGTTATGACTCTACCTCTCTAAATGTTGTCTTAGGGAGGGATAGGAGATTGAGACTGGAGTCTCTTCTGCAGACAGTGGTTCACTTAAAAAGCTGGGAATAAATGAATGAAATGATGAATGAAAAAGCATATATTAACTGTTTACTCTGGGTCAAGTACTGAATGACTGGATTACTTTCTTCCTAATGTTCAGTTTATGGTGACTTCCTTTGTGGGGGGTGGGAGAGGTAGGAGAAAAATCTTGGTTTTTAGGCAACATTCACTCTTGTAAAGGGAATTGTGAAGAATGTTTTGCCAAATACTTTTCTCCCTTTTCACCATCAAATGCTAGATATTATTATTCTCAATAAGAAGTATTTGTTAAATACCTACAATGTGCTAGGCACAGTTTCTGCCTTCAAAGATTTTGCATCCTGTCATTATCCTATTAAAATTGTCCTCTCAAAAATCATTAATGATCTCCTTATCACCAAACCCAATGGTCACTTCTGAGATTTCTTCTTGGTCTCTTTCAGAACCAGACCCAACTGCCCCCTACTTTCTTTTACATATGCTTGCCTCCTTCAGCTTCTGTGAAATACCACATTTTTCTGGTTCTTTCCCACCTGGCTTACTTCTCCTTTTCTATGTAACAAGGTGATTCCTTTTTTTCTTTTGCCCTGTGAAAGTAGATGTTTCCCAAGTTTCTTAGGGACCTTAGCTATCTTATCTTCTCTCTCAACAAGTTAGGAATGATTAGCCTAGAAAAAAATAAACGTAGGACTGACCTGATGGATAACTGTCTTTAGATATCTGAAAAAAAAGAAAAGACATTGTTTCAGTAAACAAAATCAAGAAGTAGAAGTTTTCAGGAGTGAGAGTTCTGCCCAATATATGAATATATTCTAATAGAGCTAACCAACAAAGGAATGAGGTCTCCAAACTGAAATTATTCAAGAAGATTCTAAGAGAACACATCTTAGGGACATTGTAGAAAAGATTCCTGTGTCAAGCAAGAGATGAGTGAAATCACCTCTAAGGATCCTTCCAACTCAAATTCTATGATTGCTGATTTTCTTGTTCAAAGATTTTATGATCCTAAAATCCTGTGATTCTAAGATCTTATAAATCTAAGATTTTAGATTTTCTGATTCTGTGATTTCTCAGATTCTAAATTTCCTTGACTTAATGGTCCTAAATTTCTAAAATTTTATGATTCAAAGATTCTCTAATCCAGCTAAAATTCTACAGCTGCAAATCACATGATCCAAAGCTTCTCAGGTTCTATATTCTAAAATTCTAAGATTCTAAAATCCTTGATCTGATTCTATGATTATCATTTGATGATCTAAAATGCTAAAAAAAAAAATGCTAAAATCCCACAGATCCTAAGAGGAAGGAGGAAGAAAGAAAGGAGTGGTAAAGACAAACAGAAAAGATAGATATTGTATGATATTTGGATTTGCAGATCCAGATTTTTGTTTTTAAGTTGTAATGAGCCTATGCTTCTGTAAGTCTGAGTTTTTATAAATACACAACTTAAAGCTTTAATGGTATTAAAAACAACATGATTTTATGAACCAATTAATATGTTAAATCTTTAATAAATATGAATATAATTCAATTGGGTCATGCCCTCTTTCAATACATCTCATATTCTCCTTTGATTATTTACATTATACTTTACATTATACATTGCATTATAATTTGTTAGCCCTATATGACAAAAGTTGGATTTTAGTCTGGGGAGAAAAAAAACTTGCCTTCCCAGAAGAATTTGCTTTCTTTTGTCAGAAAATGAAAACAAAGCAACCCAGTATATTTTCCTTTTGACCTTGTTAGTCAAAGAACAAAAATATTAAATTCAGTGGTCAGCTGCAACTATCAGCTCATGTAGGTATCCGTTGCTGTCTACTTCCTCTGCACCTTTAGATAATCTTTGTTCATAATCCCTAATTGCCCTATTTTGGCCTTATGTTGAATCATGCAAGCCACCTCAAAATCTTTTGGAATTGGAAGAGAACAAACAAAAACAATAAAGTATAATTTGTTTTTATTTTTTTGGTTTTTGTTTTAACTGTGGAGAGAAGAATGTATAATTTGATTCTAAACTTTGGATGATTAAAATGAGATTCTTGCATTTGTCCATTCTTCTCTTCTCTCTCTTCTCTTTCTCTGTTTCTCTGTTTCTCTCTCTCTCTCTCTCTCTCTCTCTCTCTCTCTCTCTCTCTCTCTCTCTCTCTTTCTCTCCTCTTGCTCCTTCCTCTCTTCTCCCTTTCTCCCCCCTCTCCTCATCTCTCTTTCTATCTTTTCTGTTTGTCTTTACCACCCCCTTCTTTCTTCCTCCTTCCTCCCAGTTGTCTGACTTCCCTCCTTCTATTGTGAACATTCTTTTGATCCTTTCTCTGAAGAGGCAGCAGAAATGTGGGGATCTCAGAAGTGGTTGGTGGAGCATAATTCCTTTTTGTCATCCTCTGGGGTAGAAAGTAATTGAAAATCTTAGTTTCCAAAGCTGATGCCAAAGCCACAACACAGGATCAACATATTGGAGGACAAGCTGGAGCCAGTGGTGGGATGGACTGGGGAAAACATCTTGGAGGGCCTCATCAATGACAAAAGGGAAATGCTCATCCTCACAGATAGAGATCCTAGCTGAAATTCCCCTTCTTGCCTTCAGTATGTTGTACCTTGTTCAAAAATCTTCAGTGGCTCTTTAGAATGTATGCATTTTGAGGGCAGGGATGGTTTGATTTGTTCAGTTTTATAATTACCAATACCAGACATAGTGCTAGAAGTTATAGATATCTTATAAATGCTTGATGCATGGGTGAATGAATGGATTTTCTGTACTTCACAAAGTCTAAATTTTTCTGCCTTTCAGTGAGATAATACTTTGCAAACCTTAAATCATGATGTAAATTCAGCTTTAAGAGCACTTTAAATCATTTACTCTTTACCTCCCACTAGTGGAACAAAAACTAGAGAATTGAAACCAATTTGAGTCATCATACACAAATGGGTATATAGCTTGGCTTGGACACACAATATACAAAAATGATCAGAGATTTAGAAAACACAACCTGTAATGTTGGAAGAGTTGTAAAAAGATAGTCACCCTAATGTATTGTTGGTGGAGCTATCAAATGTTGGTGGAGAACAACGTTCTGGAAAGCTATTTGGAATTATGTAAATAAAGTGACATATCACTTGATCAAGAGATTCTGTTCTAAGGCATGTACTCCAAGGAGTCACTGACATATACACCAAAATATTTGGAGCAGCATTTTTTGTATTAGCAAAGAAGTGAAAAAAAAATAGATGGGAATTGACTAGGAAATGGCTAAATAAATGATAATAATGAATGTAATAGAAAATTGCCATGCTATAAGAATGATGATCATGATAGAGAGAAACATGGGGAGACTTACACTAATTGAAGCAGAATGAAGTAAGCAGAGGCAGGAAAACAGCATATATTATGACTACAACAAAGTAAATGGAAAGAACACCAAGCACAAAACAATCAAAAATGAATGTTGCAAAATTATAAAGAACAAGCTTGGTCCCAAAGAAGAGATATGAGAAAACAATTCCTTTTGGTCCTTTTAAGATACAGGATGCAGACCATTTCATATAATGTTAAATTTTTATTGAATTGGTTAATTTGGCTGATTTAAAAAAAATATTTAAATAAATGTTAAATTTTTTAAAAATTAAAAAATTGTAAAGAAATAATTAAATAAAAATATTTAAAAAGAATAGCTCTCTGGGTGGGGAAAAATTGGGGATACCTGGACAATGTAAAAATAAAAAACAGCAATAAAAATCTATTAAAAAGATGACCTAGTTAGATGACTCTCAGATAATATCACTGACAAACTTAAAGCATAAGACAATAGAAAAGAAAGAAAGAAGAAGATAAATTGAAAATTGAGAACAATAGAGAAAGGAGAAAGTGATAGGGCAGAGAAGGGCAGATGATGGGGAACAGTAAGAAATCCACAGTTTCAGTCCTAGCTTTGCATGGGAGACAATGTGATACAGTGAAAAGTACATTGGAAGGGGAGCTGAAGGAGCTAGTGCCATATTCCAACTTTGCCATTTACTGAGTGTGATCTTCCCCCTCCTCACTTTTTCTCTCTGCCTCATGTCCCCTATTTGTATCATCATATGATTAGATTAGATGACCTCTAAGATCATCTCAGCTCTAAATCATAGATTTAGAGTATCCCAGATAGGGACCAACTAAGCCATAATCCAAAAGCAGCCATACCAGGAAGAAGGAGACTTTGATAATCCACATAAAATACAACTGACTCCTGGATGATCCACAGTTGCCTGATTTCTTCCTGGAAGCCCAAGCTGAAATGGACTGACTATTATGTGGAGATGTAGATAACATTCACATTTCAGGAATGGATTAGTCTGGATGGTCTCTGAAATTTCTGGAATTCTCTGTTATCTCTTTTTGTCATGAAAAGACAGATTTCTGCTCCAGTTCTTCCTAATCATGAGAATTGCTTTAAAATGCCAGAAATTATCTTGGTAGGTAGTAAGTTCCCTGACACTTGGAGGTACGCAAGTAGCAGCTGGATGACCATTCATTGTGGGCTATATAATTACAGAATGTGGGTTCATATCCCATCTCTAAGGCTTACCACCGGTGTGACCTTCTTGAGCCTCAGTTTCCTTATTTGTAAAAGGATATCGGACTAAATGGTCTCTAAGATTCCTTCCAGCTCTGCTCCCATGATCCATCTGGATAGTCCTCTTCTTGCTAGGCTGGCTGATTCTAGCACATTGGGGAAATATGCAGAGCCAATGGAGAGCTGTATCCCAAAGTTTGCATTCATATCACCAGGGGGATTACGGCATGTCTAATCTTCTGGACTTGGTATGCAGAGTATTCTGTCCAGGACTCCTTTCATGGTTTTTTATGGGGCTTTAAATATTTCTTCAAACCCAATCCAAGTGCTGATTTATTTTGAAAAGCCACAGTTCTTTATCTTCTGGCATGTAGTTCATTTTCCTTTCAGGCTTGATTAGCCACATTTAGCTAAATTCAGTTTCTTATTGTGTTCTGTAGGCAGGGAACATGTCTTTTTTTTTTTTTTTTACTGGATCTCAGAATTTCAAAAGTGGAAGACACCTCAAAATTTCAAAACTAGAAGGCACTTGAGAAATCCCTTCAAGTTCCATTGCTCATTAGTCCCTGTTAGGATATCTCTAGAGGGCAAATGACTTACACACAATCCTTTGGGGAGTGAGTAGCAGAGACAAGATTTGAAAGTCCTCTTAGAGCATCAGTGGGCTTTTAGAAGGTGGTGGAGGTTTAACTTTTCATCTTCTTACTTTAAAAGATCCATGATTTTACTTTTTTTTGGGAGCCCCTATACCACTAAAGGTGGATCACAGCCTCTCTGGCTTTAATAAAGAGGAAATTGAGATATGGCTAAGTTCAACTACCTTGTGTTATTGTTAGGCTAGGAATACAGATTGGATTTGTGTTTTCACTGATAGGGAGTTCCAGGCAAGGGAATTATCTTCATTAATGTAAGTCAGTGTCCTCTATGCCCTAAGCTTCTTAAACTTTGAGTCATGACCCGATATGGGGGCCTTATAACTGAATGCAGGAATCATGTAATTATGATTTATTAGCAGTCAATGTTTGATTTGTATACCTATTTTAAATATCTATACCTGGGGTTGTGTAAAAATTTCTTGGTGAAAAGGTATTGTGAGTGGAAAAAGTTTAAGCCATTTTCTATGTAATGGATAGATCAGGTGAGAGAGGTGCCTGGGGCTACAGAGATTAAAGTGACTTGTTCAGGATCACAGGGACAGTCTGGTCAGAGATGGGATTCAAACCCAAATCTTCATTGGCTTTGAGAACAGCTCTTTGTCCATTTATTTAAGGATAGGGATTGGAAACTGTTGTTCTTTGTTTCACAGTAAAAGCCTGTTTCATTCCTGAATCCCACAGTTTGTTTAGCTGGTATTCACCTCGATTCTAATATTCTGCTGCCACAGAAAGGGAAACTTAGTTACACATGTGTATGTTCTTTTCTCTCTTTGATCTTCTTAGTATAGAAATCTAGTAGTGGGTTCTCTGGGCAGCTAAGTGGTGCCATAGTGCAAAGAGTGCTGGTCCAGGAATCAGGATGACTCATCTTCTTGAGTTCAAATCCAGCCTCAGACACTTAATAGCTGTATACCTTTGGGCAAGTCATTTTACTCTGTTTACCTCACTTTCCTCATCTGTAAAATGAGCTGGAGAAGGAAATGGAAAACCACTCTGATATTTTTGCCCAAGAAAACCCCAAACTGGTTCGTGAAGAATTAGACATGACTGAACAACAAGGAGACATGGGTTCTCTGGGTGAAAATTTAATGACTTTTCCTGAACAATTACAAAATGCTTTCTGCAATTTTTGATCCGATTTACAGCTCCACCAATAGTTTTATTCCAGGGTCTGTTTTTCTTCCTTCAACACGGACTCTTTCCATCTTCTGTTGCCTTAGGATGTCCTTTATACTCTTGACCATCCAGCCAAACTGGTTTTGTGGTTATACTTCATAGATGACAGTCCATCTCCTATCTCTGGGCTTTTTCATAAATAGTCTGTAACACATACTAGGAATGTACCCCATTCCTTACATCCATTATTAAAAATTTCCATTCAGTTAATAAGCATTTTTTTTCCCTTATCTACTTAATAGCTATGTCCAACCATGATGAAGACCAGTTAATTCTGCTTTCTTCTTCAGACAATTTCCTCTTTAAGCAGGTGTGTGATAGAATCAAGCACAAATTTCCTTAAGGGAGCTGATTGTTGTATCTCAGTGGGGGCATTTCACTGTGGAAGTCTGCAAATGCTGCAAATAATGGCTTGATTTATTGTTTTGTTGATTACCTAAACTTAAGAAAATGATAGGGAAAATCTGAATAATGCAGATTATGCTTAAAATATATTATAGATATATTTTTCTTTTTTTAGAAAGCTGCTTGTTAAACATTTACTATCACATTTTTGTCCTTGCAGAATCTTAGACTTATTGGTGAGAGAGCAATCATGGCAATCAAAAATTTCATCTGATGTTGAAGGATTAAGAGGGAGAGAAGGAACCTGACTGAGCTTGAAGTTTCCATTTTCTTGTCATAGGATCAGGGATAGTTAGGTTATGCTACAAACAAATTTGAAAATGTGTATTATGCTGTTTCATTTATGTTTTCTGGTGCACATGTAATTATTTTAATTAAACATTAGCAATATTTTTACACCCTAACTTCCCATTTCTAGTATCTTGGAATGGACCCCCAGTGGTTCTTATGCTATTTCATCTGCTAATGTTTCTGCAAAATTAATTTGTGAATCAAAGGCTGGAGTAGCCTTCTCCCAAGTGGTCTTCTTGCCCTCTAGGAAATATTCTTTTTTGCTAGTGTATTCAATGTCCTTTACCTTTTTAAAGCAATCTATAACTCAGATATGTATGATATAGGAGAGAATGCACTGGACTTGGAATCAGGAGACCTGAGTTTGGATCACAGATCCAATTTATCAGATTACATGACCATAGGCAGAGGACTCAATCTTCTTATCTGTAAAATGAGGATAATGGTGTTTTACAATGTTTGCTTCATAGGGGTTTTATGAGGAAAATACTTCATAAACCTTAAAACATTACATAGGTATGAGATTATTGCTAGTAGTATTTGAATCATTTATATGTGATTCTAGCATCTTTACCATAGTACTATGTCAAATTCCTTGTTACTTTTATCACATTGTTCGATTTTATCTGTATCTCACTTAGATGTATCCAAGTGGTGCGGTAGAGTGCTAGACCTGGAGTCAGGAAAGCCTGAGTTCCATTCCAGTGTAAAACACTTCTTAGCTATGTGATTTTGGACAAATCTCTTAACCTCTGCCTCAGTTTCCTCAACTGTAAAGTGGAGAGAATCTTTGCTTCCTGGGGTTGTTGTGAAGTTCAAATGAGATAATATTTGCAAAACAGCTAACTCAAACTGTGTGACCCTAACAAGTCACGATTGCCTGGCAAAAAACTTCTCAACAAACAAAAAAATCTCAAAATAAAACAAAATAAAAAATACCTAGCACAATACTTAGCACATAGTAGAGGCTTAACAACTGCCTTTTCTATTCCCTTTATATTAAGTTTTTCAGTGGACCAAGCAAAGGAAACATTGGAAATTTTATTTTTAATACGAGAATGAAACGGTTAAGTGATGGATCATTTTTCTTATGAAATTTCTCCCATAAAAACATTTTATATTTTGAATAACACATTGGTTGGTCTATAGATGAATCCAATTGGGTAGTACTAGAACCAGGAAGATGGTAGAATATTACTGGTAACTAACCTTGTTTTTTTCAGCATGAAGTCTACAGTTGCTCAGAATTAGACTAGTTTTGTTAATCTTAGATTAGGGTAGCTAAATCTTCAGAAATTAGAACACTAGGCTTGGAGCCAGGGAAGATCTGAGTTCAAGTCTGACCTCAGACACTTACCCATTTGCTTTAGTTTTTCCATCTGTAAAATGAGCTGGAGAAGGAATTGGCAAATCACTCCAGGATCTTTTCCAACAAAATCTCAGATGGTGTCACAAAAAAGCAGACATGACTGAATAACAACAACAAAAGCCTTAGATTAGCCTCTTTTGATTGGATCATAGGATTTAGAAAGAATTTTCTAGTCTAATTCTAGAATTAGAAAAAAAATTCTAGCAATTTTCTAGTCTAATAGGTCTCAAAAGTGTGATCCTATCTGTCCTGAGCCTCTTATAGTGGATCTGCCAGGTCAAAACTATTTTCTTAATAGTATTAAAATGTTGTCTGCCTATTCAAATACTTCTTTCTCTAACTATATATCTATGTGAGGCCAGATTTTCTTCATATACCTCAACCAAAAAAAACATTGCAACAGACTTTATACAGAAGCAAATATAATAAGCTAGCTGACCATAAAAATATAGTTTTTAAAATAAAAAGATTTTTTACACTAACATATTGTATTATTGTTATGCTTATATTATTATGCATTATTATATTATGTGCAAATTATATAATACATTATTATTTTAGGTTTATTGTGGCTATTTAAAAATTATATTAATTTTCATTTTTAATACAGTAAATACTGATGGATATAAAGAAAAACTTTTTTGAAGGTGCTTAATCATTTTTAAGACTGCAAAACCTTTCTGAGACCAAAAAGACTGAAAAGTGCTGTCCTAATCTAGTCTCATCATTTTATACATATATAGGAGATCAAAGAGGTTAAGTGACTTGCCAACAATCCATAGCTAATAAATGTCAGAGATGGGATTTGAATTTAGGATCCCAGACTATAGGTCACTCACTGTCTACAGTGGATGGACCCTATCAAGAAGGGCTCATCTTGTCAGCATGGTAAAATCATCTAGGCCAGGGATTCTTAAGCTTGTTTTAAGGTGTCATAGACCATTTTGGCAGTCTGTTGAATCCTATGGATCTATTTCTAGGCTAATCTTTTTAGATTTATATAATAACACATTGAGTTATAAAATTATATTGAAATGTAGTTATAAAAATATGAGTTGTAGGTTAAGAATTCCTAGTCTAGGCATTATTCAAAAGGAAGTTATCCACATTGAATTTGACAGACATTCAAAAGTTTGTGAGTATAGAATCCAGAAAGGGGAGCTCTGAACTTGGGATTCAGGCTATCAGATTTTTGGAACCAGGGAAAATGTATCTAGACCTTCACCAGCAAGGACCTAGTGTCCCAAGGCCTGTATTAAGAAAATCCTGATTATAAAACAGAGTATTACAGAAAAATTCCCAGTATGTTCTTTGTTGAAAGAACACAAAGTCCTACTTTGGATACCCCATTGGGACATGGAAGTGACCCTGAGTTCTTGAAGCCAATGCCAGTTGAGTGTAATCTCTGGCTGGACCTACCATGCTGGGAAGGCTTCAAGTATGATTTTGGCTACAGATTGGGTTTACTTTTTGAGGATGAATTCAGATAAATATCGAGTAGGATAGCCTGACAGTAAAGAATTCTTTGGCTATGATAACTCATGAAACAAAGAAAAATCCAAAATGCAACTCAACTTTGTATAGTTCCTTTTCTATTTTTTCAGTGATGGTTGTAAAATGGAAGGAAAAGTACACAGATTACTGAGAATTGCATTTTTAACACCCCCCCCAAATAATCTTAAACTTAGTTATTAATTCCCTAAATGTGATGTCCTTGTTGAGTGACTAACAAATAGGTCCATCATTGGAGGTATCAAACTGTATCAATGTTGACCTTCTCGTTATGGATTGTTGTTGCTTTTTGTCCTTCATTCTTGAAGATGATCATGACATCAAGGATGGGATGCTATGACATACAAATGAACTGGATTTAAGTGAGGGAGGGCTGTGCAAAGTTATCAGTCTCACTTTTTCCTATGGAATCCATCTGGGTCCAGTGGCTAGATATAGATCACAAAGACTAGAGATGGCACCGAATGCAATGGGAGACCTCTTAAAGCTAAGGACTTTAACAAGTTTCAGTTTGACAGAGAAAACCATCCATTTAGTGGCTAAGGCTAGGTAACAAAGAAATGAGGCAAAGAAATGGTCTTTTTATTTAGTCAAACAGAAATCAGTTTGAAAGGGGAAGACCCTCAGGATTTCTTGCCAAAACAGAAATAAGTGCTATTTATATTCACTCTGCTTGCCTCAGAGATGATCAGGGCTGAAAGAAAGACCAACCAGGGCTTTGGCCTGGGACCTTTTGTTGGCCAGTCTATGAGAACCAGAGTTCTCATAGAACTATCATAGAACAGTCATTTGGGTTTAAGGCATGGTCTTTAAGAAAGAAAACTGGACCATGAACCCCAAGATATCTGATATATTGTGAGGTTTCAATGATCAAAATTTGCCTCCTCTTCCTCCTCCTCCTCCTCCTCCTCCTCCTCCTCCTCCTCCTCTTCCTCCTCCTCCTCCTCCTCCTCCTCCTCTTCCTCCTCCTCCTCCTCTTCCCTCTTCTTCTTCTTCTTCTTCTTCTTCTTCTTCTTCTTCTTCTTCTTCTTCTTCTTCTTCTTCTTCTTCTTCTTCTTCTTCTTCTTCTTCTTCTTCTTCTTCTTCTTCTTCTTCTTCTTCTTCCCTTTCTTACTATAGATGAAATTCGAAAAAAGAAGGACATTTTAGCAAAATGGAAGGATGTCTGTTAGATTCTCTTTCAAGAGACAGATAAAGGAATCGGTGAACCTGATTTTATCATGTGTCCAAGGCAACAAGAAGTTCCAGTTCACAGGACATTTGAATAATTCTTTTTGTGGTACTCATGAGTATTTTCCAAAAGATTCCCCAAGACATTAATTGTAGTTCATGAACCATTCATTTCAGAGAATAAAAAAGAAGAGAAAGTCTATGATGAACTCTATGAGACCCTTCCAGCAACATAAACTGTGATACTCACTGACTTTCCCTCAAAGATGGAAACAGAGAAAAAGGATAAGAAATATATTGGATAATGTAGGTCATGAATAAATAATGAAAGGGTACATTGACTTGTAGATTGCATAAAAGCCTCACACTTAAATTTCATGAATCTTTTCTTCAAGAAAATAAATGGCAAGTTTTAGAGTGAACCCCTAAAAATCTCAAAAAATAAAATTGATTATGCTTTAACACTAAAAGGAATAGGCACACTATTTCTAAAATATTTTAATTTTGCTTTGAAATAACAATTTTCAACCTAATATCTTTGTTTTCTTTGCCATGTTGATAAAAAAAAATTCTCTTCCTCAACTGATGCAGCTTGGTCCTTTGAGGTATTATTCTTAAACTGTCATCCTTGTATTAGCATAAAGAAATGTTCCATTATTGATGAGGGAGTCATGTGAGAATTAGATATATACAGAGTTCTACATGCCCAATTGTCTGTTTAACATCAGGCCACTAAATGGAAGATCATCTTCAAAGATTTCCTGCAAAAAGTGAAAGGAGGGAGGAAGCAGGTGAAGAGACAGCTTGACATCTGAGGATTCTGCATTCTTCCATCAACTGCAAGGACTTCCTTTCCCTTTCCAGCACCCCAGAGACAGTTCACAGGGCTAGTGGGAAGCCAGCAATGCCTGACCTTTAAACAAAGAGTAGACTTGGTTAAAAGGCTTGAACAAAAAGTTCTTAAAAGAAAAATTATAAACTATTAACAACCATATGACAACAATCTAAGTGGAAAAAAACAACAAAATAATCAAATGGAATGCTTCAAAATTTAAATGGTCAAACTTGGCTCCAAAGAAGATATATGAGAAGAGAATTTTCTCATTCTTGACTTCTTTGAAGAGGTAGGGGATCAAGGGTGTGGAACATTGCATATAACATCAGTTTTTTTCTATTAATTAGTTTTGCAAAACTTTTTTTGCATTCTAGGCAGAAATACAAAAATACAATCACTGGAAAAAGGAAGTAATTTTAAGAATTATAGTCTTTTATGGCAGAGAAGAGTCAATTGTAAATTCAGGAAGGAAAAGATCCTGGGAATCCCTTTGAATGGCCTACTCAGCAGAAATGTTGCACCCAAAGGGAACTGGG
The DNA here is from genome assembly GCF_016432865.1 of Antechinus flavipes. NCBI lineage: Eukaryota > Metazoa > Chordata > Mammalia > Dasyuromorphia > Dasyuridae > Antechinus > Antechinus flavipes. The sequence continues at coordinate 32,559,036 of NC_067401.1, read as the reverse complement.
TAAGAACTCAAGGACCTTACATTCTATTGAGAAGACTATATATACATGTTGTTATTGAGTTATTTCAGTCATATCCATCCCATTTGTGACTTTCTTGGCAACAATACTGAAGTGGTTTTCCATTTCCTTTTCCAGATAATTTTACAGATGAGGAAACTGAGGTAAACAAGGATAACTGACTTGGCCAGGGTCACACAGGTCAAATTTGAACTCAGCTCCTCATGACTCCTGTAATACTGTTCATGAATATGAACATAAATAATGTTCATAAATAAAATAAATGAAAAGGGAATTTTTGGAGGGAAGAAAGGGAAGGTTTTGGCATTTGGGTGGGGTGGGGATCAGGAAAGACTTCACATTGTTTGAGGGAAACTTTGAAGAAAATCATGGATTCTTATAAGTGCATGTGAGGAGGAAGGACATTATAAGCATAGGGGACAGAATGGGTAAAGCTAAGGCTGAGAAAAACATCAAAAACACCAGTGTGAATTGTTTGTAGAATACATGAAAATAAATAAATGGAGAAGCCCAAGGAAGCTTAAAAATCCCTGATAGGGAAACTGAGGCACTTTATCAGAGTAAAAGTAGCAGTAATGACCAGAAGTCCCTTTCTTGAGGGGAGTTTGAATATCAATTCTCTAAGAGTCTTCTCTTCTCCCATTAGGATTAATTAACACTACCGCCTAGTTCTTGATCTTAAGAGCCAGAGTCCTTGATCCATTTTCTCAGTGTTTATTCCTGCTGGACAAGAGATAGGAACCTTATAAAAGCCTATCAGATTTTGTTGGTTTGGGGAGAGACTGTTTCATTCTCCCAGGGCCCTAGGGTTGGATACCTTACTTTATCGGGATCCTATTGGACTTTCTACCATATTTTCTCATTTTAAAAGGATGTCCAATAAATCTGGCTTGCCTTATTGTCCTGTTATGTTCTGTGTTTCCTAATCTTTTTAAAAGTCTGCTTTAAGACACTGAGATGTCAGAGAAAAGTCCTCAGCTTTTTATGGCAAACTTAGCAGAGGACCAAGATAAGAACTGTCCAGCGTGGGAAATGGATGGGCTGGGGGTGGGCAGAGACAGAGTGATAGAAAGAGCAAGAGAATGATATAAATATGGGTTTAGTACAGTGCCTGGCATAGAGTAGGGTTATTTAATACTCACTGGTTGACTGACTGCCAAGTGGACTTGGGGCTTGAGCTCACAAAAATCAAGATGGCTTAAAGTAAATATATAACATACACAACACACACACACACACAAATTTAAATTTAAATAATAAGTTTAGATTCAAATAATTCTAAACATCTGCCTGGGAGAGTTATGGTTAGATGATTTGCTGGCCCTAGAGCCTATAAAAAATAAAAAAAATGCTAGACCATGGACCCAAGGTCATGGTCTAGAGAGAAAAAGCCCCTTGACCTATTGAAAGGTGGCAATGGAATTGGTCCAAGAATAATCCCAAGAACCTTGGGTTGGAGGATGTCCTTGGTGGTTTCATCACAAATTAGAACCTTTCTCAGAGGCAGATAGAAGGAATTAGGATTTTGCCACCAAAGGAATTCTAGCAACCTCGGAAGGCATTCTGATTGTTGCCTATAAAAGGTGTCCAGATTTAGTTTGCATTTGATGATTGAATTCAGAGAAAGGCTTTAAATCAGGCCTTCTTAAACTTTTTCCATTCTTGACCTCTTTTTGCTGGAGAAATTTTTAAATGACAGGTATATAGGAATATAAAATAGGTGAACAAATCGAATATTTAGTGATAATAAACCAAACTTTGCAACCCCCACATTCAATTGTAAGACCCGATATGGGGTTGTGACCCACAGTTTAAGAAGCTCAGCTTTAAAGTATAAACCAGGGTAGTTCTCACCTATGAGACCACTCAGATAAAGTTGTAATTATATTCAAAGCTAATTTTCCTTTAACTTTCATGGCTGTTGCTTTAGGTTTCAGGAGATTGAATGGATATCTTCAGAAGTGTGTGGCTGAAGCATAATTTATTTACAGCTGGAAGGAACCCCAGAGGTCTTTTTGCCTGCTCCCTTAATTTTATAGATGAGGAAACTGAGGCCTGGGAAAGATAAGATAACTTTCTCACAGATAAATAAGCTGTAGAGGAGAGATTTGAAGCCAGGCATTCTACCTCCAAACCCAAGACTTTTTTCCACTGGACCGTCTTTTCTCTCAGGGTTATTAGCGCATTCACTGTCTGTCTGAAACATTCCTCTCCTGCTTTATTATATAACATTTCCTTGCAAGTACATTATAATCCAGCCAAAATGGCATTTTAGCTGTTTTTCATTCTCATTAGAATGTAAGCTTCTTGCAGCAAGAACTGTCTTCCTTTTTGCTTAAATTTGCAAACTTTCAGCAACACCCAATAAACATGCAATGCATTTGGTCTTGTTTGTTGATTTCCCACATATAATAGTCTTATCGCCTGCCTTTGCCCCAGTCTGTAAAACTCTCTCTCTCTGTAGTTATCAAACTGCTTTTTAAAAAAAGTTCACAGACTCCAAATTAAGAACTCCTGTCCTACACCATCCTTGGTCACAACACTGGAAGGTTAAAACTCCATTTTACTTGAGTTTGTGCTGATCTGTCTGGCAAGAATCCTCTCACAGAGCTTCTAAACTTTTGGTCCTGGGATAGATAGAGAAGTGACCTGTTGTTTCTCCTTGAATTACTTGATCATTATTTGATCTGTTTCACTTTCTTGAATTTGCATGGAATATAGACTCAGGATCTCCTGCCTCAGACACTTACTCGCTGCACAACTCTGGTCAAATCACTTAAACCTTTCTCAGGCTCAAATCTCTCACTGCAAAGATGGGGATAATCATAGCACCTACCTCACAGGACCAAATGAGATAGCACAGAAAAAGTACTTTGCCAACCTTAGAGTGCTCTATAAATGCTAGTTATTATTATATATAGGGTGACTGGGCTCCTCTATGATTTTTCAGGTGAACTAGATACTAGGAGGCATTTAATAAATGCTGGATGGATTGACTAATGTGTCCTTGTGTCTTTTTGGACATTGCTCATCAAGACTAGTCTTAAGGTATGTGCAGATAGTAGACTTCTTGAAATCTAGAATTGAGTAATCAGGTATTTTTTATTGAAAAAACAAAACAATACAAAACAATATAAAACAGGCTTTAAATGAGCTCCATGTAGGTGCAAATTATGCTTATCTGAGTGACTTATCCAAAATTTTCAAAGAATTAAATCAACTCTTCTTCCCAAAGCTTGACATCATATTAGATGAAGCAATATTGTAGTAATCAATAACATTTTCCTAGACTCACCCTCTTCAAGAGAGTGCAACTTCCTGTTTTTGAAAGTAGCATGATTTAAAAAAAATTCTTTCCCTTTGCATTTCACCAAATAAAGTTTTAAATCTGTTTTGTGACATGGTTTCTGGACTATTTGCTTGCTTTTAGATCTACAATCAGTACAGGCTGCAGGACAGTATTTTTTCTAGTAAGTCCCAATTTGCCCCTAGATTTCAAAATTGTGTATTTTCCTCCATACTATTTCTTTTTGCTTGTTTATCCCCCCTCTTTTTTTATATCTTACACTTTTCTTCCTCATAAGTGTTTTACTTCTGATCACTGCCTTCCCCAATACATCCTTCCTTTAATCAGTCCCTATTCTTCCTTGTATGATGCCCATGTTTTTTAACTTCCTTATAGAGTAAGATATTTGTCTATATCCAACTGAGTGTGTATGTTATTCCTTCTTTGAGCCAATTTTGATGAGAGTAAGGTTTAAGCTTTCACCATCCTTTGGCCCTATCTTCCTCTCTAATAGCTCTTTAATGCCTTTTTTATGTAGGATTATTTAACTTATTCAATCTCCCCCTTCTTACTTCTTTCAATGTAATTTACTTTCTCACTCCTCTATGGTTTTTTGTGGGGCATATTATGCCATGAAAGTCACATTATATCCACAACTTCTGTCTACATACATTCTAATTGCTCTTATAATATAAAATTGTTAAGTTACAAATATGATTTTGTCATATAGAAATATGAACAGTTTAACTTTGTTGAATTTGTTATGTTTTCTCTCTCTCTCTCTCTTTTTTTTTAAACCTTTTTATGTTTCCCTTGAGTCTTATATTTGGAGGTCATTTTTTAAATTCAGCTCTGGTCTTTTAATTAGAACTGTTTGAACATCCTCTATTTTATTAAACATCCATTTTTCCTCTAAAAGATCATATTTATTTTGGCTGGGTAGGTGATTTTTGGTGTAATTGTAACTCCTTTGCCTTTCAGTATATCATATTCCAAATTCTCTGGTTCTTTAATGTGGAAGCTGTCAAATCCTGTGTAATTCTGATTGCAGCTCCATTATATTTGATTTTTTTCTTTTTGGCTGCTTGCAATACTTTGTCCTTGATCTGTGAACTTTGGAATTTCACTATGATGTTCCTGGAAGTTTTCATTTTGGGATCTCTTTCAGGTGGTAATCAGTAAATTCTTTTAATTTTTTATTTTGCCTTCTGTTTCTAATATATCAAAGCTGTTATTTTGGATAATTTCTTGAAAGATATTGTCCAGGTTTTTATTTGTTTATTTGGATCATGGTTTTCAGGTAGTCCCAATAATTCTTATATCATTTCTCCTAGATCTATTTTCTAGGTCAGTTTTTTTCCAATGAGAAACTTCACATTTCTTTTCTTCTTCTTCTTCTTCTTCTTCTTCTTCTTCTTCTTCTTCTTCTTCTTCTTCTTCTTCTTCTTGCTTTTGTTTGATCACATCTTGATGTTTCATAGAGTCATTGGTTTTCACTTGTTCAGTTTTGATTTTTAAGGAATTATTTTCTTCAGTGAGCTTTTGTACTTCCTTTTCCATTTGACCAGTTCTTTTTTTTTTTTTTTAATAGGAGATTATTTTCCTCAGCAAATTTTTTGTGTAACTTTTCCCATACAATTTATTCTTTTTTTAAAAACAATTCTCTTGGATTACTCTCATATCTTTCCCCAATTTTTCTTCTACTTCTCTAATGTCCTTAAAAAAATTTTTTTTAAGCTCTTCCAGGAATTTTTTTAGGGCCTAAGACCATTTTTCTTTGAGGCTTCACATGTAACCATTTTTTTTTTTTTTTGGTTTGTTTTGAGGTAATCAGAATTAAGTGACTTACTCCAGATCACATAGCTAGTAAATATCCGATATGTGTAAAGCGTGATTTGAACTCAGGTCCTCCTCACTTCAGGGTCAGTGCTTCATATAGCCATTTTGATACTATTGTCTTCTTTGAAAATTATGCCTTTAGAAACTGGAAATTGAATGGATGCCCATTAATTGGAGAATGGCCGGGCAAATTGTGGTATATGAATGTTATGGAATATTATTGTTCTGTAAGAAATGATCAGCAGGATGAATACAGAGAGACTTGGGAGAGACTTACATGAACTGATGCTAAGTGAAATGAGCAGAACCAGGAGATCATTATACAATTCAACAATGATATTGTATGAGGATGTATTCTGATGGAAATGGATTTCTTTGACAAAGAGACCTAACTCAGTTTCAATTGATAAATGATGGACAGAAGCAGCTACATCCAAAGAAAGAACACTGGGAAATGAATGTGAACTATTTGCATTTTTGTTTTTCTTCCCGGGTTATTTTTACCTTCTGAATCCAATTCTCCCTGTGCAACAAGAGAACTGTTCGGTTCTGCAAACATATATTGTATCTAGGATATACTGCAACATATCTAACATATATCGGACTGCTTGCTATCTAGGGGAGGGGGTGGAGGGAAGGAGGGGAAAAATTGGAACAGAAGCGAGTGCAAGGGATAATGTTGTAAAAAAATTATCCTGGCATGGATTCTGTCAATAAAAAGTTATTATAAAAAAAAAAGAAAAAGAAAATTATGCCTTGATCTTCCCTCTCACCATAGAAACTTTCCATAGTCAAATTATTTTTCGTTGCTTTTTGTTCATTTTTCTATCTTTTTTTATGTGTGTGACTTGGTGTTTTTAAGAGTGGGCTTCGAGTCTTACCATGGGCTTTCCTTGGACTTCAGGGCTTAGCTGCTTTCTTTCATTGGGTAAGCTTCTCTTCTGCTTTGTATTGGGGGATGGGATCTCTCTGCTGGTCTCTTCTGGGTGTTGGATTTAGCTACTGGCCTGCTCTAGGGGTAAGAATTTGCTGCTTGGTTGCTATGGCAACAGAATCTTTCTGATGGTTGGCTGGGAGGAGGGATCTTCTTGTTGCTTTACCACAGGAGTAAGACCCTCTGACTGGGTTTTTGTGGAATCAGAGTCTCTCTGATGGTGGGATCCAGGGACAGGGTCTCACTGATGGCCAGCCATGGGGAGGGACTTCACTACTGGTCAGCAATGAGGTCAAGGCTTACTGGTGGCTTGGGCTGGAGGTGAGGTTGCTGTGTATTGTGTAAGACTGCTTCCTTGTCCAGGGGACTGCTGGCGGATTGTCCCATGCCCCAAGACTTGCTGCAGCGTTTCCTGCAGACCCCTTGCTGTGAGACTGGCTGTTACTGCTGCTGCTCTGGTATCTCACTCTTCTCCAACCCTTGTGAAACAGACCTCTCCGGCTAAGCTGGTCTGCTGCTTTCCTACTTCTGGATCAATTCTGAGGAAGTTTTCTAGTTGTTTGGAAGGGGATTTCAGAGGGCTTAGGAGGGTTTCTTCCTCATTCTGCCATATCAGCCCCAAAAGTCCTAAATTAAATAAAAAAAAGTGAAGAGAAGGCTTTGGGGGGGAAAGGGGACCATTGTCTTCAGATATATAATCAGCCATATGAAAAAGTTTTTAGACTTGTTTTCCTTGGTGTCAGAGGGGCCAAGACATAGAAATAATGGGTAAAAATTGAAATTTTTAGCTATATATAAGGAAAACACTTCTAGAAATTATAATTGTTCTAAGTTCCAAGTCAAGTGTATTTTTACTCAGCATGATTTGGATTAGAGGGTTCTCTATTTCTCTTCCACCACTGAAATCCCCATAAAAAGACTGACCCATGGCCTCCCACTATGGTTCCAATATTTGCTACTGTTTTTTTTTTTTTGTTTGTTTGTTTGTTTGTTTGTTTGCTGCAATATATCTGTTCTAATTAATTACTCTTTCATCTCTTTTTAAAAATATTCTGCTTATTTTTCTTTTATTTCTCCAATCAGTTCCCTTCTTGATTTCTCCATAGCCTGCAACTTGTCGATGATCTGTAGCTTTGGTGCTGGAGGGAATAGAGTGAGCCATGTCTTTTAAGACTGTTGACAGCCATTAATAGTGTCCTCCTTTTTGGAACATCTCCTGTAATGTCTCTTTCTGAGGGCTATTTTCATCAATTCTCCCACTTGGAGATTCTTTGGGTTCCTTTTGGGTATGCTGCCTGCTCAGGCTTCTGGCCATCTGGTTCCTGGGTTAGGGGAGTGTTGCTAAAGTTAGATTGGATGAGTTCATTGTCTGCTAACCCAAATGGCCAAGAAAGGAAAGGTATTTGAGAAGATAGAATTTTACATGCTAGATAGATACCCTGTAAATTTGGGGCTTTTGGCCTGGAACCCTGTCAGGGCTGCTGGGGGTGCAAGCTAGGCCAAAGATAATAATAACTTTCATTACTACAGTAATTTTTTTAAAGGTCTACAAAGAACTTTTTTCAAAACATCCCTGTAATGTAGGTAGCACATGTCTCATCTCCATATTGCAATAAGAAAACTGAGGTTTGTAGGATCAAAATGACTTAGTGATGACCACAGGACTAGTAAATATGAGAGCTAAGATTTGAATCTAGGTGTCCTAATTCTAAAACTAACATTCATACCATTCTGCCTCCTTATAATTACACCTTCCCATTGCCAGTTGAAAATAAATCTTTCCTTCCTTGGAGTTTATCTAGCATGCTCAGCTTTTTAAATTTTAATTGTCTCTTTAAGCTCTTTCACCCATTGTTATTTCTTCCACTGGTGTAGATTGTGACCCATCCTGGCTTTTTCATCCATCTGCATGATTTATTGTTCATGCCCTTCCGGTTATCCATCACAGAGAATCTACCCAACTTATTGGGAAGAGGGGAGGAGAGGCATTTCCTCCAGATCTCTGACAATTCTGGGGGTAGTTTTGTAGCACTAAGATGAATCTCCCATTGGGGGAGGATAATTCACTGGACTCTGCCTGATCAGATCATATTTGGAATCTCACGTTCAGTTCTGGGTCCTCCATTTCAAGAGTAGCATTGATGAGATGGAATGTAGCCAGAGGAGAGGAGGGTGAAAGGCCTTAGGAGAAGGAACTGGGGATGTTTAAACTGAAGAAGAGAAGTCACTTTATAAGACTAGAAGGGGGAGGGATAAAGTAGATGACTCCTGAACTGCATTTCTAAGTTCTGCCTTATTTGCTTTATTTGAAGGCAATTAGATTTTCCCATTTGTAAAATGGGGATAATAATAGCATCTACTGTAATGCCGGAGAAACTGAGGCAGGAGAGAGATTAGAGAGTTTTTAATATTTTATTAATGGGAGAGTAAGATTGACTGGACAGGACTCTCGTCTCAGATTATCCAGTCAGACAGAGATAAGTATACTGGGACCAAGGAATCCATATTGGTCCCAGGGCTGGAGGACCCAAAGAATCCAGCGTCCAGCATACAGCTGCCAGCCGCCATTCTCCAGCAATGAATGAAGGAACCCCAACTTCTTAAATACCTTTTTGGAGACAAAGAAGAGAAAGGGAGGGAAAGTTTTTATCAGGGAGGGGAAGCCATAAAACCTAAAAATTCCAGAGACAAAGAAGTAAAGATATCATGGGTTGATCTTGGAATATTCTAAAGGAATATTGTAAATCCCTAAAAGAGTCAGGAGAGCTACTCTTTTATCTTGCTAATTCATAACCCGAGAGCGAATAATCCTTAGTTTTACTGGGTCAGAGACAGAACAGTTAAGGTAACTGAGACAGGGAAACTGAGTCAGGACAGTTAAAGAAAACTGTGGCATAACACTACCTTCCAGGATTATTAAGAAGATAAAATTATGTAATCTTTGTAAATTGCTTTGCAAACCTTAAAAAGTTATATAAATGCTAATTGTTGTTATAATAATTCATTATTATTGAAATGCTATCCCATAAAAGAGGCAACTGAGTGACATGGTAGATAAAATGAAGAAAGGAAGACCTGAGTTCAAAACCAGTTTCAGACATTTACTAGCTGTTTGACATTGGCAAGTTACTTAACCCTGCTTACTTCAGTTTTCTTATCTGTAAAATAAGCCAGAGAAGGAAAAAAGCAAACCATTCTGGTATCTCTGCCAAGAAAATCCAAAATTGGGTCACAAAGAGTCAGATTTTGATTAAAAAGACTATGTAATAACAACAACAAACCAATGGAGGAGAGAAACGTTTTACTCAAGGTCTAAGAAGAAAGAATTTAGACCAATAAACAGAAGTTGTAAAGTTGAAAATTTAGGCTTGATTTCAGGGAAAAAAAAATCCCTTAATAGTTAGAGCTGGACAAACAGTAGAGATGGACTGATTGGAGAATGGCAAAGCCAGGTAAGATATATGGATGTAATGGGATATCTTGGTACCACTAAGAAATAATGAACATGACGAATTCAAACAAGATTTGTGTGAAATGAGTCAACAATTATTTGCTAAGCTCCTAGCACTTGCTAGGCACTGTGCAAAGTGCTGAGATAGAAAAACAAAAAAGTCTTAGCGTCTCATAATAAAAGATGATGAGAAAGGGGTGAGCTGGGTCAGTGAGTCAATGTGTCCTAGAAAATGCACTAATCATTGCTGCTAAATATTAATTTTTCTATTTGCAGCTTCACATGGCAGGCATTGTAAGATCCAAATTTTATATTTCCTAAGTTGACCTTACCTGAACTTTTCAAAGAAATCAGGGATTCTGCAAGAGCTGATTAGATCATGAGGATCAGAGAATGCAGAGGTCCACAGGAGTGACTTATGTCAAAGAACCAGCAAGAAGTCTAATTTGGCTGAACATGGAAGTGTGATGTTTAAAAAGTTTTAGAGAGATAACTTCTGGGTAATTAATCATTTTTATTAATAATGCCAGTATTTTATTAATAAAAGGGTCAATGACACTCTCAAATGTCAAAGACTAATCATGGTGGTGGGCTCAGAGTTTATTTGCCCTTGAAAGAATGGGTGTTCCTGAAGGGGACAGTAAACTCTGATTGGTTAACAATTAATGAGAGAATGAATGTTACAATGAGGGGGATAAAGGGATGTAATGTTGATTTTGTAATTTTCTTCTAAATTATCCAGCCTTGTGTAATCTAATCAAAGAATTTATCCCCACCCTAACCTGTGTTGAGAACAATGGGCTTCCCCACTTTAGATAACATTTTTTGTAAAGTTAGGTGGGGCCTGATCACAATTAAGGAAAAAGTTAATTCAATCTTCAGGGACTGAGCTTTAAAATAAAAACTTTAGAAGAAAAGGAAATGTTGGATCTCCCCAAATCACTAGTTATTAATAATCATTTTTCTCAGAGGGGAATAAGTATAATCAATCCAGAAAGGTAGTGGAGTCAGATTGCTAAGGGCTTTGAATGTCAAACAGGGGAGTTTCTATTAGATCCTAGAACCACTAGGGATCCACTCGAGTTTATAACAGTTCAGGCTGACTTTTCCTTAAGGGCAGCGAGGTGGCGCCATAATGAATAGAGTACATGGCCTGGAGTTAGGAAGACTTATTTTCCTGAGTTCAAATCTGGCCTCAGACATTAACTAGCTATGTGATTTTGAACAAATCACTTCACTCCATTTGTTTGTTTCCTCATATGTAAAATGAGATGGAGAAAGAAATGGCAAATCACTCCAGTATCTTTGCCAAGAAAACTCCCAAAAGGAGTCATAAAGAATTGGACATGACTAAAACAATTGAACAACTTCTCTTTACTCTTGTGTTTTAGAATCGCCTGTTATCCATCCTCACTCTGACCCATCCTCTTAACCTTGTCCCTTCAGAGTCTGTAGACTTTTCTTCCCTCCTTCCCTCTTATTCTGTCTTTGGAATCTCTTATTCTATTGTCTACAAATTAAAAGCTGAACCTTTCAAAATAATAATTAAATCAAGATTAAATTAATTAAAATCAACACAAGATTATCTAAAATATAAAAATTAATATTTAATAGAGACGTTTGGTTATACTAAATATGCATAATTTCCAATTACGTGGAATGAAAATCTTTCAAAATATAGAGATTCAAGAGAAGCCATCAGTGCCATGTGAGAACAAGATATGTGTGGTACATGTCATCCCCATTATCCTTCTGCTACTGGAGTTGTACCAAAGATGCTCTCAAGGTGCTGATAGAATAAACTTATGTTCCAACACTTTTATTCAATTACAAAATGCAGTTAGTATAACTTCCTAATTTTACAGATAAAGAAACTGAGGCCCAGGGACAAAATACAGATTTTTCTATTCACTGGTACAGTATTCCACTGAATTTTGAATATAAAAGAAGAACGGTAGGCTAGTAACTTGTCCTGGAACTGTTTTTATCTGAACCTCATTAAACAAATTAGAAAAAAAATAACATTATTAAGAACTTATACTTTTATGACAATTTAAAGTTTGCAAAGAGATTTTCATTTATCACTTGATATTTTGATTTTCATAATGACCCTGATGAATGTGTTATTCTTCTCTCGATTTTATAGATGAGAAAAGGGAAATTGAGAAAGATTAACTAACTTGCTGAGAAACACACAACTAGCAAGTGTCAGGCAGGATTCAACATTCTTGTTCATTCATTTTACCATATATTCAACAAAAACTTACAGAAAGTAAGGAAAAATAGAGGGAAAAAAATGGCCTTCTGGAAATAGAAGTTCTGGATTCAAATACCACTTTTGATTATTATTACGTGAACAGTCTTGGGTAAATTTCTTAATCTTCAGTTTCTTCATCTTTAAAATTAGGAATTGTACTAACTGGCCTCCAAGGTCTTCCAGATCCAGACCCAGGATTGTCTGACCAGTTCTGAGCTGGGCACTGCAACATAAAGACCTGGTCCTTGCCCCCTGGGAATTGTGGGTAAAGGCATGATTAGTACTTCCAGACTCAAGCATAGCTGGAGATCTGGGTCTCCTCCTAGGGTGTAAAGTGCTGTTTCTCTCCGATATGGGTCATTCTGGAGAACAGGATGTACTTGGAATTTGGCCAGCAGACACCTTGGGATAGCTATAATTGGGCCAGATAAAGTGCTGTCAGCCTAAAATCTTTATATCACTAGGCTGCCCAGGAGGCTGTGAAATATCTCTTTAATGCAGCTGTCCTCCCAGGAGAATTACCATTAGTATAGGCATCCCCTCTCTAATAGAAGCAGCCCCTTTTAATGGGAATAATTATTCACAGCATCTGAAGGCTCTGTTTTTCCCGCATTGCTTGGAAAAAAATATGTACATGGCATAATGCACTTTATCAGGGTAGGCTAGATCGATTCAATTTACTCCTTTTTATTCTCTGGATGCCCCAGCTGCCAGGGCTCTCCATGTAATGGATGATGCTTTAAAGCAATAGATGGTAAACAATTGCATTAAAACCAAATTGGAGTTGTTTCTTCAACAGGCTGTGGATGAAAAAACAAACCATCCCTATATCTAGGACACTGGATTCATCCCTGTGCATGTTTTCTCTTCTCTTCCTTTCCCTGCTCCCCAAACTCATTTATAAAGAGGAAAAAACCCTACTTGTGGAATTCATATTTCCACTGGGTTTCCACTGGCTCTGGGACATGTAGAGGTTAGTATGTTGCTCTCATAGTCACCTTCTTTTACAGGTGTTCCAGAATCCCAAGTAATCCAGAACTTCAGGTAACCCAGATTCATCTATGGTCAAGGGGCTTGAAGTGCCTACCTATTCTCTTTTTTGCTAATCAAGAAGAGCCTTGAAAGTTGGAATTATTAATTTGGGGTTCATGGATCCCCAAAGTATCTATGGTTATTGAATAAACTTGGGATGGGAAAAATTACATCTTTATTTTTATAAACCTTTCACTGAAATTTAGCATTTCCTTCAATTATTTAAAATATTTCTTTTGAAAAGGGGCCTATAGTTTTCATTTAAATTGCCAAGGTGACAAAACAAGGTGAAGAACTCCTGTTCTAAAGGGAACAAGGGTAGTTCTGTAATTTGGAGCTGAAAGAAATCTTAGAGATCATCAGATTCTAATTAATCCTCCTCACTTTATTTATTTTAAAGATAATTTTTTTTCTTTTTCTTTTTTTTAAATTAAAGCTTTTTATTTTCAAAACATATGCATGGATACATTTTCAAAACTGACCCTTGCAAAACCTTGTGTTTCAATTTTCCCCTTCCAATATGTATGAAATATGGTAAAATATATATGTTAAATCCAATATATGCATACATATTTATACAATTATCTTGCTGCCCAAGAAAAATCAGATCAAAAAGAAAAAAAATGAAAAAGAAAATAAAATGCAAGCAAACAACGAAATGAGTAAAAATGCTATGTTGTGATCTGTTCCCACAGTCCTCTCCCTGGGTGTAGATGGCTCTCTTCATCATAAGATCACTGAAACTGGTCTGAATCATCTCTCATTGTTGAAAAGAGCCAAGTCCATCAGAATTGGTCATTGTATAATTTTCTTGTTGCCATGTACAATGATTTCCTGGTTCTGCTCATTTCATGTAACATTAGTTCATTTAAGTTCCTTCAGACCTCTCTGAAATCATCCTGCTGATCATTTCTTAATAATGCATAATATGCATATACCACAATTTATTTAACCATTTTCCTGCTGATGGACATCCACTCAGTTTCCAGTTTCTTGCTACTACAAAAAGGGCTGCCACAAACATGTACGTCCCTTTTCCTCTAAAGATAAATTTTATTGACACTTTTTGGTCTTACTTCATAGTCATTTTTGGAAATACATGCTCTGAGTCTAGCCCCCTTTGCCCCTCATTGAACCTTCCCTTTTAATAAAGAAAATCTGTTAATCAAAAATATTTCTCCATCCTTTGTCCCTTCAATATTTTCCAGTCTAATTTTTACTCTTTCTCTAATTACTGGTTACTTCCCTATTGCATTTAGATATACCTATGACTCTCATCTTTAAAAAACTTTCACTGGACCCTACCACCTTCTCCAACTATTGTACTCTATTACTCCCTCTTTTCTCAGCCAAACTCCTAGAGAAAGCCATCAGCACTCATTGCCCCTTCCTTCTCCTCAACTCTTGCTAAATTCTTTACAATTTGGTTTCTGACTCCTTACTAGACTGAATTGAAATTGTATTCTCAAAAATCATTAATAATCTCTTGATGGCCAAATCTTATCCTTTTTTCTCAGATCTTATCCTTCGTGAACCCACAATAGTCATTTATATTATTGACCAACTTCCCTTTCTGGATATTTGCTTCTCTCTAGGTCTACATGATATTCCTTTATCTTGTTTCTTCTATCTATCTGACTTCTTAGCTAGCTTCTTAGCTAACTCATCATCCATATCACATATTCCCATCTGTGCCTGTACCCCAAATCTCTTTGTTGGGGCTTCTTTTTTCTACACATTTTTTGTCTTGGTGATCTCATCTACTCCCCTGAGTTGAATGATCATGTCTATTTAGATGATTTTCATACATCTAAGGAATTTGTATTATTGATCATCCTCTCTTGAATGTGTCTCATGAGTTCCATGCTATCATCACCAACTATCTACTGGAAATTTCAAACTGGATGTTCCTTAAACATCTCAAGTCCAGCATGCTGAAAATAGAATTCATTATTTTTCTCCTGAAATCCTTCTTGCCAACAAATTTCCCTATTTCTCTCAAGGAGACACTTTTCTTCTAGTGTTCTAAGTTGATGACTATCTATCTATTTATCATCTATCTATCTATCTATCTATCTATCTATGGTACTAGACCTGTAGTCAGGAAGACATCTTGATGAGTTCAAATCTGGTCTCAGAAACTAAGTAACTGGGTTACCCTGGGAAAATCACTTAACTAATGATTTGAAATTAGTGATTCAACTAGTGAGTCCAGAAAATCCCAGATGGGATGAGGAAGAGTTGGACATGACTGAAACAATTGAACAATAACACAGTTCAGTCAAACTGACCTTCTCCTTGTTCCTCAAACATGGCTCTCCATCTTTGCATATCCCTTATACCTGGGATGTACTCCTTTATCTTTCCCTCCCAAATCCTTCAGTTTCTTCCAGATATAGTTCAAGGACCACTTTTAAAAAAGACTATTCTCAGCCGCCTTGCTTTTCCCCTCCCTACTGATCTTTTAATGAACTTACTGTTGTTGTTGTTCAGTGGTTGCAATCAAGTCTAATTCTTTGTGATTGCATTTAGGGTTTTCTTGGCAACAATACTGAGGTGATATGCCATATCCTGTTCCAGTTTATTTTGCAGGACACTGAGGAAGAGAGTATTAAGCGATTTGGCCAGGGTCATAAAATTAATAAGTATCTGAGGCCAGATTTGTATTCAGGAAGATGAGTCTTCCTGACTCCAGACTTGGTACAGTATCCCCTGAGCCAACTAGCTGTCCCTGTGTTGAACTACTTTCTATTTATTCTATACATATTTACTCTCCATATGCTTAAATATGTTATTTATTGTCTTCCTTATTAAAACATAAATTTCTTGTGGGCAGGAATGTTTTTTTTTTTTTTTCTTTATATCCTCAGTTCCTGGGACATAGTAAATATTTAATAAAAGGTTATTGATTGATTACCTAAATTATTTTATGATCACATATGCAATATTTGCACCTGATGCTCTACCTCTCTGTTGAGAGAAGGGAAATCTATTTCTTTATCTGTCTTCTAGGACTATCATTGGTTTTTAAATTATTCTGGATTCCTGATAGTTTTTTTTTTTAATTTGCACTCTTGCAGTCACAGTAAATATGATTCTGTTCATTTAATTCTACACCAATTCATTATGTCTCTATGTATCAGAATTCCTCAAATTCCTAATTTCTTAACTGCATAAAATTACCCTATTCCATTCCATTCCATATTGGTTTGCCCGGTCATTTCTAAATTGATAAACACTTACTGATTTTCAATTCTTTGTTATCACTGAAAGTGCTTCTATGAATATTCTCATCCTGCTCATTTCATGGATGAAACTGAAATTTTGAGGAGGCAGAAAGTAACAAGGATTCAAGCCAGACTTTTTGGCTTCATTCTCAACATGCTTCCAATCCCAAAATGCTGACATGGGATCTCTTGTCTTTGCAGAACATTTCAAATGGGCCAGATTCTTTACAGAATCCCTGAATTTGAGAATTGGAAGTGACCTCAATGGTCATTGAGTACAATCTATATATGAAATTATTATAATATATGTGTTGGATGACCTCCAAAGGACCCCAGCACTTCTCAAGGCAGTTCATCCTACATTGGGACAGCTCTGACTATAGCAATTTTTTTCCTTTTCTCAAGCCTAAATTGGTCTCTTAGAAACACTTGCTCATTACTATTTGTTATTCCTTCTAGAACCAGAGAAAGTCTTATCTGTTCTCCACAATTCATACCTTCAAATATATGAAGACAATTATCTTGTCCTTCCTGAGTCTTTTCTTTTTCAGGCTAAATATGCCTAGTTCCTTCCACCAATTCTTGTTTGTCTTCTCTTTTTAAAAAATTTTTAATTTATAAAACATACCCATGGGTACTTTTTCAACATTGACCTTTGCAAAACCTTCTGTTCCAAATTTTCCCTTCTTCCCCCTATTCCCTCCCCTAGATGGCAGATAGTCCAATAAAATATTAAATATGTTAAAATATATGTTAAATCCAATATATGTATACATATTTATATAGTTACCTTGCTGCACAAGAAAAATCGGATCTAGAAAGAAAAAAAAAACTGAGAAGGAAAACAAAATGGAAACAAACAACAACAGAGAGAGTGAGAATGCTATGTTGTACTCCATACTCAGCTCCCATGGTCCTCTCTCAGGGTGTAGATGGCTTCACTACTGAACAAGTGGAACTAGTTTGAATCATCTCATTGTTGAAGAGAGCCCTGTCCATCAGAATTGATCATTGTATAGTCTTATTGTTGCCATGTATAATGATCTCCTGGTTCTGCTCACTTCACTTAGCATCAGTTCATGTAAGTCTCTCTAGTCCTCACTGAAATCATCCTGATGATCATTTCTTATAAAACAATAATATTCCATGACATTCATAAACCATAATTTATTCAGCCATTCTCCAATTAATGGGTATCCACTCAGTTTCCAGTTTCTTGCCATTACAAAGAAAGCTGCCACAAACATTTTTGCACATGTGGGTCCCTTTCCCTCCTTTAAAATTTCTTTGGGATATAATCCCAGTAGAAACACTGTTGGATCAAAGGGTATGCACAGTTTGATAACTTTATGAGCATAGTTCCAAATTGCTCTGCAGAATGGTTGGATCCATTCACAGTTCCACCAACTATGCTTATGTTCCAGTTTTTCCACACCCTCTCCAACATTAATCATTATCATTTCCTGTAATCTTAGCCAATCTGACAGGTATGTAGTGGTATCTCAGAGTTGTCTTAATTTGCATTTCTCTGATCAGTAGTGATTTGGAGCACTTTTTCATGTGACTAAAAATAATTTCAATTTCTTCATCTGAAAATTGTCTTCATATCCCTTGACCATTTATCAATTGGAGAATGGCTTGAACTATTATAAATTTGAGTCAGTTTCTATATATTTTAGAAATGAGGCCTTTATCAGAACCTTTGGATTTAAAAATGTTATCCCAGTTTATTGCTTCCTTTCTAATCTTGTCTGCATTAGTTCTGTTTGTACAAAAACTTTTTAACTTAATATAATGAAAATTTTCTATTTTGTAATCAATAATGATCTCTATATCTTCTTTGGTCACAAATTCCTTCCTCCTCCAAAGATCTGAGGGGGTAAACTATCTTATGTTCTTCTAATTTGTTTATAATATCATCTTTATGTCTAGATCATGAACCCATTTTGACCTTATCTTGGTATACAATGTAAGGTGCGGGTCTAGGCCTAGTTCTGCCATACTAGTTTCCAATTTTCCCAGCAGTTTTTGTCAAATAATGAATTCTTATCCCAAAAGTTGGGGTCTTTGGGTTTGTCAAAGACTAGATTGCTATAGTCACTGACTATTTTGTTCTGTGAACTTAATCTATTCCACTGATCAGCTTCTCTATTTTTTAGCTAGTGCCAAATGGTTTTGATGACCGCTACTTTATAATATAATTTTAGATCTGGTACAGCTAGGCCACCTTCATATATTTTTGTCTTCATTAATTCCTTTGACATTCTTGACCTTTTGTTCTTCAAGATGAATTTTGTTGTTATTTTTTCTAGCATTTCTAATACAATATTGAATAGAAATGGTGAGGGTGGGCAATCTTGTTTCATCCCTGATCTTATTGGGAATGGTTCCAGTTTATCCCCATTACATGTGATGCTTGCTGATGGTTTTAAATAGATGCTAACTAACTGTTTTAAGGAAAAGTCCATTTATTCCTATATTCTCTAGTGTTTTTAATGGGAATGGATATTGAATTTTATCAAATGCTTTTTCTGCATCTATTGAGATAATCATATGATTTTTGTTAATTTGGTTATTGGTGTAATCAATGATGCTAATAGTTTTCCTTATATTGAACCAGCCCTGCAATCCTGCTATAAATCCTACTTGGTCATGTTGTATTATCCTGGGGATGATTCTCTGTAATCTCTTTGCTAATATTTTATTTGAGATTTTTTGCATCAATATTCATTAGGGAGATTGGTCTATAATTTTCTTTCTATGTTTTCATCCTATGTGGTTTAGGTATCAGTACCATGTCTATGTCATAAAAGGAATTTGTTAGGAGTCCTTCATTCCCTATTTTTTCAAATAGTTAATATAGTATTGGAGTTAATTATTCTTTAAATGTTTGGTAAAATTCACATGTAAATTTGTCTGGTGCTGAGAATTTTTTCTTAGGGATTTGATTAATAGCTTGCTCTATTTCTTTTTCTAAAATGGGACTATTTAAGTAATTTATTTCCTCTTCTGTTAATCTGGGCAATCTATATTTTTGTAGATATTCCTCCCTTTCACTTAAGTTGTCAAATTTATTGGCATAAAGTTGGGCAAAGTAACTACTAATTATTAGTCTAGTTTCCTCTTCATTGATGGAAAGTTCTTCCTTTTCATTTTTAAGACTAACAATATGATTTTCCTCTTTCCTTTTTCTAATCAAATTAACTGAAGGTTTATCTATTTTGTTGTTTTTTTCATAAAATCAACTCTTAGTTTTATTTATTAATTCAAAAGGTTTTTTTAACTTTCAATTTTATTAATCTTTTATTTTTAGAATTTCAAATTTGGTATTTGATTGGGGGTTTTTAATTTATTCTTTTTCTAGCTGTTTTTAGTTGTAAGTCCAATTCATTGATCTTCTCTTTCTCTATTTTATGCAAATAAGCATTTAGAGAGATAAAATTTCCCTTTATTACCTCTTTGGCTTTGTTTGTCTTCTTAAACTATGCCTCTCAAGGTATTGTTCATCATTCATTTTTGAAGAGGACCAATGGATAGCCATTTATACTATTGACCACCTTCTCGACCTGAATATTTGCTGACATCAGGAGAAGGATGTTTTGACTTGCAAGTGAATTGCATTTTTGTGAGGCAAAAGTAAGTGCAAAGTCACCAGACCTATTCTCTCTTCCAGAGTTCAGTGGAATTATAATCTTTTATTTAGGGAAGGAAGCTGCTTAAGGTGGAAAGAAGGATAAAAGATAGTTTCTTTGAGTGGAGAGAATATAGGATAAGTTGAGGTAAATGGAGACTCTGAATTCTTCTTTGTCCTGTAACTCTTGCTATGGAATCTCAAGTGATGCAGGGTCTGAGAAAGAAAGTATCTGAGACTTCTCTGAAGGTCCATTCTCAGAAATGGGGATGCCATAGCCTGCCCTCTCTTCTTCAGATTTCTTCCAGGAAAGAGAAGGGATAGAAAGATGATATCATGGATTAAATTCCATGTCTCTATTAAAAGGTCAGGTCAACAACTTATCTTTCAAATCAGCATTCTCATTCTCTCTCTTTCTTTTTTTTCTTTCTCTCTGTCTGTCTCTCTCTGTCTCTCTTTTCTCTTTCCCCATCCTCTATTTTTTTCTCTTTCTTTTCTCTCTCTCCTCCTCCTCCTCTTCATCTATTTCCTTCTTTCCTTCCTCCTCCTTCTCTTTCTTCTCTTCCTCCTCCTCCTCTTCCTTCTCCTTTTTCAATTAATAAATTATTCTCCTTTTTCTTCTTCTCTCCCTTCCTTTCCCTTTATATCTCATCTCCTCTGTAATCACCTATCTTTGAAATGGGTCTCTCCCAACATTAAGACATTGTCAACAAAGTGTCCATCCCTGAGGAAACTGAGAAAATCACAGTCATATAATTTCAGAGTTTGAGACTACCTAAGAAATCCCTAGACCAGTGAATCTAAAAATTGAAGTGACCCCAGTAGCCATTTATTCCATTTACCTTTTGTTGCCAAAAAGGATACTGAAGCCCAGAATGAGGTTAAATGATTTGATCAAAGGTAACTAATTAGCAAATGTCAAGGGTAGCATTTGAATTCAGGTCCATTGACTAGAATAGAAGACCACTGCTCTTTCATCTACCCCAGCTTCTTGTCTTTAATTTCACCTAATATCCTTTTATTTATTAGAAAAATATTTTATATAGATTTATATGTGTAGGTGTTGTCCTTCATGATAGAGTAATAATAATATTTTGAAAATAACTAACATTTATTGCTTTAAGATTTTACGAAATGCTTTTTAGCATTTCAAATGCAATGTATGCATTTGATCCTCACAATAACCCTTTGAAGCAGATGCTATTTTTTGTTTCCATTTTACAGATGAGGAAACTGAGACACAAAGTGACTTAACTAGGGTCACTCACATGGCTAGATAGTGTCTGAGTTGAAATTTGAACTCAACTTTTCTTGACTCCCAGTTCTGTGTCCTATCCATTACACCAGAGGTCACAGCCAGCCTCTTTTGGCTGACTGCTCCCCTGCTAGGAGAATGACTCAGGAACAAGTGGTCAGCCCACTATCCAGGAATCCTCTAGTAAAGAGGGGGCAGAATCCATTTTGCTCTGTGTTCACCAGGAAGGATACATAACTTTGTGTCTGCTTTTGTCCTACTAAAACTTCTGAGTCTTTTTTTTTCCAATGTTGTTTCTTACTCTTGATTTCTATTCTGGGAGATCTGACAGACTTCACAAGCCTGGTTAAGATAAGCCTTGGTTAGTTCTCTACTTCACATTTGGAAGGATCAATTTTTATCTGAGCACAGCTTTTTATACAAGGCCAAAGGGACTCTGACTCATTCCCCACATCAGCCTGGGAGAGCTATAGTCAGATTTTCATCCATTTGAAGGGGGTGTATGGACATACTTCTCCATGGACTGAAATTGCAGTTCTAATATTTTTCTGAGTTTAAACCGTGGTCTAAGAATCTTTTGAAAATATATTTTTGATGACTATATATTATTATATATAGTCATTATATATATAGTACATATATAGTATAGTAATATAGTATAATATAATATATAATATATATATATATATAATATAGTCTATTAGTTCCCTTCCTAATCTTATGTATTTTATTTTATGAGTTTAAAAACTTTTTCTGAGAAGCTATCCATAACCTTCACCTGCCTGCCCGAGGAGTCTATGATACCAAAAAGGTGCAGAACCCCTGCTTTTGTTGCTGTATCTCTCTCTTTTTCCCCAACTAAAATATAAGCCCTTTGAGGGTAGGTATTGCTTTGTTTCTGTCTTTGTATTCAGAATTTGTTCCACATTGTAGCAGTAGGCTTTTAATAAATTTTTGTTGGGTGGGATCAAATTGGATTGAGGAAGAGATCAGTGAGGGTTAGAATCCTGGAAGCTGTCCAAGGTCCTGGCATCCTGGAGGTTATATACATAGCTTGCCCTGGGTAGGAGGAGAATGTAAGGGAAGTTGCTCACCTCATCTTTCAGTAAAAGAACCCCAACAGATCATTTTCAGCTTAGTTCTGGGGAAATTTAAGTGCCAGGAAGAGAAATCTTACAGATCAGACTCAATTTGCATAGCATTTCCTGGCCCTTAATGGTTTGTAAAATAAGGCTTCATCCACAATACTGAAAGGGGCAATACTAGAGCCAGGCTGATAATTCATCTCCCTTTTCATTTACTGAGAGCTGTAGGTTGGTAGGAGAGGGAAGACATCCCACGGGTTCCCTAGACTCTTCTGGTAGGTCACAAGCGTTCCTGGGGGAGGTGCTGAGCTAGGCATCCTGAACCCTGCAAACCAGGGTTTGACTGCCTGTGTTAAAGCTACACTGGACTCCCCAAGCTGGAACTCTCCAGAGGCTGAGTGAGGAAACTAGAGTTTGGTGTTGGCCTCTAGGTGGAGGCTGACCAGCTGAGATGAGCTAGCCCTGTCCCCTCATCCCTTATAGTTAAGCAATTGGAGGGAAATCCAAACTAGAGAGAGAAGGGATCCAGGAGAAAGAGGCAGCTTCTGCTCCAGGCATTTTGACAAACTCCACCGCTCCCCTTTCTATTTAGGTTTAGCCCAAAAGGGATCAGGAAGGGCTGTCTCCTGCTATTGGCTCAGCGGTGAGTGGGGTGACTCAGGGTCATATCTGGGCTCTAGCTCTGGCTCTCCCACTCTCCTGGCAGGTGCTTGTTGGACTGCTGCCTCCTAAACAAGTGAGCCCAAGGAAGCCTCAGAAAATATGGACTTGGCTCTCATCTCACCCACAGCACAGGGTGGACCCTTTGCTGGGAAGCCAAGCCTACCTCAGTCAACAAGCCCTGGTCCTGGCCAGGGGAGCTTGGTTCCAGACTTCAGCTGAACTCCTTCTGTGGAGAGCAGAAACCCAAGGCTTTCCTCAGAAATGCCTCCCTGAAATGTAGCCTGGGTTCAACTCTGGGGACTTTCAAATGCTGAGTGGGGAGTCAAGAAGGGGCTGGAGGAAAAAGATAATTATTTTTAGAGCACATGGACTCTTTCCACCCTATTTTCCTAGGCTTATTATTAATCCCTCTCCTTCCCTTCCCTCAGTTTACAATTCAGCCAAACTGTCGTCCTTGTTCCGCAAACATGGCATGCCATCTATTAACTTGAAGGCTTTGCACTTGTTGGCTATCAAGCCTCTTAAAGTCCCTCTCTTCAGGACAGAGGTCCACAAACTCCAGCTCAAGGGTCAAATTTAGGCAGCCTCTTTTTTTATAGCCAGAGTTAAGAATGGTTTTTACATTTTTAAATACAATAAAACTTTATTTTAAAATGTAAAATACATTCTTAGCTCTGGCCAGACAACAGGAAGCTGTGGATTTGCCTCTCCAGATAACAGTTTGCTGACTGTAAGTTCAGGAGGGATCTAAAGTGTCATCTTCTCCATGACATTGCCCCCCTCCCTCTATTAGTTCTCTTTTTTCTCTAAAACCTTGTATTTAACTATTTAGAATTTATTTTCTCTCTTTCTATACTTATACAGAGGCAGTATGGGGTGGTGGTTAGAGAGTTGTTCTCAAAGATAGGAAGACTAGGTTCAAGACCCACTTCTGCTGCATACTAATTGTATGACTCAGGTTAATTATTCGTTAGTTACTTAATTAAATCACTTTCATTGCTTTAAGCATTTCTTGAAGACTATAAATTGTAAAGAAGGTGCCATCTGCATTAATAAAGGGAGTTTTTCTCATTTGGATGCTTCCTATACAAGTGAAACCACAAGTCCAGGACATTCTCTCTCTCTTTCTGATATATAAATATAAGTATATATGTATATATACACATATACATACATATATACATACCCATAAACACACACACATATATGCAAATAAACATATATTTACACACCTACACATACACATTTGTATATATATATAAACATACACAAAAATACACACATTCACACACACACACACATATATACACACAGAAACATAAACATATACACACATATATGTTTTTATCTTGCTTATTGAGCACCTAGGTAGTGTCATACTGCATGCAGCCCTGAGCCACTCATTTTTGTGAGTTCAAATCTTGCCTCAGACATTTATTAGATGGGTGATCCTTTGCAAGTCACCATCACCCTGATTGCCTCAGGCACTCACTCTTCCCCAGTTCCTGGAGACTGATTTTTCTCCTGAAATCCTAGCCCACATTTGCCATCATATAGAATCCCTCCTTCCCCAAGTTTCCCTTCTTTGTCATGGGAGGCTTTGGGGATCTTTTGATGGCTTTAGTAGAATTCAGTAATAAAAGCCCTGAATTTGGAATCCAAATCACCTGTAGAACTTTGTGCTAGGTCACATAACATGTCTGGATCTCAGTTTTCTCATCTGTAAAATGGATGATATGGTCTCTAAGTTCTCTTTCATTTTCCTATAATTCTTTTTTTTTAAATTTTTAATAGCTTTTTATTTACAAATTATATATATGGGTAATTTTACAGCATTGACAATTGCCAAACCTTTTGTTCCAATTTTTCCCCTCCTTCCCCCCACCCCCTCCCCTAGATGACAGGATGACCAGTAGATGTTAAATATATTAAAGTATAAATTAGATACTCAATAAGTATACATGACCAAACCGTTATTTTGCTGTACAAAAAGAATTGGACTCTGAAATATTGTACAATTAGCCTGTGCAGGAAATCAAAAATGCAGGTGGGCAAAAATATAGGGATTGGGAATTTGATGTAATGGTTCTTATCATCTCCCAGAGTTCTTTTGCTGGGTGTAGCTGGTTCAGTTCATTACTGCTCCATTGGAACTGATTTGGTTCATCTCATTTCTGAAGATGGCCAGGTCCATCAGAATTGATCATCATATAGTATTGTTGAAGTATATAATGATCTCCTGGTCCTGCTCGTTTCACTCAGCATCAGTTTGTGTAAGTCTCTCCAGGCCTTTCTGAAATCATCCTGTTGGTCATTTCTTACCAAACAATAATATTCCATAATATTTATATACCACAATTTATTCAGCCATTTTCCAATTGATGGGCATGTATTCAGTTTCCAGTTTCTGGCCACTACAAAGAGGGCTGCCACAAACATTTTGGCACATACAGATCCCTTTCCCTTCTTTAAGATCTCTTTGGGATATAAGCCCAGTAGTAACACTGCTGGATCAAAGGGTATGCACAGTTTGATAACTTTTTGAGCATAGTTCCAAATTGCTCTCCAGAATGGTTGGATGTATTCACAATTCCACCAACAATGTATCAATGTCCCTGTTTTCCCACATCCCCTCCAACATTTCACATTATCTTTCCCTGTCATTCTAGCCAGACTGACAGGTGTGTAGTGGTATCTCAGAGTTGTCTTAATTTGCATTTCTCTCATTAATAATGACTTGGAGCATATTTTCATATGGCTAGAAATAGTTTCAATTTCTTTGAGAATTGTCTGTTCCTATCCTTTGACCATTTATCAATTGGAGAATGGC
The DNA here is from genome assembly GCF_016432865.1 of Antechinus flavipes. Classification (NCBI taxonomy): domain Eukaryota; kingdom Metazoa; phylum Chordata; class Mammalia; order Dasyuromorphia; family Dasyuridae; genus Antechinus; species Antechinus flavipes. Next base: position 32,533,528 of record NC_067401.1, on the reverse strand, counting down.
TTGATTTCTTATCAATTAGAGTCAATTCTCTATATATTTTCCTATAATTCTTAGAGAAGGAAAGGTTTCAGTGGTTTGATTTTTAAAATTTATATTTATTATAACAAGTGTAATAAAGGATGCAAAGAAGTCTAAAACATTCTAGGGCAACAATAGGAATTATTAAGTGACTACTGTGTGTAGCGCCTATTGTGCTGGAAGATGGAAAGGTTAGGAGGTCAGCAGATTTCTTTCTTTCTTTCTTTTCCTTCTTTTTTTCCTTTCTCCTTCCTTCCTTCCTTTTTTCCTCTCTCTCTTTCTTTCTTTTCCTTCCTTCCTTCCTTCTTCCTTCCTTCCTTCCTTCCTTCCTTCCTTCCTTCCTTCCTTCCTTCCTTCCTTCCTTCCTTCCTTCCTTCCTTCCTTCCCTCTCTTTCATTCTATATCCAATGTTTAGCACAGAGTAGGCTTTAAAATGCCTGTTCATTGATAAAAATACTACTCTGACCTGGGGTGGCAAGGGAAGACTACATGGAAAATATGAGACTTGGGGTGAGTCTTGAAAGATAAGTAGGCTATGTATAGGAAAAAAGCAAATAAGTATTTAAGTGCCTACAATATGGAGGCACTGTGCTTTACCATATATTACCTCATTTGATTCTTACAACAACCCTGAGAGATAAGTGCTATTATTATCTCCATTTTACAGTTGAGGAAATTGAGGCAAATTGAGATTACATTATTTGCCTTGAGCCATACTACAAATGAGTATCTGAGGCTGGATTGATTTGAACTCAGATCTTCTTAACTCAAGGCTCAACACTTTGTCCATTTTGCCAAAATGGACAGGAAGGAAATGTGAAGAGCAAAGTCATAGAAGTGGGAACTAGTTAGGACTGGCAATATGGCTTGGAGGCAGAATCAGTGAGTAGCTCAATCTAGCTGGAGAAAGAAGGTAGAGAAAAAAGCTGCAAAATGTTACATTTAAACTGTTTTTCAATGCCATCTAAACTTTGGTACAGTTATTGGTATTCATGCTGGAGACAAAAAGTGTCTATCCAGAGATAAAGTGATCGAGCAGTCTTTGGACATTTTTGTTTTCTTTTAATTGACATTGAAAGGCTAGAGCAGAGCCTCTGCTAACAACAAGCACTGGGCCTTTTGCCTTGAATTAAAGAACTCTGGAATAAATTAGTTGATTGTATAAGGCTTTCCAATTCCCAGAAACTTGGCCAGAACAGCTCCTCTCCCCTTATGAAAAGAATATTTTTCAATCCATTATTTGACCTACTCCCTTAGGGAAAATACTGCCTGCTCCCCACTCCCTCCCACACTAAGCTTCTTGTGGTAGAGTTGGTTCACATCAACACTGGAGAGTTGGGAGTCAGAGGACGTGGCTTTACATGCTAGGTTTATGCCACGGACTGGTAGGGGGGTTGTCTTTACCACCAAGACCATAGTTCTGCCTGCCGAGAAGAGCTAATCACAGGGAAACTGGTTTTGACGTCCAAGACAGGCACAATTTTCTAGAGTCTAGATCTGAGAAATGGCTTCTTGGTAGTGGAAAGAGACACAACTCTGTTGGCATCATTCACCATAGCTTCTCAATGCCCCATGGTGTAAGGTAACAGCTGAGTCACCAGTGATTAAGAACTCTGTTCTTTGCAGAGGGCCTCAGGAATTAAGCTAGAAGTAGCAAATGATATCCAAATTTAATGCTCAGAAACTGGAAAAATTAAGAGAGAAAAAATGCCTCTGTGGGATTTCTTTCTTCATTAAGAATACTAGGGAGTCCAGTCTAGATATATTAAGTAGGAACTGTTGGATAGGAGTCAAAGTCAGGTTGATAGACTATCAGGAAAGCCAAGGAAACCCAAAGCATCCTTGAAAGAAAAGCTTTTACTGTTTTCGTAGTTTGTCGTGCTCAACACATTTCCCAACTAGATCTTTTAACAGAAATAGTAACATTTTAAAGTTGAAAAAGACCTTAGAATTCAACTGTTTGAAACCTTTCATTTTAAAAATGGAAACTGAGACTTAGAGAAATAATGACAGGTGGTAAATGGCTGAATCAGGATTCAAATCTAGATCTTTTGGCTCCAAACCAGTGTTAGTTGTACCATACATTGTCATCTTCATTTTCATATTGACCAATTCTTTGCCCTGCTTTTAGTATCAGCCAGTCTTTCCTGTATCCTCTAGTTCCAAGCTTAACGTTACATTTGTGTAGAAATGAAAAGGAATAAAACCCCCAAAGTAATCATATTTCATAGCATCTAAACCCAGCAGGAACCTTTGAGAATGTCTGGTCCAACTTCCTGTTATGTGATCTACCCAAGAATATGCAACTAATAAATAGAGCCAGAATTTGAATCTATGTGTGCAATGGGGCAGCTCAATGGTGAAGTGAATAGTAATGGATGTGGAATTGGGAATGCCTGAGTTGAAACCCTCTCTCAGACCCTTACTATCTATGTGACCTTAAGAAGTTACTTAAATGCTATCTGCCTCTGTTTCCCCATTGGAAAATAGAGATGATAAAAGAACCCTATCTCAGGGTTTTTGTGAAGATAAAATGCAATGATATTTGTAAAGTACTTTGTAAAATGTAAAGTGCTACATAGATATTGGTTATTATTATGATAAATGCCAGGATAAAATGCCAGGAGTCATATCTGACTCTTTGTGACCCCATTTGAGGTTTTTCTGGCAAAAGTACCAGAATAATTTGCCACTTCTTTCTACAGCTCATTTTACAGATAAGAAAACTGAAGTAAACAGGGTGAATGATTTGCTCAGAGTCATACAGCTAGTAAGCATCTGTGGATGCATTTGAACCAGATAATCTTGACTCCAGGTTCGATCCAATGTATCACAAACGCTTAAGTTTAAAAAGTTAATCTTTCCAAGTACAAAATGAGGAGGCTTACCTAGAAAGCAAAAAAGAAAGTTCATCTGAAAGTGAGCTGGATTTTTTCTTTTAGTAAGTTGAATATTAAATATAAATCAATATGGCATTTCAGTAAAATGCTGAAGAATAAGAAGCTGAGAGGGAGTATTGAGAGAAGTACAACATCAGAACATAAGGATGTGCTGGTCCCACTTCACTCTGCCCCTAAGTGACCACAGCTGGGGGGTTGTTTTCAGTTCTGGACACCAGTTTTAGGAAGAATATTGAGGAGACCAGAATGTCTAAAAGAATGGTGAAGAGCTTCAAGTTTCATGCAAGATAAGCCTCATGTAAAGAGAAGGATAATGTTTAGCCTAGAAAAGAGACTGAGATATATCCTAGTTGTCTTCAAGTACTGAAAGGGTTGACATGTGAGAATGATTAGACTTATTCTGCTTGGTTACAGAGGGCAGGGTCAGGAGTGATGCATAGAAGTTGCAAAGAGTTGAATAGAAGTTTGATGTCAGAAAACATTTCTCAATAACATGAACTATTGAAAGTAAAATGAATGAACTTGGATAGTAACTCAAGCCATCTTTCCAACACCATCACTACTGCTTGAGGTCTTTGAGCAGAGGCTAGATGACTATTCAGTACATTGTAGAAAAAATCCTTTTCCACACATGAATTAAATTGATTTTTACATCAATGAAAGGAGATTGAGTTGCACAGAAAATATATTGAAGCTTCCTATTTCTGCCCTCTCTCTTTAAAAAACAAAACCATATTGATTAATGTTTAGTCTGTTTTCTTAGTCTTAGAAGTAATGCATTTTGATAGTTTTTATTTTGAACTTTTTTTTTTTTGATGTTGATCATTTCTAGTTTGCTTTTCATTTTGAGGTTACTAATTTGTTTTTCTTTTACTTTCTTCATTGTTTCTTCATTTCTTTTTTTGTTTCCTCCCCTTCCTTTCTTTTTTCTTTTCTTCTTCCCTTCCCCCTCTCCTTCCTTCTCTTCCTTCCCTTCCTCCCTCCATCTCTTCTCTCCCTCCCTTCCTTCTTTCCTCCTTCCCTCCTTTTTTTCTTCCTTCCTCCCTTCCTTCCTTCCTCCTTCTTTTCCCCTCCCTTCCTTTTCCCCTCCCTCCCCTCTTCCTTACTTCCTTCCTCTCTTCCTTCTTCCTTCCATCTCTTCCCTCCCTTCTCTTTTCCTCCCTTTCTCCCTTCTTCCTTCCTTCCTTCCTCCTTCTTCCTTCCTTCCTTCCTCCCTCCCTCTCTCCCTTCTTTCCTCCCTTCTTTCCCTCTCCCTCCCTCTCCCCCTCTCCTTCCCTCTCTCCCTTCCTCTGTCCCTTCTTCTCTCTCTCTTCCTCCCTTCCTTCCTTCCTTCCTTCCTTCCTTCCTTCCTTCCTTCCTTCCTTCCTTCCTTCCTTCCTTCCTCCCTCCTTCCCTCTTTTCCTTCCTTCCCTCCTTCCCCACTCCTTTGCACAGTCTCTTCCTTCATCCTGTCTCTCCCCTCATTAACTAGACTTTGTGCAGTGGCCAAATTAATTTTCCTAAAGAACAATCTGATCATATTGCCCATTGCACAAGAGAGCTTCAATGGTTCCCCCTTGCTTCTAGGAGAAAATAGAAACGCCTCTGTTTAGTATTTAAAGCCGCTTATAGTCTGGCTCCAGCCTGTGTTTTCAGGCTTACATATTGTTCCATGTCATGAATTTTATGTTTTAGTGAAGCTGACCTATTTACTATTTCTGGTGATGTGGTAAATAGCACTCCAGGCCTGGAATCAGGAGGACCTGAATTCAAATCTAGCCCTGGACTAGCTAGATGATCCTGAGAAAGTCACTTAATCTCTGTTTGCCTCAGTTTCCTTATCTGTAAAATGGAGATAATAATAGCACTTACCTCCCAAGATTGTTATGAGGATCAAATGAGATAATAATTATAACATGCTTAATATAATACCTGGAACATAGTAAGCACTCTATAAATGTTAGTTATTACTATTATCCATCTCATTTCCTACATCCATGCCTTTGTCCAGCTTGTTCTTCATTGTTGAAATGTTTCTCTTTCCTACTGAATCTTGGGACCATTAGCTCTCTTCAAGGCTCAGTTTAAGTGCCACTCCTTCAAGAGACCTTTTGTGAGTCCTCCAAATAGTGTCCCCCCTCTCACTGGAAATATTATTATTTGTAACATTTCTACATTACTTTAAGATTTACGAAGCACTTTCCATATTTTATCTCACATGATTACTTTTGTATGTTTTGCACACATCCTCTGCTTATGTGAATATGTATTCCCTCTCATGCCATGTAAACTTCCCCAGGTCTTGGTTTTGCACTGATATCTCTAGTCTTATACCCTGGTCCAGAGCATATATGGTCATATTTATTGATTTATTTGTTGATTGATTGGCCCAAATTATCTTTTAGCTTTAGACTCTATGAGCCTACTTTCCCCAACTGTAAAATGGGGATAATAATATTTTAACTACCTCAAAGGGTTCTTATGAAGATCAAACAGAATAATGGGTGTGAAAACACAATGTCAGCTATAAAGCATTATACAAATAGAAGGTATCATTATTCTAAATGTCTCAGTGAAAAACTCCCAGTTACCAATTAAGTTAGGAACATCCAGCTGCCATTTACAATGCAGGTGTTAATCATAACCTTCACTTTTGCTTGGGTAAGCACTAAATACTTTAAATTTTTTATTTTTCCTAGTGTTTTTCCTATTTCCTGGGGGAAGAATCAATTTTCTATGTCTTCATCCTCCTTTCTTTCCTCTGATTGTCTCTGATCCAACATTGGGATCCAACAGAGAATGAATTTATCATAATTTTGTCTAAAAGTTGAGAATAGGTTGTGTGAGGTTGTGTGAAGAGGACAGGCGGATATACCATTGCTGGAGCTGTGAGTTGGATCGCTCATTCTGGGAAACAATTTGGAATTATTCAAAGAGAGTGACTAGAATGTCTATGCCCCTTGACCCAGATATTCCACTGCTAGACCAAGACCTCCCCAAGGAGGCCAAAATATTTATTGCAGCACTTTTTGAAGTAGCAACATTGCTGATTTATGCCAATTTATTAGAAATGGCTAAACACAGCAATTTTTGTGATGGCAAAGAATTGGAAACTGGAGCAATGCCCATCAGTTGGGGAAATGGTTGAACAAACTGTGATATATGACTGTAGTGGGTAGTGTTGTGTTGTAAGAAATGAAAAAAGGGGCAGCTAGGTGGTGCAGTGGACAGAGTACCATCCCTGAAGTCAGGAGGACCTGAGTTCAAATCTGATCTCAGACACTTAACACTTCCTAACTGGATTGGTTACTTAACTCCAATTTCCTCAGAAAAAAAAAAGAAAAAAAGAAATGAAAAAGAGGATGCTTTCAGAAAAACCTAGGAGGATTTACATGAACTAATGGAAAGTGAAGTGAGCAGAGCCAGGAGAGCATTGTACACAGTAACAGCAACATTATGTGACAGACTTAACTCATCTCAGCAATATAGTGATCCAAGATAATTTTTGATGAAGAATGCTATCCACCTCCAGAGAAAAAACCAATGGAGTCTGAATGAGATCAAAGAATTTTTTTTAAAACTTCCTTGATTTTTCCTTTTTTTTTTTTTTTTTTGGTTCTCTTTTGCAACATGGCTAATAGAGAAATATGTTTTGCATGACTTCACTTGTATAACTGATACCAAGTTACTTGCCTTCTCAAAGAGGGAAGAAAGGAAGGGAGGAATTTGGAACCTAAAAATTATTTTTAGAAATGTTAAAAATGGTTTTTCCATGTAATTAGAATAATACAGAAAAAACATCTTAAAAAAGAAATGTCTAAACAAGTTGCATGTATGAAGGTAAGGAAATATTTTTGAGAATGAATGAATAAAAATGACGAATATAGAGAAGCATAGAAAAATTTATATGAATGGATACAGATTAAAGTAAGCAGAACTAGGAAGATAATATACACAATATATACAACATAGCAATGTTGATGGGAAGAACAAGAAGATGATTGAAATGGAATGATGCAAAATTATTAGTTGGAGTCAAAGAAGAAACATAGGAAGTTAACTCATCTAACTTCCCTGCAGAGATGGGAAATCATGAGCAAGAAACTATCTGTAATATCAGACTTTTTCTGTCAGAACTTACTAAATTTTCCCTTCTAGTTACCCCTTTTTGCTTGAGAGATTTTTATGTGACTTCAGGTAGTATAGTATATTAAAATAGGTATAAATATCAAACATTTACTGATAATCATAATTTCACAACCTCCACATTCAGTTATGAGACCCCCTAAGAGGTGATGACTCAGAGTTTAAGAAGCTGGGTTTGTATGTTGGTTACTTTTGCTAAACTATTTTCTTCTCTTTTATTGTTTGTTTTAAGGGGTGACTCCTAGGAGTAAACACTGGTAATTTTTAGGTAATGTAAGTACAAAAGGCATCAGTAAAAATATACTAAAAATAATCTGGAGAAGCTAGCTAGGTGGCACAGTGGATAGAATTCAGGACCTGGAGTCAGGAAGACTCATGTTTTTGAATTCAAATCTGGCCTTAGGTGCTAGCTATGTGACCCTGGGCAAGTCACTTAACCCTATTTGCCTCAGTTTCCTCATTTATAAAATGAGCTGGAATGAACTCTTGTTTTAAATCATCTAATTTCTTAAGTAGACTGACCTCTTATTTCTGACATTTTCAAATGACAGAAAAAGTCTTGAAGTAAGAAAAGGAAAATTGATTTCTTTACAATATCAATCACAGACCTGCATAGAGCTGTGGGCCAACTGTCCCAGCATGCTCTGAGGTCCTTCCCCCCACGGTCTATATGTCTTTGATATCAATACTCATCACAACCAACACCACTAATGTACTTCCCAAGCTGAGTTAGACCCTCTCTGTTTCTCTTCTGTTTGGGTTCATTTTTCTTATTGGTTAACATAACCTCAGCCAAAACTTGAGCTATGTAAGATTGCATCTGTTAGTTGATACTAAACAACACAATATGACCTATCTGGAATAGCAGTGGGAGAAAACGACCCAGAGAGTGTTTGTTGAATGAATGAGTGAGTAAAGTGCTCTTGTAATATTATCAATTTGAAATCATCTCATCTCTCCTCTGGTCTGTCTCCTGCCAATCCAGATTCATCTGGGAAAAGAGCCCAACTCCAAAATTGACCTCTAGAGTTGGGTTTGGGGTCTGGTTTGTCAGGAACCTATAATTATCCCCATTATACCTATTTCAGATGATTCACAGGCTGTGGGGCCTTATATGAGGGCTTGCTTCCTCTCTATGGGGAAGTTTTATTGTATTCATTAATTTTTTTTCTGATGACTCACTGGAATTAAGTGTATAGTCTCATATGAGAAAAACAGGGGAAGAAATAAGAGGTTTCCACATGGATAAAAATGTAAAAGAAATAATGGTTAGCATTTATATAACACTTTAAAGTTTGCAAAGCACTTTATTTATATCTCATTTGATCTTCACAACAACTCTATAAGGTAGTTGCTATTATTAGCCCCATTTTAGAGACGAGGAAACGGAGGCTTAGAATAATTTTAAGTGATTTCTTCAGAGTCATATAGCTCAAAAGCTTCTGAGGCAGGATTTGAAGTTGGATTATCCAGTCTCTACGGCACTTCCTTTCTGAGTCATCTTCCTCCAAATATAGCCATTAGCATAGATTCTCCCTTTCTAATAATGGAAGCTGAAATTTGTTTCCCAAATTAATGGAATGTTTTTATATTTCACTGACCAAATGTTAAAACTTTCCTCCATAATGGGACCTTCCTCAAAAAACAAGGATTATGGATGGCACGGAGGGCATGTGCCATGTAAGGAAGGGAGTCTATTGGACCAACAACTATTGGTTAAACATTTAAGTATCTGGCAGTCATTTTGCAGAGCATTTGGGATGTTTATAAAGAAAGGCAAAAACATGTTGTCTGCCCTCAAGAAGCTTCTATTCTAAAACCAATGCATTGATTCTAGAATCAGAGAACCTGGGTTCCAATCCCATCTCCAATACTTCCTACTTGTATAACTTTTCTCAGACTTCTTTTCTCATCTATAAAATGAGAGACTTGGATTAGGAGACATCTAAGAGTCCTTTTACATCTATGATGTGCTACTTATTGGTTAGGTAGCCATGGGCAAGTCACCTTAACCTACCCATCTGTAAAATGTGGATAATAATACTCACATTAGCTATATCCCAAGGCATGATGTGAGTTGTAGAGGTGTTGGGAGTTACATGCAAGCAACTTACAAGTCCAGGTTGACAGTTTGGGACTCCAGAATCATAGAATCTCAGATGTGGAAGGGACCCAGAGGCCATCTAGAGCAATTTGTATCTGACCAAGATTTACCCTCTCCCAGTAGCAACCCTCACATGTGGTTCTGCAGTCAGAATCCTTTTCCGGCTCCCTTTGCTTTTGGACAGCTCATTGTTATTAATAAGTTACCATTCATGTGTTAATTGAAATTTTATTTGTTATTTCATTTGATCTTTACATTAACCCTATGAGGTAGATGTTAACAACAGTCCTATCTTATATTACACTTTTACAGTTGAGGAAGCAATCTCAGAGAGTCAGTAGCTAACATGTCAGAGGGAAAATTTGAACTGAGGATCTCCTGACTCCAAATTCAATGTTCTTTCTTCAATACATGTCTTTCTCTTGTAGGAAGGTTTTCTTTGTATTTAGCCAAGTCTATTGCTGTTTGATTGTTTCGTTCATGTTGGACTCTATGTGACCCCATTTAGGGTTTGATTGGCAAAGATACGGGAATGGCTCACCATTTCCTTCTCCAGATCATTTTACAAATAAGGAAACTGAGACAAAAAGGGTTATGTGACTTGCTGGGGGACTTGCTAGTAAATGACTGAGAATGCATTTGAACTCAGTCTTCTTGATTCCAGGCCTGGTACTCTATCCACTATAGTGCCACTTAGCAGCCAGATCATGTCTCGCTTTTCTTTAATTCTTCTTATTGCCTCTTATTCTCTGGGGCAAAACAAAACAAGTGTAATCAAACACTTACTAGTTGTGTGACCCTGAACAAGTCATTTAGCCTCTGCTTTAATTTTCTCAATTGTAAAATGAGGATAATGATAGCACCTACCTCCCAGGGTTGTTAATATTGGTAAAGCTATTGGCACATAGTAGGCACAATATAAATCCTAGCTATAATTATTCTACAGGACAGTCTTTCAGATACTTGAATATTCTGCGGTTATTCTACCCCACTCCCATTCTGTTCAAAGAGTCTTTTCTTGTTATCTAAATGTTCCCAATTTATTCAGCTGATCCTCCTGGGCCATGATCTTGTGGCCTTGCCTATCTGCATGGCCTTCCTCAGGCCAACTTATCATTATCATTGCTAAAATGTGTCAAGTAGAATGAAAGTCAACATAAACATAGCTTACTTTATTGTGTTTTAATTTTATTGCACTTTCCAAATATTGCTTTTTAAAAAAAAAATTGAAAATTTATGGGAACCCTGTATTAAGCAAATCTATGGGTGCCATTTCTCCAACAGCATTCCACTTTATGTCCACTTTATGACAATTCTTGCAATATTTCAAACTTTTTCATCATTATTATATCTGCTATAGTGATCTGTGATGAGTGGTCTTTTATCTGCATTATTGCAATTGTTTTGGTAAAATGGTGAATTTAATGGACAAATATTGTTTGTGTTCTGTTGCTGTTTTCCATCTCTTTCCCTTTCCTTAGACTCCCTATTCCCTGAGACACAATAACACTGAAGAATATTAACTAAACTTAGTGGCAAGGTTTGAGAGAATTAACTCCAGTTTTGAAAGAAGTTCTATCTATTGTGGGCAAAATGCTATCAAACAGCTTCGCATATTGCAGAGAAATTTTTCATGAAGGGAAGAATCAATCAATATAGCAAACTTCATTGTTGTCTTATTTTAAGAAACCACCACAGCTAAATATATATAGAAGAATTGCACATGTTTAACATATACTGGATTACTTGCTATCTAGGGGAGGGAGTGGGGAGAAGGCAGAGAGAAAAATTTGGAACACAAGGTTTTTTAAGGGTGAATGTTGAAAAAATTACCTTTGCATGTATTTTGAAAATGAAGAATGATTATTATTATTTTGCTGAGACAGTTGGGGTTAAGTAACTTGCCCAGGGTCACACAGCTAGGAGGTATTAAGTGTCTGAGGCAGGATTTGACCTCGGGTCTTCCTGATTTTAGGGTCTATCCACTGTGCCATCTAGCTGCCTTAGAGTTATTATTTTTTAAAAAAGGAATCACCGTTAGCAACCACCATTTTGATTAATCAGCAGCCATCAACATAGAGGCATAAAACATAACTTTTATATACACTGGGAAGCCAAAAAGTTCATGTGATTTTCTTTATTGTAATATTGGCTTTATTGTGGTCATCTGGAACCAAACCCGCAGTATCTCTGAAGGATGCTTGTATTTCAGATTAGTTTTAGTATTACCAGAGCTCTCCCAAAATGCAATGAGTTGGAAATGGGTTGCTTCTGACTACAATATTGCCTGGCTGCAGTAGGTACTTAATAAATGCTTATTGGATTATAGTGCATAAAAGAGTGATGTAAACTCCCCGAGGCAAATACTTTTACAATATTTGTATCCCCAGTACCCAATACTTCATTTGTAAAAATGAAGCCTATGGACACCATCTGAGAGCTATATTTTTAAAAATGCATAAAATAAAATGCAGAGACTTACAAAGGAAACCAATTATACTGAAATATAGCTATCTAATTTTTTTGAGGCAATCAGAATTAAGTGATTTGTTCAGTCACACAGCAGGTAACTATCCATTTGAACTCAGGTCCTCTTGCCATCAGGTACTGAAATATTTTTAAAAACTAGTTCATGGAATTCAGGTTAAAAACTCCTCTGCTCCTGTAGTTTATCATTTTTGAGGATTGCTTAGGGGACATTGAGGGATTAAGCATGTACATAACATTTAGGATTTGCAAAGAACTTTACAGATATCTCATTTTATGTTCCTAGTGACTTTGGGAAGTAATTGGTATTATTTTCCTTTTTGTATGGATGAGGAAACTGACTCACTCAGTCACAGGTTAGGTGACTTATGTAGTGTCTTATAGTAAGAATCTTAGTCTAGATTTGAATTGTCATCCTTCTTACTCTAAATCCAATGCTTGATTATACCACAAAGCTTTCCTGTAAGAGTGAGAGCCGTGTTTGGGCTTCCATGGTTATATATGTCAGAAGTGAAACTTGAACCAGTCTTCCTGACTTTGGTACAACTAAGTGACTCATTGACTTAGTGACTAAGTCTAGACACTAGACTTAGTGACTAGGTGAGGCAATGGCTACAGCACTGGGATTGGAATCAAGAAGACTTTAGTTAAATCCAGCCTCAAGCATTTACAAGCTGTGTGACCCTGCCTAACTTTACCCTGTTTGCCTCAGTTTCCTCATTTGTAAAATAAGCTGGAGAAGGAAACGGCCAACTCTTCCAATATCTTTGTCAAAAAAATCTCAAAAAGTATCATAAAGAGTAGCACACAACTGAAACAACTCAGCAACAACAAGGGGACTCTGTGGATAAAGCACCAAGTCTAGGGTCAGGGAGACTAGAGTTCAAATGTGACCTCATATACTCACTAGCTGTGTGATCCTGGGCAAGTCACTGTTTGCCTCAGTTTCCTCATCTGTAAAATCGAGCTGGAGAATAGCTCTTTATCCACTATGGCTCACGTAGGTACCATAGGCATTTTCTTCTCCCGTTTTTATAGATGAGGAAACTGAGTCTCAGAGACATTGTGACTCATTTAGCACCACAAAACATTAAATATCAGAGATGGGATCGGAATTCTGGTCTTGCTGACTCAAATGCTTTTGCACTAGAGCCTCATCAGAGCTAGGATTTGAGCATGGGTCCACCACCAATAAATAAAACGCTTTCTGTGTTCTATAGCCCTCTTCTCAAGCTCATAAGAAGACTGGACTTTGCAAATTTGCTGTTTATCAACTCACCCTACCTCTCTTCCCCATGCAGGGTGGAAGACAGCCACAGGAAGGGAGCCCCTTACAGCAGCCTATCCTGGCAACTTTTAACACCTCAGGTAAGTCAGGTTCACTCTCTTAAGAACAATTTCTCTCTTGCCAACCCTAGGACCAGGAAGTCTCCAAACACTCCATCACTCAACAACTGTCAACAACAATTGGATTCAGAGATTGAATAGATTTCAGAGATCATCAAGACAATATATACAGTGCTGGGTCTGGAGTTAAGAAGATTCAAGTTCATATTCTGCCTTAGACACTTTGTAGTTGTGTGACCCTGCAAAAATCACTTAACCCTGTTTGCCTCAGTTTCTAAATCTGTAAAACGGGGATTATAAAAACATTTATCTCTTAGGGTTGTCATGGAGATCAAGTAAAATATTAATTTTAGAGCACTTTGTTAACCTAAAAGTACCAAATAATTATTACTATTATAATTATTTCTAAGACTCTATACAGAGGAGAAAGCTGAGATTTAGAAATAAGGGAATGACTTGCTTGGGATCACAGATAATTAGTGGGAGAGCCTAAAAAAAGACAATTCAATGATCCCTGAAGTGCTTCGGGTTTGTAGAACTGAGATATTCCTGCCTAGCACCAGAATCAGGGTTTTGCCTTCAAGGAACTGATTCTCTAGCAGTGAAGGTGTTATAATGGAGGTAGTGAGGGGCTTCCCCGAATTTGATGAAACCTTTATTAGAAGGGCAACTCCCATAGCAATAGAAGGATGGTTTTTGTTGTTGTTGTTGCTTAATCATTTTTAGTCATTTCCAACTCTTTCTGACCCCTTTGGGGGCTTTCGTGACAAAGGTATTGGAGTAGTTTGCCATTTCCTTCTCCAGCCGGAAGCGCAATAGCCTCTTGCTAAGAAGATGCAGGAAAGTATTCTGATTGGTCCAAGCTGTGAAATGAATCAAATTTTTTTTCCTCTTTTCACTTTTTTCTTCCTCTGGGACCTTCAGATTGGAATGTAGCAATGGAAGGGGAGGAGATTTCCGTTCTTTTTGAAGCAGAAAATGGTTCCTTTCAGAAATATACAACCAGTGACTTGAGTGAGACCAAAAGGGGAATTCCCATGCCTCCATTCTTGGCTGCCCTTTTGGGGCTTTTCTGTTTGCTTTTCTGAGCACAGGTAACAGACCAAGGATCCTGAGGATGGATTTCCCATCACGGAGACTAACTTGTGAATAACACTGAGGTCTAGATTTCCCTTGTTCTAGATATTAGGAGTTTTCCCTTGTTTGGTACCCAGCCAAATGATTTCTTTTGTCCCAGAGTGTAATCACAGATAATCTTATTAAACTAAATATATAGACAAGTGTAATTACTGAAAATAAAAGAGATAATGAGCGATTAATGTGTTAATACATGGCAATACTCTGTTGCTTCTTTATGAAGTCTGAAGCACTCGCTGATGGAATTAGATAATGGAATTAGGTAGGAAAGCTCAATATTCATTCCAGGAAGGGAACACTTTGGTGGAAGATGAAAGTCAAGTGATTCCCTACTCCCATTGACATCGGCCAGCTCAACAAAACATTCAGCCTATCCAGCAGCTGGAGAGTGTCTCAGGTGGAGCTAGAGGCACAATTGAGAAGCAGAGACATGCAATTTCTATTAAGACAGAGAGATGCAATTTTCCAGGCAGGGATTAGTTTCAAGGAACAAGACCCTAGGCAGGAGAGAAGAGAGCTGATTATAAATTCAAAAGAGAATGAGCTCTGGCAGTTGAGAATCTAGCTTCCCCTTTAATTGAGGGGAAGAGCAGATCCCTGAACTTACTCAGCAGACACTGTGCTCAAGAGGGAGTGATATAAGGACTTCATTAGGGTCATCCTGACCACATGTTCCCATCTACAGAATTTGGATTTAGATCTTCCTGATTTAAAATTCCATATTTTATCCTATTATTTATCTGTTATGTCAACTTTCCCCATGGGTGCTATATATATGTACCCCACGTTTATGGGAGAAATGTTTTCTACTTACTTTTCTTACTGCATCACATAACTAAATACTTGTCATTTAACCTAATTGTGTCTATTGACTATTAATGATAAGCTCTTGGGTGGTTTGCAAAGTATAGTTTTAGGAGTACGGACTCTCTTTGAACCCAAGGTAGTAATCTTGCTCTACAGAGTGGCCCACAGAGTAGATGCTACATAGAGTTTCCAAGAGATTGAGAATTCCTAAGTGTAAAAATAGGATGTTGGTTCCCTAAGGGGATAACGCTCTTGGAGAAGAGCATCCTCCACTGTTCCGTAGTGGAAGGACTTGTCATACCTTGGGGAATCAGGATATTTGCATGCAGTTTCTATATTTCTGTAAGCTGCACAGATGGTACAGATCCAAGAGGAGCTAGTGGGGAATATTTGTTTAGTAGTCCCCTAAAGGGTCTTTATCTTCTGAGAATGAATGAACTTCAGAATGAATGTCCTACATTTCTGTATTTGATCAGGGGCTCCTGTGGGACCTCTGCATTTTTATCCATTTTCTCTAGTAGGTGAAACAAAGCTTCTCCAATTCCCAATTTCCATATTTAACATTGAGGGCCAATTTAGGAATTGAGGACCCTGTTGCCCACATTTGGGGAATTATAGTATCGAGCCCCACTTAAGTCTTATTCGGATTTTCCAAGGTGGGTGCAAATGCGCCAAAGAGGGAAACTCATTTTGGGGGGTCAGACCTTCAGGAGTTAGCCTCTGTCGCTTTGGAGAAGGATAGTAAATGCCTTGTCCAGGGTCACATAGCAAGGAAGTATTTGAAGCAGAATTTGGATTTAGATCTTCCTGATTTAAAATCCCATATTTTATCCTATCATTCAATTATCTGTGTGAACTTAGGCAGGCCAATTGCCCTTTATCTGCTTCAGTTTTCTCATAAAAGGAGGATAATACGTTCCAGGATTATTAATTTTTTTGTGTATAGTTTTTTTTTTTGGCAAGGCAATTGGGGTTAAGTGACTTGTCTAAGATTACACAGTTATTCATGTGTCTGAGGCTGGTTTTTAACTCAGGTCCTCCTGACTCCAGGGAATGCTCTACCCACTTCACCATCTAGCTGCCCCTAGTTACGGTTATCATTAATAATCCCTGGGCCACCTATCTGCCCTTATCTGCCCAAGTATTCTGGTTTGCCAAGATAAATTGTTATAAATGGTTAACATTAAATTTTTTTGTTATATTTCAATTGGATAAGACAGTAGTCTCTGTCTCTCTCACTGGCCCCTCTGATAAGCTTCTTGTACTTTCTGGGAGTAAGCATGCCATGGGGTGGGGACCCCCTGATCTAGTCTGATGCTTTCATTTTATAGAGGAGGAAACAATTTCTCAGGGAAATTTAGTGATTTGCCCAAAACTCCCTGAGAAGAAGAGCCCAAACCCTCTAGGTTCCAAATCCTGCACCTACCTGCCCCCTAAATGTGTGTCTCTGCATGCTGTGGGTGCCTAATTGTTGCTTTACATTATTATAAGGACAAGGTGTCACGCAGGGGATCCTATCAAGATAACTGCACGCAAGAGCCAGGGGATCTCTGGGTCACTGAGCAAAGTCTCATCAGCTCAAGAGGCCTTCCTGTAGGATCCTCAGATGACCTGGGCAGATGATTACTGCAAAACTCTGGGTCATTCCCAGATCTGCCCAAAGGAGGAGCTGAGAGAGGACAGAAAGAGTCCTGCATCACTGCCTGTCTAGGGAGGGAAGCAGGGATCATCTTCTTCCCTTGCCCCATGTGTCTGCTGGGGAGGGGGCCCTGGGGGGCCCAGGCAAAAGGGTCAGTGCTGGAGGCCCTGAGTGATGAGCTGGCTTCGGAAGCTGGCCTCACAGCAAACATTTTGTCCCAACGCACTGAGCCTCTTAGTCATCACTCCTGGGACTGGGTGCTGTGTTCTCAAGGCCTCCCCCTCTATCTGTCTCTCCCTCCTTCCTTCTCTTTCTCTGCCTGTCTCTCTATTCTCTTTCTCTCGTTTTCTCTTTCTCTCCCCTTCTCTCTGTCTCTTTCTCTGTTTCTATCTCTGTCTGACTGTCTCTCCTCCCTCTCTCCTTCCTTCTCTGTCTGTCTCTCTATCTTTCTTTCACTCTTGCTCTCTCTCTCTCTCTCTCGCTCTTCTTCCCTCCCTTTCTCTCTCTGTTCTCTTTCTTTTTGTCTCTCTCTTCCCTCTCTTCTCTGTTCTCTCTTTCACTCTGTCTTTATCTCTGTGTTTCTGTTTCTCTGTGTCTGTGTCTGTCTCTGTCTCTGTCTATCTCTCTTCCCTCTCTCCCTCCTTTTCTGTCTCTGTCTCTGTCTTTCTGTCTCTCTCTGTCTCTGTCTCTCTGTCTCTGTCTCTGTCTCTCTCACTCTCAGTAGCTCTTCTTTCCTTCCCTCTCTCTTCTTTTCTTTGTGATTCTGATTTTTTTTCCCTCTCTACTCATTTTTCTCAAGGCATTTAACTTTTCTAGGGAGCTGGGGATTTCCACTGTGGAGCATCTGTGAAATCCAGGACTGTTTCCTGTTTCCCTTTGCCCTCTGGGAAGGACTTGTCTGTTCCAAAATTTGGGGGAAGGTGGTTCACTTCCTCTGCTTCCTCAGGGGAAGGCCTGGAATGTCTCTCTCAGCCTCCATCATAGCGGCATAGATGGCTTCTGATCAGAGGAGGTTTGAGGCTCCTTAGCACTACACACACACACACACACACACACACACACACACACACACACACACCCTTGAGCATACAGCTCAAGCATGATGCTTATTTCCCTTCATCCGAAGGCTTTCCCTTCCAAAGGGCAGGATAGGGTGTGTCTCTGTAAAACAGCAGCCTCCTGGTGCCTTGGAACCACTGCAGCCTGTCGGGGAGAACCCAAAAGGTGAAAGGGGAACCTGGGGTCAGTGGAGAAAGTGCTCTATTCCTAAAGGTTCCCTTACTCACATCCAAAATGAAACCAAATGTGGCTGGAGAATCAGCCCTTCTGACAGGAAGCCCAAGCCAAGTCAGAGCCACAAGCTGGATTTCTCCAGAGCTTCTCCCAAGAGCAATAGAGCATCCTTTAGTGATGGGATTTGGGGGATGCTAGGAAGAAAACTCCCTCTCTCAAATGTCTTCTTTACCTGCATGGGAGTCATCGCTTAGCTCTACTTCTTCTCATTCTTTTCTTCATTCATTTAAAAAAATATATATATATGTGTGTGGTGCACCTTGCCCCCAAGGGGAGACCAAATCTGGTGCCCATTACACACAAGGGGAGACCGAATCTGGTGCCCATTGCTCCTGAGACCAAATCTGGTGCCCGTTGCGCCCACGGGGAGACCGAATCCTGTGCCCTTTGAGCACAAAGGGAGACAGGGTGCTTAGCACTGGAGTGAGGCCTTGAGCAGAGCTGACACAAGAGGGACTCACCCTCCAACATGAACCACTCTTTTCTAAGCAGCCTGTCCCCGGATTTTGCAGACCCCCATCCTTCACTCTCAGGTGTATCATCTGGGGGCCTGGAGCCAGTCACACAGCAACTCCTCTCCTCACTCCTTTCTCAGGGCTGATCATCACCACCACATTACCATTGCCTGTGACAACAGCCTGCTCTATACTCTGCAACCTGTTGGTTCTGAGCTATAGGCTACCGAGGGTCTAAGCTCGGCTTCCTGGTCTCTCCTGCCTGCTTCCTCACAGCTCTCTCTGGTCTCCCTATCCCGCTCCTTTGAGGGTAAGTTCCCACTTTCTTCTTCTGGGGCAGTCAGGGTTAAGTGACTTGCTTAGGGTCACACAGCTAGTACCTGAGAGAAGATTGGAACTCGGGTCCTCTTGACTCCAGGCTGGTGCTCTAGCCACTTTGCCACCTAGATGACCCTCTCCCAAATTTCCTAAGGAAGGTACTGAAGTTTGCTTTGTTAAAAAATCTTTGCAGGGTCTAGTACACATTAGGCATTTAATGCTTGCTGGATTGAAGGCCCTGGGGTATAAAGAAGAGGGGAATAAGAAGCTTAAGGAAAAGTGGTCCCCAACCTCAAGAGGAGCTCAGAGGAGTTAAGCTGCCTGCACAAATCCATATATCTGGAGAGATAGTATGGTGATATGATAGAAGGATTACTGGCTCGGGAGTCAGAAAGTCTAGAGGACCTAGGGATCCCATTGTGATCCATTGCCAATCTTTTTTTTTTTTTTTTAACCTCTGGATCTCAGTTTTGACCTCTGTAAAATGAATGGATCTCTGAGTTTCCTCTGTGAATCAGTGACTATTAATTGAAATTACAGAATCACAGAGATTGCAGAAGGTAGTCGAGTCCCAAGTTGTACCATTCACTAACTCCGTGGCCTTAGAAACAATATGGGATTTGAAATCAGAGGACTTGAACTTTTGGCAAGGATGACTGCATGAAAGGGGCAATAGGAGCCCCACTCTCCCACGCTTATTCCAATAAAAAATGTGAGCACCAGCTTGAATAGTAAAGAAGAAAGGTAGAGAAACACCCAAGTTTCCACCTCAGGACCACCAGATGATGGCCAGAAGCATATAGGATCCTTCTACTGGGGAAGCCAAGTGGACTAGACCTTTGATTTCATTCCCAAATGGCTGCTCAACTGCCTTTGATCCCAAGATCTACAGAAATCTAGGAAATGATAGTCTCCATAATATAGGCTGAGTTCCCTCACCAAAGGACCCCAGCTCTGAACTAGGAAGAAGTGTTCAATAGACACTTATCCATTCCCTGTCTGGGAGCCTGGGTCCAAGCTCAAAGGTACATCTCTTGTCTTTTCCCATGAAACTCTCCATGATCAATACCTTCTCTACAAGTCTCATATATGTCCCATTTTCTCTATTCACAGCAACCACTCTGCTTCAGCCCCTCATTTGGAATCAAGAAGATCTGAGTTCAAACCTAGCAGCCAACACTTCTTAGTTGAGTAACCTCTCTCTGCCTCGGCTTCTTCATTTATAAAATGGAGCTAGTAATAGAAACAAAATGAGATAATAAAAAGTACTTTGCAAACTTAAAGGGCCATATAAAAATGTTAGTCATGATTATATCCAAAACAGAATTTTCCCGTTCCCCCAAATCTACTTCTCTTCTTAACTTTTCTATTTCTGTTGAGGGAATCATTAAATTTCCAGTCACTCAGATTAGCAATCCCACAGTTGCCTTTGTCTCTTTCTTTTCTCTCACCTCCCACACCCAATTAGCTGTAACAACCTGTTGTTTCTATATAGCTCCACAATATCTGTCACATCCACTCCTTTCATTCCACTCACACAGTTAACATTCTCACTCAGTCTCTCATTACCTGTCACCTGGACTGTTGCAATAACCTGAAATAAGTGTTGTGAAATGAACAGAACTGGGAAAATGTTGTAGACCATAATGATAATATTGTTTGATGAAGAACTGTGAATGACTTAGCTATTCTCAGTAACACAATGATCCAAGACGATTCCAAAGGATTAATGATGAAGCATTCTATGATACTATTTGAATATAGATTGAAGCATACGGTTTTTACTTTCATTTAAAAAATTTTAATTGGGTCTTCTTGTACAAAATGACTAACATGGAAAGGTTTACATAATTGCACACATATAACTTATACCTGATTGTTTACCATTTCAGGGAGTGGGAAGGGGAGAGAGGGAAGGATAGAATTTGGAATTCAAAACTTTAAAAAGAGAATACATTAGTGTAGAAGGAATGAAAGTGGAATTATTTGCTATTTCTCATAACCAGGATTCACAAACAATATATAAATAATCAAGGGAGCTTAATTTTTGGCACTTTATTGTTTAATTTTGTTGAAAAAAATTAAATATAAATAAAATAAAAATGATTTTCAAAGACAAAAAATTATTGATATCCTCTCTCTTATATCATCATGATTATCCCAAGTATTCCTCTCCCTCCTCTTCCCTAAAAGTGGTCCATAAGACAAAAAGTATTTTAGAGGGAAAAATTAATCACCATAGATCAATACACTGAAAAATATTTTGAAAAATTGCAATGCACAGCACCTATGGATCTTTCACCTTTACAATCCTCTTGTATTTCTTTAATTGAGTCTTGCTTGACCTTTGCAATTTTGTTAACTTTTGATTTTTTGATGCGTCATTGTTCTTTTCATTTACATTGTTATAGTTATTGTGTATATTGGGTTTTTTTTTTTTTTTTGGTCTCTGCTTGCTTCACTCTGCATCAGTTTATATAGATTTGTCCATGTTTCTCCATCACACACATCATTTCTTACAGCATAGTAATATTCCATTACATGCATGAACCATAATTTATTTAGCTATTCCCCAATTTATGTATATCTATAATGTTTTCAATTATTAGATATTGCAAAAAAAAATCTGCTCTAAATATTTTCATGTATATGACAGGAGACGTACTTTTTTATTGGTCTTCCTTGGGGTATAAGCCCTGTAATAGAAACTCTGGTCCAATAGACATGGATATTTTTATCGCTTTGCATGTTTCCAAATTGCCTTTCAAAGTGCTTGCACCATCTCATAGCTCCCTTAACAATGTATTAGTGTGCCTCTCCTTCCAAACCTCCCCAACATGGACTGTTGCTATTTTTGGTCATTTCTGCCAATTCACAGGGTCTGAAGTGAAACCTGAGGGTTATTTTAATGTGCATTTCTCTTATTATTAGGGCAATAACCTTCTAAGTAATCTTCCTCCTTCCATTCTCTCTCCTCTCTAATTTAACTTTCACACAGCTGCCAAAACAATCTTCTTAAAGCACAGTACCCAATGGGTTAATTCCCTGTTCTAAGGTGGCTCGCTATTATCTCTAGAATAGGTCTCCAGACTATCTTTCTACTTATCTCATGAACTCTGTGTTCCAAACAACTCTGCCTAATTGCTTCTCTCTGAATCTGGTATTTCATCTTCTATCCCTTGCTTGGAATGGACTCTTTCCCCATCTCCATCTCCTTAGAATGATCTGGTTTGTTCAGAGCCCAGTCCACCTCCTAAACCTTTCCCGATATCGACATTGTCTTCCTCCTTATGCTCTCCCTGACTTTGTTTATCAATATAGGGACTGTATTCCTGCAATAAATATAAACTCTGAGAGCAAACACTTGTTTTGTCTTTGAATACCTGCTATTTATTTTGCACAGATGCATTTTGGATTGAATTGGATTGAATTAGGTCAGTCCTGGAACCTATAAGAAGTTGCATCCATTTGAGTATGGGGCAGAGAGTAATTGTGCCACTGATTCTCTCTAGTTATTTTGTTGTTTGTCCTTCATTTTTGAAGAGGAACAAAAGGCTGATAGCTTGATTTGAGCCTGAATTGGATTTAAATGAGGGACAGTTGTGTTGTCAGAAGCTTTCCTCTCTTCCAGAATGATCAAAGTCTAGTGACAGGACCAGGGTCAAGACCGCTACCGATGAACGAGGATAAAGTGGATATTCTGACCAAGCTCGAAGTGTCCCACAGATCCCACGTCAGCCACGTTTACTGTGGTCAGAACAAATTGTTCTCATCTGTCCATTCCATCAAAGGAAGCCTTCTCGTGCTTGGGGTACACATTGCCACATGTCACCAATGGGTTTGAGGTCTGTCAGTTACTCTCACCTGGTACAGCCTCCCTGATGAGTAACTTTTACTCTGCCTGCAGTGGGTGATACAGCTTCTTGGAGCCAGGTGAATCAGGTGGTCACCAAAGGTCAAAAGTGGCTCTGAAAAGGATTGGACAAACTCTCACACCAGAGGTGCTTGTCCTCTGAACTTTGATATTTTGGTTAAATGTTTTTGCTGTTGGTTTTATGGCTCTTCTGTGGTCTATAAAAAAAGAGGGTGTTGTCCTTGTGGGGGCTCAGGCTATTTTTTTTCAAAACTAGTTATTTAAAACTGTATAAATTAGCAAGCAGATCCAGAATCAGTATTTTGAATTTTCAGGGGACCAGTGTTACACATACATCAAAATTCCTATGCCTTGGTTGTAATGCAAAGGGGGGTAAGTTTAATTAACTTGCTTTTCTAGTCTCGCTAAATGATTAACTGCCCCTCCCCTTCTCCTATCATTAACCATCACAGGGTCATCTTCTTGTTAATCCAAATATATTTCTTCATATTTGGATTTCAGGGACTGTGCAAGATCTATTTGGGGACAAGAACCTTTACGTAAAACATACTTCCCTGCTTACTGTCCTATTTAAGTCTGTCCTGGAAGAATTTCTCTGAGAAAGGGGGAATTTTTAGTATCTGGGGGCCATAAACACTTCCTTCCCTTTATCCCTATTTTTCTCCCACAAGAGGGAAGAATCAGTGTCCCACTTTCCCCTTCTCCCATAGCTTCCCATTGAATGTCTGAGTCTGTGTCACATCCAATCTTCCATCCTCAAAAAGGGAATAACTTCCACTCCCAAAGGGAAAGGAATGCCCTGACCAGAGAGAGAATTTCTCAAAAATGAGGTTCCACAATCTGTCCCGGGGTGAGTTAATGCCCTCCATACTCCTTGGCTTTTTTCCTTGATTGGACTTTATCTCTGCATCTCATTTGATTTTGTTAGATGTGGTTATCCTTGATCCCTCCCTTCCTCTTCCTCCATATTGTCCAAACATCTCCGGTGCACACTGCCTTCATTCCTACTCTCACTTCTATTAATGGAAGGATGGGTCTCTGACCCCTCCCGCTGCTGTGTGTGTGTGTGTGTGTGTGTGTGTGTGTGTGTGTGTGTTCATTCCTCATCCAGGGATTGCTCTCTCAGTTCGTATATTGTAAATAAACTTTTAATTAATACAGCTCCAATTTAATTAATACAGCCGAGTCCAAGTTGGTAGTTATGGGTATGTGTCCTTTCCAATGACATTCAAAGGACTGCTCTATTTATAATGATGACTCAGCCTTTACCTAAAATCCTGCAGTGAGATCCTGGCATTGGTGCCAACTTCTCTGAAATCTAAAACAGTTTTAGCCTGTAAATTATCACTGTTTCATTTCCATAATATTGCTCATCCTTGATCTCCTCTTGACCCTGTCGCCAAAGCACTTAGCAAAATCCAAGGATGACCTCTGCTCTTCCACCTCCCTCTCCAGCGCCTTCGCTTCCGCGTCTCCGTTTTCTCCTGTTTATCAAGAACATTGCTATTGCTCCCACGTCCTGCCTTGGCAGAGAGAGCCCCCTCCAATAACAACCTTGAGACGGAGACTTCCTTGCCTGGCTAATGGGAAATTCTCTGCCAGACAATTTTCCTGTTGGCTCTCATTGTTTGCACATGAATGAGCCTTCATAGGAAATCTGAAGGGGGAGTGGATACCCAGAGAGGAATGTTCAGAACCCCTCAAACTTCTAACTCGCTTCTTCAGCCTCTAGTCTTGCCCTCTCCAAACTTTCTTTTCCACTGCCAATGTTTGATTCAGAATCAAAATCTGAGCAGGACCACCTGAGAGAAGTGATATCTATTAACCTCAGGTTTAAAAATCTACCCTGATGGAAATTCCTTAGTTTCCCTTACTTTTTCCAAACATTCATTCATCTAACATTTATAGGAAGAATTTTTTTAATTTTTGGGGCAATTGGGATTAAGTGACTTGCCCCGATCGCACAGTTAGTAACTGTTAAGTATTAGAAAGATATTGAAATTAGAATCACAGGACCTGAATCTGAATCCCAGCTTTGCCACTTACTGGCTAAATAAACATAGGAAAGTCATTCAAATTCATTGGGTTTCAGATTACTCATCTGTAAAATGGAGGGTGGATCATAGATTTAGAGTTGGAATTATACCAGATGAAATCTAAGGTCCTTTCAAGCTCTAGGGTCATAGGATTTAATCTGTCAACAAATGATTATTAAGTATTTATTATGTGCCAGACACTGCATTTAGGATACAAAAAAAATAAATTGTCCCCATTTTCAAGGAATTTATATTCTATCAGAAGAGACAAGGTACACATAAGTATAGATAAAATATATTCAGAATGAATGTAAGATTGTCATTCAGTAGTCACTCATCCAAAATTCATTTATTCCCTTTGTTTATTCAATTGTCTTTTGAAAATTCATTCATTTCCTCTTCATTTATTCAATGTCCATTCATTTATTAACCACTCATCGGATATGTTATGCTCAAGGCACTTTGTGCTATGGGGGATACAAAGATAAATAAGGCAGGGGGACATCCCTCAAGGAGTTTATAATCTAGGAGAGGAAATGTGGTATATTACTAACTATAATACAAGGCAGTAGTTACAAGTATCAAATAATTATAAATCCAACATGACTTCATAGGAGAAAAAGATTAATCTACTCACTCCATTCATTCAACAAATTCACTTTCTTGTACAGCAAATCTCTCATAATTTCATGATACAATTTCATATCTGTATTCTCCTCTTCTTAAATCCCTGGTCAAATATTTCCTCAGTGGAAAGATCTCTCAGTTAAATCCCAAGCACCAAGTCCCAAAATTCCATGTGCTTACCCAGGTCTAAAATCCAGCAGATTAAAATTGGATTATACAGATTGGTGTCTTGTAATTCTTGTGGTTGTTACTATATTGATGCATAAATCCTGTTTGCTCTGCAAGATTTTGCATGTTTCCTGTAACATGATACTATTGTTTTAACCCTACTCTTGATCTTTAATTTAGTTTGAATTCTTGATTAGGAATCTAGCCATTCTAGCAAAACATGCACCCATTTATTTTCTCTCCAGGAATCAAAGGTGCAGAAGCCGGTATACTTCCAAATTCTAGAAGGTGATTAAACACATGGAAAAGAAGTCTTCTAGTCATGGAACTGGGGATGATATTAGATCAAACAGATCAAATAAAATGCAAATATACCAAAGATCCATGATTTCCTCAACATAGCGGAACTCACAATATGGAAACTTTCTCCACCAATAGCAACCATGATGTTTAAAGAAGAGAAGGGAATATGCATTTATATAGCACTTACATTATATATATATATATATATATATATATATACTAATTATGATACAAGGCAGTAGTTACAAGTATCAAATGATTACAAATGCAACATGAATTTATAGGAGAATATGTATATGTATTTATATATATTCTTTTTTTTTTTTTACAAATATATTTCATCTTCACAACAACCCTGAAAAGGACTCCCATTTTATTTAAGGAAACTCAGGTAAACAGAGGCAAACAATGCTCTGCCCAGGGTCACACAACTAGTAAGTGTCTGGGGCTGGATTTAAATTCAGGTCTTCTTGATTCCTGATCCTTGCACATTCCTGATCCATTGCATCTCCAGCTGCTTCCAAGGAGTTGGATGAGACATATAAAGTTTATGTGATCTGAACAAAGTCCCACAGTTAGGAAAGGGTTAAAGATAGAATTGGCGTCAATATTATTGCTGATTTGCAGATTTCCAAATCAACCTTAACTGAGCATCCTATGAACTCTTATCCATAGTCTTATTACTTATTACTAAATTCATCAAAGACATTGCAAATGGACAGTGACTTGAGCCTGGAATACACAGTTCTATTAACAACCCCAAATGCCTCTACAACCTAATAACATGAGCAGGGAAAGGCAAAATATCCCCCATCAGGTGACTATGACTTTATTATAGCAGATTATAATCTGTGAGCAAATTAAAATGCAGGAAGCAGGGGGAAACTGGATGGTGCACTGGATAGAGCGCTGGTTCTGAAACTGGAAGACCTGAGACACTTAATACTTAGCTATGTGACCCTAGACATGTAACAACCCTAATTACTTTTAAAAATCACAGAGAAACAAAAACACAAAATGAAGGCAGCGTCTTTGAGAATATTGCTGATGTCAAGAAGGACCTGAATGGTTTTGCTTCTTACTCTTCCACATATCTAATTAATTGTTTTCTTAATGGATTCTCTCTCCACATTTCTTCTATCTATCCTCTCCACTCCCACCAAAACCACCTAATTTAGGTTTTCCTTCTCTCACAAAGTCTTATGATTGATCCCCCTGCATATAGTCTTTTCCCTCTCTAATCTGGACAATTAGTTGCTCAATGGACAGATCCTTAGGCCTAGAGTCAGGGAAACATCTTCCTGAATTCAAATCTGACTTCATACACTTTCTAGCTGCTGTGTGATCTTGGACATATCATTTAACCTTGATCTTTGCCACAGTTTCATCTGTAAAATGAGCTGGAGAAGGAAATAGCTAAGAAAACCCTGAATGGAGTCATGAAGAATGGGATATAACTGAAAAAAAACAACTGAATAAGAGATCCACACTCTCCACCTAGCTACCAGAGATATACCTAAAACACAACTTAAACTTTAGGTTGCATCCCCACATAAAGTTACATAACTGAATATGGGAGTCACAAAAAAAACTTGGCAATAGTAAAATGATCAAATATTGCACCAAAATTTAATTCTTTATGTAAAAATAAACAGCACATCCATCTCTTCTGTATGCCAATTTACTTTTGTCTTTAATAAATGGTAAAATTATATGTATACCCAAGAATTGTTTTAAAATAAATTTCTTTATGATTTATGAACAGTAAATATTTGATTTGCATAACTTTTTATATATATTTTATAGCTGGGGTTGTGCAAAAATTTCTCAGGTGAAAAGGGGTTGCATGGTAGAAAAAGTTTAAGGGCCTAAAGCAAGGTCTGACTATGTCACTTTCCTTTTCTGTGGCTCTCTGGTTCCTCCGGCTCCCATCTGTCTTTTCCAGACTGATTACACATTATTCCTCCTCACATCCTAATCATAGTCAATGGATCTATTTGAAACTTCCCATATATAACACTGTACCTCCTTTCTTCGTGCATTTACAAAGGTCATTCTCTATCCCTGAAAAGTTGTTCCTCTTTACTTCTATTTCTTGGAACTTCTCAAATATTAGGACAAGTGCCAACTGTTGGAGGAAGATTTTCCTAAAATTTCTGTCCTTGCTTTCCTACAAAGTACTATATTTGTATTATCCAACCATCCATCCATCCATCTATCTATCCTTCTATCTATCTATCATCTATCTGCAATCTATATTCTGTCTCTGTCATCAATTACACATCAATTTATTTCTCATCTATCATATCTTTTTTCCTTTATTAATCATTTATCTATCCTCTCTATATCATTTGTCATCTATGTCTATTTTAAATTGCTTATATGTAGTCACATTACATAATGTGCACAATACACAAATAGAATGCAATTTTCTTGAGGTCTAGGATTGGTTTTCTTCTGATTTCATATCTCCAGTATCTAATATGATCTAGTACATAGTAGGCACTTGTTTAATTGAACAAATGATATCATCACCTATTTAACAGGACAGTTACAGGAAGAACTTTCTCCACCTGTTACTATCAGTGTGTTTTAAGCAAGTTATTCATCTCTGTGAATCCCAGTTCCTTCATCTGGAAAATAACGAAGTTGAACTAATGACCCCTGTTCAGGGCCAGCCCCGACTTAGCATAGTCTGGGGATTCAAAATTGGAACAAAATGATAGACTTATAGACCATCCAACACTTTTAAGAAAAAGAAGTTTCCTTAACAATAACATGAAAGGGATATTCATCAAGGATACATTAGTTCAAGTGGACACTCCCTCTTTCTCCATCTTCATACAGAAAGACATGTTTGGTCAGAAGAGTATAGTTGCCCTCATGGCAAGGGGCAGTCATTTAGCATGAGGGGCACAGACTCCTTGTGGACTGGCCTTTTGATACCACAGGCAACCAGAAAGCCTTGCCAATAACCTCATACTAGTCACAATTCTCCTGATCTTTTGGTGGGGGAAAAAATTAACCCAGCCTTATGAGGTATGGCTCTTAGTAGAAATTGTTCCTAATCTTCTGAGACTCCTTTCAGTTCTGGAAGGGACATCAGGGTCTCTCACACCAACCCCCTATTCTATGGCTAATGGACTTGAGACTCAGAGAATTTAAGTGTGGCAGAACTTGCATTAGAATTCAGCTCTCCTGGAATGGGATCTACAGCATGCTTTTTTTCTTTAATGTAAGTGTAATCCTGGATTTAAGTCTGTATTATTTGCATAAGACTCCTCTCATTGGTGACAAGTTCTATATTAGGGCTGAAGTTGGCTTGAGAGCTTGGGAGAAGAGAGAACTTCTTTCTTCCTTCTAGACCCTCATCTGGGAAAAACTTGCAGAGAAAGAGAGTTAACTTTGGAAGTTAGACATGTAAAGGAAAGCTGGTTCTGCAATACATTTTTGATTTCCAGTTTGATTCTCTAGAGACAATGTTCCCTAGGTTGAGATCAGGGATTGTCTCTTGGTTGAATGGAGATATCTCAATCTTCTGTCAAGAATATAGTCTTGAAATTGGGGTTGTACAATATAACATTTAAACTGTAAGAGTCTTGAGAGCAGACTGTCTTTTGCCCTTCTTTGTATCTCTTGTGCCCAACACAGTACAAAGTAGGCACTTAATAAATGCTTATTGACCAATTGACTTTCTTCCAGTTGGAGCTGTCCAGCACTTGAATTGCCTCTTGGAAGGTGATGAGTTCTCACTCAATTGAAATCTTTAAGCAGATACTTGAAGATTACCTGTCGGGGGAATATCTGTCTAATCTCTTCTAACCTGGAAATTCTATGATTATACAAAAAGGGAGAAAAATAAGAAAAAGTTAAGATGAGGTGAGAAAAGAGTAATTTTGTGACCCTGAAAATCTAGAGAACTAGGGCTTCTTGAGACTCGGTACACAAGCCATTACCTAAAACCAGGTGATCTGCAAGCATTTGTTAAACATCTACTATGTGACAAGAGCTGTGCCAGTTGCTAGGATTTTAAAGACAAAAATGAACAGAGCTTGTTCTGAAGTACCCAGATGTCAGCATGGTTGCATTTAGAATGCTGATATCCTTTGGTCAAGATGGCTGTGCTGTATTTGGTCCAACTAGCTTCTCATCCCAGATTATTTTTTGACAAAGTCAACATTATTTCTTTCCCCTCTTTTCAAACTCTCAAAGGTTCACATGCTCCATGAAGACTTCTTAGTTTGCCTGAGTTGCTTGGCCTTCTTTCCCACCTCATTGCCCAGAATGTAATAACCCCCCCTGACTCCCAGCCAGCAGCGATGGGTTCAGGAATTTCAACATTGCTCAGCAACCCTGATCTGGCTGCCAGTCCATCTGTTTCCAATCTCTTTATTGCTTCACATTCTTTTGCTCTCTCTCTCTCTCTCTCTCTCTCTCTCTCTCTCTCTCTCTCTCTCTCTCTCTCTCTCTGTCTCTCTGTCTCTCTCTCTCTCTGTCTCTCTGTCTTTCTCTCTCTGTCTCTCTGTCTCTTTCTCTCTCTCTGTCTCTCTCTCTCTCTCTGTCTCTCTGTCTCTCTCTCTTCTCTCTTTCTCTCTCTCATTTCTATCTCTGTCTTTCTCCCTCATAGAGACAAAGTCAGAGATGAAAGAGAGAGGAAGAGAGGAGAGAAATAAGAGAAGAGGAAAAAGAGAAGAGAGCAGGAAAAAGTCAGAGAGAGGAATAGGAGAAAAAAGGAATGAGGAAAGAGAGGGGAGAGAGAGAGAGAGGAGAGAGAGAGAGAGAGAAGAGAGAGAGAGAGAGAAAGAAAGAGAGAAGGAAGGAAGGAGGGAGGGAGAGAGAATGATGTAAATATGGGCCTACACTTTAATTGCTTAATGAATTTTGTCACTTTCCAAATAAGCACTGATCTTGCCCAATACCCTCCTCCAAGTTGAAGTTTATGTATGCCCTTAAATTTCATTTATTTGCTGTCTTGGGAGAAAAGCAATAGCAAAAACAACAGCAGTGACGCCTTCCCTTTCCCAACTTTGATTCTTAGATACTGGCATGAAGGTAGAACACATGGAGTGTTGACATCCAGGGAGAGGTGGTTCTACTTCCCATATACAGTGCCAAGGAGGAGGAAGA
This sequence comes from Antechinus flavipes, assembly GCF_016432865.1. NCBI lineage: Eukaryota > Metazoa > Chordata > Mammalia > Dasyuromorphia > Dasyuridae > Antechinus > Antechinus flavipes. The sequence goes on along the minus strand of NC_067401.1, from coordinate 32,502,763 downwards.
AGGCATAAGTCTTTTGGTTCCTTATTTTCCAAGATTTACCATCATCCCAAGCTGTTAGATGGTTCTTTGTCTATAATCCAGCGTCCCATCTCTAGTGAGATTATCTGGAGTAGAGAGAAGTATCCAGTCCTCTAGCATTCCAGTATATCTACATCCTCATTATTTTAGACATCCCCTCCCAAGACATAGAGCACAACCCATTTATGTCAGCACATCTTTTAATGGGACTCATCCCTCATTTCCATCTAATCATCCTACACTTCCTTGATAACAGCTTATAGGACCGCGGATCTAGCATTGCGAAGGGACCTCCTTGGCCATCTTGTCCAATCTGTCTTTTTACAGATGGGGATACTGAAGTCCAGGCAAATTTAACAGGTACTAAACCTCCAAGGTGATGTTTGAGCCCACACCCTCTGGCCCCAGAGCCAGTATTCTTTCCCCTGTCCCAGACTTCCATGTTGTTTTCCCTAATGAAATTACAGGCAGCTCACACCCACTCTGTGCCTCCCCACTGCCCTCTGGGTGATCCTTCCCTTCTATTCTTTGGAGACTGCATTGTTCTAAGACTCCCAGTCATGGGATAAGGCAGGAAAGGTTTTGGTGTAAAAAACACGGGCCATTGTTTCGGGGGAGAAGCTGGTGTCGTTAAAATAACTTCTCAGTTTCTCAAAGGCAATCCTGCCCGTTCTCCTCCTCCTCTTTGGAGAGATGACAAGTTGCCAGTGAGCACAACTCAGCTTCCATCCCCATGAGAACATGGTTCTGTTTTCGAAGTGCCAGCCCTCCATCACCAGGCATCTGGACAGGGAGCTGCTTTCCCTCTGATGGCTTTTTAATGAACCCATGACGGTATTTCTCACCCAATGAAACACCTTCTTTGTCTCTCACAGCCAAAGGCACTTACTATAAAATGAATGGAAAAAAAATAGGGGGAAAATCGCTGGATCTACAGAAGTTTTTATGGGCCCATCATACTTGTTAGCAGGGTTTAAAATAAGGGAAGAGGAAAGTAGCTGGTTTAGGGATCATTTCCTCCTCTTTTGGAGGACTTGGTTATCTACCACTCTCTTATGGGAACCTTCCTGATCTCTTCCCCCGTCCATCTCCCTTCTCCATTCCAGTTCTATCAGGTTGGTTTCTTTATTATTTCTTGTGAACTTTACACTGAAAGTCCTGATCTTGGGCAAGTCATTCTCATTCCCTTGGCTTATTTCCTCTTCTGTAAAATGAGGAAATTAAAACACAGTGTCTCTAAGGGCACTTAGAACTTGATATTATGATCTATGATCCTATTTCTACTGATTTTTTCAAAGTGAGCTTCTTTGATGAGTTCTCTAATCACTCTTTCCTGCAGAGATCTCCTACTTTCCTGAATTCCTGTGTGGCTCATTGGATGGATCATATCATTTAACACTAAAGGGCTAAATAAATTATATATGCTAAGGGTGAAAGACCCCTGATTCTGGAGTTTTACGACCTTGATTCTAATTCCAGCCCTATTATTTACTATTTGTGTAAGCAAATCCTCCTCCTGGGATCTCAGTTTCCTTTCCTGTAAAAAGGGATAGGTTAGGTTAGATGACCTCTGAGGAACTTTTCCGTTGGGAATTTTCTCTTTACAATGGATCTATATACCATTGGTGCACACAAGCTATCCATTTTCTTATCTTATATCAGTCCCTCACTCTTATTATGCCATCAGGTTATTTTTTCCTCTTGTTACATTTCTTTAATGATCCTTTGGATCACTCATCACAGATCAAGAGCTGGTGAGTTAGGTTTAGGAGCCACTCCCCAGTTGGCTCATAAATATATCTCACCTCTCTAGATGTATTGTCAGGGTTTTGGGGCAGGGACCCTTTTATCAGCAAGTCATAGAATTGAGACTAGAGGGGATCTCAGACATCGTCTAAATCAAGAGGGGAAGTGAATTGCGGAAGAGCTCAAGATTCAGGATTTGAACTCACATCTTTTGACTCCAGAGCCAGAATGCTTTCTCTTCTATTAAGTTACCTCCCTTATTTAATTTATGTTATCTTTCCCATTAACCAAATATAGTGCTAGGCAGGGAGAATGTACTGCAAAATCTATTTTAGAAAGAATAACAGCTGTAAAAATGGAATATAATGGGTTTTCAGTGCCAATTTCTGAAAAATGGAATGGTCTCTCAAATCCTAGCTCCATCCTATTCTTAACTGCTCTGAACATACTGGATTGAGTGTATAGTAGTGGGTATAAAGGTCAATAAGACACTCAAGGAACTTGTAGTTTAATTGGTACAATGAATATAGACTAAATTAGAACAGGATAAGAACATATTCAAAACTCAAAGGAATTTATAATATCATCAATGTGAATGTTCTTTCCCATGGTAGAGATTTCAGCTTATGCATTCATGTTGTGTACATACTGTTGTAACATTTGTTCATGTTTTCTCATATATACATTGTAAGAGAGATATTCAATGTACTAGGATTATCCAAGATTTTTCTTGACATGCAGAGAGAGAGGAATAAAAAATGTACCTTAGCTATTACTGTGTACAATGGTCTTTTGGTTATGCTCATTTCATTTTGTATCAGTTGATGTGAGTTTTCCCAGGTTTTTCTGAAACCATTCTGTTTGCCATTTCTTACAGTCCATTAGTTTTCCATTCTACATTCATATCCCACAACTTATTCAGTCATTCCCCAATTGATGAGCATCCATTTTTTTCTCTTCCACTATTTCCTCTATCCACTTTCCCCCTTTTTTCCATCACAAAAAAAGCTACTATAAATATTTTTGTACATATAGGCCCTTTTCCTTTTTTTTTTTTTTTTTAATTTCTTTGGGATACAGACCTAGCATCCCATTTTTCCATATCCCTTCCAACATTTTTCATTTTCCATTTCTGTTACACTAATGTTAACTGGTGGGGGCTCACAAATTATAGTTTTAGTAATACAGACATAGTAGAATGACTTAGAACTTGTGAAAACCTGTTTGTCCACTCCCACCCCTGGAAATCCAATTTTCAATTTTGTAAGTACTGACTTAGGAAGTGGCCCAGAGGGAGTGTTACCCAAATACAAATGCAAGACAATTCTTGCCCTTATGTTCTTCGAGGAGAATATGGTCACACATAAGAATATAGAGAATATATAAAAACTAAAGATAGGGTGATTTGGGTGTGGCCCTAATAACTAAGGGAACAAGGATAGGCCTTTTTAATAAAGTATACACTTGACTTGAGCATTAAAGGAGCTAGGAGTCTGAAGTGCCAGAACATTCCAAATACAGGAGAAAACTTGTGCAAAGATATAAGTGGGAGAGTAAATAGGTCAGTTTGCCGGAGATAGACTGGGTGAGAGGGAGTAATATATAATCAGTCTGGAAAGGAGGCTGGAGTTAAACTCTGAAGGACTTTTAAATAACACAGAGAAGAGTTTATATTGTATCTTAGAGGAAACAGGGAACCATTGAAGGCTCTTGAGCAGTGATGTGGTCTGTCCTGTGCTTTAGGAAGATCACTTCAGTAGCTTTGAGGAGGATGGATTATTAAGGGGAAAGATGGAAGGAGAACAAATTTGGAAGTTATTGCAATAGTTCATGAGGGTGCTCATGGAGTTGTGAAGGGAGAATCTCTAAGACTTGGCAACTGACTGAATAGATGTGTGTGGGGGTGAGAGAGTAAACAGTCAAGACTGACACCAGTGTTGCCAGCTTGGCTGACTAGACAATGATGGTGGCTTTAGCAAAAATGGGGAAAATAGAATCAGAGGATCTAAATCTATGATCTTCTAGTGGCTCAGCTTCTGCAACTGCATTTCTTAACACTGGAGAGCTTCTGGCTTTCTCTGAAGTTGCATACCAGTGAGCTCTCCAGCCTAGAGGGAGGGCCCCATGAACCCAGCTCATAAAATACACAACCCAGTTCAAAAAACAGCATCGCAGGCTCAGCTCCCAGTTCCCCCCACTGGCAGTGTGAGCAGAGTCGGCCAAGAGACTGTATTTAACATTTCACAGACTGATTCGGCTCTCCTAGGCATCTCTGCTCCTGCTTTGCTCAGTAGATAGATACATTTAATGGAAAGTAGTTCAGCAGAAAATAATGGGAAAGTCAGTTGACTCAGTATTATTGAGGTCTATGAAAAAACCTCTATAATATAAAGCGAAGGGATGGTTTAATGACATTTGGATCATGTTTTGAAAGGGAAAAGAGTCAAAGCATTTATTGACCAAGTCTTGGAGTTTCGTGACTTGCTTTATTTTTTTCCTGACACAAACTTTCAGAGGACATAGGATTTTGACCTCACTTGACCCTTAGAGACCAAATAGTCTAAGCTCTCAGTATAAAAGGAAAAAAGAGGCCCAAAGAGGGGGAAGATCTGGGATTCAAACTCAGATCTATTGACCCCAGATTCAGTTCTCTTTTCACTACACTAAAAGTTTTATTTCTTAAAGGGGCTGGGCCTCTTGAATATTTCAAAAGGGTGTGCAGATACTGTGAGCTTGGTGGATAAAGCCAACATCTGTCTGGATTTCAGCCCAAACTGGAAGCCATAAGCCAAGTTTGCAGCCTGCTCAGTTATTTCAAAGGTCAGCACCTTAGAAGGCCCATTTGGGCAAGAATATCTAGTCAGGATTAAAGGCCAAGTGAAAAGCTAAGAGAGGTAGGGGTTCAGGCCAAAAATAAGCTAAGAATGGAATTTGGATTAAGAAAATAGAAACAGTATTTTAGGAACTCTAACAGATAACAGATCTACAAAATTGAGGGCAGTGAGATGGCACTGTGGATAGAACACCAGGCCCGGAGTCAGGACTACTTGAGCATCCAATCTTAGACACTTGGGCGTGGCAGTTTACTCTGTTTGCCTCTGTTTGCTCATCTGTCAAATAAGTTGGAGGAATTGTGGGAAAATAGTGGAATAAGGCAGGAAACCACCTTACCTCCCAAATAACTGAAAATAATGCCTCAAAGTAAATTTTAGAATGTCAGAAATAATAAAAAGTTGGAGAGGAAAGTAAAAAAGATCTGATCTTCTGGGGTGGTAATCTGGCTTGATTGAAGTACAGATAACTGGCAAATAGTTCTGAAAGCCGCTGTGTAGGCCGTGACAGCCTTAGCTATAAGAGCTTTTGCCCCGTAGACTGTGTAGGGGTCAGGTGGCTGATCAGGGGGAAGACTGTGGGCCCTCTGATAGTGCTGGATTCAGGAACCTAGAGGACTGAGTAGATGCAGTCCCAGGTTGTGGCTGCAGGTAAGGAAGAATGAATGCATGTTGGTGAGTGCAGTCAGAGGGAGTAATGAAGGATGGGGACCCTGCTGATTGCAGTCACTGGCAGTAGAGTATTGTCCCTGGTTTCAGTTCCAAGGCTGATAGGTGCTGATACTAGCAGCTACCTGAGAATCTGAAGGGAGCAAGAGCATTTGCAGTAGCAGTGGTGCTAGGGACCTGGTTATGGCCCAGAGGCAAAGAGAAGTATATAGACATAAGTATGAATTGGAGAAGCACTGACCACACCTGGCCTTGAATTATAAAGCATTGGAAGAATAGGAGATCAAAGGCCTCCAGAAACAGCTCAGAAAATAACATCATGAAAAACCTAAAGCCTGAAACACCCCAGACATAAAGCCCAGTTCTAACATAAAGTTAACAACCAGGAAATATGCCATTTAAAAAATTAGTAAAAGAAAAAGAACCTGACCATAGACAGCTACTATAGTGATAGAAAAGATCAGAATTCAAACTCAGAAGAAGACAAAGCAGTTGCTTGCAAAGCTTTCAAGAAAAAGTAAAATGGCCATAAGCCTAAAAAGAGTTCTCAGAAGAACTTTAAAAAGATGTTAAAAATAAAATGAGAGGTTAAGGCAAACTTGGAAAAAACAAATGAATGATGTAATAAAATCAAGAAAATTATGAAAAGAAAGTCAATCAATTGAAAAAAGGGATCCAAAAACTTATTGAGAAAGATGACTCCTTAAAAATTAGAATTGAGCAAAGGGAAGCTAATGACTCCATAAGACATCAAGAAATAATAAAACAAAATTAAAAGAATGAAAAAATAAGAGTATGTAAAACATCTCATGAGAAAAAGAACTCACCTGAAAATGAGATTGAGGAGAGATTATATAAGAATTGTGGGACTACCTGAAAGTTATGACTTTTTAAAAAATAGTCTCAACACTATACTTCAAGATTAAGGAAAATTATCCTGATGTTCTAGAACTAAAGGGCAAAATAGAAATTGGAAAAAATCCATCAATCAGCAACTTGAAGAGATCCCAAAATGAAAACTCATAGAAACATTGTAGTTAAGTTTCAAAACTCCCAGATCAAGATGAAAATATTATGAATAATTAGAAAGAAATCATTTAAATAATATGGAACCACTATCAAGATTACTCAAGATTTAGCAGCTTTTACATTAAAAGCCTGATAATACTCTGAAAAGCAAAAGAGCTAGTTTTGCCTAGACTCATATACTTAGCAAAAACTGAGTGTAATCCTGCAAGGAGAAAATATATATGTTTAGTGAATTAAAGGACTTGCCAATATTCTTTAGGAAAAAGGCCAGAATTAAACAGAAAATTTGACTTGCAAACCAAAAAAAAAATAATAAGGTAATTATGAGAGACCATTTATAAGGGATTTAATAAGGTTAAACTATTTACTTCTCCTATGAGAAAATGATATTTGCAACTTTTAAGAATTTTATTGTTTCTAAGGTAGTTTGAAAGCTTACACATTAGATAGAAGGCTTGGGATTGAGTTCATCAGATTGGGATGATCCTGAAGTACAAAACTGGATAGGGAGAGGCAAAGTGGAACAATTATCTCGTACAAGAGAGGCATGAACAGAGAAACTGTTCCAGGTTGGGTGGGATAAAGTGGAGGGCAAGTAGTGTGGGAAACTTCTCATTAGAACTGGGTTAGAGAGGGAATAACATATACATCTTGTAGGGTATAAGTCTTCTTAATTTACAGAGAAAAAGGAGGGCAAGGAGATAAGATAAAGGGGAAACTCTTAAAAGAGTGTGTTGACTACAAAAAAAGAGGGTAAGTGATTAGAATAAGGGAAAAACTTTTTTGGGTATACATTTCTTTCTAAATTAGTTAACTAACTAAATGAGTAATTTAAAAAATTCCCCCAGTTACATTTAAAACCATTTTTTAATGTTTGCGTTTAAAAAAACTTTTAAGTTCCAGATTTTCTCCCTTAGCCCCCATTAAGTAATCACATGTGAAGTTATACAAAGTCATCTTGTAAAAGAAAACATAGATCTCCCTTCTATTTTTTTTTAATTTTGGGATTTTTTGTTTTTATTTATTAAAGCTTTTTATTTACAAAACATATGCACGAGTAATTTTTTAACATTGACCCTTGCAAAGTCTTCTGTTCCAAATTATCCTCTTCTTTCCCCCACCCACTCCCCTAGATGGCAGGTAGTCCAATACAAAATATGTTATATTCAATATATGTATACATGTTTATATGGTTATCTTGCTGCACAAGAAAAATTCGATCAAGAAAAAAAACTGGGAAAGATAACAAAATGCAAGCAAAAAATAACAAAAAGAGTGAAAATGCTATATTGTGATCCCCACAGTCCTCCCTCTGGGTATAGAGAGACTCTACACTGTACTCTGGGCTCTCTCCATCATAAGTCTATTGGAACTGGTTTGAATAATCTCATTGTGGAAAAAAACCACTTCCATCAGAATTAATCATTGTATAATCTTCTTGTTGCTATGTATAATGATCTCCTGGTTCTGCTCATTTCGCTTAGCATCAGTTCATGTAAGTTTCTCCAAGTCTCTCTGAAATCATCCTGCTGATCATTTGTTATAGAACAATAATATTCCATAAGATTCATATACCATAGTTTATTCAGCCATTCTCCAATTGATGGCTATCCATTCAGTTTCTAGTTTCTTGCCACTACAAAAAGGGCTGCCACAAACATTTTTGCACATGTAGGTCCCTTTCCTTCTTTAAGGTCTCTTTGGGATATAAACCCAGTTGAAATATTGCTGGGTCAAAAGGTGTGCACAGTTTGATAACTTTTTGAGCATAGTTTCAAATTGATCTCCAGAATGGTTGGATCCATTCACAGTTCCACCAACAATGTATCAGGGTCCCATTTTTCCCACATACCTTCCAACATTAGTCATTATCTTTTCCTGTCATCTTAGACAATTTGAAAGATATCTTAGAATTGTCTTAATTTGCATTTTTCTCATCAATAGTGATTTGGAGAGAGAGAGAGAGTAAGAGAAAGCATCAAGCTGTATTCAGACATAATCAGTTCCTTCTCTATGTATAGGTAGGATTTTTCATCATAAGTCCTTCAGAGTAGTGCTGGATTATTGTACTACTTAGAATAGAAAAATCATTTACAGCTGATTATTCCAGAACATTGCTATTACTTTGTGTACAGTACATTTTACTTTGCTTGGAGGACTTTCCAGGTTTTTTTTTTTTTTCCTAAGAGCATCCTGATAATGATCTCCCACAGAATAATAACATTCCATCATAATCACATATCACAATTTATTCAGCCATTCCCCAATTGATGGGCATCTCCTCAGTTTCTAATTTTTTGCCCCAAGAAGAGAGCTGCTACAAATATTTTTGTACATCTAGGATTTTTTCATTAAAAAAAACTTTTTTGAGATTCATGCCTAGTAGTGATATTGTTAGGTCAAAGGATATACATGAATAAATTGGGGCATGGGTCTTTTTTTTTTTTTTTTTTACAAATATGATTTGTATGTGAGAAATAAGGTCTTATCAGAGAAATTTGCTTCAAAATTCTTTTTACAATTACTATGGTAATGCATTTCCCCCATTTATTCTATTCTTTCTCTCATTCATCCTCAAAAGGGTTTTGCTACTTACCACTCCCTTCCTCAATATGCCCTCTCTTTTATCACCCTTCCTATATCCAGTTCCAATAGAGGAATTTTTAGGAGGGTGTGCAAATTAGGGAGGCAGTCAGAAGAAAATTAGATTTCTGGGGAGGGATGGAATGAAAAAAAGAGATAAAAAATGGGGAAAATAGGATGTAGAGAAATGCATAATTAATAATTAAATTTTTGAATGTGAATGGGATGAAGAATTCACCTATAAAATGGAAATGGATAGCAGAATGGATTAAAAAAACAGATTGACAATATGTTGTTTACAAGAAAAACATTTTAAAATGAGAGACACACATAAAGTAAAAATAAAGCACTAGAATAGAAGTTATAATGCTTCAATTGATATATAAAAAAGCAGGGGTAGCAACTATGATCTTAGAGAAAGTTAAAGCTAAAAGAGTTAACATTTTTTAAAAAAAGAAGAGAAAGCACATTATGTTGAAAAGTACCATAAAGAATGGAGAATATCAATACTAAACATATATGTACCAAATGCTACAACATTCAGAATTTTTAAAGGAAATGATAAATGAATTACAGGTGGAAATAGAAAGCAAAACTATGAGTGATGGATTTCAACTAGGTGATTAATAGGATCTTAGATATGTTAAATATGCTAGACATATGGAGAGAATGCAGTTAGCACCAAATGTTGAAAATCTTGAATAAAGATTTTTGTAAAATGAATAAATAAAATGAGCTAGAGAAGGAAATGGCAAATGCTCCACTACTTTTGCCAAGAAAGCCTCAAGTGAGATCACAACGATTCACAACTGAAATGACTGAACAATAATAACAAGGTCTACCAAATAACATACATAACTATTAACTTTGAGCCAGAGTGTAAAACCAGGTTTAAATACCTTTTCTTCTATGGATATATATGGATTTGTAGATAAATGTTTCTCCCCAAAGCAAGACAAGAGAGTGTAGGTTTGGGTGATTCAAGTGGAAATGCTGGTTACCTAAGGGATCCACTCTGTTCTCATTTTTGGAATGCTATTCCCTCCTATTTAACTTCATTGCAAAGACTGAGGGAAGGATGGAAGTTAGGGCTCTTTGGATCAGGTTAGGACTCTTTGGATCACCTGTTATGTGAAACAATTAGGGTGATTCTCTTTAATATTCAATCACATCATTGAATTCCTGTCAATCAAAAAATGAGCATTTCTAAAGTGTCTATCCTATGCTAGGAATTATACTAGATTCTCAGAATACAAAGACAAAAATTAAATCATCCCTGCCCTCAATGGGCTTATAGTTTATTGGAGAAAATAATATGTGCTCATACAAGAAATTCAACATATATGCATAGTGAACTAAGTGATTTGACTGAATTCCACCAATTGGGGCATGGCTATGGTCAGATAAAGCCTTAGAGAAGAGATGGCATTTAAACTGGACTTTGAAGGGAGCTAAGGATTGTGGGGAAAATGGCCACGAGGAGGATGAAATAGGCAACCTATAGAGGAGAATAAGAAGAGAGAAGAAATGACCTCTGGAAGATGGAGCAAGCTGGTTGGTTTAGTGTGCATGAAGAGGAATACTACAAAATCAGCCTGAAAAAATGGATTAGAGTCAGGTTGTGTATTTTATTCTAGAAGCATCAGGAAACTTCTGGAGCAGGGCAGGACTGGGTCAGATTTGTGTTTTAGAAATATCAATAGCTTTATGGGAGACAGACTGCAGAGAAGAGACACTAGATTAAAAACCTATTGTAATAATACAAGAAAGAGGTTAAGAGAGCCTGAACTATTTGTATAAATGGAGACATATGGAGAAATGGGTGTTATTGTTGTTCAGTGATTTCAGTTATGTCTGACTCTTCATGATTCCATTTGGGTTTTTCTTGGCAAAGATATTGGCATGTTTTGCCATTTCCTTCTTCAACTCACTAGACAGATGAGGAAACTGAGACAAATAGGGTTAAGTGACTCATTCAGGGTCATACCGTTAATAAATATATAGACTGGATTTGAGCTTGTATTTCCTGGCTCTAGGACCAACATAATCTACTGTATCACACAGCTATTGACAGATATAGGTAGTTGGATATGGTGTTGGTAGTAATGGTGGTGCTGGTGCTGGTGGGAGTGGTGTTGAGAATGAAGAGTCAAGGATATCCCAGAAAGTGCAAACCTGGGTGACAAGAAATTCTTTTACCCTAAAAGAAATGATAGAGTTAGGGAACAGAGTTAAGTTTTGAAGAAAATAATCATAACTATCATTTATATACCACTTACTATGCTTTAGACTCTCTTTTACAATTACTATCTCATTTAATCCTCATAATAACCCTGCAAAGTAGGAGCTATTTTTATTATTACCATTTTACAGATGAGGAAACTGAGGCAAATTGCAGGTAACTGACTTTCCCAGGATCATACAGCTAGTATATTTGAACTCAGATGTTTCTAATTCAAGTCACAGCACTCTATCACACCAGTTCTGTTTTGGACACATCAAGTTTGAGATACTTATAGGATATAGAATTGAAGATATCCAATAGTCAGTTGGAACTCAGAAGAGAGGCTTGAGTGGATATCTAGGTCTGGGAGTTCCTTGCTTAAAAATCCATCAGTCAATGTTTATTGTTGTTGTTGAGTTGTTGAATTGTTCAGTCACGTTCATGACTCCATGGAACATAAGACACCAGGTCCTGCTATCCTCCACTATCTTTCTATTCAGATTTATGTTTGTTGTTTCCATGGCATTATCTATGCCATTTCTTTTTCTTTTAGTCTTCAATATATCCAACATCAGGATATTTTCCAGAGAGTCCCATCTTTTTGTTATATGGCCATAGTATTTTTTTCCCAATTGTTAAATCTGATTTTATTTATAGGAGAAGTGTTTTACAATTGTGTTCATATAGTTCTTGGATTTGTCTCGGCAATTAGACCCCCAAGTATTTTATTTTGTCTACATAATTTTATTTTTTTATTTTATTTTTAAAAATTTTAATATCTTTTTATTTACAAGTTATATGTATAGGTAATTTTACAGCATTGACAATTGTATGGTCATAGTATTAAAGCTTCATCTATTAAATGCCTACATGTATTGTACTAAGTGCCAGCAAGACAAAAGGTAGTAAAAAATTTCCTGCCTTCAAGGAGTTCACAATCTAATGGGGGAGATTGAGTTGAGCCTGTTGGAACTATCAAGATCACAGAGAAGTAGAGTGTAGAAAACTAATAGAAATAGACAAGACAGTCTTGGGGGGCAGCCACAATTAAGGAGTGGGACACAGGTGATGTAGCAAAGGAGATTGAGAAGGACAGGACAGACAGCTCAAAAGAGAACCAAGAGACAGCAGGATCATAAAAATGCAGAAGAAAAGAATATTGAAGAGTAGAAGATGGGTATTGGTACCCAATGTTGTAGAGAAGTTAAGAAGGATGAAAATTGAGATTTTTAGATTAGTCAATTAAAAGATTATAGATAACTTAGGACAGAGCAGTTTCAGTTGAGTGATAAGGTTGGGAACCAGATTGCAAAGGAGTGTGATATGACTAAAAGGAGCGAAATAGAAGTGATGGGTGTAGAGCTATTTTTTAAAAAAGGAATTTGACTACAAAATGAAGGAGAGCATTAGGAGACACTGCATAATGGCAGCCCTTGCAGGGGAGGAAGTTATTATGTAGCCCCTCTTCATTATCAAAAGCCTGAGACAAAGTCCCGTTTGCCTCATGTTAGTTACAACATGTCCTCTCTGTGAAATGAGGTGTTTGGATTAATCTCTAAACATTTGGTTACATAAATGTGTGTACTAGATAAATGTAGAAGGAGAATTTAGAGACTGAAGACAAACTTTGGTACCCTGTTCTCAAATTCACCTTGCTGACAACAGACAGGTTATTTTAGATTTTTGCTGAGGGCTTAATTCTATAAAAAATCAATAAAATAAATGATCCTAATGATTAAAAACCAACCATTTTTGTCCAGGGAGGAGGGCAGACCAGCAACAACTTGAATACTAACATTTTTATTCTGAAATCCAACACCGGTAGTTGGTGGAAGATCATTTCAGAAATAGAAGTTGTTGGAGATGAATTTGGTTTCTAAAGCATTTTATGTCCCCCAAGTTCTTAGAATTCTTAGAATGATTTCCCCTAATGTCTCTTCCCCTCCCAGATTCTCATTAGGCATTGTCTTCCTCATTAGAATGGAAGCTCTGGATCAACTGAAGCAATGCAAACCCTTAATTTCCACTACTGGGGAGACTGAGGCTGGTGGACCTAAAAAGTTCTGAGCCACGCTAGTCCTAAGTGCCAGAGTGGGAGTGGAGTATGTGAAGTTCAGAATAGGTCCCTGGGATATGTAGGCCCCCAAGGTTCCCTAAGGAGGACCTATGTCCTAAAACAGGGAAGGCCAAAGCTTCATGCTGATCAGAGTGGGCTTAGGCTTGTGAGGAGCCTCTACGTGTCCAGCCTGGTGGGGTGAGGAGAGGCAGCTTCAACAATCAAAAGAACACAAGTTTCTTGAGGACAACTTCTTGAATTTGTATCCCTGGGACTTAGCAGAGTGCCTACCAAATAGTAAGTGCTTAATAAATATTCTCTCTTCCTGTAATATGTATTATACACACACACACATACATACACACACATGTGTGTATCTATCCATCTATCTATCTGCCTGTGTTCCTCTTTATCTGTCTTTTTCTCTCTGTCCTGTGTCTGTCTCTCCATCAACTTACCTGTTTGCCTCTGTCCATACTTAACTAGCTATCTGTATAATCTATCTATCTATTTATCTATCTATGTTTCTATCTGTCCATCTATCCATCCACTCATCCATCTATCTATCTATCTATCTATCTATCTATCTGTCTGTCTGTCTGTCTGTCTGTCTGTCTGTCTATCCGTCCGTCTGTCCGTCCATCTATCTATCTTCTTTCTCTCATCTCTCATCTCCCATTTGTCTCTCTCTGTCTATATATTTGTCTCTGTCTCTCTCATCTAGCTACCTATCCTCCCAGTAGAGAGGGGGGGGTCTACAGATGCCAGAAGTTGAATACGCTTTTGGAAATAGTAGCCACATAGATTGATCTTGCTTAGCTGCTTTTCTTTGCACAAAGAGAATAAGTCTGTAAGTCACTCTGCATCTGGCACTGTGCTAAGGGTTCTACAAAGATTATCTCTTTTGATCTTCATGGCAACCTTGTGAGGTGGGTGCTATAATTATCCCCTTTGGGAGCAAGCATATTGAGAATAGAAATATTGATGAATGTCTGCCATGTACAAACAAAAGGCTTAATTAAATCTTTTTTTTTTTTGTTTTTTCAAAAAGGTGCCTTGGGAAGGCCTTGCGTGATGGGTGGATGTCGGGAGTTAGCATGTGGCACAAGGGGAAGGAGGAGATCCCAGAAAATCTGCTCCCTTGTGAGTCCCCTAAGGCTGGGTGTGGGTTTCCCTCTGCAGATCGAGGGGGCGGGTAAAAGGCTCCCCCACTTGTAAGTCTGATTCTCTCCTCTGCTTTGTCTGTTTGGCATCCTTTGGGTCCTGCCCTAGTATGTGTGTGTGTGACGGGACACTGGTAGTGATGAGCCCCACCCTCGCCCAGCAAACCGCGATGAAGGAGAAACCGAGCCAGGAACATTCCTGTCCATACTTGGTACAACTCTTTCTATGGAATGTGTTGGAAGACAGACTGAGAACATCAGAGGAATTTTTCTATTGTTACTGTCTTGGTCCCTGAAGGTCATCAGCCGGGTGGGAGGGACTGGGGAAAAAAAAAGAACAGCCAGAAAATGTTTCTCCACTCCCATCATCTCCATTGCTTAGGATCATAGCTCTGGAGCTGGAACATACCTTAGGAGCCAGCTAGTCCAGCCCAGTCACTTTACGGAGGAGGAAACTGAGACTCAGAGAAGTGGACAAATTTGAACTCGGGACTCCAAGTTTAGCATTCAATCTGTCTCTAAGACCCAGAAAATGACATTTATGCTCTCAAATATCTAGCTAAGGAACTTCGACAAACACAAGAAAATAATTTTAGAACACTCACAAAACAAATTTTTAAAAATATATTTTATTTATTCACTTAGAAGCATGCTCTCACTCACTTTCCCAGAGTCAGGCCAGCTGCATTTCCCAAGCAGGGTTTTAGGACTCTCTTGAGGGATTGGAGAGGGATTGTCTCCAATGTTATTAGTTTGAACCCCTTTTTTCTCTCCTTGCCTATCAGCAAGTGTAAATGAATGCACAATCTGAGCCCATGGCAGCCGACACAACTTGGAACCATCTTCATGTTAGTGGTTCTGGAATTTTGCAGCATGAGGGAGTATTCCACGTTCTGGTTCCTTGCAGACCATGTAATCAATCCTATCATTTCTACAGGGGAGGAAACTGAGGTTTAGGGAGGGAAAGCAACTAGATCAGATAGAGAGTTAATTAGTTTCGTCCAAAGCTCTGACCCCCTCACCGAGCTCAGCATCCTTTGAGAGTTCGGGTTGTTTTTTTCCCTTCAGTTGGGGCCTTTCCCTTTGGCCAATGAGGCCACACAGAGCCTGAGAGGAGAGGAAACTGGAAGGAATGAATTGAAAGCAGCTGAGACGGCACAACAGCGGAGGGGAGAAGCCCTGATGAGCCCTGTGTGTCTTGGCCCAGCTGACAAGTGCTCTGGTGTCCCCAGAAGAGAGGAAGAAGGAGGGAGGGAGGGATGGGGTCAGTGGTCACCGAGCTGGCCTTGCCGCCAGCCAAGCCCACAGGCCGGGATGGGGGCCAGAAGCTTGGATTGTCCAAATTCAGGTTAAGCCCTAATTAAATCATCTGTTAGATTGTTTGTAATCCCTTGCCTCTCCGCTGCCTCTCAGCCAGAGACCATCCTTATATCAACAGTGAAGCTGTTTGACTTCTGGAATCACAGCTGGCCAAGGACCACTTGGAAGTTGAAGGAAGAGAAAGTGGGAGCCGAGTCCAAGCCCATATTGGATTTTGTGGGTAAACTCCATGTTGGGCGGGTGTGGAAAGAGAAAGAGGGAGAAGTGAAATGAACCAGACAGCCAGCCTCTGATTTATACAAATCACTGGTGCCCCAGATGTGCCAGATGTGAATGCTTCTGCCAAAGGCCACGGGATCTGCAGATACAAGGATCTGGGCTCAGTCAGACCTGGTTCCTAAGAGATGTTGGATGTGGCCAGGGCTTCATGTGGTCTCTCTCAGAAGTGGCCCAGGGCATTATGGGCATGGGAAAGGAGCAGCCTTGGAAGTCTACTCTGTGAATCGGATACCTGGAAGTTTCCATGGGTCCATTGTAGCTGGATGAGATATTAGAGATCATTTAATGCAATCCTCATTTAATTTTAAAAATATATTTTATTTATTCACTTAGAAGCATGCTCTCACTCACTTTCCCAGAGTCAGGCCAGCTACATTTCCCAATCAGGGTTTTAGAACTTTCCTAAGGGATTGTAGAGGGAGATGGCTCTAATGTTATTAGTTTGAGCCCCCTTTTCTCTTCTTTGCCCCATCCCAGATGCCAATTAGTAGTCCTAAGTTTCATTTAACCAATTATAATCAATCAATTTTTACAATAAGATAGTATTTCAAAGATATAACAAGACCAAATAATACAAACAATTTCCCCAATACTATAGGGGCACCCTCTCCCTTATCCTACTTTAGTCTCTAGGGAGAAACAGCTCTCTATTGCATCAGTCACATCGGATCCAGATGGGGCCTGATGGGTTCAGTTCTGAAGGCCACTCCTTAGTCTTTGGGTCATTGATGTTGGATTGGCTACAAAACCCTGGATACCCGGAGGTTCACTCTCTTAACCTCTCAAAGCTCAAATCTCTTCTCCTAAAATGGAAATGAACAAATCTGGAGACCAAAGACTAAACTCTATTTTTTTAATTAAAGCTTTTTAATTTTTAAAATATATGCATGGAGAATTTTTCAACATGGATCCCTGCAAAACCTTGTGTTCCAATTCCCACCCCCTTCCTCCCTCCCTTCCCCCTCTTCCTTCTCCTTCCCTCTCTCCTTTTCTTTCCTTCCTTCCTTCCTTCCTTCCTTCCTTCCTTCCTTCCTTCCTTCCTTCCTTCCTCCCTTCCTCCCTTCCTCCCTTCCTTTCTCCCTTCTTCCCTCCCTTCTTCCTTCCTTCCTCCCTCCCTTTCTCCCTCCCTCCTTTCTTCTTCTTTCCCTCCCTTCCTTCCTTCTTCCCTCCCTTTCTCCCTCCTTTCCTTCTTCCTTCCTTCCTTCCTTCCTTCCTTCCTTCCTTCCTTCCTTCCTTCCTTCCTTCCTTCCTTCCTTCCTTCCTTCTTTCCAACAATATAACTGAAACATTCCCTCCCCCCCAAATCCATTATTCCAAAGAAGAGGTATGTGGATATAATTAGGTATTTCTAATGTCCTAATTGGTTTTGTTAAATTACTTCTCTCCCCTCTTTTTCTGCACCCTTCTTCCTTCTTTTAATAAGGAGTGGTAAATAAAGGTAATATAAAAACAAAAAAAAATCATTAAAATTCCTTTTAAAGTTAAAAGAGAGATATTATCTAGTCTGATCCCTTCAGTTTATAGATAAAAGAAACTGAGATCCAGGGAAGATCTGTTTTTCTGTTAAGCGGGGAACAGAGCAAGCATTCAAATTCTCCAAATTCATTGCTCTGTTCCCTACCTGATCCTGTTGAGTGGACAAACGAAGAAGGGAGGTTGGGAGTGAGACGAATTCATGTAACTGGGTAAAAAAAAAAATCTATTTGTGACACTCTCTCTGGGGAAATAACATTGTCTAAGAGATGAATTGTAAATGAGCCTGATGGTATTGGGGGAGGGGAAGGGGTCTCGAATCTCATCAAAGAGCCAAGGGCATCTCCCTAGAAACTCTTTAGGATGACACCGATAGAGAAGGGAAACTAGAATCAAAGCAATTGAAACCCATCTGTCAATGCTAGAATGACAGAGCCATGATTTCAAGAAACTATGGTTAGGGCTGATGCAGTCTGGAGTGAGGGGTGGGGCAGGACATAACAAGGGATAGTCTCAAGGGTAGGGAGAGGGCTGGAAGGGACCGCCTGATCCCCAAATCCTGAAAGTATTGAATCCTCCACCTAGCACCATAATGTAATGTTTGGGGATAGTGCTCCCCTTGGGGAGGAATGGGTAAAGCACCCGGACAGGAAGAAAATATTCCCCTCCTCTCCACATACATTGGCCCCTGGAGCAAAGTACTGTTGGACCCAGAGTTCCAGCTTATGTGACACACTTTTGGGAGCTATTAAGAACTATCCAAGTACAATAGAAATTGATTGCCTTGACTGGCCAGACAAGAGAGGGGAGGGCTCATTCTTTCTAGTGAACCTAAGTGCTCCTGTCCCAACAGAGGCTCTTGTTACAAAGACCAAGAAGACTGGATTTCTCCAGACTGTCCCAGGCTCAAATATTTGATCTTATTGTCCCCAGCAGCTTTCTGGCACAATGGAGAGAGTGTTGCATTCAAATCCTGCTCTGCCAATTGTAATCTGTCACCTTCTGGGATCAGATCCCATCTTCTGTTGAGAAATGAAGGTTTTTCTCTGGACAAAATATGGGACCAAAGCAATCAAGCTTTACTCCTAATAGATGTGCCTAATCAATATAAATACTACCTATTGCATGAAGTTTCCCATAATCCTCCTCCGCTGCAGGAGCTGTTCTCCCTCTTCTTCATTTGTTATGTATGTTATGCTTACTTAATTATTTCTGTGTGTGTTGTTTCCCCCTGATAGAATGTAAACTCCTTGAGGGAAAAACTGTTTCTTTTTTTGTCTTTGCATCCCTGGCTCTAGGACAGGGCTTGCATCACAAATGTTTGCTGATTAATTAACCAAATAAATAAGACAAGAATGTGACCTTGCTTCTTTGGCTGTTTTTTTCCCCCTAGTTAAAATCCCTTTGCATATTAATTTAGATAGATTTTGGGAATTTTTGTTGTTTAGTCTCTTTTTTAGAATTATCTGATTTTTCATGACCACATCTGGGGTTTACTTGGTAAAGATACTATAATGGTTTACTATTTCCTATTTTAGATCATTTGATAGATGAGGAAACTGAGGTAAACAGGTTGGAGTCTCTTGCCCAAAGTCACATAGCTAGTAAATGTCTGAGATCAGATTTAAACTCAGAAAGTTGAGTCTTCCTGCTCTCAAGCCCAGGGCTCTATCCATTGCACTACTTAACTGACCCTTATGGATACCTGATAGTACCAAAACCCAAAATTAGATACTTATTTGTGGACATATTCTTCCATTCTACAGAAATGGGGACTGAACAGGAAAGGTTTCTTTTTAGCCTGGGGAACTTTATATGGTGGCTATGTCTAAAGCTGGTATTCTTTTTAAAACTTTATTTATTTTATTATTTTTGAAAAAAAAAACCTTTTATTTTCAAAAAACATGCAGAAATAATTTTCAACATTTACTCTTGCAAAATCTTGTGTTCCAAATTTTTTCCCTCCCTCGCTCTCTCACTCCCTAACCAGCAAGTAATCCAATATTAAGCTGAGATTCCTAATCTGAGGTTGATCCATGTCCTTTTTTAAAAAAATATTTTGATAACTGGTCCAGAAAAACTCAGCCCCCAAAATCATATTTAACATAATTAATTTCCTTTGTAATCTTGTATATTTTATTTTATGCCTTTGTAAACATGATTCCGAGAAAGGGGCCCATAAAATTTTCCAGCCTGTCAAAGGAATCTATGACAAAGAAATCATTAAGAACCCCTGATCCAAATGGATGTCAGCTTGCCCTTATTAGAAAAAAAGACTCCATTTATTACATTTTAGCAGACTGGAGCTTAGAAGACTTTATTAGCCCAGAAGATGGAAGCAGGGGATAGCTCCCAGTGAGGAGTGCAATGGGTATTATGAGGAGATATCCAGGGTCCTGTGGCATTGGAGGTGTGAGTTACTTCTCCACATATAGTCTTCACCTGTGGGTTGCTCACATGTGACCTCTAGGCAGGCGTCCTTCCCTATTGATATTGTGCAAGTTTGTGGGTGTGCCCTAGGTTTATGGAAAAAAATGTTCTATCTCAAACCCTATGATTTCCATGAAATGCCTTTGGACTAATTGTTTCTGATGTCTGCCTAAAGAAAAAAGTACATACTAGTGGGGGCTCACAAATGATCATTCTGCGTGTAGACACACACAATTCCTTGAAACTGGGTTAGCATTCTAGCTGTTCCACATATGAGAGGGATGGACTAGGTTGGACTATATGACGCCAAAAATCTCTTAGAACTTTTAGATCTACAATTCTGATGGATGTGGCCCTCTCCAGCAATGAGATGAACCAAATCAGTTCCAATAGAGCAGTAGTGAATTGAATCAGCTACACCCAGCGAAAGAACTCTGCAAGATGATTATGAACCACTACATAGAATTCCCAATCCCTCTATTTTTGTCTATGTGCATTTTTGATTTCCTTCACAGGCTAATTGTACACTATTTCATAGTCTGATTCTTTTTGTACAACAAAATAATTATTAGGACATGTATACTTATATTGTATTTAATTTATACTTTAACATATTTAACATGTATGGTCAATCTGCCATCAGGGGGAGGGGATGGGGAAAGGAGGAGAAAAATTGGAACAAAAGGTTTTGCAGTTGTCAATGCTGAAAAATTACCCATGCATATAACTTGTAAATAAAAAGCTATAATTTAAAAAAATATTGGAGTTAGACTTCAAAAAAAAAAAAGAACTTTTAGATCTAAATCCATGTTCCAATGGACTAAAAAGTTCTGAGAAATTTCAAAAGCTCAGAAAATACTGAACAAATGACTCTAGTCTATGAGCATTGCAATAAAACTATGCAGCACAAGTGGTGATTGAGAGCCACCAAAAATGTAGAATCTATTCACATATATAATTATATATATTTTCCCAAGTTAAAGAAACATTTGCTCCCCAAATTGTCTGAAATGTAGCTTGTATGGAGAACCTCTGTGTACCCACCATTTACACACAATATTTGTGGTGTGGGTAGTATGGTATGAGTTGAATGATGGTGATATGGTGTGTGGTCCAGTATTTTTTCTTGGAAAATGTTTTTTGTATCTTTTGTGTGTGTGTGTGTGTGTGTGTGTGTGTATGTAGGAGTGTAATTCTCTAGTCTATCTAATGATAGTCTAGTACAGTAGAAATAGAATTGGCTCTGGAGTCAGGGATCTAGCTTCCAAACCCATTTCTGATCTTTACAACTTATGTGAACTTGGGCAAGACACAGTCTCTCCGGGCCTCAGTTTCCCGAATTTTGTACAAGGAGGGAGTTGGAGTAGGTGGCCCCCAAGTTCTCTTCCAGCTCAGAATTCATGGTCCTGTGTAAAGGACTAGGAAGGAAGGAATTAAGCTTCTGAATCCTGTTTTCCTTATGTAGAAATTACTCCCCATGGCCTGCTCACTCCCAGGTGAGCTGGTAAAGTCGTCAAGCCCCCACAACCCCCTCCCCCAGGGATATGATCCACGGCAAGGGACCCATGAGCCCAGGCCCAGCCTCAAACCTTTCAGCTGGCCTTGGGCCATCTTAATTCCAGCAGTAATCTAAGGCCACTCGGCAATATAGATTTGTTTTTCTTAATGATTATGAAGCTGGCTGGTTAAAGGCCGAGGATGATGGCCAAGTTGGCCCAGACCCCAAACTGAACAGCGGCCAAGCCCACTGCCGTGATCTGTGTGGCAACGCGAGGCAAAACTCAAACAGCTTTTTTTGAATTCACTGAGATCCTCCCCAGTCCTGAAGGCGAGGCTCGAATTACCCCCATGTGCCCATTGCGTGATGGAGGGACATACATGGGCTTCAGCTCCTGCTGAAATGCTCTGACAGGACGTTGCACGAGCGAGCCACCAGTGAGAGGAATCAGGGTCTCGCTGACCTCTTACTTAGCAAGATCGTTGGGGAAAGGAAGCAATCTGCTTTGAGTGGGTAGTATGGTTTGACAGAAAGAATTGCAATCCCTACATTTTACATGAGGAAACTGAGCTACAAAAACATTTAGTGAATTTTCAAGTCACACGACTAGTAAATATCTGAGGCAGAATTTGAATTTGAATCTTTCTGACTCTGAAGACAACTGTCCTTCCACAGTGTCATTTGCCCCCCTAGTCTGAGAACCTTATTAAAATTATGGCTGTGACACTTTCTACAAGGGTGACCTCTGGCACATCAAGAAGCTCTTTAAGCTTCGGGTTCCTCATCTACAAAACGAGGAGGCTGGACTGAGGGGTCTTTTAAATCTTTCTGGCCCTAGGTCTGTGATCCTGAATTAGGACCCTGATTTTTTTTTTTCTGGCTCAGAGTCTCATTCTCCCCTCCCCAGCTCTCTTCCTTCCAACTCCAATGTGACTTTGTCTGCCAATTTCTGCTTGACCTATTTACAGACTGAGAAGCCACCTCTGGACTGCTTTCTCCAAACAGTATATTTTATGATGAACATGTTCCCAAGGCTTCAGGGAGAACAATGTGGCCTTGGCCCACTTCGTCTCCTTTCTCTGAGATTGGGAGGCCAGATGCCCAAAGGGCTAGCTCTCTGCCAGTGTCAGGAGTGCCTCCTGTCCACTTCTTTCTGTACCCCATGAGCTAGAATCTTGGGGGGGTCCCAAGCGTGAGCATCTCCTACCGGCTTCTCTCTGTCTCCCAGGACCCTTGGAGAGTCCTGAGAATGAATGAAAATCAGCAGTCTCCTTTCTGAAGCTGCTGGGATGATTGTCTGCCTTTTCAGGAACCGGGGGCTTAGGTCATTGCTGTGAGCCTTCATTTCAGGACCCTAAGAGATCAAAACTAGTTGGCTGCTTGTTCAAGCTTTCCAAGTGGTTGCCCAAGCACTGATAAAACCAGGAGCTCTCCCTGGACTGCCAAGGGGAAGCTTTCCAACCTCTCCTCCTCCCCCATGATACCTCCATCACAGAGGAGATTATGGAGCTGGGAGGACCTCGGGGGTCTCTACTCTATGCCTTTCACAGCTAAGGTAAGTGACTTGCTGGAGATCCCACGTAGATCCCACGTGCTTCTCAATATGCAATGTATATGTTGAATACACATGCATATGTATGCATATATATTTGTATATATATATATACACAGACATGAATATGTATACTTATAGGGTCACATCCCACATTTATATGTTGCTATACATTCAATGTGTGTATATATATAAAGAGAGAGAGAGTATAATCATGCATACATACATATGTATTTTTATATTTCAGTATATTCATGTATATCTATATCTCTACATTATATGTAGATATACCTGTGATTACACATGTAATATATACCTTTATTTAAATATCCCATTTGTAAACATATATACAAATATGTCACTATATATTTAGTGCATTTATTATATGTGTACATGCATGTGTACTGTACACAATATACACTTGTGTGCATGTACTCATATATGTCTATACCCCACATTTATACACATACACATAGTTATACTTCCCTATAATTCCCTATAATAATAATATAATCACATTAATTTTTATTCATATGTATATGTGAATGTGTATATATGTAATGTGTATATGTGTGGACACACAATATAAATATACAATTACATATAACATGTGTGCGCGCACACACGTGTGTATGTATATCTATCGACATGTATACATTACATATATCTATAGATGTGTTTGTACACACACATGCACATACACACATGCTCACACACATATATGATGTCCTAAAAGTTTTAGGGCAGGTGTAAGCTTTCATTACTTAAACCTGCCCTAAGACTTTGTAACCTGGATTTGAAATTTCAGTGGTGAGGAAATCTCATATGAAACCAATTCCCTCTCCTGAAACAAGTTGGCTCTCTCCCTGAAACTGAGTTTCCCAGGATACCTGGGGGGTAAGTGTCTCAGCAGGATGTATTGCAATGGTCCTCAAAGTGTAGTCCAAAGAATTGTTGGGGTCTCTGAAACCCTTTCAGAAGGAATACAAATTCAAAATTTTTTTTATTTCTAATATAGTAAATAGCTATAAATATAAACCATGTGAACAAAAACTCTTTGAACAGATCTTTGATAGTTTTTTTTTTTTTTTTTAACAACATGAAGATACTGAGAACAAAAGTTTGAGAACCACTGTATTAGAGGAAGGGCTTGGTACAATCCCTCTGGATTCTGGGTTAGCTCCCTAGCTGCTCTACTATACTTAGCACTGTCTGGGGGGTGGGCTTAGGCAGCTTTGCAGGAAAGATATGGAAGCTGAGGCTGGACTCCTGCATCCACAAACGCTTCTGAGAGAACCAAAGCCACATAGTGCTTGTGGCTCTTATGGCTCAGATTTCCATGAGGTGACCTGTATTTACTTAAGACTCATCTTACATATATTTACTTATATGAATATTGTTTCTCTTCAATAGGAATGTAAGCTCCCTGAGGGCAGGAAACTTTTTTTTTTTTCTGTCTCTGTCTCCAGGACAGCGCCTGCCCCACAATAATTGGTAGTTACTTAATTAGTACTGGTTAGTGAATTGCTGAATCCAGCCCCAGTGTATTTAATTATCTTTTTCCAGGATAAACCTGGGGCAGCTTCAGCTGTGTAAAGCTACTGTGCTTTCTCTAATTCGATTCAAGTTAGTTCATTTGACGAGGATTTTGTAAGTCCTTGCCATGTGCCTGGCACAGGGCATGCAAAGATCTATATTAGAAAGATTAGATTAGAAAGAACCAGCTAAAGCAACCCTGATTGTACAGAGGGGCAAATGAAAGCCAGAGAGATCCAGGTGGCAGAACTGGGATTCCAGCTCCACCCTCTGTCTCCAAATCCAGAGCTCTTACCACTACACCATGGTGGTGATTTCCACTGAATGTTTTGCATCCTCCACTTGATTCCCAGCTCTCTCTGCCAATGACTGCAAAATGGTTTGTCCCATGAAGGCTTCTAGTGGGGAGAGTTATTGGGAAATGACAGTTAGGGTTTTTTTTAAAAACCTTAATAAAACATTTTAAAAGTTAAAAAAACAAGCAAGAAGAAGTTTGTTCTGATAAATCACAATTTGTTTAGATCCATTTCTCCTTCTGTAAGTCCTGCCAGTGGATTTTTTTGTATAACAGAAATATTCATAGAAATGCAGATCCATGGAACTAAAAGGGACCTCAAGAGGATATCTGGTCCAACCCTTTGCCTTCATGCAGCAAATGAAGGAGTAAATCATCACAGAGAGGTCGTTAATTATTTGTTCTTCTCAAAGTCCTTGCGGTGGGACATTTCACAGCTTCCCTGAGTAACACATTCCAATATTTTGTCACCTGCAGGGGCAAGAGTTAGTTCTTACTCTACTTGGAATCTCTAATTTCTTTTAAGAACATTTTCCATTTTTTGGGATCTCCTTGGAAAAGCTGAGAACTTCCTAGCAGTTGTGGATTAAAACATGAAACAAGAAGAATCTGAATAACATTTCCCCCTTCCTAACTCATCTCCCCAGCAAGGATTGTTCTCCTAGGAATTTTCCTGTTTATTTCATACTTGACTCAGTCTCTTACTCAAATACAGCTAGAGGCTTACTCCCAATTAGAAACTTACTCCTTTGAACTCTGAAGATATCAATTCTGTTGTCCCCTTCTAGAGTCCAAATCAACCCATTTCATAGGATAAGACATTGAATGCTTGAAGTTTAGAACTAGAGGTTATCTAATAGAATGAGAAAGTATCCACTATAATCTCTTCATTCTAGAGATGAGGAAATTGAGGTCAGAAGGCTGACCTCTAAATGTGAAGATAATACGTGCCAGAATCAGGATTTGATCCCAAGATGGCCCCAAGTGATGATCCCAAGTGGATAGCATGCCAGGCCTGGAGTCAGGAAGATTCGTCTTCATGAATTCAAATCTGGCCTCAGACACTTGAGATCCTGGGAAAGCCACTGTTTGACTCAATTTCTTCATCTGTCAAATGAGCTGAAAAAGAAAATGGCAAACCATTCCAGTATCTCTGCCAAGGAAACTCCAAAAGAGTTTTTGGAGGTCTTGAAGAATTAGGAACAAGTAAACAATAACAACCTGATTTCAAATCCAACATGAACTACACTTCACCAAGTGGCCCATTTTCTGTCCTCAAGTGTTGTAAAACTCCTCAAGGGTTTTGTTGCTCTTTTCTGCACCCTCAATTTGTTGTTTTAGAAAGCTAGAGTTGCTATCAGGAAAGATGTGAGTTCAGATTGTCTATCTATCTTTTATTAGCTAGGTGACTTTGGGCAGGCCAACTAAATTCTTTCTAAATCTTGATCCCTTTATCTTGAAAATAGCAAATAATGACACCTAACTAGAAAAGTATCTAGAATTGTTGCACCTGAATCAAGCAGTATGAAATACTCCTTCATGTCAACTGCAAGTCATGATGTCAAAGTAGTAGAAGTAACTAAAACAAATTCAGTAAATAGGAGGGGAAATTAATTACCATAATAGTGTTTAATCTGCCAACAGAATGCATATGTTAAATTTTTGCCCCTTAGTCTAAATCAGTGATTCTCAAACTTTTTGTTCTCAGCACCCTTTATACTCTTAAAAATTATTGACGTCCTCAGAGCTCTTTGCTTTAGTGTATCATATCTATCAATATTTGCTGAATTTAAAATTCAAATGGCTAAATTATAAATATTTATTCATTCATTTAAATGTAACATTAATAAACCCATTACATGTTAATATAATAACATTTTATGGGGAAAAACCTACATTTCAAAATTTTTTTTTAAAAGACTGTATATTTTTGAGCATCTCTAGCATCCCTTTATACTTTTAAATTGATTATTGATGACCTCAAAGTGCCTTGCTTTCATGTATTATATCTATCAATATTTGCTGAATTTAAAATTCAAATGGAAAAATTAAATTCATTTAAAAGTAACAATAAAAAAGCCATTACATGTTAACATAACATTTTATGGGGAAAACATCTACATTAAAAAAAAATTTTAAAGACTATATTTTGGGGAATCTCCAGTGTCTGATTTAACAGAAGCTGGATTTTCATTTCTGCTTTTTATATCTAAACCATTGTGATATATTATTTTGGTTGAAGTATGTGAAGAAAATCCAACCTCCTGCAGACGTGTAGTCAGGAAAGGAAGAAGTATTTAAGTAGTCTTCAGAGAATTGTGAATATTTTTCTTTGCTACTATAATAAAACTGGACAAGTGATAGTTTCAGTAGAAGATATTAAACCATTTCAACAAACTCTTCATACCGTCTCAATAAAATCAGTTAATCTATCTTGTATTTTGAATGGGTCTTTTGACCATGAATGATTTTATGATATGCTTTGGTCATTTGAAAAAAAGTGTTTTTCCAACTTATGCACACTTTTCAAATGTTGACATAGTTCACTAAATCTTTTTTTTCCATAATCACATTCATATCACTACCAATCTGATCAGAAAAATTTTTAGCATTGAAAAAATGGTTCAAACAAGTTTTCTGAAATTCTCATTTTCTCTTGAAAGTTCAAATTTTGTCATTGGCTGCAAATAGGGTCACTTGTTTTCCCTGGAAATGACAGTCTCACTTTGTTCCTTTTGAGAAAATGTCTGCCAGAAACCCGAGTCTGGGCAACCATACTTTGTCAGTCGTTTTTTCAAGCCAAAATGGTGCTTCATGCAAGAAACAGCTGGTCGAGTCCGCCACTCAAACAATCACTCGAGTGATTTTCCTCCAGACAAGCATTGTGCTTTGGTATGCAGCAGACGTGCTTAATGCATACGTCCTTTTTTGTCACACAGAATATGAAATAGACATAGCCTCGAGGGTCAAGATTTAACAAAATTAATAATTTTTTATTGCTTTACCAAGGATGCTCTTAAGTGAAACTGGCAGTTCTTTTTGCTGAAAGTGCATGGCGGGGAAGAATTCGGTTTGGCACTGTTGCCTTGATTCACACTGACATGCCTACAGATTTAGCCACCGTGACTTTTGCACCATCCATGTGAATACCAGTACAGTTTCAGAATAAACCATGAGATTCCAAAAGTTACTCAATGCCTTGAATATTTCAACACCACTTGTGTTTGTTGCCCAGCATTCACATCAAAGATCCTCTTCTGGGATTGGTTGGTGCTGCCACTAGATAAATACAAGAGAAACAGCAAGTCCAATCACATCTGTGGATCCATTCGTTTGTAAGGCAAAAGTACAATTCTGCAGGTGAGGTATTAACTCTGTCAATGTGTTTCCGGCCAAATCTTAATTCAAGGAACCTCTGAAATAAAACTTCATTGTTCACTCATGAGAGAACAAGAGTAAAAAAAAAAAAACCCAAATAATATATTAGTATTATTGTGAAAATGATGTTGACCTTCTGGATTTCCTGAAAGGTCTCATAGAAGGCCATACTTTGAGAACCTTTGCTCTAAATGTCTGTATCCTGGGTCAAAATCCTAGTCATTATACCCTAAGTACATCTCTCGGCCTATCTCACAGTGCTGTGGTAAAGTAAAATGTGTCATTATTGCAACCTTTGCAACCCTTCACACTGTTCTAAAAATGCCAACTATTGTTGTTGTTGGTATTATTTTCCTAAAGCACAGAAATTCCAAATGGATATCCTAGTCTAATCAAGGCAGAAGATTGGAGGGCAGGACTCAGTTCATGAGGATGCAGGTAGGGAGATGGGACTGCTGTCTTTTTTTTTTAATTTTTAAATTTTTTAAATTAAGGTTTTTATTTACAAAACATATGCATGGGTAATTTTTTCAACATTGACTCTTGCAAAGCCTTCTGTTCCAAATTTTCCCCTCCTTCCTCCCACCCCCTTCCCTAGATGGCAGGTAGTCCAATACATGTTAAATATGTTAAAATATATGTTAAATCCAATATATGTATACATATTTATACAGTTATCTTGCTGTACAAGAAAAATTGAATCAAGAAAGGAAAAAAAAACTAAGAAAACAAAATGCAAGCAAACAACAACAGAAGGAGTGAGAATGCTGTGTGGTGGTCCACACTCAGTTCCCATAGTCCTCTCTCTGGGTGCAGATAGCTCTCTTCATCATTGAACAATTGGAATTGGTTTGAATCATCTCATTGTTGAAGAGAGCCATGTGGGACTGCTTTCTAACCCTGAGTTTGTCCAAATGATAGGAATCTTCTATAGGTGAACCCTCTAGTCCTCATTTATTTAAACACTTTATAGTTACTAATCATAGGTCTGGAGGTGCAATGGAAGACCATTAAGTCTAGCTATCCCATCTTACAGATGAGAAAGTAGGGATCCCTAAAAGTGAAGTGGTCATACAGAGAGTAAATAACAGGAGGGATTTGAAACCAGGTCTTTCTGTTCTTTCTACTATTCCACTCTTCCTTTTAAATGCTTACATATGATTTTTAAAAAAATGTTACATATGAATGGTTTTTTGTTTGTTTGTTTGTTTGTTTTTTACTGAGGCAAATGGGATTGAGTGCTTTCCCAGGGTTACAGAGCTAAGAAGTGTTAAGTGTCTGAGACCATATGGGTGTTTTGTTTTGTTTTTAATTGTGATCATGGGTAATTCAAATTTTTTAAAGTTTAAAAGTGCAAATTTGTTTTATTTTTTCCCAATTAATAAACATTTATTCCCTCTTCTCTTCTCCTCCTAATTAAACACACACACATACACACACACACACACACACACACACACACCTCAAAATCTTCTTAATAAGTAGGACTTACAAAACAAATTCTTACATTGGTCATATCTGAAAATGTATGTCTTATTCTATACTCTTAAGTCCATCATTTTTTCTTTAGGAAGTGAGTAGCTTGCCATCTAGGGGAGGGGGTGGAGAAGGAGGGGAAATTGGAACACAAGGTTTTGCTAGGGTTAATGTTGAAAAATTATCCATGCATATCTTTTGAAAATTAAAAAGCTTTCATAAAAAAAGGGAGTGAGTAGCATTCAAAGTCCTTAAGTCTTTCCAAGTTGTTTGCCTTTAAAATGCTGTTTTTAGTGTATAAATTGTTCTCCCGGTTCTGTTCATTTTACTTTGCATCACTTCATAAAAGTCTTCCTAGAACTCTCTGAAACTATCCTGTTCCTCATATGAATTAGTCAATAAATGTTTATTAAGTACCTATCATGTGCCTGGCACTGCGCTAAATACTGGAGATACAACAAAAGGACTAAAGACAGTCCCTATCTTGGAGGACCTCACATTTCCTTACAGCCATTCACTGCATGAGTTGCTTTGTTTAGCTCTTCCCCAATAGGTTGGCACTTCCCAATTTCTTAGTTCTTCTCTACCACAAAAAGAGCTGCTATAAATGGATCCTTTCCCTCTTTCTTTGGTCTCTTTAGCATATGGATCTTGTAGCAATACTTCTAGATCAAAGGGGATTCACAGTTTAGAGACTTTGAAGGCATCTTTCCAAAATGGCAGGCAATTAAATTCGACAAGCAGTTGTTATTTGTCCAAGCACTGCGCTAGGCTCTGGAGATACACATACAAAGAATGAAGCAATCCCTCCTAGGAAAGAGCTGACATTCTCACCTTCCTGCACTGTGCTTCTCGGTGAAAGCAAAGGGCTTTCTCTGGTGTGCCAAAGACTTTGCAATATGCTTGGATAAGGACACTTTCAAGTGAATTTTCTCTCCTCACCTTCAGCTCTCTCCCATGCCCATCCAGTGCAGGCTTGTCCAGGTTCTGCCCCGAAGCAATTGGTGAGAGCCAGAAGAATAGCAGCTGTGGGAAGCTGACTTTTAGGACCTTGCCACCATTTCCCAAGGGCCAAGGAAGGAAGCCAAGAAGGCTTGTGGGTATAGCAGCAGGAGACATAAGGTCAGTAATGGAACACTCTGGACTCATAAAGCTTCTTCAACTTTTCCATTTGTGACCCCTTTTTGTTGGAGAAATTTTTATGCAACTCTGGGTATATAGGAATATAAATAGGTATGCATCCAACATTTACTGATAATAAATCATAATTTCCTGACCCCCACATTCAGTTACATGGTCCCATGTGGGGTTGTGATCCACAATTTCAGAAGCTTTGCTCTAGACTCTAGATATACCACCTTTGCACATAGCTTTGGTAGGCTGACTGTGTGTCCATGCTGAAAGGCTCCAAGGCCAAAACAAAGGTGGATATTGGCTGTGACCTCTCCCTGCTGTGTCAACCTTATTGGGGGACATTTGGTCCCGTGCCATAGGCTAGATCTTTCCTTTGCCACATCCTCCATCATGGTTCCTTGGGTGGCTCAGCCCTGAAGGCCTTCTTCAGTTCCCTGGCCTTTACGGGCCCTGCCCATCCTGCTGACTCCCACTCCTTGTCTGCCTTCTCCCATCAGCCAAACCCTATAATCATCATCGTGCAGGGAATAGAGTGTGCACACTTTCAGTAACGGTTTCATCATCCAGGAGACAGTGAGGAGCTCTCTTCTTTGGATGAAGGTAATTAATTGGTCCACCTGAAGGCTATTCAAGTTGGGACAAGAGGCCTGCTCCTAGGAACATTCAATGGAGAAAGCCAGAGCATTCTCCCACAGCAGGTTCCAGTTACTGGGCAGGGAGCAGGGGACAGGGGTCTCTCCAGGTCTGCAGGTCACTAAGCAAGATCCTCAGATGCCTAAAGAATGGGAAGGAAGGAACCTGGCATTTATTAAATACATGCCATGTGCCAGACACTACGCTAAGACTTTACCAAGATCTCATTCAATCCTCACGACAATACCATGAGGTAGGAGCTAATAACCACCTTTCAAATGAGGAAGCTGAGGGCCAGAGAAGCCGTCACACAACTATTAATTATCAGAAGTCAAATTTGAACTCAAATCCTTTTATTTCCAGTCCTACTGCTCTATTGACTTTGCCATTTATCTGCTTTTCTAGGCAGGCAAGAAGATGGAAAAGAGACATCAAGAAGCAGAAGAGGAGAAAAGATCTGCTCCTTTGCAGAGGTGGGGGTTCATGGGTATGGGGCATTAATTCTGTAGGACATCAGAATTTTTTAAAGTTATGGAACAGTTTAGTTGAATTCTCTACCTTCCTCTTTTTTCCCCCTTTTCCCCCCTCTTTTTTGTGTGGCTTTCCCAGGGTCACACAGCTAGGGAGTGTTAAGTATCTGAGGCCAGATTTAAACTCAGATCCTCCTGACTTCAGGACCAGTGCTCTATCCACTGCCAACTTTTTTCTTTTAGAAAAATACTTTGTTACAAGGAATAACTCTGGAGGAGAAGGAAAAGGGGGATACTGGGAGAAATTTAGGAGCT
Source organism: Antechinus flavipes (assembly GCF_016432865.1). NCBI lineage: Eukaryota > Metazoa > Chordata > Mammalia > Dasyuromorphia > Dasyuridae > Antechinus > Antechinus flavipes. Next base: position 32,470,655 of record NC_067401.1, on the reverse strand, counting down.
GTAAAAATTTTTAAAAAGAAAAGGGGGAAAAAAGGGGAAAGATATGCTACTCAATGGGAAGCGTAATAGAGTCATCAATAGTGTCATCAGCTCTGCTCTCTGATCTTTGCAGACCTCTCCCTGTATTAAAGAAACCTGGAAAGTGGTAGTAAAGTGCAGTGGTTACTCCTGGTTCTGAAGGAACCTTATATACAGCATTTCTGGAAGTTCAAACTTGGGCCTGAAGCTGTATAACTTCTAATCCCCAGTGGCCAAGGTAAGAGTCAGGAGTCTAACTCAAAAATATTCACATTAAGATTTAGAAGGGATTTTTTTTCTTATAGGAACTCTTATGAAGTAGATAGAGCAAATGTCATCATTCCCATTGAATAGAGAAGAAAACTGAGGTACAGAGAAAAGCTACTTTTCCAGGATTACCTAATTAGTCCAAATGTCAGAGCTGGGATTCAAATCCAGATGCTGACCCCAATCCACAGCCCTCTTCCCCACAGCATATGCGACCCTGTGTCAGACACCCACATTAGACATGGCTAGAAACTCTTATACAGACCACGTAAGAATTCTAAGCCCCTGGAATGGGTCACCATATGTTATTCTCTGGGCATTTTTAAAAAGGCAAAAAATGATGATGGTCTTGAGTGTTTCCAGCATAGTCTTCCCCAGAGTGAGGGGAAGGGATGACATGACTTTTCAGAGACTGCAATTTGGGGAATGAGTCAAACTTCACTGGAATCCTTGAAATATTTTCACAGTCTCTAAGCCTGTGGGCATTTCCACACCATCAGCTGCAATCCTACAAAAGCTTCCCTGTTTTCAAGGACTCCTGTCATCTCCATCCCACTTTCTGCTCCCTAGGCTATTTACTCCAGTGTGGAACTATGGGAAGGGTGCTGAATGTGGAGTCAAGAGTCCTGAAGTTATTAGTATCTATTATGTTTAATATTATGATTATATCCCAGTTTTGCACTAGTTAGTGACCTTGGACAATCAATAAACATAAAGACCACTCAATAAGCTACTACTGTGCCTAGTGCTGTGCTAGGTTTTGAGGACTACAGAGAAAAATGAAACTTTTTTTTTTAACCTTGTAACATCTGAAGAGATCAATCAACCAACAAGTATATATTAATGCTTACTATGTGTCAGACATTGTGCTACGTTCTGGGAATACAAAGTAGCACTCCTGCCAAGACTACTCCCACAACTTGTATTACAGAGGAAAGCTGATTTTTTCCCTCAGAGGCTGCAGGGGTCCTCAAGCTTTTTAAATAGGGGCCAGTTCACTGTCCCTCAGACTGTTGGAGGGCTAGACTATAGTAAAAACAAAGACTTTGTTTTGTGGGCCTTTAAATAAAGAAACTTCATAGCCCTGGGTGAGGGGGATAAAAGTCCTCAGCTGCTGCATCTGGCCTGCATGGCTGTAGTTTGAGGACCCCTGAGGGGGTTGTGAGTTTTAATACTCTGTCAAGAACCTTTGTGCTTCCCATTGATCATCACCCAGTGGCCTCAGTTTGCTTCTTCTTCTTCTTCTTCTTCTTTTTTTTTTGCAAAGTTATTTATTGAGGTGACATGGCAATGTCAGTTGGTATATTTCCCCTAAACCTTGGAGTGTGCTCTGCTTTGGAATATATAAGGTCCTTAGAGAGAATGGGATCTTTTTTTGTTGTTGTTGTTGAGGCAATTGGGGTTAAGTGATTTAACCAGGGTCATACTTCCTAGCTGTGTAGGAAGTGTTAAGTGTCTGAGACCAGATTTGAACTCAGTTCCTCCTGACTTCAGGGCTGGTGCTCTATCCACTGCTGCTGCTATGGGATCAAATTTATAGGAAAATAGCAAGGCACATATGTTGCAAAGGTTCCTGATGACTGAAAGTCCTTTTCTTCCTTTACATGGTCCTGAAGAGGCTCCCCTTATATATCGTCCCTTTCTGGGCTCTGAGGATTTTCTAGAATTTGCTTTTATAGAATCCACATTCTCCCTGTGATAAGGGGGTCACATTCCCGGAAGCAGCTGCCATCTTTGGGCCATTGTCTTTCCAAATATATCTACAAATACTTTCTTTGCCATTGGCTACTCCAACTCCAGTGGTGTTAAAAGGCGACAGGAAGGGCAATTCCCTCTCAGTGATTTGGTTAATATTCTTTCACTAATACACGGGCCTGGTGCTAGGATATAATATTCTGAACTAGTTTACTGCATTATGTGTAGGCTCAGTTGTGCATCTGATACTTTCGGGCAATCTAAAGAGATTTCTTGTATGTCATCATCTTTTCTCATCCAATGGCCAAAACACTTTATTTCTAGGAATTGGTCAAGACTTATTCATAGCTAGTTTATATTTTGATTGACTGATTCACTGGAACTGCCTGAGCCTTCTGTAATTACAATAATTGGGATGGGGGATTACACCAAGAAAACCCATCTTCAAAGATAGACTTTCATTCTGGATGCATTTATGGAGGAAGAGGAAATGGCATTGAATGATGAATGTTACCGAATTTATGAATCATCCTTCTTAGCTCTTGACAGAAAGGTGATAAACTACAGGTGCAGAAGGAGGCATACATTTTCTGATAACAGCCAAAATATGGATCTGTTTAACCTGACAATTCTTTTTTTTTTTTTTCACAGAGAGGACATTTATTTTGTTTGGATTATGGTAGTATGGGAGAAAATTGAAAGGGGGTGATATCAGTGATGCCCCAAAAAAGAAGAAGAAAAAAAGTGCTAATGAAACAATAGAGAAGAAGGTTCATAGAGACATGGACAAGCAGGACAGTATTGCAATCACTGTATTAAATATATGAGATACTTGGAAAAAAGATGTACATAATTGAAATTCATGCTTTCATAACTGATTATCATTTTCTATTTTTTCCTTGTATATAGAAATGGCCAAATTTGTTAATGTCTATCAAGTTCATAAATATTTAAATAGGGATGGCTGGGTGGGGGAATAACATAAAAAAACCAACATCCCAGAGATAGAAAAAGTAGCTGGACTAGATTAAGGATAAAACAGAAGAGGTACATGAGAGAGAACATATAATTTTGAGAGTATTGAGGTGTTGATTTTCAATGTATTTGAAAGAGGGGAAGACATCAAGAGACCTTGTCATTATCACCCATCTGGCTCAAAAGATGACCAAGAGAAGATCCATAAATGCTTATCCATATGCATAAAATCTTATGTGAATAATTCACAGTGGGCATCTTTGATGTAAGTATTAGAAGGGAATAGGTGTCTTCTGTCAGTGAGATTCCCTAGCAGATCACATCTTCCAGAACTTAGCGCATAGCAGGCACTTAAAGTGTTTATTGACTGACTTTTTCTAACCATCACACAATTGACTGAAAGATGTAAAGAATCCAAGATCTCATGATGCTTATTGATTTGTTTTAAATAATGAAAAAGCATTTCATTCGGCGGAACAAACCATTGCCTAAGAAGCCCTCTTCCAACAAGATGTAGTTTATGTCAACGTCAAAGTTAAATAATAGTTCTTGAAAGCTAAAACAGAGAGAGCCTTGGTCAACAATTCTCTGATTATTAATGTTAAGGGAAAACACCAAACAGGGAGATGGATGTTTGATAAAGGTCTTCACCACTATCCTGGAGAAAACAGAAACCAAATCTCAGAGGGTTTTTCTACAGATCCTGAAGTCTTCCAGATGTCCCTATGTAGAGATGACAATGATGATGATGATGATGATGATGATGATGATATCTAGCATTTATATAGTAATTTAAAGTTTACAAAGGGCTTTATATTTGTTACCTCACAACAACCTTATGAGATACATGTTATCCCCATTTTACAGAGGTGGAAACTGAGGTTCAGAAATTATGGGATTTAGCCACAGTCACACACCTAGTATCTGGGTCAGTGTTACTCACTGGGCCTCCTTGCCCTCAGTGTCAGTATCAATGATAATGATATTGTGCTTATATCAGGAGCTCTAAAACCTCCTAAAGGAGATCTACAGGCATTCTAACCATGAAGGAAAAACTAAGCAGACAAAGATTCCCAATGTCCCGATTAAAAGTCATTTGATGAACAGTTTGCAGAGCTTGCCATTGTACACACACACACACACACACACACACACACAATATGTAGATGATTATACACATAAATACATGCACGTGAACATTATATATACATATATTAAAGTATCTATCTACATATCTGAATAAACACTCCAAATAGATGATGATCTGGTACTAGAACTAGAAATTAAGATGACAAATTTAGAACTAGAAGAAACATGAGAGACTGAGTCCAACCACCTCATTTTACAGATGAAGAAAGAGATATAGAGAGGTTAATCAATTTGCTCAATTATATTGCCTGTGAGTGTTTAAAGCAGGATGTGAACTTAGCTCTTCTTTCTCCTTCTCCTTCTTTTTCTCTCCATCCTCCTCCCCTTCCTCCCACTTTTTGTCCTCCCCCTCCCTTTTTCCCTCCTCTCCTCCCCCTCCTTCCTCTTCCCCTTCTCCCTTCCCTCTTTATCCCCTCCTTCTTCACCTTCACTTTTTCTTTCTTTCTTTCTTTCTTTCTTTCTTTCTTTCTTTCTTTCTTTCTTTCTTTCTTTCTTTCTTTCTTTCTTTCTTTCTTTCTTTCTTTCTTTCTTTCTTTCTTTTTCTTCTTCTTGTTCTTCTTCTTCCTCCTTCTCCTCTTCTTTTTCTTCCTCCTCTTCCTCTTCCTCCTCCTCTTCATTTTTTCCCCTGTTACTGATTTTAATGGAAGTAATGCTCTTCATATCTTTGCCTCTAAGTCACGAAGTTTAAAAAAACATAATTTTTTTTTGCATTTTTTTCTTTCTATAATGTTTCTTCAGAGTTGTTGTGATCATTATTATATTGGTATTAGCAAATATACACAGATAATATACAATATTATAGATGCTACATATATAACATACAACATCACATGTATACATAAAGATACTTTTATACACACACATATGACTACATACAACAAAGTAAATCTACCTTCACCATGGAGAATTCCAATAAATAAGGATTCTCTTAAACACTTTAAGTAAAAGTAAACACATCAAACTGGCCTTTTTCACTCATCACCAAAGTTCTTCAAACTCATGCTAGCTTCTTGAAAATACACATATGTATAAATAGACATATATAGACATATGGAGCTCTTTACCCCCCCCCCCCCTTTCTGCATATCATTGCAATGATCCATTTTTAATGCAAGGAAAGGAGAAACTAAAAGATATAAAACTCATTGTTACCTTCTGTTTACCTAGTTGTAGCAGGGACATTTAAATCTAGCTTCTTAGTCTTTGAAGTGCAACATTGAAATGTCATGGCCACTAACTGAATTGATTAGTTATATTTGATTTGCACTCAGAAAATCCAGGACAAACATATTAAACTTGCAGTAAAACACTCATATGAGCTAAAAAAGAAAAAGGAAAGTCGTTCCAGATTGAAACTGACATTGAAAGCAATTTATATCACTGCAGCAGCATTGGATCAGTTCTACAATTAAAAAAATAAGGAATCTGCATTAGGTTTCCCCCGCTTAATCCCACCAAAGCAGATTTAGTTCACTCCTCCTTAATGTAGGGAGATAGGATGGAAGAAAGAGCCGCATCCATCAGAATTGATCATCATATAGTACAATTAAACTTTCAATGCTGTATCTTGTCACTGTATTTTTTTTAAATAAAGCTTTTTATTTACAAAACATATGCATGGCTGATTTTTCAACACTGACCCTTGCAAAACCTTCTGTTCCAAATTATCCCCTCCCTTTCCCCACCTCCTTCCTTAGATGGCAGGTAGTCTAATACGTGTTAAATATGTTAAAATATATGTTAAATCCAATATATGTGTGTATATATATATATATATATATATATATATATATATATATATATATATATATATACAGTTATCTTGCTGCACAAGAAAAATCAGATCTAGAACAAAAAATCTGAGAAGGAAAACAAAATGCAAGCAAACATCAAGAGAAAGTGTGAAAATGCTATGTTGTAGTCCACACTCTCTGGGTGTATATGGCTCTCTTCATCACTGAATAACTGGAATTGGTTTGAATCATCTCATTGTTGAAGAGAGCCACATCCATCAGAGTTGATCATCGTATAGTGTTCTTGTTGCCATGCACAATGATCTCCTGATTCTGTTCATTTCATTCAGCATCAGTTCCTGTAAGACTCTCCAGGCCTCTCTGAAATTACCCTGCTGATCGTTTCTCTTAGAGCAATAATCTTCCATAGCATTCATATAACATAACTTATTCAGCCATTCTCCAACTGATGGGCATCCACTCAGTCTCTGGTTCCTAGCTACTACAGAAAGGGTTGCCATACTTGTCACTGTATCTTGACTTTGACAGTGATTAGTCATTTTGAGCCTCTTGGAGAACAAAGGACAACCAACAAACGAAGCAGTTATAATCCAAAGTTGTACAGGGTTTCTCACCACAAATATTGTTTGATTCCTGGCACTTGTAGCAATAATTAAATTAGAAACAATTAATATTGGCATCATTGGTACATATTTACAAGAAGGAAGAAATCATTACAAAATGTTACTATAGACTAGACAGTTACAATCTGTGCAGAACATTACAAAAGCCTCATCTTGAAAAAGAAAACACCCCAAACCAAAATACTCAACAGTGTCAACCCCATTAAATAAGAATTTATTCACTAGTACAATGATCCGAGAAAAAAAATGTTCAAGACAGCAGGCTGGTTTAAGATTATAAGAATTTAAACAATCACCACCCCACCAGACAAAGATTATTGTCATTTTAACATTATACCATTGAAAGTGAGGGTCCTTTAATCCTTCCCCATCCCCCACTTTTAACTTCCTCTCAAGCAAACAAAACAAATTAAAACAATACAGAGTCAGAGTGATAAAATGCAGGGATCAATTTGGCAGGATTTGGAAAGTTGACTTGGGGGGGAGGGGGTTAGAAAATAAGCAAAATTCATTTATATGTCAAAACATGTCTTTTTAATCCTGAGAAAAGAGTAAGGTTACTTTACAGATCCTGCCAGACCTTGCCAAAGATAGTCTTGGCTAATAGCCCTAAATGCAAGCTTGTGAAAAAACTCTCCATTTCTATCTGGATTGGATTCAGTTCTTTCCTTTCTTCCTATCCTTTCCTTCTTTCCTTCCTTCCTTCCTTCCTTCCTTCCTTCCTTCCTTCCTTCCTTCCTTCCTTCCTTCCTTCCTTCCTTCCTTCCTCCCTCTTTCCTTCCCTCCTACCTTTCCTCCCTCTTTCTTTCCCTCCTTTCTTTCCACATGTGGTCTGTCCTATAGTTATTAGAGTTTTTTAATGTTTATTTTTGTCCTCAGACATACCATTCACTTAATATTTGGAGGAAGTCCTGGGTTGTGATTGGTGCTAGTCTGATTAATGGAAGGAGGGTTTTGAGCAGACTATTTGAGAGGCCATAGTGGGGAGGTGATTCATAGCCTGAAGTGGCTCAGGGGAGGAATCTAACCCTAGAGATTCATGAGCCATCGTGTATTTCCTAAGAGAGCTGAGGTGTATATTAAAACTTGTCACACACTTTACAGATATAAGGCTTGTTAGATGTATTCACAGCATGTGTTACCACTGTTTGAAAAGACTCTATCACAGCCTTCATATTCACATTTAAAGGTTTCTATCCCATATGTGTCTTTTTGTGAATCTTGAGATTCTCAGAGTGGGCCAATATTAGTCTTCCTAATTCCAAGGCAAGTACCTTACCGTCAGACAACGGAGGTACCTCAGGAGAGCAGCAAGACCTGCTTTGGGGAATCACAAAGTTCTTTTTAAAAAGCCCAATTTTTCTCCTGAAATAAAGGCTTGTCATTTTAACACCAGTGATTTTTCCAGTAACATCACAAACTTTTGAGTCCAAGTTTCTAAAGAATCTAAATTGAAGATCATCACAATGGCATTGGTGAGGCTCATGGTAGGTGTGAGAAGAATGAAACATATTATAAAGGAAGAATTATGAAGCCATGAAAAGAATATCATCAAATAAATGTATCATTGAACATTGTTGGTGGAGTTTTGAATGAATCCAACCATTCTGGAGAGCAATTTGGAACTATGCCCAAAGAGCTGTCAAACTGTGAATCCCTTTGGCCCAGCAGTGTTTGGGCTTATACCCCAAAGAGATCTTAAAGGAGGGAAAGAAACGTTTGTGGCAGCCCTTTCTGAAGTGGCAAGAAACTGGAAACAGAATGGATGCCCATCAGGTGTTGAATGGCTGAATAAATTATGGTATATGAATGTTATGGAAAATTATTGTTCTGTAAGAAATGATCAGGAGGATGACCTGGATCAGAGAGACCTGGAGAGACCTACATGAACTATGCTGAGTGAAATGAACAGAACCAGGAGATCATTATACATGTCAACAGCAAGACTATACAATGATCAAGTGATGGACATGGCCCTCTTCAACAATGAGTTGATTCAAACCAGTTCCAATTGTCCAGTAATGAAGAGAGCCATCTACACCTAGAGAGAGACCTGTGGGAACTGAGTGTGGACCACAACATAGCATTTTCACTCTCTCTGTTATTGTTTGCTTGCATTTTTGTTTTTCTTCTCAGGTGTTTTTTCCTAGATCCAATTTTTCTTGTGCAACAAGATAACTGTATAAATGTGTATACATATATTGGATTTAACATATAATTTAACATATTTGACATGTATTGGACTATTTGCAATCTAGGGGAGGGGATGGGGGGAAAGAGGGGAAAATTTGGAACAGAAAGTTTTGTAAGGGTCAATGTTGAAAAAATTACCCATGCATATGTTTTGTAAATAAAAAGATATAATAATAAAGAAGAAAAATAATAATAATAAAAAAGAAATTTATCATTGAAAAGGAAGATGTGAGAGTAAGAGATAACCAGTGGATAGACTGAGTGCTCCACTGGTATCCTCTGGACGGCAAAAGAGCACAAAGAAGAGTTTTGGGAAGTAACACATAGTAAACTTATATGAAGAAGTCGCTGAGTGTTGCATAGGTCGGTCAGCTATGGATGAGTTCTCTTCTTCCTCCTCAGGGAAACCTCGTAGTAACATCACAGTTCCATCAGGGTTGATGCTGCTGTTGGTAGTGATGATAGCCTGAATGTATTAATAGCTTTCAAAGAACTTTCAAAGCCATTATTTCATTTGATTCATACAATAAGTCTGTAAAGCCAGTAAAACATGTGTTATCCTTATGATATATGAAGAAACAGAAAGTTGAAATGATTTGCACAGGATCACAAGCTAAGGTTGAAGTTGAACTCACATCCTTTTTACTCCAAGCCTGGCTCGCTATCCACTGTCTTACCTCATTGCCCTTCAAATATCTGCATCATACTGATGAGAACTTTTAACTTTCCCACACTCACAACTCTGTGAGGTAGGTAGTGCCAGAATCCTGTCCATTTAACAGATGAGAAAGTTGAGGCTCAGAAAAGTTATGTGATGTCTCCCATGGGACAGGATTTAAATCAAATCTCCTGATTCCAGATCCTCTACTGGTTCCACATTGTCCACAATAAGGAAAGCAATGTGAGCAGAGAACTGGTCTCTGCTTTTGAGGATGCTAAATTCCGAAGGAGACAGGAGAGAGCACAAGAGCACACACTAATGTTGCTCTCCTAAAACTTCCTTTTCCCTGCATTGGAAGTTCCAGGATCAGGACCTGCTCTGGTGTCCTTTTCACAAGATCTTAAGATTCAGAGCTGAAAGGGGTTTCCAAGTCTAAACCCATCATTTAACAAAAGAGAAAGCTGAGACTCAGAGAGGGTAACTGACCCACCCAATGTCACACAGTGGATAAATGTTAGAAGCAAGATTTGAATCCAGATCCTGTGACTCCAAATCTAGAGCACCATGTCTCTGTTCGGATGATTGTCCTTTTGCTCACTATTTATCTCAGTGTCTACAAGTATCTCCCTTTTCTTGTCCAAAAAAGCAGGACCCTGGAAGTTGTGAGTAAAATCACCACGATCACACTCACCCACGCTAGGATCCCCTTCTGACCCTCTCAAAGCTACAGGATCTCACTGGCATTAGGAAGTTACTTGGTCTAATCCCCTCTTTGTACAGCAGTGGAAACCGAGACCCAATGATTCATCGATTATCACAGGGGGCTCAACTGGCAAAGCCAGGCTTGGAATTGGCTTTCATGCCTCCCCCCAGAGGCACTGTGGACATTTTTCCCGGGTGTCCCCAAGCCTGACAAAGCAGAAAGTTTTCCTCGTGGCAACTATTGTCCCTGTGAAAAGTCTGTTTAATTAGAAAGTGCCAGGAACTGAGGTTGCTCTCCCAGTCTGGGCTCTGGAATATGGGGAAGCATCATGGGCTGTCAAAGGAAGAAGGCATCGTTTTGACATCCTAGAAACCTGAAGGCTTCAATCATCTTCTTAAGTAGACAGCTCCGGAGTTCCTCATTGAGGGCTACTCATATTTATCTGACTCCCCATCCTAGAGAACAAATGCATAGTCCCCACCCCAGCCCTCTGTGCTCTGCTCCTTGGCTATAGTCACTGCCTCCTGAGGCCAGCCAGCTTCTCTTACAAACAGTACTATTCTTCCCAAGGGGGATTGATTGGGAGAGTGTGATCGGTGTAAAGCAAATGTATCCCCACTTGTGAAAATCCAGTGGGACTCAACTTGCCTCCCTCTGATCTCTTCTAAGAGAAGTAGAACGTAAAAAGGACAGGGAATTTTTTTTTTCTTTCTCTCTCTTTTTACCACAACAAAGAGGCCTCAGGTTCACTGTAAGGGAAAGCTTTGATAGTGAGACTTGTTAAATACTGAACTAGGTGATCAAAAGAGATCATGGACCTTCCTGCTTTGAAGAGCTTTCCACTAGACCAGTGGCTCTCTGAACCCAAGCTCTCCCTCTGTGACTTCGCTGATTTTTCCAAAGCTGTAGTGAACTGGTCAGATTCAAGATTCCTTCTAATTACATGGAGAGTCACCTGATAGTGGGGGTGGGGGGGTTGAGGGGGCACGGATGAGGGATCGGACCTCTTCATTATTAACAAGAGACAGGGACAACTAGACTAATGGTATCGGGATTTGACACTCAATTGGACATAATGAAGACACTTGGATGGAAAATGGCCGGTCCATTAGGCCCCCTGGGGAAATGATCTCAGAGGATGAAACATCCCAATTTTTTTTTTGGGGGAGGAGAGGTATTTTGTCAACGTCAAACTCAGAACACTTGCTTTGTCAGCCTGGCCACACAGCTCTGCCTTCTGACAACTGAGGCTCCCACATCCTCAGGAAGAGGAAACAACATGGGAGGAGAAAGTCAACAGTGAAAGTTGAAACCAAGGGAAGAATGAATACAGCCTTCCTGCCTTTTTCCCCTTAAATTTCAGAACTATTTGAAAAGGCTATTTCAAAAATTGTACCTCTCTTCTCCAGGGAAATCATTTCACTGAATTAGAATAAATCAATGGGCAGCTCAAGACAGCCTGAGAGTCTTTAAAAGTCAAAGGTGGGATGAGGAGAGTGACTTTGGAGGAGCTCTGCGAGGTGTGGGGCTCTCCATTTGGAGCCCATGCAGCATGGATGAGCAGCTCACCTCCTACTCATCTCCAGGATAGCTTTGCAAGGTGTGGGGCTGTCCATTTGGAAACAGGACCACCTCTCATTCCTGGTTTCCGCCCATGCAGCATGGGCTATTGAAGCCTCAAGTCATCCCCCAAAATCTGATGTCATTTAACTTCTCAATATTCTAGATCAGTGGTTCTTGAGCTTTTGTTCTCAATGTCCCTTTAAACTACTACAAACTATTGAGGATCTGTCCAAAAGGTTTTTGTTTTTGTGGGTTATGTTTATTGATGTTCACCATATTTGAAATAATAAGCTAAATCTGAATTTGTAGCTCTTCTGAAAGGGTTTCCGAGACTCCCTGAACCACACTTCGAGAACACTGCTCCAGATAATGTTCTAAGACTGTCCTTGCAGAAGTTACTGACATGCTTTTGTATAGGGAATTTCATTAACTGGAGTTCTTCCATCAAGAACATAGCTGATCTGGCCCCCAAACAAATTAATTATAGCACTGGATTAGGCACTGGGGAGGTGGGAGGAAGGTAGAATTAATCATAATTATATTGACATAACACTTCCTCACAGCAACCGTACAAGGTAAGTTATTTTCCTCATTTACTAGGAGAAGAAACTGAGTTCTTCAAGAATTAAAAGGGATTTATTTAGGCAAGTCACCTAGAAAGTTGTCCTAGAAAGTCCAGATCTCTGGAGTCCCAGTCCCGGGGCTTTATACTATTGCATGATGCTCATAAAGGCTCATAAAGTGCACTTGAGGTCCACTCATAAAAGCAAGCATTGGACTAAGTTGTCCAGAGGCTTCAGTTCTAGACCCAATTTTGAAGTGGGACTTGAACAAGAACCAACTATGAAAGTATTCATGTTTTGATAAATGTGAAAATATGTTTAGAAAAATTACACCTTTAGCCTATATTGGATTACTTGCTGCCCAAGGGAGGGAGAAAAATTTAAAACACAGGGTTTTGCAAGGGTGAATGTGGAAAACTATCTTTGCATATATTTTGAAAATAAAAAGCTATTATTATAAAAATTTTTTTTTCAAAGAAAGTATTCATGGGGCAACTAGATGGTGAAATGGATAGAGCACCAACATTGAAGTCAGGAGGACCTGAGTTCAAATCTGACCTCAGGCACTTAACACTTCCTGACTGTGTGACCCTGGGCAAGCCACTTAACCCCAATTGCCTCAGAAAAAGAAAAAAAGAAAAAAAAAGAAAAAGAAAGAAAGAAAGTATTTGTGCTTTAGGTGTTAGAAGGACTTAGACAACCTCTACATATTCCTCTACATAGCTGAGAATTTATGATTCTATAAGCCCTTTCACCTTCATACCTCAAGCTCCCTCATCTATAAAATGGAACTAATGCTATCTACCTCATAGGCATTTGAGATTTATTTATGAAAAGTACACTTTGTGCTGTGTAATTATAATGATACTTTAAAGGCTAACCATCATGTCACAGTGGAGCCAACTGAGACCCACGGAGGAAGTGCCTAATATTACACAGGGAATAAACATTTGAGGTGGTTTTTGAAAGTTTTCTGAACTAACCCTGAGGTCCAAAAGAGTTGAGGAAATGTACCTCCCTCTTTCTTTGCAGAAGTGGAGGATTATGGGTGGAGAATGTTGTTTAAATGTGCAGTTTTGGTTGTTGTGTGGTTTCCATGAATTGAGTTTTTTCCTTCTCCTTTTTTGATCTGTTATTGTTACTGCTACAAGGAGAGGACCACAAGATGAGAGAGGGAGACTATATTCTAAAATTAGGATGATGTAAAGACAAAAGTTTTTGGAGGGGACAAAGATGCCAATAAGTGTCTTCTTCTCTACCTTTGTCTCAGAGAGGTGCCTGGGATGTAGAAATTAAATGAGTTGCTCAGAGTCACTTAAAGCTCTCTAATGTTTGCCTCTCCCACAAATGGCTTATGGAAAAGATAAGGACTAAGTTACTCTGAGTATTATAAATACTAAATTAACTACGAAGGACTTGGGAAGGAAGACACTATCTACCTCCAGAGAGTACTGCTAAAGTTGGCAATTTAAAATGGAACAAAAATAAATTAGATTTAATAATATTTTATAATAATATTCATATAATATGAAATAGAATAATAAAATTTAATAAATTGAAATTTAAAAAAGCTGAAAAGTGTGTTGTTAATCCAGAAGTTATTATAGAAAAGTCAGCTAATATTTTCATGGATATTCAAGGGTTTACTAAAAAGGCCTGTACAGAACTGTACTAGAGGCAGCCTGGAAATGTGTCAGAGTTGAGGATGCTGGGATTTACAGGAAGAGTCTAGATATCAGTTCCCTGATCTGCAGAGTGGAGGAGTTGACCTAGATAATCCCTGCTCTTCCTTCCAGCTTTTGAGTTATAGCTTGTGAACCATTTTCATTCTGAGAAACCCCCTCTGGTACCAGGAGACCTGGAGGCCACCTCCAGCTACCTGGCCTGCCTGCTTCCAGAGTGTCAAAAAGCAGCAGAGGAGCCCGGAACAGGTGGAGAGCAGGAGTTGGACCCTCCTGCCCTCTGCCCCAGTCTGTTGCCCTAAGGGAGGGAGAAGTGGGAGGTGGAGGGAAAAGTAATCTTCCTTTCAAAAAAATCTCCCAGAGCTTGGCACCGACCCTGGCATGTTGGCAGCTGCGAATACCTAAATTTGGATGGTCTGAAAAACAGCCCAAAATGAGGGGAGAGACTAGAACTAGAAGCCTCAGCAGTTTTTGATGACTAGTTCTGGCCAGAGTGTAAGGGGCTCCGCAAAGCTGATCAAGCAACTAACCCAAAGGTTGCCCTCTTCACCTACCCAACAAGCCAGAAGCATGATGGGATGATCGGGTCCAGGCTCTAACTTCCCACTTACTAGCTGTGTAAATCTAGACTTTTTTTTTTTTTTTGACCTCTCTGGGTTTCAGTTGCTTCATTTTTAAAATGAGGATAAAAAAATGGCACCACTTCCCTTCCAGGATTGACTTAAGAGCTTCATAAATCTTTTTTTTTAATTAAAGCTTTTTATTTTTCAAAACATAGGAAATTCTCCAACATTAGCCCTTGCAAAAATCCTGTGTTCCAATCCCTCCCTTCCCTCACGCCCTCTCCTAGATGGCAAGTAGTCCAATATATGGTAAACACGGTAGAAATATATGTTAAATCCAATATATGTATACATATTTATACAATTATCATGCTGTGCAAGAAAAAAAGAGAAGCAAAATAAAAGAGCTTCATAAACCTTGTAGAAATTGGAGTAACTGGTATTGAAATTGAATGAAGAGATGGGAGAGTACCAAGCCAGCCATTTCACTCTCCCCTGACATGGATTCTCCATAAGCAGGAGGAAAGTAGCTTAATAGAGAGGTATATGTCATTTCTATGGACATTAGGCTTAGAAGTGGTCAGATACCCATTTGGTGCTTGCAGGCTTCCAGGGAGCTGCTCGCTAAGGGGCTACAGAGATGAGATGTCTGGGAAGGAGACCTTGGAAGGAGCTTCCTTTTACCCTGGGCACTAGAGGGTACTGCCCTGAGAGACATGTGCCAACTATAGAAACACTGACACTTCATATTCCAGGGTTGGGGAGGCTAACACAGATGTCCTCCTTGGGGCAGGAGTCACAAGAGAGTCTTCTTCCCATCCTTCCCATCCTTCCCATGCAGCCAATTCCCATTTTTCCAACTGTTGCTGATGATGGGGTTCCTTTAAACAATTTTAAAAAATAAACAGAAGCCCATTTTCTCTCTCTCTTCTACCCTCCACTTCATAGGAAAAGAAAGAAAAAAAGAAATTCCTTGTAATAAATACAGTGAAGCAAAACAAATTTCTTATTGGCAGTGCTAAAACTGTCTCCATCTTTGAGTCTATCACAGCTTTGTCAGGATATGAACAGCACATATCCCTAATGGTCCTCTGGAAATATTGTCATGGTGTTGATCAATTCTTACAGCTTTCAAAGCTGCTTTTACAGCTCTGCCATTCCCTGACTAGTGTGAATTTGTGCAATTCTGAGCCTTCATTTCTCCATCTGTAAAATGGGAATAATACTTACACTACTATCTACCTCATAGGAAAGAGTTTTGAAACCCTTAAAGGTCTGTATGAGATATTTTGTTATATGCAGTGGGAGCAGAGGCTCAATCTGCTCGTCCCTCTTCCTCCTCAGAGAATGCAAAGAATATTAGCTACAATCAGGTTCTTCTCCCTTTCTGTCCAAATAAACATCATCACTTATGGTTAATTTTTTTTTTCTTGAGACAATTGGGGTTAAGTGACATAGCTAGGAAGTATTAAGTATCTGAGGTCAAATTTGAACTCAGGTTCTCCTGACTTTAGGATTGGTGCTCTATACTATGCCATCTAGCTGCCCCTCATTGAATAATTCTTTAGAACAAACAAACAACATGCATAGGGGCAGTTGGATGGCACAGTACCTGGAATCAGGAAGTCTCTTCCTAAGTGTAAATCTGGCCTCAGACATTAATTGTGTGACCCTGGTCAGGTCACTTCACCCTATTTGCCTCAGTTCCTTCATCTGTCAAATGAGTTAGAGAAGGAAATGGCCAAGCACTACAGTATCTTTGCCAAGAAAACCCCAAATAATATCATGGAGAGTCAGATTGAATTGAAACAACTGAAAGAGAAAAACATGCTTTCACATTTCTTTTTCCTGGGGCTCAATTTCCTCCCTGTAAAATGAACATGCCATCATCTCTATGATGTATGCATCGATTCCTCTCCTGATGATTAGGATCTCTTCCAGCTCTAAGTTCCATGATTCCCATGAGTTTAAATAATCCTCATAAAAATCCCAGTTACTTTTCTTTCTATTTTACAGATAAGGAAACTGAGGGTATTATAGGATGTCCAAGTCAGTCAGTTGATAAACATTTATTAAACACCTACTAGTCAGCCAATATAAAGATTTATTTATGTTTTACATATATATATGTGTATGTGTATATACACACATATATATATTTAAATATATTATTTATATGTAAAAGCACCTACACACTATCAATCTACCTTTCCATTTTTATTTCACATGTACCACTTTACACACTCAACTTTCCATCCACATTAGACTATCAGCTGCTGCTCTTCCTATCCTTCCTTCTCCTTCCTCTGAGCATTCTTACTTCTTCCACTCCTTCTTACTTCTTCCTCTTGAAATCCTCTTCCATTAAGATTCAGTTCAGGAGCTCCAGACTCTGTAAATCCTTCCCCAATTCCTTCTCCAAAAGCTCCTGCACATCCCACAGCCTTTCTTCTCTTAGCCCTGTTAGATTGTATTATAGCATCAGATTGCAGACTCTGTTTAAGTAAGACTTGTTTCCTTTTTCATCTTTGTTGCTTTTTGAAGCATCTGTACACAGTAGATGTTTAATAAATGTTGGTTGGATTGAATTGAAATGTAGATCTCTATAAAGTTCTTAGAACAGTGTCAGGTGAATTTAGATTCCATGCAAAGAACTTATTATGTTCCTATTATGGACATAAGGAATCTTTTCCACATGGTAATAATAACAATAAAACCCCCTTTTTGATGGGGATGGTGATGTAATGGTAATGATTTACAGGACTGTGGTGGTGACTATGCTACTCATAACACAACCCTTCCCCTGACCCTTTCAGCAAAGGACCTTGCCTTATACTTCACCAAAAACATTCAGGCCATTCGCCAAGAGCTGCGTCTTTTCCTCATCACACATCCCTTTGTCATCATTTCCCATTATCTCCTTCACTGCAATCTCCGATGAAGAGATAATCTTTTCCCATAACCTTTTTCCATCCTTAAAAACTTTCTCTCTAGATCTTCAAATACCTGCTAGTTAACTTCCTCTCCTCAATTAATTTCTTGAAAAACTCACCTGTACTGGTACCTCCATTTTCTCATCTCTTCCTGCCTTTAAAATCTTTTGCAACCCAGCTTTCAACTATATCACCGAACTGAAAACTACCTTCTCCAAAGATACAAGAGATCTCTTAATTCCCAAATCTCTTTTCAAGAATCATGGTCTCTGTGGCAGCCGACATTGCTGACCATTTTTACTTCTTTTCTCCATTTTCATGACTTGTTCTTTCTTGGACTTCCTCCTTTCTGTCCATCCTCTACTGTTCAACCCTCCTTTGATAGGTCTTCACCCACATCACACCCACAAGCTGTGGTTTTTTCCCATCTCTCCATCTTGATCCCTTTACTCTTTTTTTCTTCATATTATCATACTCGGTGATCTCATCAGCTCCAAACAATTTAGTTGTTATCTCTATATAGATGATTTCCAGTCTATATATCCATCCCTAATTTCTCGTCAAGCTTCTGGTCTTCATCACCAGCCATCTATAGGGATGTTCTATAGACATTTCAAATAACAGAGTTCATTTTCTTTCCTCCCAAACCCTATCCTCTTGTTAATTTTCCTGAGTTACTGAGTTCATTCTCCTCATCCTATTCACCCTGGCTTCCTTAAGCCTTAGTTTAAACATTACCTCAATGCTTATTGATTAGTTGATTGATGATGGTGATGGTAATGGGATTAATGCTGATGATAATGATGGTAATATTAATGGTGATGATGGTGATAAGGATGATAGTTTTCAATCAATCCACTGTCAAGTTTTTTTTTTTTAATTAAGCAACCACTATATTCCAAATACTGTGTTCGATACTGGGGAAACAAAGATAGAAATAAAATACTTCCTGTCCTAAGGTAGTTTACATCCTATGGAAACCTGGGAGTAGGGGAGGGGGTGAGCCAACAAACATATGAAATAAACACAAAGTTTTTGTATGCACCGTGTTGTGCAGTGGCTAGAACCCTGATCCTGGAATCAGGAGGTTCAGATACTTACTAGCTGTGTGACTGTGGCCAAGTCATCTAATCTCCAACTGCCTCAGTTTCTTCAACTGTAAAATGGAGATCATAATAGCACCCACATTTCAGAGGTATTGTGAGGATCAAATAAGGTAATATTTGTAAAACAAGGTACTGCCTGGTACAGAGTAAGCATTTGTTTTTTCTTCTTTCCTTCCAAAATTTGTGGGGAAAAGGGGTTGGCAGTTAGGAGAAGGGGAAACAGAAAAAGCTTCATGTGGAAAGTATCACCTAAGCAGAGTTCTGAAGAAAACAAAGAATTCTAAGGGGTAGAGCTAAGGTGGGAGAGATGGTGGCCATGGGGCAGAGATAATCAGGATGTTGATGGTGTTATGGGAGGAATGGTCCATGGAAATGATGAATGCAGGAGTGGGGGAAGGGCGGTAGTTCTGGAGCATCAGTATTGCCCTGTTTCCTTCAGAGAGGACTCTATTAAAGGCAAATCTTTCCTGGCCCCTATCCAAAGAGATTAATTGCTAAATGCCAAGATGACTTCATTGTAAGGCAGCCCCACCTCTTAAAGTTCCATCCTAACTCTTCTCCCCTCCCTCCACCCCAAGAGGCCAGTATCATAACGAATTTCTTCCATTACATACAGACTAGAAGAGTGCACTTGGGGGGAACAATGGATGGGGAAAGGGAAAGGAGAGGACAAATTGTGAATTCATTTAGTAATTCAACTCATCATTTATTAATCACTGACAAAGCCAAGGCACTCTGATAGATTCTGGGGCTGGGGTAAGGGATCTAAAAGTGCCCCTGTCTTCAGTTTCCAGTCTTCAGGGACCTTATCTATAGCCTAAAGTGAAAAGGATGCTGGGGGTGATGACAGTGGATCTGTACCTACATTTTGGTGTCATTTTAAGTCTCTTCATTCCTGAGTCCTTGCCTGTTAAATAAAACATGTGGGTTTATCCAAAAAATTACCTCTATCATACAGCTAAAAATTTCAATCCAGCACCCATTTATTAAGCACCTATTGTATGCAAGATCTTCTCCTAGGTAACAGTCATACCAAGATTAAAAAAAGCTATATATTTGACTGGGAATCCTGTGATCCTAGTAGAAAGGAAGATTTGATGGAGTGAATAAATATGGCACTTTTCAGGAGAGGTAAAAGCAATAAGCTTTTCTGAAGCAGAAATATCATCCCTATCCTCATCTTGCCAGACCCTTCAAGGTGATTTGGGAAAACAAGTCGAAGAGGTACAGAAGATAATATGATTTTTAAAATGTTTCTTGTGTTTTTCCGATATAACTTTTGTTTTTACTTCATGTAAATTTCCCACTATATTCCTCCTCACTCCTTATCTAGCAAATCATCCATCGGAACAAAGAATTTTTTTTTAAAAAAAGGGGAAAAACAGTATAAGCAGCCAAATTATCCAGCGAGTCCGCTAATGTGTATAATATTCCAAATCGATAGAACTTTCCCATTCCTTGACCTTCCGTAAACACACATGCACTTCTGCAAAGAAAGGGGCGAAGTATATTAAGGAAGACAATTTGAACCAAAAAGGTTTTGGAACATCAGGGTGACTTACTCCAAAGGAGAATGAATAGGATGTTGTCTAGTTTTACCTGAGCCAGGGGGATTTTTCCCAAGCCTGACACACAGCCATTCTAAAGAGAGGAGAGCCATACATGAATAACTTTCTGGAGGCAAATCCCCATCCCTAAAATCCAAAGGGAGGCTTCAATCCAGACAAAGAATTCCGGACCAAATTTAGTTGCTAAATCAACAGGGCCTCCTCTGCCTTTGACATTCTCAGGATGGGGGAGGTAAATGATCCCCTTATCACATGGACATTTCAGCCCCTTCCCAGAAAGCACAGGCAGTGCCAAGTGACTGCTGAAGGAAGCAGATTCCTCTGAGCTAGGCTTGGGTAACTCAAAACCCTTCCCCTTTACTCAACATGCCATGGGCAGTCCTAGTCTCTTGAATCCTACCAATCTCTTGATCAGCCTGTATCTGGAACAGAAGCTGCTCCTGGCTAAACTGACAGAAGAGTGGGATCTCTGCGAGAGCCTGAAATAGGATGTTGCCAAGCAGGAAGGAACTGCTGGACTTCAGCTCCAAACCTACAGAGATCAGATGGCCATCTCTATATTGTGGGGAGATTCTTGACTTCTTTGGACTTTTAAACAATATCGATGGAGCTTGCAGACTGGCTATTAATAATTTTTCCCTCTGCCATTGTTAGTCTATCTTCTTTCTCGCTCATAATGATTTTGATGTCATCCTTTCTACTTTTTCTCCATTCAGATTTCTCATTTGGGGCAGCTAGGTGGTGCAGTGGATAGAGCACTAGCCCTGAAGTCAGGAGGACCTGAGTTCAAATGTGGCCTCAGACACTTCACACTAGCTGTGAAACCTGGACAGATCATTTAACCTCAATTGCTTCAGCCAAAAAAAAAAAAAAATTCCAGATTTCTCATTTGTAATGAAGGTGAAATCCTTCCAAAGAACATGAATGTAAAAGACCATAGAGGGAAAAAAATCCCCTGGTAAAAAAAATAGCAACACTATTTGTGGCAAAGATCTAGAAAGGACCCACCACTTGGGAAATGGCTGAACTTAAGGTATTTGAATATGTATCCTTATACCATCAGAAATGATAGAGGAGATGGCTTCTGAGGAGCCTGGGAAGATGTGTATGGAATGATGTGGAGTGAAGTGAGAAGTACTAGGTGAGCAGCTTATAAGAGAACAACAGTAATGTAAAGAAAGCCAGCTTTTAAAGACTTAAGAAAACTGATCCTACAATGATTAATAGTGAAGCATGCTACCTACCTCACATTAGAGTCATTAAAAGAATTATGGAATTTCCCAGAGGCAATCAATCACTCCAGCCTGCTTTCCCCATTCTAGTCAATTCTGGGTCAAATTCATCATCTTTTTACAATTCCTGATGTGTGTGTGTGTGTAAATATATGTATAGATAACACATGTAGATATCTAAATAAATATCTGTATATATGGCATACAGATGTAGATAAGGTAGGAACTGAATCTGTGGTTTTATTAATACAGAAAGTTTCTTCTGAGAACTGGAGACTTCCTCTATCAATGCATGAAGGCACCTTCTCTGAAACTAATTACTTTAAAGAGTTACCTAGAGCACTGACAAATTAATTGACTTATCATAACCTTTTTTTGCCTCAGTTTTTTCAAAACAGGAATAATTATGGTACCTAATTCACAGTGTCTTTGAGAGGATCAAATAAGGTAACATATGTGATGTGCTTTGCAAACCTTAAAACTACATATAAATGCTAGCTTATTGTTGCCATTATTTTACTATATTATTATTTTTTAATTGTTATCGTGATCTGGATTTGAATCTAATCATGGCAGTATAGTCCATTTATAAAAATGTTTTATCAAAAAAAAAAAGAAGTTAAGTGACTTGTCCAGAGTTACATAGTCAATATTTGTTAGAAACAGGAGTTGGATCTAAGCTTCCGTGGCTCTCAAGCCAGCTTTCTATCCATTACACCATGTTGCCTTGCTAGATTTATAGATGTACGGACAGAGAGACAGAGAAAAAGACACAGATAGAGCTAGAGGTATATACTTATATGTACATATGTGTGGTCATATAGACACACCAAGGGATGAATACTATTGGTTGTTCAACAGATTGTGTTTTTATAGTCAAGAAAATAGTCACTTTTCATTTTTGTTTTTTTTCTGTTTGGTTGGTTAGATCAAACACTTTAAAGAGATTACAAATCTCTTCTAGACTCTGAAAAATTCATAGGTTTGTCACAATGAATACAAAATCATCTACAAATAGGAGCATTTGAAAGACTTCATCATCTATGGGGAAAACCTTTATAACATGGATTTTGGGCTGGACTAGCTTATGACAGCGGTGAACACTCTTGGTAAGCATACAGCACCATATTGTGTGCCTTGATTGATATTAAGGATCAGAGGTCCATTCAAAAAAAATTATCCCTGCAGTTATTTCTTTCAAAGAATTTTGTATGAATTTGGTTTGTGCAAATATTAGAGAGCTGATCAGGGGAATCCTGGTCAATTAGATGAGTTCCCCAATCAGCCTGAATGAGATTACAGATTTGGATAAATTGGCCTCTCACATATCTTTCAAATCAAAATCTGTGATGCTATCATTTGAAGGGTATGGAGGGAGGCATATTCACAATGTCCTCCTGATTGCTTCTCAGAGATTGGGACTGTCTCCAAAAGGATTAAAATCTAAGAAGATGGACTTTTATCAGCCTATGATCTTTCCATGACTTTTCAAAGTAAGTTGAATAAATCATATTTGCTCTCCTCTCTCTCTCTGTGTGTGTCTCTGTGTCTCTGTCCTTCTCTCTGTCTCTCTCTCTCTCTCTCTGTCTATCTCTGTCTCTGTCTCTTTCTCTCCCTCCCTCCTTCTCCTTAATTCTCTCTCCTCTTCTTCCCCCCCACCTCTTTCACACTTTGAGAATTGAGATTTTATACTAAATTTCCTGAATTATGAATAGTAGGCATGGGAAGTATCCATGAAGAGTTGCTTCCTTCAGGAACAGCTGATGCTGATTTGCAGCAGAAACACACGGCAGAGGTCTACAATAGCCTGAGAAGGTGGTTTATGGGTAATGTTCACAAGTTCCAACTCTTGTATGGTAGAGGAGAAATTCTGAATTACTTACCCATTAATCAACATTCAATAGGTATCCACTATGTGCTATACACTATTGGGTATACATCTTATAATGGATAAAATAATCTTTACTCTTCAAGAGCTGACATTCTAATATGAAAAATAAATACATAAATATGTATCAAATTGTTTAAAAAAGAATAAATAGAAAGCAATTGGATACAAGGTAGTTTGAAAAGAGCAAAGGACATGGCCTAGAGGTGAAGGGTAAAAATGCCTTCTCAGAGTTAAAAATCACAGGATCTTACAATCATACTTCTCAGGGCTAGAGGAGACTTCTTAGACTATCTAGTTTGACTTCTATCTGAAAAGGAATTCCCCTTAAAGTATCCAGTATTTTAGGTCCCCTATGGTAAACAGACACTCTCTATCAGATGAATTAACTCCTTCCATTGTTGGACAGCTCCAATTGCTAGGAAGTTCTTTATTAAACTAAACCCAAACCTGTAAGTCTTTTAGGGACTCTGAATTGTAGGGAAGCCCGCTTCTGCTGTTCTAGAAAAGTTGCCTGGCATTAATAAAGAGTTTGGAAGGTCCAAGCCTGCTAAGAAACTGGGGCTAATTGACTTTATGGGTAAGGGATCAAGGATGTGTTCTGTACTGTTGCTGTTGGCTGAATAATCATATCCCCCAAGCCCCTAAATAATTAATTCTACATAATAGGAAGTGAACAGGGCTGTGATTCATTAACAAATTCATTCATCCACCCACCCATTCATTCATTCAACAAATATCTTATTAATTAACTATTGGGGCAACTAAGTAGTACAGTAGATAGAATATTGAATTTAAAATAAAAAAGAGTAGAGTTCAAACCTTCCCTCAGACACATACTAGTTGTACGATTCTTGGAAAATCACAGAAATAATAAAATGACAATGAATCATTGTGAGGCTCAAATAAACTTACATAGGTAAAGTAACAATAAAAGTAAAGATAAAGATAAAGTAAAAATAGCTCTGCAGACTTTAAAGTGCTATAAAAGTGCCAGTTATTATTATTATTATTTGCACTAAGATCCAAAATTTAGACAAGATATAATTCTCATCTTCCTGTAGCTCATGATATATCATCAACTCAAATATTCATGATATAAAAAAGGGAAAAATGCAAAAATGTTTGTGGCAGCCCTCTCTGTAGTGGCCAGAAACTGGAAACTAAGTGGATGCCCATCAATTGGAGAATGGCTGAATATATTATGGTATATAAATGTTATGGAATACTATTGTTCTATAAGAAACAACCAGCAGGATGAATACAGAGAGGATTGGAGAGACTTACATGAACTGATGCTGAGTGAAGTGAGCAGAACCAGGAGATCATTGTACATGACAACAACAAGGTTATGTGCTGATTGACTCTGATGGACTTGGCACTTTTCAACAGTGAAGAGATTCAGGCCAATTCCAATAGAATTGGTTTTTTCCCCTTTATTAAAGTTTTTTTATTTTTCAAAACATATGCGTGGACAATTATTCAACATTAGCTTTTGCAAAACCTTTCCCTCCTTCCCCCATCCCTTCCCCTAGATGGCAAGTAATACAATAAACATGGTACAAATATGTTAAGTCCAATATATGCATGCATGTTTATACAATTATCTTGCCACACGAGAAAAATCAAATCAAAACAGAAAAAAAAGAGAAGCAAAATAAAATTCAAGCAAACAACAACAAAAAGAGTAAGAATTCTATGTGGTGAACCAAACTCAATTCCCACAATCCCCTCTCTGGGTGTAGATGACTCTCTTCATCACTAAACAATCCAATAGACTTGTGATGGAGAGAGCCATCTGCATCCAGAGAGAGAACCATCGTGTTGTTATTGTTGTTTGCTTGCTTGGTTTTTTCTTTTTCTTTTCCTTTTTGATTTGATTTTTCTTGTGCAGCATGATAAATGTGGAAATATATTTAGAAGAATTGCACTGTTTAACCTATATTGGACTACTTGCTGTGTAGGGAATGGGGGGAAAGGGCAAGGAGGGAGAAAAATATGGAACACGAGTTTTTACAAAGGTGAATGTTGGAAACCATCTTTGCATGTATTTTTTAAAAAAAGCTATTATAACTCCCCCCCCCCCCAGTATTTATGATACAGGGAAAGTGCATCAGAGAGGTACAAAACAAAAGGAAGTCCAAGGAGAAAGGTCAATATTTCAATCAAGGAAGGCTTCCTGGAGAAGGTAACTTCTGATTTGGAGTTCAACAATAATGAATACCATTTCTATAGCCCTTAGAGTTTGCACAGTGCTTCACATGTTTCACAACAATCCCATGAAATAAATGTTCTAGGTATCACTCCGCCTCCACCATGCTATAACCAAGGAAACTGAAACTAAGAAAGACATTCACAAAGTCACACAGTTGATGAATGTCTGAGGCAGAGTGGAACAAGTGCTAAATGTGACTTCAGAGAACCTGTATTCAAATCCTGACTGCAATATAATAGCTCTGGAATAAATTACTTAATTTCTCTGGGTCTCAGTCAGTCCATCTGTAAAATGATGGCGTTGGACTAGATGACCTTTAAATTCATTTCCACTCCTAAATCTATCATCCTTTTAAGTCCAATATTCAGTCCATCCAATACAAAGTTCAATAGACTTGAGAATATGAATATATATGTGAGAATATGAATATATAAAAAGGAAAGAAGAAGATCTAGGGAATGACATGAGCAAAGGCATAGAATGGAAAAGCATAGAATATATTGATAGGAGGGGCAAATGCAGAACATAGACTAGTTTGACTAGAATATGGACTATGTAAAGGTAAGGAAGTCCCAGTTTCCAGCAGGCTTTGAATGACATGTTTTAAAAAAAAAAAGACTGAACTTTACTTGGTAAGCAAATGAAAGTCCCTGAATGTTTTTGAACAGAAGTGACAAGAACAAACCTTTGAATAAGGAAGAGGCAGGGTATGATGGAAAGTACGCTGATTGTGCAGTTCAAGGAATTGAGTTCAAATCCTCCCTGTGACTTTATCTAGTCTTGAACAATCAGTCTCACTAAACTTTGGTTCCAATAACTGTTTGGACATGTATACATATATTGTATTTAACATATACTTTAACATATTTAACATGTATTGGTCAACCTGCCATCTGGGGGAAGGAGAGGAAAAGTTGGAACAAAAGGATTTGCAATTCTCAATGCTGAAAAATTACCCATGCATATATCTTGTAAATAAAAAGCTATTAAAAAACAAAACAAACAAAAAAACCTTTGGTTCCCATTTCTGTAAATCAAGATGTGTATGGGAGCATCTGAGATCTTTCTCTTTCCAGATCTCTTATCCTTTGGTTATTTTAAAGAATGAATTGTAATATCTTTTTCTCCCCAGAATTAAGTGACTTCTTCACCCCATCCCCAGGTCCCTTCTAAAAGATACTGTCAGTTGCTTCCACATCCAGATCCCCAAGGAAAAGTAAGGAAAAACATGTAATTCTTCCACAGACCTTACTGTCGATTCTGGGAAATCTGCTGCCTTTGCAAAATATGATTCCTACTTTATATCCCAAAAGCCAGATGCAGGGTGGCTGTTAGCAGAGAAATCTCAGCTAAGAGAGACTGGGTTCCTGAATCCAGGGCAAAAAATGGGCAGGGATCCATTTGAGGCAAGCTGCTGTTCCCGAGGTAAATGAGGAGGGCGGTGAATTATTTCCTGAGGTCCTTTCCACTGAAGACTCTGCCCTGTGCCACCCTCTCTTTTGATCCTCCCACCCCACAAGCTCCAGAAGTCCCTGGTCTGGATCCAACCTCCTCCCTCCCTGGGCTCCCTCTGACTTGGCAGCCAGGGCAGGGTTGGCTTTGGCTCAAGCCAAAGGTCACCAGCTAGTGACCCTTCTGCTTTTGCTGCTGCTGTTTTTTGTCTCAAAAACTCTAGACCACTGAGACAATGCATCCTGTCCCTAGGTCTTGAGCAACCAAGGACAGTCCTTCTTCTGTCTTGTGCTTCTTCTGGGGATCATTGCTCAACCAGCTCTCATCTTGTCTCCATTTCTTGGTCTGGATTTTCCCCTCACTTTGGGCCACGGGCTGTTTGCAAGGGTAGAAGGACAACTGCACAAGAAAACCCTAGCCGGTCAAGCTGAGTTTAAATCTTGCTCTGCAGCTCTGATCTCAAAGATCATAGGATTCATCACTGAAAGGCACATTAGCCATCGAGGTCAGGGCTCTTCACCATTTTTGTGTGTCCTGGGCATTTGAACTAGCCTGAAATCTATGGGCCCCTTTCTCTGAGCAATGTTTTTTTTTTTTTAAATGTATAAAATAAGAGATATCAAATTACAAAAAAAAGACCAATTAGAGTGAAATTCAATTATCAAAATATTTTTAAAAACTAGCTCATAGAGACTTAAATGAACTGATACTAAGTGAAGCGAGTACCACCAAGAGAACGTTGTAACAGCAACAAGATTATGCAATGATCAGCTCTGATGGAAGTGGCTCTTTTCAACAGTGAAGTGATTCAGAGGAGTTCCAAAGGAGTTGTGATGGAGAAAGCCATCTGTACCCAGAGAGAGAACTATGGGGACCGAGTGTGGATCACCATATTATATTTTCACCTTTTTTGTTGTTGTTTGCTTGGTTTTTTTCTCTCTCATTTTTTTCCTTTTCGATCTGATTTTTCTTGTACAGCATGATAATTGTGGAAATATGTATAGAAGGAATGCACCTCTTTAACATATATTGGATTACCTGTTGGCTACGGGAGAGGGTTGGGAGAAGGGAGGGACAAAACTTTGAAACACAAGGATTTGCAAGAATGAATGTTGAAAACTATCTTTGCATATATTTTGAAAATAAAAAGCTATTACGTTTTTAAAAACTAGCTCACAGACTCCATGTTGAAAATCCCTGAATTCTAGTCCAATCCCTCACTTTACAGGAAAGAAAATTAGGTCAAGGGTAGGGAGCTGACTTGGCCAAATAATGAAATTTAGACAATTAGTAAGTTGCAGAGACTGGAACCTAAGACTCTTGACTTCAATACTCATCATACTGCCCTCTCTTATTACATTAATGTGGGAAAATCAAATCTCCTTCCTAAGCCTTACTTTTCTAATCTGGAAAATGTAATGTTGATACAATCACTACTTACATCAGAATTGTGTTGAGAAAAGTACTTTGCAAACTGTAAAGTTGTATACAAATGTGAGGGATTTTTATTATTTCTGTGACAATTGTGAACCGTGAATAAAACATTACATAATGAGACATTTGGGAAGTTCAGCAGTGAAAGTGCAAGTATGGTTGACATCCTTTAATTCTACAGAAAGGTAGTATGTCACTGTATGAATTATCCAAAGAGGGAGTGCAGTACCTAAGATTTCCACTAAGTGGTGAGCTCCTTAAATCACCAGTCTAGGAGCCATCTCAATCATCTCTGGCAGAGAGACATGATATGGCCTCCCACAGACTCATGGTCAACCCACAAACACTTAGAATCCCTACCCCCTTATTCCTCACCAGCACTACTACATATGATGGCATTGATTGGAATCAAAATTCAAGCTAGAGAGCAATATTGCTAAACTAAGCTAAAAATAAGAAATATGGCTACAACCCTCGTTCACAAATTGGTTAAGTTCTCTGCCTCCCCTCAAAATCCACAGGGCATAGGCATTCCACATACTATGACATGTCATTTATTGAACATTTCAAGATTGAAAGGAAAAATGTGAGACTCTTCTTCCATGTGGAGCTTTCATCTGCAAGTATCTCCCCAACTCTTCCTGCTTACCTTCATCGACCTTAGAAGGTCACAGATTAAAGCAAAGTGAAATAGGGAGGAAAGAACTGGTTTTAACAGCAACGGGCCCCTGCTGCTCCTCTGGGCACTGATCATTGTCTCTCAGGTCTCTAGATGTGGTGAATCCTACTCATGGTCTCAGTTCTTCCTTCTCTAATCCCATCTATCAACAGACAGTCTTGGGTCTCAGCAGCTAGCAGCCACCATGTCCCAACAGTCTCGATCTCAACCCTATTTCCCCTTGCCTTGCATATGAGACAGAAAATCTTGTATCTCAGCTAAAATGGCCAAGAAAGGAACTCCAGATCCATATAATCACATAGAGTCTCATCATTTCCCAGCTCTCTTGCAGAGTTCTGAGTCTATTTAAGAATATGCTTGAAGCATTCCTACTTCTATCCTGGAGGAGATCGAGGGTAGTTTTACTGTGAGATGGTATCTCACAAAATCTATTACCTCCTGTGGGAAAATCCAAAGTCCTCTGATTCCCACAGAGAGAAAACAGTTTCAGAAATACCTGCTCTGTTTTTTAAGCAGGCTGCATGGATTTCCAGGATTCTAGGCCACTGGGACAAAGTCCCCCAGACTCCAGGATACTAATGTTTCCTCCTTGAAAAAAATATGAATGATGTTAGTCTCCATTTTTCTCTGTCCTTCTCTCCCTAATCAAGCACAGCCTCCACTTATCCCTGGGAGAATTCCATCCTGGATGTTCCTGGACTAACATGGCCATTGTCACCAAAGGAAACCCAGTTCTAAAAGGTCCCTAAGGATAGCCCTAGCTGTCATCCTTTCCTCCCTGGAAAACCTACATCCCAGTGGAATTCAGGAAAGTCATTATTAATAGTACCATTATCATATATATTAAAGGTAGTAGAGTCAGTGGTAAAATTAATTTAATCCCCACCCTGTATTTATTGGACATGTTTGCTAATAATCTCCCCTATTTTCTCATTGCTTTGGCTGATATATTGCTTTAACTTTTGACTCCATTAATGAAACATAACTTATTGAATTCAGAAATGGTTTATGTGAGTTTTCGGCTATTTGCCCTCTGGGGGAAGCCTTTATTTCATTCTCCCTAAAGAACCACCACACTCTCAGTCTCCCTGTCATCATTAGCCCTAATTTCCCTTGTCTTTCTTGTATGCCAGAAAAGAAGTATTGAACCCGGGTCAAAATGGATTATTCCACACAGCCTTCCATTTCATTTTATCCCATTTCATTCTCCCCGTTTTAAAGATAAAGTTACAGAGTTCCTAGCCCCTGCCCGTGTCCCTGTGCAAATATAGAATATTTAAAAATGATTCACAAGCACCAGCTATTGCAAAATCCTTGCGAATGAATAAAAGAATGGAATAAAGAAACAATTAAATGAAAGAATGAATGAAAAAGCATTGAGGGCCAACGTAGTGTAGGAGAAGAGCATTCAGTGGCTGGAGGCTAATCTGGGAAGGCCTGGAGGAGACGGGCGGGCCTTCCAGCTCCACGCTGGCTGGGGAAGAAGGCACATCTGTGGAGCTTTGTTTCTCACCCAGGCTGGTTTACAGGGCGCCCTTCCTTCCTGACTGCACGTCCCAGAGGAAACTCCCAACCCCTGGACCCAACTTAGCTGCAAAATCGTTTCCAGACCTGATCGGCCACCAACATTTTTGATTCAAATATGCATTTCTGTGCCTAGCCCACATTTCCTGTCCTGGGGTTCACCTCCTCCCCATTTAGTTCTCCCCACCTCTTCCCTCCTCCCCATCTCACAGCCGGCACTCACAATTTTCACCCACCTCCTCTCCCCCAGCCCCAGTAATAATGCTGGGGGCATCTGTGGGGTTTTTGCAGCCTTCTGCCTCAATCTCAAAACACAGGATCAGAGAATCATGTTGTTGTTCAGTTATTTCCCATTCTTTGTGACCACATTTAGGGTTTTCTGGGCAAAAACACTGGAGTGCTTTGCCAGTTCCTTCTCTAGCTCATTTGACAGATGAGGAAACTGAGAGAAACAGTGTTACAATCAAGAGTTAGTAAGTATCCCCCGTGAGATTTGAACTGGCATTTCCTAACTCCAGGACCAGTGCTCTGTGCACTATGGTAGCACCACACAAAGTGATTTAAGGTTTTTCATGATTTAAGGATTCTTATTTATTTGGAGTTGAAGGGGAGGATATCTAGTTCAACCCCCTCATTTTACAAATGAGGAGACTGAAACCTAGGTGACACAACTAAGAATAATGAAGGGCTGAATTCGAATCCAGACCTTCAGGATCCAGGAACAATAATACCCTAGTCACCGCTTCTTATCTGTCTTGCCCAGAGAAGCTACTGAGAGCTGATTGTTAAATTTTCAATATGATCATTCACACACATATTGTGATATAAATCACAATAAATCAGGACTTGGTTTATGGTTCTGTTGATTATCTAGACTTAATAAAGTGATGAAGAAAATGTTAGTGGATTCAACTTTAAAGTATGCCTTGGGGACATCCTCCTCTTCCCCCCCCAAAAAAAAAAAAAGATTCAGTTGTTAAACATTTTACTAGCACACCTCTGTCTCTATCCCCTATAGAAATCTTTTCTGAGAAGGCATTATACATCATACAATGAAAAGAGCAGTGTCCCATAGAGTATCAAGAGACCCTGGGTTCAAATCTTCATTCTGCCATTTACCTGACTTTGGCAAGGTCATGTGACCTCCTTGAATCTCCCTTTACTTGTCTATAAAATAGAGGGGATGGATTAGATGTTCCCTAAAGACCCTTTCATGATCCCACATTAAAGTTAGGGTCTCATTTTCTTTAAATTCTGCAAACCTGGGTCCCATATGCCCTAATTCCATCAGTTTAGAGCCAGAAATGATCCTGGAGAGCATTGAGAGCAGTTTTTGTTTTTCATTATTTTTCAGAGGAGGAAACTGAGGCACAGTGAAACTATTTGCCCCACCTAATGGTAATAAGTGACAGAGCCATGATATTAGGCCAAGTTCTCCAACAAGTAAAAATGATGACTTTTTCCACAGCATTTTAAAACTTACTGCTCAGCCGTTATGGGGCAGCTAGGTGGTGCCATAGCGCACAGAACATTGGACATGGAGTCAAGACCTGATCTTCCTGAGTTCAAATCTGGCTTCAGACACTTTCTAGCTATGTGACCCTGGGCAAGCCACTTGTCCTGTTTTCCTCAGTTCCTCATATTTTAAA
This sequence comes from Antechinus flavipes, assembly GCF_016432865.1. Classification (NCBI taxonomy): domain Eukaryota; kingdom Metazoa; phylum Chordata; class Mammalia; order Dasyuromorphia; family Dasyuridae; genus Antechinus; species Antechinus flavipes. The sequence continues at coordinate 32,438,566 of NC_067401.1, read as the reverse complement.
TGAGCTGGAGAAAGAAATGGCAAACCATTAGAGTATATTTGCAAAGAAACCCAAATGAGGTCACAAAGAGTCAGAAAACAACTATAAAATGACTAAACAATAACATTCAACAATTGAAATTATAGTGCAAGGGGGGAGGGGGAGAGATGGGTCTCTGATGTCATCTGTGTGCAACTATCTGGTATGGGACCTCCATCTACTAATATGGATCCTTTTCCTGCAGTAATAAAGTCTTAGAGAGCTGCCTGGGGATAATGCGGTTAACTTAGTTGTCTGGAGTTGGACTCATAGCCAGATCTTCTTGGGCCCAAGGCCAGCCCTTTATCCACTCCTCAACATTGCCTCTCTATAATTCATATATGAGACACTGCTCCTCTCCTGCCTTATGTATAACAGCAATAGTGTCCCAATGGGGGTGATGGGAATATCTACCTAAATTTGTCAAGATTTTTAATTTTATCAGAGAACTGCTGGCTTCTCCCCCCACCCCCAAATTCATAAGTTCATAAATATGAGCTGGAAAGAGCAGGCTCAGAGATCATCTCATCTGTCACCCTCAGGTTATTCAGCCTGTCTGTCATTAACATTTATTAAGTGCCTACTCTGTACAGGAACTGAAATAAGTGCTTTGAGAAATGATAAATCAAGACACTATGCCTTGATTCTATATTAATTTCCTTCCATTTATTATCAATCTAATATTTATATTTTCTAAATCCAGTTTTTCTTTTGTGACTTTATATGTCCTTGCTATGTTTTAAAAATAAAAATAGAACAGCATTAAAGGCAAATTTTTATAGTCCAGCCTCGAAATATGAATTGAAATGTTAAAAATAGCTTGCCAAGGGATGACTCACTGAGTGGGAGAAGCAGAATGTTATAGTTAAAAGAACTGGCTTTCACAGGACCAGGGTTCAAATTCCACCCTGGACAATGATATTAGATACTTATTCTTTATGGGTCTCAGTTTCTTTATCTGTGGAATGAGGGAGTTGGACGAGAAAGTCTGTAAAGTCCTTTTCAAGTCTAGATCCAAGGTCTTGTGGCCTGATTTCTCCCCCTTTTGAAAAGCTGCACACCTTGTCCCCCACCACAAATTTCCCCTATTTCCTTGAAGAACCTCCTCCATATATACAAATACACACAAAATGATGGACATCAGGAATCACAGAATTTCAAAGTAGGGGGGAAAACAATCTTGGATGTCGTCTCTAGCTCAATCCCCTCATGTGATAAAAGGGGAAACTGAGGCCTCAGGAGCTACAAAATATATAGTAAGTAGCTCAGTGCAGTGGGAGCTCTCCTAAATAATGTGTGTGAAGCTCTTTGAATTTTCACACAGGCTAAATCAGAGGTTCTTGTGGGGAGAGCTGTTCCCTGGATTTGTATTTTTTAATTTCATAACTGTTTGTTTTGTAATAAAATGCATCTTGCAATATTATTATTAGAAGGGGTCCATAGGTTTCAACCCCCTGACAAAGGGCCTATGACACAATAAAAGGTTAAGAACCCTTGGCTTAATGGATAGGAAATATCATTTCTGGCAATGTCTGGTTTCTTTCTTCTCAGGACAAGGGGCCAAAAATGCCGATGCTGAAGACTGACTAGTGGGGGTGGGGAGAGGGTATCGGGTATGAAGGTCTGTGTCAATGATGATGTGTGTGAACACAGAATTTGTGTAAATGTAGGAATGTAAGTAGGAGAGCATGAATGTGTGTGTGTGTGCAAGAGTAGAGTTATATGCAGATTATGTGATATGTGTTGAAAAGTTTGTGTAAGTATAGAGAGTTACATGCAGATTGTGTAAGTGTGATATGTGTGTGAAAAGTTTGTGTAAGTATAGAGAGTTACATGCAGATTGTGTCAGTGTGATGTGTGTGAAAAGTTTGTGTAAGAGTAGAGAGTTACATACAGATTGTGTCAGTGTGATATGTGTGTGAAAAGTTTGTGTAAGTGTAGAGAGTTACATGCAGATTGTGTCAGTGTGATGTGTGAAAAGTTTGTGTAAGTATAGAGTTACATGCAGATTGTGTCAGTGTGATGTGTGTGTGAAAAGTTTGTGTAAGTGTAGAGAGTTACATGCAGATTGTGTCAGTGTGATGTGTGTGTGAAAAGTTTGTGTAAGTGTAGAGAGTTACGTGCAGATTGTGTCAGTGTGATGTGTGTGTGAAAAGTTTGTGTAAGTATAGAGTTACATACAGATTGTGTCAGTGTGATGTGTGTGTGAAAAGTTTGTGTAAGAGTAGAGAGTTACATGCAGATTATGTAAGTGTGATATGTGTGTGAAAAGTTTGTGTAAGAGTAGAGAGTTACATGCAGATTGTGTAAGTGTGATATGTGTGTGAAAAGTTTGTGTAAGTATAGAGAGTTACATGCAGATTGTGTCAGTGTGATGTGTGTGAAAAGTTTGTGTAAGTGTAGAGAGTTACATGCAGATTGTGTCAGTGTGATGTGTGAAAAGTTTGTGTAAGTATAGAGTTACATGCAGATTGTGTCAGTGTGATGTGTGTGTGAAAAGTTTGTGTAAGTGTAGAGAGTTACGTGCAGATTGTGTCAGTGTGATGTGTGTGTGAAAAGTTTGTGTAAGTATAGAGTTACATACAGATTGTGTCAGTGTGATGTGTGTGTGAAAAGTTTGTGTAAGAGTAGAGAGTTACATGCAGATTATGTAAGTGTGATATGTGTGTGAAAAGTTTGTGTAAGAGTAGAGAGTTACATGCAGATTGTGTAAGTGTGATATGTGTGTGAAAAGTTTGTGTAAGTATAGAGAGTTACATGCAGATTGTGTCAGTGTGATGTGTGTGAAAAGTTTGTGTAAGAGTAGAGAGTTACATACAGATTGTGTCAGTGTGATATGTGTGTGAAAGTTTGTGTAAGTGTAGAGAGTTACATGCAGATTGTGTCAGTGTGATGTGTGAAAAGTTTGTGTAAGTATAGAGTTACATGCAGATTGTGTCAGTGTGATGTGTGTGTGAAAAGTTTGTGTAAGTGTAGAGAGTTACATGCAGATTGTGTCAGTGTGATGTGTGTGTGAAAAGTTTGTGTAAGTGTAGAGAGTTACATGCAGATTGTGTCAGTGTGATGTGTGAAAAGTTTGTGTAAGTATAGAGTTACATGCAGATTGTGTCAGTGTGATGTGTGTGTGAAAAGTTTGTGTAAGTGTAGAGAGTTACATGCAGATTGTGTCAGTGTGATGTGTGAAAAGTTTGTGTAAGTATAGAGTTACATGCAGATTGTGTCAGTGTGATGTGTGTGTGAAAAGTTTGTGTAAGTGTAGAGAGTTACATGCAGATTATGTCAGTGTGATGTGTGTGTGAAAAGTTTGTGTAAGTGTAGAGAGTTACATGCAGATTGTATCAGTGTGATGTGTGTGTGTGAAAAGTCTGTGTAAGAGTAGAGTTACATGCAGATTGTGTCAGTGTGATATGTGTGTGAAAAGTCTGTGTAAGTGTAGAGAGTTACATGCAGATTGTGTCAATGTGATATGTGTGTGAAAAGTCTGTGTAAGTGTAGAGAGTTACATGCAGACTGTGTCAGTGTGATATGTGTGTGTAAAAAGTTTGTGTAAGTGTAGTGTTACATGCAGATTGTGTAAGGGTGTGTGTCCCATAGTTCTTGACAGGGTTCAGTGCAACGGACCGTGCTTGCCTCCGGGGGTGGAGGGCAGAAGCAATGACTTGAAACTCCTGCTTCCTGCCCAGCCCCTTAGCTCTGGATGTAAAATTCCATTTGGGTAAGGAAAGGAAGTTGGACTCTCCAGGACAAGCCCCCAGGGAGCCGTGAAAAATGACCTGCAAAAACCTCCCAGACGGGTCGGAATTGGCGGCAAGGCGGCCTGGGAGCAGCCACCTCTGGGCCTGGGGTCACAGGAGAGGGGAAACTCCTGAGCCAGAGTTTGGAGAGCTGTGAGTTCTGGGCCCGGCTCTTTCCGAAGTGCCTCATGAGTCCTTTATTGAGGGGCAAGATCATTCCTCCTCTGGGGCCAAAGGGGTCTGCTCAGTTCTTTAGTCCTATCTATAGGCGTTCCCCTGACCATCCCCCGTTACAAGAAGATCTGGAGAAATGAGAAGAAAATGATCTCTGGAATATTTTGGGGAGAAATCTTGAAGGATCTGGTTTTCGGATAGGAATTATGGTCTGGTGGGAAAGACCACCAGAAGTGGCTTTTCATGTGGGTCTGATGCTATGGAAAGAATACTCATTTCAGCGTCAGATGAGCGGGGTTACTGTCCGTGTGACCTCAGAAAGCCCACGGATCCCTTTGGGCTTCAATTTCCTCATCCACAAACAGGAGATCGGATGTAGCCATACCTTTTTTCTGGCTTGTCTCCTTTGAAAAATGGAAGGGGTGGATTAAGTCCTCTGTCTACCTCAATTTCCTCAACTGCAAGATGGGGATAGACCCCCAACTCCCAGGGCAGTTGATATGAGATAATATTTGTGAAGAACTTAGCATGATGTCCAGCACATAGCAATAAATTGATAATTAATAAGTTAGTAGTGCTTCCCCAAGGGAGAGAGCCATGTATACTGGAGGACTTTGAACAAAGGAGGACTGGTATGTTCTATTGACTCCCACAAACCTCGGTTTCTCCATCTATAAAATGGGGAGAGAAGTCTTTGCTCTAACCTCATAGAATGCTTGTTTCCTCCCCCTTCCCTCTCCTACAATCAAAGAGGAGACTTTTGTGTGTCTATTTTTGTGGTTCTGGATGAGTGACCCAGTTCAGTCCAATGGAATGATGGAGAGTTTTCCTAATGAATTAGTAGAGGGAAAACAAGACTCCATCCTTGTCCGCTGGAGCTAGACCAGGTGCTATATAAGGAAAGTCCTCTTAGGATGCTTCATGGTGATTATTTTTCAGTTTTTTGAATCATGGTCAGGCTCTCTGGAACCCTGTAATTTACTCAGAGCTCATCTATAATTCAGAAGCCTGACTGAAGTCTGAGACAATGATATACCCCCATCTCCAGTGCTTCCCAAAGGGAGAGAGCCATGTATTCTGGAGGACTTTGAACAAAGGAGGACTGGTATATTCTATTGACTCCCACAAGCCTCGGTTTCTCCATCTATAAAATGGGGAGAGAAGTCTTTGGTCTAACCTTATAGAATTAAAGTGAAGGGGCCCCCATTTGGAGATTTTGGGAGATCAGGCAGTGTTTCATCTGAATCTTTTTTGTTCCTCCTAGACCTCAGGACAGAGTTGTCATTCAGTCCCTCAGTTTTGGTCAATGCTTCATGACTCTGTTTGGGGTTTTCTTGGCAAAGGTCTTGGAGAGGTTGGCCATTTCCTTCTTCAGTGAATTAAAGTAAAAAAAGGACTTGCCCCAGATCACAGAGCTAGTGACTGTCTGAGGCCAGATTTGAACTCAAGTCTTTATCACTCTACCCTTCTCTGCATACAGTAGGCACTTAATAAATGTTTGTCATTGTTTTGATGAAAAAGTGGTGGTAGAAATATTAAGTAATTTTAAATTTGTGTTATTGGGCATTGAAGACTCCTAGCCATCCAACTTTTATGATTATGTTTGGAGTCAGAAGATTAGTATCCAAATCCTTCTTCTGCCACTTACAGCCTGGTATTTTTGTCCCTGTTTAATACAAACTCATAGGTGTCCATGCTATCTCCTCTAGTAGAATGGAAGTTCCCTGAGGGGAAGGACCAGCTCACAGGGGGACTTTGCATTTGTATCCCCGGTACATGGCTCAGTGCCTTCATCACAGGGATCCCAGAGGGTATTTCATCCAGTGCCTTCATATTACAGATGAGGAAACCGAATCTCAGGTGATTATAATCAGGGTTAAATAGTCCATAATCATCAGAAACAGAAGTTGAACCCAGGGCCAAGCCTTACAGGCAGAAGCAACCCCTTAGAAGCCAAATATCTCCTGGGCAGCTCAGTTTAGTTGTAATGTTCATTAGACATTATGGATCTCTATAACCAGGAGGTCACATTTGTAATTTGCATTCCCCTGCCTCCTTCTCCCACTCCAAATAAATCAGACAAATATACCTATGAATCTGAGCCACAGGATGCATCTCAGGAAGGGGATCAGGCCATTGTTCCACCTGCCCCTGGAAAAGAATGCGAGTTAGGTCCTGACAAATAGTTGGTGCATAATAATTGCTTGTTAGCTATTTGTATGATCTTAGGTAAGTTTCCTGCTCTGTAAAATGAAAGTTTGGAGCTCTGATGCTCTCTAATACCCTTTCCACTTCTAACTTATGATCCTATAATAATTATTTTCATTATTCTATTCTATTATTGTTATTCTAATATGATAATTATATTCATTACATTATTATTGCATTTCTTATTGCTTATTTCAATTTATTCAAAACATATTATAAGTCTATTGGCTCTATTAGTCAATTATTTATTTTGCTGGAGATGAGACAATGGTAGCAGGGTGGGAGCAGGAATTGGGTGGACAGAAAACTGATCAGAAGTTCTGGGTTTGAATCCTCTCACAGATTAGCTGTTTACTTCTAAGCAAGTTACTTTACCTTTGTGCCCCAGTTAATTTAGTACTTACTGCTTGCCATCTGGGGGAGGGGGTGGAGGGAGGGAGGGGAAAAATTGGAACAGAAGTGAGTGCAAGGGATAATGTTGTAAAAAATTACCCAGGCATGGGCTCTGTCAATAAAAAGTTATAATTATTAAAAAAAAAAGTAATTTAATACTTACTCTGAAATCTCAGTTTCCCCATATGTAAGATGGGGGTGTCAGACATCATGATTTCCAGTGTCTCTTCTAACTCTGAATCTATGATTCTATGATTAAGAAACAGGGAACCCGATTCTTGCAAATTTACTTCCCTTTTCTGAGCCTCAATGTCCTCCTTCTCCTGAAAGTAAAAGGATTAGAGTCTTTAATCCAAAATTCAATTCTTTTCCAGCTCCAACATTTCATTTTATAGATGGGGAAACTGAGACCCAGGAAGTAAAATGATTCCCTCTTTGATCTAGGACGATTCTTCCCTAAGGGGAACCATATAACTGAACGTTTAGGGAACTAGGGGTAAATTCTTTTCAAGAAGAGGAAAGAGAGAAAACAGTTCCTTGAGAACTTTTGAATATTTTTCTCTTTTGTGCCTGGCATTTGGAGGTTGACCCTAGTCAGTCTCAGTATATTACACTCCAGTATGAGAAAGATGCTATTCACTGCCAATGGGGACCCCATATTGGGCAGATTTATGTATGTGACGCTCTCGCATTCTGGGTGACCCTCTGCTGAGAAAGAACAGCTTTCCGCTCCTAGTCCCTATGAATTATTACTCTGCAGCCACAACACAGAGATCCAGACATTTCTTTCTCCTGCTAATTAGAGCATCTTTTTTTCAGAGTTGAAGTGTGATAGATGCATGAAAATGAAGAACAAATGTGTCTGATTATTAACTGCTCCTTTGGAGACAGAGTAATTTGAGGAACATTAAAAATTGTATTTTTATAATGAAATGATAGTGCCACTTAGAATGTTTCAAGAAAGGCTTGCTCATTTCTTCCGTGGACAGCCCAAGAGAAAATGGCTTTCAGTCACAGTATGAAAGCATATGGGTAGATGTGAGGAAGACTTTTCAAGGCTCCAGATAGCCAGACCTTCTACAGACATCATTAAGAGTCATTTCCTTAGGGCAATTAAATGCTCTCCATTTGGGAGGTTCTTTAAATCTGTGAGAATGACTTTTGCCTCTCTTTTTACCTTTACAAACCATTATGAGAATTCAGGGCTCTAGCTACATTGTGAGATTTCCCAGAGTAAACTCTGGATGGAGGCAAAAAGAGAGAACGGTCATTTAGATAGCCCCGACATTGATAATGGCCCATGGTTGGATGAGGGAAGAAATTGGGGTTTTTCTGAATTAGAAGAATTTTGGGGGAGAATCCTTTCCTCCCCTCTACCTTTAAAGAAGATGCTATTTATGATGTTTATAATTCATAGAACCCTTTCAAAATCAACGGAACAAACATTTTTAAACATCTGCCATGTTCAAATGAAACTCATTATATTTTAATTGACAGGAAACAACTCATTACTGATGAAGGAAATCATTCCCGAATCTACTTTCTGCACACAGACAACCCACAGACTTGTTAGAGCAAAGATTCAAATTAGTACAAAACTAGAAAAATTAAAATGAGAAAAGGCTATGACATGCAGTGAAAACCAACCCCATCCTGACCTATTTAAATCAATCCATCCAAGTGTCAGCCACTGTACAATGTTCTGGGAACACAAAGATTAAAGTAAAAAGGTTCATGCCCTCAGGTAGCTTGTGTTTTCTCTGAGCAAACAACATACATACTTATAAATATGTGCAACGCAATTAATTGAAAGGTGTAGAGAATACAAAATGCCTTGGAAATAATCCCTTCTTGGTTATTTTTAAGTGATTTGTAAAGTGATCAAGTGATTTGGTAAAGCCAAAATATCACCTTCAGATCTTCTTCTAGTGTGTTTTCCCATCAACAAATCAAAATCAGTTAATATTCCTTAAAAGATATAACAGAGACAATTTTGTCCTAGGACCCCTTGTTTATAAATTCCAGTCAAGATGTAAATGGATAGAGGAAGGCTTGCTATCTGTGACCATCACCATCACGGAGGAGATCCAAGACAGAATCCAAATTGAATAGGACGGATAGTGAAGTTTTCTAGTTGCATTTATTTGTAGGTAACATCAAGCCTTGGAATATTGCAGAGCCTCCTGGAAGAGTTTGGCCAAACCATTCAAGCAGGAAAAACCAAATGGATGAAGAATGTCTATGGGTAACCAACAGAACCCAGATGGCCATGTGTGTGTATATGAATGAAACTCTTATTGTGTGTCCAAGATATAGCTATATAACTGCATGTACATATATAGTTATATTGGACAATAAATAGATATCTTTTGAGCATTCTATGTATCTATGCAGCTAGACAATCTATATATCTATGTACATATATGGAAATATTTTAGCCATCTATACATCAATGTATAATCTATTTACATAGAAAATAGTTTAGGTAACCTGTATATCTACGAAAACATATCTTGGACAATCTATGGATACTTAGATGCTGTCCCCTGTCAATGGGTATAGACAGATGTCCCTTAGGGCACCCCACATATCTCTAAAGACATAGATATATCTTGGCCAGAGAATGTATATGTCTATATAAGTATATAGATATCTATTAAATAAGCTATGTCTATATGGAAACATAGATATAAATCAATCTATATTTGTAGATATATCTTGGACATCTATACATAGTCTACACAACTATATACTTGCATAAATCTATCTCAGACAATCTATATAATTACGTATATATAGAAATGTTTTACCCATCTATACATCAATATATAATTTATGCATATATATAGTTTAAATAATCTATATATCTACAAAGACATATCATGGACAATCTATGGATACCTAGATGCTATCCCCTGTCGACGGGTATAGATAGATGTCCCTTAGGGAACTCCACATATCTCTAAAGATATAGATATATCTTGGACAGACAATGTGTATATCTATATAAGCATATAGATATCTATTGAATAAGCTGTGTCTATATGGAAATATAGGTATATCTCAATCGATATTTGTAGAAATATCTTGAACATTTACACATAATCTACACATTTATATGCTTATATAAATCCATCTCAGACAATCTGTCTTTAAAGACATATCTTAGATTTGTGTGCTGACAGATCTTACACAGACAGCACAAATTGGTCTCTGACTTAAACAAGAGGACGGTCATAGACTGACTTGCTTTTGGGAAATGATCTCAGACTTCTCCCAGAAGCGACAGCCCACACCAATATTCTATTATTCTATGGATGTTATATGACTGTGAGTCATAAAAATCTATTGTCTTTGAGGCAGTAACAATGAGTATCATGGGATAAGGAGGCCTAGGAGGGCTTTAACATATAATAAAGGAGAAACTTCAAAAAGGCATCCAAAATAAAGGTAACATCAGGAAAATGTATGATCAAAAAAGGAGATGGGTTGGAATCAATGATGTGAGAATCAATCAATGTGAGAATAAGCATTTATTAAGTGCTTACTGTTCACCAGGCATTGAGCTAATGCTGGGGATACAAAATAAAACCAAAAACGGTTCCTCCCCTTGAGGGGTTCCCATTATAGTGGGAGAGACAGCATATATAAATCAGAAAAATAAGAGATAAACACAGAACCCTAAAGATGTTGCACTAGCAATTAGGAAAGGGGATAGTGAGAGTCTCTATAGAAGGATCACTAGGGTCAGCTTTAAAGAAAGTCAAGAGATCCCAAGTATTCCAAGGTTGGGAAAGGCAGCATTCCAGATCCAGAAGATATAAAGATGTGGAAGTCTGTGTGTGTGAGGAACAGTTTGGGATAGAGAATGTAAGAAAAGGGAAAGATGAGAAGGAGCCAGATTGTAAAGAGGAATCAATATTTAGTTTTCAAGGCAAAAGGAAGTCAAAAAAAGGGAGGAACTTGAGGCAGGAGCACTTTGTGACATCTGGAAAAATTGAGAACAGCCTTCAGGATATTGAGAGGGCCATCTTTGGTGAATCAATGGAAAGTATGGACTAAAGTTCCCCAGAAAAGGTGAGCACGACTGGAACAATTCCTGCTTTGGGAGGGAGAGCCCCAGGGCTGAGGTCACAGATCCACCAGAGGATCTGAGTAGGTACAGGCACAAAAGCTGTAAAAACAAAATGGGACCCAGTCCCCCCTGTTACTTACGTTACAGATCCTTGCATTCTACTGGGGAGATACGAGATGCAAACGTCTAAGTATATCCAAGACAATCTGAGGAGGGGTTGGAAGGGAACAGTTACTCTTAGGGAGATGAGGAAACGGTTTGCATTCAACATGGTATCTACAAAGCAAGGAGAATATTTCAGCAAAAGAATTACAAAATGATTTGTCCGAAATCACCCAGCAAGTGAGTGGCTGAGGTAGGATTTAAACCCAGGTCTTCTTGGCTCTTACACAGTGCCACATGAAGACATTCTATACAAAGGTGCAGAAAATATCGTCTGAATTTAAGCCAAAGCTGGTAGTCCAGACTGACAAGAACATAGAATGCACAAAAGGGATCAAAGTAAAATCAGCCTGAGATGGTCAGTCCAAGTCCAGTTCTAAAAATCTTTGCCCATGATTATTCCCATTTTACAGATAAGGATGTTCTTGTTGAATTGTTTCAGTCCTGACTCTACACAAGCCCATTTGGGATTTTCTTAGTGAGGATGCTGGAGTTTACCATTTTCTTCTCCCCTTCATTTTACAGATGAGGAAACTAATCAAACAGAATTAAGTTACTTGTCCAGGGTCACACAGCTAGTAAGTATATGACCCCAGGTTTGAACTCAAGAAGATGAGTCTTCTTGACTCCAGCCAGAATGCTCTATCCACTGCACCACCATTTGCCCAAATGAGAGCAGTGAGGTCCAAAAGAGATTACATGGTCACAGATCCTATAACTGGTAAATGAAGGAGTTGACCATTGATCCCCAGGTGTCCCACTCAAAAACCAGCCTTCTTTTTTCTGCACATCTAAAGACATAGACATATCTTGGACAAAGAATGTATATATCTATATAAGTATATAGATATCTACTAAATAAGCTGTGCCTATATGGAAATATAGATATATCTCAATCTATATTTGTAGATATATCTTGGACATCTATACATAGTCTACACAACTATATATTTGTATAAATCTATCTCAGACAATCTGTATAATTATGTATATATATAGAAATGTTTTACCCACCAGGGAGGAGAGGGCTAGTCAGTTTGGGATGGAACAAGATATTCTAGAACAATTTCTCTTTAAACGGTTGCAAAAACTTTGTCCCATTTCATAAGCAGAGGTCCCTTTTTAATCTCAAGTTGCTAGGGTCTGGGTTATTAAACTATGAATCTTGAGAATTTACAAGCATAATATCTCCTTAATGCCTGGCTCATGTCCAAGAGGGAAAGGGAAGGAAAATGGAAAAGCTTCACCCAGTTGGAAGAATTGAGTGAAAATTATTCCTATATTTTAGACACCTAATTTTCTCTAATGTTCTCTTGTTGAGTTATTATTTTGATGTCTGGGTCGCCTTTTTAAGGCACAAAAGGATGAGAGAAATTCACATGATGATAGATCTGGAGCTGGGAAGTACTTTCGAGACCATCTGCAACTCAGGTGAGGAAACTGAGGCAGAGGCAGGTTGTTGCTTGGGGGAAAGTCACAAAGCAGTGGAGTGAGAAGTCAAACTTCCGATCCCAAATTTAGTACTCTTTTCCCTATCCTAGAGGAGGGATGTAGGCAGTGCTAGTCTTAGAAGGATTGCCCCACTTCCAACCGCTCAGGTTCGTAACCTTATCCTCAAACTCACCTCTCACTCTCCCTCACTTCAAACTCCATTATTCTGCCTATTTTTAAATCTCTGCCTACAGCATCTCTCCAAAATCACAGCCTCCACCTGGGGCAGACCCTTCTCACCTTTTGTCTGGTTATTACAACACCTTCCTTGTCTGTCTGCTAGTTTCTTCCCTCTCCAGACCATGTTGTGCAGAGCAAGTGAACTGACTTTTCTAAAGACTGGGTCTGACCGTGTTATTTTCCTGCCCAATAAACTCTGGCGTCTCCCCATTACTGCTAGCATCGAATTCAGACTTCTCTGTTTGGCATTTAAAGCCTTTTACAACCTGCCTCTGACCTGCCTTCCTAGGATTATTTACATTATTCTGTGACACATCTAATATCGTCCCGGCCAACTGATCTCATGCACAATATTTCTCCTTCAGTCTGGGCTTTTTCCAGACTGTCTCCTTTGCCTACAATGCACCCCCACCTTCCTCTGTCTTAGAACCCCTAGGTTCTGGCAAGGAAAGTAGCTCAAGTATTATCTATCAAGGGATCTCACTGGCTGCTAGTGCTCCCCTTCCCTCCAGATTCCCTATATTTATTTTGTATCCATGTGCATGTTATTTCCCACCATAAAGTCTAAGCTTCTTGAGGGCAGGGACTAGTTAATTTTTGTCCTTGTGTCCCCAGCACCTTGTGAATGAATGGGAAAGCGTTTATTAACTATGATCCAGGAACTGGTATAAGTGCTGAGGACCCACATTAAGTGTCCAGTGTTCTGCTCAAGAAGGCTTTCATTCCAAAGGTAGTGTACTGCAAACATGGATCCACACAGATGGAAGAGATCTCAGCATGCATCAAATTCAACCCTATTTGAATAGAAAGAGGGAGGAAAGAGAGGAGCAGTTAGATGGCCCAGTGGTTAGAGCACCAGCCCTGAAGTGAGGAAGACCTGAGTTCAAATCCAGCCTCAGACACTTAATATTTCCTAACCCTGCACAAGTCATTTAACCCCAATTACCTCAGCAAAAAAAAAAAAGAAGAAAGAAGGAAGAACAGAGGTAGGAAGGAAAGAAAGAAGGAAAGAAGGAAGGAAGGAAGAAGAAAAAGAAAGAAGGAAGAATCACTAATTGAGCCATTGGACTGGCTTCTTGCTTGACTCTTTCTTAGCTGCTAGGTCAATCCACTGCTGGACCGATCAAGCAGGGAAGTCTCTTTATTAGACTCAGCTACTGCTCTTACTGGCTCCAGGGGTCTCTGCTGCTGGCTCCCGTTGCTGAGAGGACCTCCGATAATTCCTCTGAACTTTTGACGCTCACACAGTTGTAATCTGGTTGATTCCATCCCCAGAAAACTCACATTTACCTTCAATAGGGAAAGAACATATGCAAAAGAAATAAAACAGACCATAGAGTCATGTGTTCACAGACACATGGAAGCCAAGTGGGAGATATGGGTCCTGTTACCCCTCTCTCACCTGGTGAGTCACAGCAGTCCTGCTCACTCAAAAGCTGCCAGGGAAGAGACAGAGAAATGAATGACTTCTTGAAACTTTTTCATATGAAAATTTAGCAGTAAATTCAAAGGTTTTTTTTTTTAGTCACTCTGCAGAAGACTGACAGAAAATAATCAGAGCAGAATTGTATATGCTCTGAAGTTGGGGGGCAGGCAGGAGCCTTGCCTTCTCCATTAAATAAGCCAAGAAGCACTCAGCAAGCTTCCATGTGCAGGAGTGGCGTAAACAGAGAGTATTGTAAATGCCCTGAATAACTAGCTTACCAGGAAGGGTGAGTATTCCAAGGACTGGGCCTTCAGCCATTAAAGAACTTTTGAAATTTAGGAAGGACCTTTAAGGTCATCTAGCCCAACTCATTTATTCTACAAAGCGGATGGTAACCTCCTTAGAGGTAGGAACTTTGATGTACTTTGGATAAAGG